>NC_070570.1:3659439-4269345 GCF_026914185.1 Puccinia triticina | reverse complement strand
CTATCCAAGCCGTCTTAATCACATCTCATGGAATAGCAGCCACATCAAAACACTCCTCATATGGTATTTAGATTTTCAAAACTTACCTCACCCAGAATTTTATTCCATACTTGTTATTGGAATGTTGTCAATAAAAATGCTGCTTAATTTCTAATGGTATAATATTTGGAAGTTATCCAAGTTTAAAATAGTAGATCTTTCTACACAATAAACAGTGCAAAATTATAAAAAGCCAAGAAGAAATTCATGTATTTATGATCAGATGTATCAATACCACAGAATTTGGAAACAAATTATGAACTCAGCGCTCATCTGTGCACAGCTCAGCCAGCTCAGGGTGCAACTACACATGCAAATGACCGGTCTGAGGGGCCTTGGTCTTCCATCCATCCCTAAGACCGGTCATCGCAGCGCTATACATGCGGATGACCGGCCTTCTGCAGGCCGGTCATCACAGCACTACACGTTTGGATGACCGGCCTGAGGGATTGAGGGACGACCGAGGCGGATCATCCGCATGTGTAGTCTTGCAATAACCGGCCTGAGGGAGGCCGGTCATCTGCATGTATAGCGCTGCGATGACCTGTCTTAGGGATGGATGGAAGACCAAGGCCCTTCAGACCGGTCATTCGCATGTGTAGTGCTGCGATGACTGGCCTGAGGGATGGCTGGAAGACCGATGCCGGTCATTGCTGGGTACACATTGTGCCAGTCATCGGGTCTCAGTCCACTCAATGACTGGCATGTGCCGATCATCGAGTGGGTTGTTTACCCACTCGATGACTGGTGTGTGCCGGCATTGAGAGGGTTGTGTACCCACTCTATAACCGGCGTGTGCTGGTCATCGAGTGGATTGAGACCCACTCAATGACTGGCTTGTGCCAGTCATTGGGTCTCAGTCCACTCGATGACTGGCGTGTGCCGGTCATTGAGTGGGTTGTGTACCCACTCAATGACTGGTGTGTGCCGGCATTGAGAGGGTTGTGTACCCACTCTATAACCGGCGTGTGCTGGTCATCAAGTGGATTGAGACCCACTTGATGACTGGCTTGTGCCAGTCATCGGGTCTCAGTCCACTCAATGACTGGCGTGTGCCGGTCATCGAGTGGGTTGTGTACCCACTTGATAACCGGCGTGTGCTGGTCATTGAGTGGATTGAGACCCACTCGATGACTGGCTTGTGCCAGTCATTGGGTCTCAGTCCACTCGATGACTGGCGTGTGCTGGTCATCGAGTGGGTTGTGTACCCACTCGATGACTGGTGTGTGCCGGTCATCAAGTGGGTTGTGTACCCACTCGATAACTGGCGTGTGCCGGTCATCGAGTGGATTGAGACCCACTTGATGACTGGCTTGTGCCAGTCATCGGGTCTCAGTCCACTCGATGACTGGCGTGTGCCGGTCATGGAGTGGGTTGTTTACCCTCTTGATGGCCGGTGTGTGCCGGCAGGTAGGGTTGTGTACCCACTCGATGACTGGCTTGTGCCAGTCATCGGGTCTCAGTCCACTTGATGAGCTGCGATGACCGGTCTTAGGGATGGATACCAAGGCCCCTCAGACCGGTCATTTGCATGTGTAGTGCTGCGATGACTGGCCTGACTCAGGCCAGTCATTGTGCCCCGTGGCAACGACCACTGGTGCATCGAGGATAGGGGCGCCACCGGGGCAGTTACGATAGGAGGAGGGTGGCGTGGCCGTGGTCTGGGTAAGCGGGCGGTGCAGTTGGATGGTTATATAAGAAAAGGGATTTGGGATTCATTGATCCGCAGGGGATTTGGTTTCGTCCGCCCCCTCCCTGGGAGCCCCCTAACTGCTTGGTTAGGCCCTCCCTGGCTAGTTTACCAACCGGCCCTCTTTTGCTCGTTGCTCCGGCACAGCTGGAGGGTCATCCATAGGGCCTTCGGGCCTTTGGGGATATTCAATGTGCCTAGTGAGAAGAATGGGGCATTTTTGCCCCATTTTGTGAGAAAAAAACACCCCAAAACTTAGATCTGCAGGTCTAGAATTCTGTGGATTTAAGAAAGTGGGATTGAGTGAAATGAAAAATGTGTTTTTCCTGAGATGTGGAATATTTTGTGGTGAAATTCAATTGGTAAGTTGTTTTATTAATCTGAGTTATAAGAAGTCCCCAATTCCCACTGGCTAATTAGAAATAATCCATACACTGCTGTGAATTCAGGAGTTCAACTATCACTCTCAAACAAGGAAGACAAATTAGCATTGACCATTAATGTCAATTGACTTGCTTCCTGAACAATAAATTAACGGACCTACTTCGCGCAGCAGCGAAAAACTCTTCGCGCACAGAATGGACTGTCCCCCGACGTCAAGCCTGCTGTGCACGCAAGCCAAAAAATACTTTGTGCACAGCGACTTCCCCCAAAAGAAGGAGAAAGTTTTTCTGGATTTTTTTTTTGATGGATCAAAAGAGGGGGTCTTGCTTGCCCCCTCCAAAAAGTTTTGGATTTTTTGGAGGTGTCCTCCATCATGTAAATTTTTTTATAATATTAATCCAAAAAATAAGCTCCCCCTGCCCCGATAACCCACCCCAGGGAGTTTTGACCTGCCAAAACTCAAGCGGTCGGGTATGCAGCCCCTCAAAAAGAAAGTTTGAGGGGCAGCAGCTCCGGCTAACTCCCAGCCGCCGTGCCGTGCCGATGGCCGGAACAGGCCATCGAGCGGAGTTACATGCTCCCCGATGACCGGCCAGCACAGATTACCGGTCATTGAGGGGATCATGTACTCCTCTTGATGGCCACTCTGCTCCGGTCATCGACAGGAGTACAAACTTCCCTCAATGACGTTCCGGTCACAAGGGGAGTGTTCACTCCTCTCAACAACCAAAGCAACTGGGCCGTCAAGGGGAGTACGTACATACATACTCCTCCCTCGATGACCGGAACATTCCGGTCATCGAGAGGAATAAATCCTTCCCTTGATGACCGAGTCCGTTCTGGTCATTGAGGGGGGTGTTCACTCCTCTCGATGACCGGGCCCGTGCCGGTCATCGAGAGGAGTACATATTGTCTTTTCATGAATGCTTGGACTGATTTTCAGCAAGGTTCGCCAAAATCCTCCAATTTCAATCTTAGGTTTGGCTTTTCTCTCCTTTCTTCAAAAGCCATGATCTGTCAAGGATCTCTCCGATGTCGTCATCAACAATCACGGCGGCCACAGCTGCCACCATTCCTGGCTGGTCAATGGCCAACAGGGAAGCTACTCCTAAACCAACCAAATCCAGCTTCCCTTCAACCCGCCAACCACATCTGTCAAAAAAAATACCAGGCCCACTCTGGAAACCTCGTCTTCTGCTGCCAAGGCAAACTGGTCAGCTCGCGTCCAGCCCACTCAATCCCACTGACCAGACGGCAGACAAAGACCGTGGTGGAGGCCGAGAAATAGGCGACGGCCACGACGGCTCTATCTGCCGCCCAGACACTCAGTCTTGACTCGCTGGCCCTGCTACTTGGCCTGTCCGTCCTTTTTCTTTCTTGTCTCGCTTGTTCACCATTCCTTGGCCATCGCCACCACCCTTGTCGCCCTCTTCGCTTAGATCTGGCTGCTCGTGCTCAGCTCAATGGCTAAGACTGTCTAGCAACCCCGGCATCCTGCCCCGCGGCCTCAACCCAAAACCGGAAATTGCGTGGAACTTGAAGCCCAATTCCATCGCCCTCATCCCGCTAACCCTAGGATCTGTTTGGGTACAAGCAGCTCGGCAAATGGGAGCTTCAAGATGGAAAAACCCATACAAACCGGCGCAATCTTCCACCCATATTGACAACCAGCAGCCGCTGTTGCTCGACTTCATCTCTAAGGAGGAAGTCAGTTGGATCCAGTCCAAGTGGTGCATCACCTGCGAGTGGCCCCCGAGATCATTGCATGTTGACTCGTCGAGTTACAGCATTCTCAACTGAAACATGTCCTTTTCTTTTTAACTCATGTAGCTTGGACTGGTTTTTCTGTGTAATCAAGCTCGCGTTTCAATTCTCCTGTGGGATGTTTGACTTTGTACTCAGGAACAAACGGGAATCCACCTATCAATGGATCCAGAGAAGATTTAGAGCTACTTGTGAGGAACAGAATGACAATTGCAGAGAGCATCAAGAAGGGTGAAGACTTGCCCTGCCCCAACACCCTTAAAGTGGCGGGCATAGACTGAGAGGTGTTCCTAACTTGACTAAGTCCCGCCCAAGGGAGGCCTAAGGCCCTGGGGCCAGGCAAAGCGCATCCAGTCACCTTTGGACTTAAGCTGGGAGTTTTCCACATACTGGGCACTTGATCGAGCAACATTTCTATGGTGACGGAAAGCTTGGTTAGAGAGCTGATGAGCATTCAGATTCAAGTGGCTTTCCTCAAGGAATTTCTGAGGCAAAACCGAAGCAAATAAAAAAGCAACTTGGGTTTCTTGATCAGGGTGATCAACAAACATTCCACAATATTTCTGTTGATAGTCTTGGTGCTGAGCAGGAGACTGGACGAGTCATAGCGACACACTCTTTGATCTCATGCAGAAACAGACCCGGTTCCGAATGGACCACTTGAATCATAAAATTGCATTTGACAGGAGGAACACTTGCCGGTTGGCCGCACCGCTCATACAAGCTTGACAACACATCATGTTTCTTCAAAAAGATGAATCCACCTACAGAGCGACTGTGGAGATACCGTCACCTTGAGCAACCATTGGACGTTGTTCAACGGCAGCCCTTGTTGCGGACCACGGCAACTTTGATTTCCGGGGCGTACTTGTGATAAGGCACAATGGTGCCGTAGCTGATCACAGAGGTGTGTATTGGTTGGTGCAGGCGGCGTTGCTTGGAGATATTGGATGGGATCAATGATGGTTGCCGCCTCCTGACCACACAGCTGGATTTAGGAGGTTGTCCAACCACACCTGGCAAGCTGTGAGCGGCAGAAACCTGGAGATAAAACAGGTGCTGTGCCCCAAACCCCATAACTTTTGCATCCAAAAATCATCTCAGAGTCCAAGCTTTAGTGAAAAGACAATACTTCCCTCGATAACCGGGTCCGTTCCGGTCATCGAGGGAAGTGTTCACTCCTCTTGATGACCCGACCAATCGGGTGATTGAGGGGAGTATGTAATCCTCTTGATGACCGGGCCCGTTCCGGTCATCGAGGGGAATGTTCACTCCTCTTGACAATTGGAACGGACCCGGTCATCAAGGGAAGTGTGTACTCCTCTTGATAAACGGAACGTCCCGGGCATTCTTGGAGGAGTACATACTCCTCTTGGTGACCTGGTTGCTCCGGTTGTCAAGAGGAGTGAACACTCCCCTTGATGACCGGAACAGGCCCGGTCATTGAGGGGGTGTTCACTCCTCTCGATCAAGGTGAACCAGAACGGACCCGGTCATCGAGGTGAACCGGAACGGACCCGGTCATCGAGGTGAACCGGAACGGACCCGGTCATCAAGGTGAACTGGAACGGACCCGGTCATCGAGGTGAACCGGAACGGACCCGGTCATCGAGGTGAACCGGAACGGACCCGGTCATCGAGGTGAACCGGAACGGACCCGGTCATCGAGGTGAACCGGAACGGACCCGGTCATCGAGGTGAACCGGAATGGACCCGGTCATTGAGGTGAACCGGAACGGACCCGGTCACCGAGGGAAGTATGTACTCCTCTCGATGACCGGGTCCGTTCCGGTCATCGAGGGGGTGTTCACTCCTGCCAATGACCGGGTCCGTGCCGGTCATTGAGAGGAGTACATACTTCCCTCAATGACCGGGTCCGAGTGAACACCCCCTCAATGACCGGCAATTTGTGCCACATGCACACAGGTGCTGGCCAGTCATTGGGGGAGTGTGTAACTCCGCTCAATGGCCCGTGCTGGCCATCGGCACGGCGGCTGGGGGATAGCCGGGCCCAGAGCTGCTGCCCCTTGAACTTTCTTTTCGAGGGGCTGGGTACCCAACCGTATATAATTGTGAAGGCTTGGCTATTACTCAATTCGCTATATATAGGCTTTGAAACTATCCAAGAGGATAGTTCGCCGGTGCTTAAGTAATAACTAAGTTTATAGTTCAATGCAATCTGCAGAGGAACTAAGTTTTGAATGATAAGGTTATCTTGATTTCTGAAGTAAGATTTTCTCGGATAACAACTCGTAATGATGAATACAATGAGAAAGAATATATCAATGGGAAAGAGAAAGGGAATAACAGGAAAGAGGAACGGAAAGATGACTTAAATACCATTGAAAATCTAAGTAACAAATTGATGACGAATCACAGGATCAAACTACGTCATCATCATTTCGATCAAATTAGCAAAACTCCGCCTGCGTGATTAAACTCGAAGAACACGAATCAAGGAACCGTTAACAATAACCGGTTTAATTATGCTTACAAAGAATGAAATGAAGAGCAAGACGCGTGCAAGTTGTTACACATTAAGACTTGCCTATTACCTTCAAACCGCCAGCCGCATTGGCATTCTTTACCTTTTTCTTCTTTTGTAACTCGGCTTTCTTCCAAAAATCCTGTAAATAAGCATCAGCTCCTACTGGAATATGCCGCTCAGAAACCCAAGTATCCTCGCCTGGGGTCGAATTCTGCCATGAAATTAAATAATCAAATTTTCCTTTATTAGCACTTCGGACATCTAAGACAGCCTTTATCTTCTTCCAATCAACAATCTTATCATTAGTATAAAAAAGATCTTTTATTCCCGTGTCCGTAGACCGCCCCGCTACAGAATTTGGATTAACATAACACGTTAGCAGTGAAACATTAAATACTGGATGTAATTTTGGATAATCTCTCGCCAAATCTAACATTACCGCATTGTTGCCAACCATCTTAAGAACTTTAAACGGACCTATGTACCAGTAGTCCAATTTTGAATTGACGCGTCGCGACTGTATAAACTTGCGCAAAAGAAGCACCTCATCCCCTTCATTATATACCGGAGAGTCTTTCTTACCCTTATTATAATACTCAGCTTGTTTTATCCTTGCTTGTTGCAAGCACTCCATGGCCGTCTGCTGCGTGATCTGTAAATCTTCAAGGAAGCCATCTAAATCCTTCCTACCAGTATTTTCAGTAATGACATTAAACCTTGGATGAAACCCGTATGTAAAGAAAAATGGAGAAATCTTAGTACTCGCCGAATCTAAGTTATTAATCAAAAACTCAGCCATCTCCAAGCATTTGTGCCAGTTGTCTTGATAATAAGAACAAAAATGTTGGAGGTAGTCCTCTACAACCTGATTCATACGCTCAGTCTGGCCGTCCGTCTGCGGATGATAAGCCGTTGACAAGGCCGGCAAGATACTTAAAGACTTCAACAAAGCCTTCCAGAATTCACTCACAAAAGTACTCCCTCGATCCGAAACGATTTTATCAGGAAGACCATGAGGCCGGAAAACATTCTTTCTAAACAGGTCAGCCAGAACAGCTGACGAAGATGCTTCCTTGCACGGAATAAAGTGCGTCAGTTTACTTAACAGATCAATAACAACCAAAATTCAGTCAAAACCACCCAAAAGCGGCAACTTCACTATCATATCCATTCCCATTACACTCCAAGGCCTTGGATTCGCGACGATGGGAACCAACTTTCCATCCGGTACCTGCCGCCGGGCCTTAACCCATTGACAAGAGTCACAGCTCCTGACCAACGTTGTAACAGCTGCGCTGCTTTTAGCGCAGCGAAGCAGTTAGCGCAGCGGTTTTTTGTGCCGCTGCGCTAAACGCTGCGCGCAGCGGCCAGACCGCTGCGCTAACCGCTTTTTGTTTTCCTGGAAAAAAAAAGATAATTTTAGCGCGCTAAAAAAAGCGGTCACATAGCGCTGAACCGCTGCGCTTCAGCAGTAGCGCAGCGGTTTGAAAAAGAAGAAAGAAAATGATCATGTTAAAAGAGGTTTAACATGCAGTTAAATTCCGCTATCCGCTAAATTAGCGGATAGCGCAGCGGATTTCCACTTCCGCTGCGCTATCGCTAATTGCCCTGGGTGGGTAGCGGTCAACCGCTGCGCGTAGCGAGTAGCGCAGCGGTTTTTTCAACAGCTTCCGCTACTTGCCTCTGGGACGTAGCCATGTGACCGCTGCGCTGCGCTAAATGACCGCTTTTTTTAGCGCAGCGCAGCGTTTACAACGTTGTCCTGACATAATCAATTACCAACAATTTTATACCTGGCCAAGAAAAGGTTCGCGTCAGCGTTGACAAAGTTCTTGCGATTCCTGGATGCCCCACGGCAGGGGAATCATGATATAAAGAAATCAACCGAGTCCTTAATGCCGCCGGAACGGGGATCCTACCCGCGTGCCAATAAACATTGTCCGCAAACCGCAAAGACTTTCCCGTCTTCTCGTCATCTGTGTAAGCCTTCCCAAAATAATTCAACAAATTGCCTGACGGGCGCTGGAAAAACAAATCATGAGTTGAGAACGGTGACAAGTCATTGGCCGATGCCTTGTCACAAGAAGCCATCCTCGGTGAAATCAGATTAGCATCCGTATTACGAACACGCTCCTCAAAGTAGTCCTCCCTTTGACTCGGACCATCCGCTGGATTCTTGTAACTGGCGATATGATAAATCAGCATATTGAAATTATCCAAGAACAAAGCCCACCGAGCTTGCTTGGGCGATAAATACTCAGCAGTTTTGAAACAAAGCAAATTAAAATGATCGGAAAACATCTGCACTGGCCTTTCCGTACCCATCAACAAGGCTCTCCACTCTTGGCAAGCCAACACAATAGCCAAGAGCTCTAAGTCAAAAACTTTCCACGATCTCTCTCTTTCCGTCAGTTTCCAAGAAAAATAGCTTATCGGCAAAACATCTCCGGAATCATTTGGTTGACTCAAAACCGCCGCAATCGCATAACCAGATCTGTCAACATGCACGAACCTGTCTCTGTCAAAATTAAAATGAAGCAAAAGCGGTTTGTTAACAAATAAATCCTTCAACGCATTGAAATATTTTCCCGCGTCTTCAGAATGGAGTGCCGTAGAGTCTTTGTATTTTTCCTGTGTTAAAGTAGTCAACAGGGCCGCTACAGTAGAAAAACGCGGGATAAACCGCCTGTAAAAGTTAGTAAACCCCTTACTGTAGCCGGAAAAGGCCAATCCTTAATGGTTAAAAGCTTGTGTTCATTCATCTTTAAACCTTCATCCGTAATATCAAACCCTAAGAACGTAACCTTTGAGCAGAAAAACTCACATTTCGCCAAAGAAGCTTTTAATGAGAATTCCCGGAGTTTATATAGAATATTCTCCAAGTCAATCAAATGCTGCTGCCTGGTTTTGGAAAATATCAGAATATTGTCAATATACACGAAACAAGAGACATCTAGGAACTCCCTCAATACGTGTTGAATAAAACACTGAAAGGTTGCGGGCGCATTAGCCAGGCCAAAAGGCATGACTTGATACTCATATAAGCCCCACGGAGTCCAAAATGCAGTCTTCCATTCATGGCTGTCTGCCACGCGCAACAGGTTGAAGGCTGCCTTCAGATCTATTTTAGACAGGAATTTACAACCTTGCAAATTATTCAACAAATGAGCGATTACCAGTAGCGAATAAGAGTCCCTAACGGTCATACTATTTAGCAGACGATAATCAACACAAGGTCTGTTAGCTTTACCGGGAACTTTTAGATAGAAAATAGGTGCCGCAGCGGAAGAGGAAGATAGTCTTATAAAACCTTTAGCTAAATTATCATCCACATAAGCCTTGAGTTCGTCTCGTTCCGTCTTGCTTAAGTTGTACATTTTACCAAAAGGGGGAACCGCACCGTCCTTCAAATTCACAACACAATCAAACTGTTCCCTGTGGGGTGGTAACTCAGCCAGAGACTCGGTGACAAAAGCGTCAGAGAATTTTTCTGTAAGTTGACAAGATTCATTGCATCTAATTTCATTGATCTGTTGGACACTATCATATATTACAACATCACTCTCGGATCCTCCTACAAAAGAACCCGTGTCTGTTAACCACGAATTTCCTAAGATAATATCCGCAGAAGCTAATTTCGTTAAATACAGTTTTACAGGGGAACACAAAAAGGAACCTGATAAAGTGGGGATAACAATGTATCCTTTTGCGTAAGAATGAATTTGAAGTCTTAGCAGTGAAAAGTCCCCGGGGTGGGTTATCGGGGTAGCGGGTGCCTTTTTTTGGATTAATATTATGATTTTTTTTTTACATGACAAGGACACCTCCAAAAAATCCAATATTTTTTGGAGAGGGCAGTTAAGACCCCCTCTTTTGATCCATCAAAAAAATTATGGGAAAAATCCCCTCCTTCTTTCGGGGGAAGTCGCTGTGCGCAAAGTATTTCTCCGCTTGCACGCACAGCGGGATCGACGTCGGGGGACGGTCGATTCTGTGCGCAAAGAGTTTTTTGCTGCTGCGCAAAGTAGGTCCGTTGTTTTAAATGTTTTTTTTTATTTAATTTGAAGTTTTTTTTATTTAATTTGAAAGTCCTATGGGACTTGCAAGAGTGATTTGGAAAAAAAAAAAAGGTTGGTACCCATGGTACCCACCAAAAAGACCCACGGTACCCGCCCAGCGGTGGCAGGTGCGGTGCTGGGTGCCTATTTTTGGCAAAAATCAAGCGGGTACCGGCAGTGCAACCAGTACCCGGGTCCATTTCATCCCACTTCGTTAAATCCACAGAATTCTAGATCTGTAGATCTAAGTTTTGGGGTGTTTTTTTCTCACAAAAAGGGGCCAAACTTGCCCCTTAATCTCACTTGGCACGTTGAATATCCCCGAAGACCCAAAGGCCCTATGGATGACCCTCCAGCTGTGCCGGAGCAACAAGCAAAAGTGGGCCGGTTGGTAAGCTGTCCAGGGAGGGCCTAACCAAGCAGCTAGGGGGCTCCCAGGGAAGGGGCGGACGAAACCGAATCCCCTGCGGATCAATGGTCCCACTTCCCTCCCCTTATATACCCACCAGCACCACCGCACCACGCCTCGCCAACACGTAACTGCCACGGGGACGCTACTGATACCACGCCTGCCCATTGCCCTGGCGAAACACCACCCAAGACCGCCCCACGCCACGCCTTGCTCGGTGCCCGGCGCGAGGGCCAAGCCCTACCTCCGCCCGGGCTCGTCCACTCCCTTCGCCGGACACACCTCGCGCGAGTTCTTCCGGCACGAGCCTGCCCAGTTTCCGGCAGGGGGGTATGAGCAGATTGACTGGTCTGCGGGAGGAGGGGCAGTCTCCCAGCAGAAATCAGCAGGCGCGTATGGCGGGGGGACGGTGTATGGCTCGGCGTATGGCGGGAGCGCGACGCTGGACTGCCAGCCGCTGGTCTATCCGCCCAGCCACTCGTCCTTCAACCCCTACCACAGCTTCGCCAGTCTGGTGGAACCGACCCCTGCGTACCCGCTGCTGGCCGAGCAGCAGCCCGCCCTGGGCGAGTTCCGGAGCTTCTCGATGCCGCCGGCCGAGCAGCAAGCCTACCAGCATGCGACCAACTTCGCGCCCTCCGCCGCGGGTGCCAGCCGAGCGGCCAGCCAGCAGCAGTACACCAAGACGGAGGGCTATGGCCAGCCGGCCTGGCAGACCGGCCTCCACGCGTCCGCTTCCGAGGCCAGTGTGCTCTTCCCCGCTTCTTCCGACACCGACGGCGTGGGCCCGCTTGGCTGGCCCAGCAGCACCAGATGGCAGCCCAGTTAGCAAACAAAGCGCTACTGCTTGCCCCCCGCCGAGCTCGCCCGGGAGCCCTCCGGCGTCCGTCGCCGCAAGACCATGTGCAGGGTTGGCCAGGCCCGCCGCGCCGCCAAGCCCCAAGCAATCGTCTCAAATAATAACGCAGAAATACTCTCAGGCTGTATGGTCTTGCAAGACTTACTATTTTCCAAGTGATAAAGATACTTTGATATGGTCTCTGACATTTTGTGTTTATCTGTCTCTGAAGTTTTGTGTGGATTTCTGTAATCCAAAACATGAATTCAATTGAGATGAGAAGTGTGGTTTAAATTATCTTAAAAGAATCATACTTTGCAATTAATGAAAGTTCAGAAATCCAGTATTGTTGGCTGAGGCAACACTCTTGACATAAAAATTGAAAGTGTGATTTTGGAGGCTGCAATTGTTTGGGATGAATCCTTGAACTGAAGGCATGTAATTTTCTCAGGGTACCAGCCTTTTGTTGAGGAAACTGTTTGGGGTAGGTTTTCATGTGAAGTTGTTTCCCCTGCAGCGGTGTAGCCGCCTTGGCCTCTAGTCATTCTCTATAGGAGAGTATGGGAAGTTGAGGCCAAGTACTCTGTCAGAGATGGGAATCTGACACTACTGTGAATGTTCTTGTGAGCTTGCAAGAGGCAGGCTCACAGTTACTGATGGGCTGACACATTGTATCTAACATGTTTTAAATAGACTAGATAAAATATGCTGAGCTTGTGGGCAAGGTAATGAGGCATACTGAATAGGAAAAAGAAAACACATGCATAGCAGACAGACAAAAAAACATTGACAGGGGTGTGAAAGAAGAAGAAAAAAAGGAGATCAAGGACAAGTGAAATTGCAATAATTTTAAGCTGACAAGAAGAAATCATTTTTTGAGCATGACCTTAAAAAGAGAAAATTTCAATATCAGCCACTCAGGTTCTGCAGATAAGAATCAAATCATGAAAACATAGGCTTGATATCTTCTTGGTGATGTAAGAAAATATTGGCCAAGAGTAATTAGCCTTGATTTCAAGATATGAAATTAGGGTATGGGGAATGTGAATTTGCATGAATGTGCAAGACCTTTAATTTTGTGGCCTATGTACACAGGGAGTTGAGGAAGACTTCCCACTTGCTGAAAAAATGCTTCTCGGACCATTTTTGACTCTTTTTGATCCATCTCAACCAATTTCATTGAGATGTCTTGATGTGACCAACGCATTCCATCTAATTCTAAGTGTGACATTGCTTTGCTTAATTCATCTTCAACTGAAAGACTGGCTTCATCTGAGTTCAAACAAACTCCCTTCTTAAACGCTTCATGAGCATGTGGTATTTGTTCCAATGCAGACAGTAACTCTTGGGTTTGAACACCTTTGTGTATGATGTAGCTTCCTGTTTTAGATTTTGGGGTGGCCACTGGATGTTGAATGTGTACAAAATCCTTTGAAGGAATAATAATGATGGATGGTTGGGTGTTGAGTTGCTTAGTACAAACTTCATTGATCAGCTTTGCTATTTTTTCATTTGCATGACTTATTATATATTGTGAATTGAATGACTTCCAATGTCTTCCAAAGTCCTCAGCTTTGTAATCCACAATCAAATGTGTTTGACCCGCCCATTTACCTTGGGCAATGGCTTTCAGTTTCTCTGAAGCTTTCTTTCCACCTGTTTTTTTTTCTAAGGCACCACATACTTCTTTCAGGTCCAACCTTCTGGTTCTTATATCTTCACTTCTGAAGGATGGTCTGGTTGTTGTGTATTGAACTTTTATATATTCTGTTGAAGGGTCTACCATCATATACTGAAATTGTTTGCCCCCCCAGACATGGCTTATGTTGCAAATCAGCACAAAAACCATCAATTGTGAAAACATGATCTCTCTTGTAGTTGGAAAAAACTTCTGGGGGATATAAAATTATGTGCATATTAAATATATCAGTGCAACAGCCATTTGATGATGTAGAATTTGCAATGGACTTACTTGGTATGTAAGTTTGGGTCCCAGTAGTTTTGAGTGGTGGTGAAATAAACCTAGAATTAAAGTAGTATGGTAAAAAAAGGAAATGCTAGCCAAGGAGATAAGAATCTGCTCTCAGGAGACAGTAAGGTTTTGAGAAATGTTTTTAAATTTTATTTAGAACTTACCCAAAGATGAATCAGGCTCAGATGGTGGTGACAAGCAAGTAAGGTGTGGAAATGAAATATTTTCTAAATATTACTAAGGTTAGAGTTATCTTTATTCTTCCCAGAGGATTTTTATTATTTATTTTTTCATGAAAGATTTATTCTTGTTTGAAGCTGGAAGGGAAATGGTGAGTTTTTGAAAGAGGTTGCACTTAAATAGACATCGTGGGAATTTGTGAAACGTGGAAGAGTATGTGGCTTCCTGGGTATGATATCAGCCATTCCCCCATACAGCAGTATACTTGTTTTTTTTTTTTTTTTTTTTTGGAGTTGGTAACCCACCGTAGACTTCAGTCTGGACATGGAACTGGACCAACATCATCTTTGTTGCCACAACCTAAGAAAATACTGCTTCAAACTATCATTACACGTGCCACCAAAAACACATTTTTCTTCTGTTTGAAGTCTTGTAGCCCATTCCAGCCTGCAATAATCATATGTGAGAGCTACAGTCTGAAATGGTGAAACATCTGCTGTGCACCAAATGCAGTTTTTTTTAACTTTGGTACATAGCACATTCAGGTTCTGTACTGGAACTGGACCAAAAACAGCGGTTTCAACAAAAGTCAAAAATCAAAACTAAAAAAACAGTATTTTTCCCCTGTTACATTACATGTATCCAAGGAAAAATTGAGACTTGTTCCACCAAAACCCAAAACAGAACAAATGTTTGGGGCATGTTTCAATTTGGGCAGCCAATACTGTGAGCCTGAGTCTCTATAGTGACAACAGGACACAAGAAAGAAGGGGGGAAATATTTGGATTTCTTTGGATAAAGAAAATGCAAATATAAAAGAGAGAGAGAAAGAGAGAGAGAAACTGAGCAGGATCAAGATAAGCAGATATTCAAGGTTATTCTGGTAGGAATGCACGTCCACTGGCAATGCTAACTCTTCAGAAGAGTGCTGCCAAGCTGTGCTAGAGAGTGCTACAGCCTCCTCTCACCAAAGAAACGTGGAGGGATCCTGGATTAGATAAGTTTAATCCAGCCACAATTTTTTAGCTTCCTTCTGGATATTCAAGGTTCTTTAAAGGGAAACCTATGTGGTTTGTTTCTTGCAAAAACCACGGAAAAAGAATGCAGATGTGGAGGGACAGCCCTGTGGTCAAGTAGAGGCAAAGGCCAGCAGATATGGAGGGGCAGCCCTGTGATCAAGAATAGGCAAAGGCCAGCAGAAAAGAACAGATCAAGCAAGACACATAGTTGTACCTCTGAGATAAACAAGGTTCAGTGAAAGAAGTTACTTACTGTCAATATCCTAGGCGCCTGTGACGGTAGGTATACTGGGAGTGTTGTAAACTCTTTGGTGGTGATCCTGGGGTTATCTGGGTTGTGGTTCTGGTGTGCTGAAGTCTGTGTATCCGCCTCAGGCAAGGGGGATCCAGACTACAAAAAATTTCACAGTTTGCTTATGTAATTTACATATGTACATGTGGTTTGGCGCGCCTGGTAGCGCTGACACGTCACAACTGCGCATGCGCGCCACAACTCAATAACTCAGGGAAGGAGTGTAGTTACAAAGAATTGGTAAGTTGTAACTAGGGTTAAAATTGCATGAGGAAAAAGAATAGGGGGGTTCACAATAGGATAAAAATAAGACTTTAGAGTCAATTTTAAGGCCTTTATCAACAACTTTTTAAAAATATGGCAGGATGTACAGGATTAGGTGTCCCCTGGCAATCCAAGGGTGTTCTTCATTTTTTAAAAAAGATTCTGTAAAGGCCTTAAAATTGGCTCTAAATTTTTATTTTTATTGTATTGTGAACCCCCCTAATATGAAGTCAAAACAAGGTTATCTCATAAGATGAAAAATATATGAAGTAATTCATATGTAGTAAGTATAAAAAGGCAGACTTTAGGTCAGCTGAGTTGACTCTAAGGCTGACATTCCCTACCACCAAAAGGGTTGGATTTCCGTAAGAAATTAAACCACAGGGGTAGACCTCTTCTCACTTCTGAATTTCCTAAGAAGGATAGCAGAGTCTGGAATGTCCTTCTCAAGGAGCCATTCATCATGATCAGCACTCATGCCTTTGTATCTAGCCAAGTACATCATATCATCTCTGTTCTCCACTCTCAATCTTTTGTCTCTGGGAATCTTCTGTATAAATTTACTCTGAGGGGTCTTATCCATGGGGGGAATGACAACTTTAACCTTCTGTCTCAAGGGGAACTTATCTGGATTTGGGTCTCTGTATGGTTTTACAAGCTGACAGGGAAGGTAGGATGTTTCCTGCTGAACTCTTCAGTCAGAATCACTTCTACAGCATTCTTCCCATGTAAAGATTTCAAAAGGAATGGTCCTGTAAAGGAGTCTCTCATCTTCTTAGGGCCAGACAAGTTGTTGAAGTTTGCTGTGGATATCAGGACTTTGTCACCAACTTTAAAGGATGGTTCTTTGTGAGTCTTGTCCCATCTTTCTTTATTGTAAGAGGTAGCTTCCGTTATGCATTGTTCAGCATGTTTTCTTGCTTTCTCAAAGATTTTCCCAAAGGCAAGAGCAGTAGGATGAATGTCTACAGAGTCTTGTTTCTAGAAATTTCTGGGAAGGTTTGGGATCCAGCCTTTCTCCAGGATGGCAGGAGGTTTCCCAGTCGTTGAATGTATGCTGGTACAATATGCTAGCTCAAGGATTGGTAGGAGTGAAACCCAGTCATGAGTGTATCCATCATTGTCTTTGAATTCTAGACCATATGCACAAAACCTCCTGATCATATCTTCCAGTGTTTGAATCATTCTCTCAGCTAATCCATCAGTCTGGGGGTGGTAAGCAGTGGAGAAGGGGAGTTTTGTTCCTAGCATACTATGTAAACCAGTCCAGAATTCAGATGTGAACTTGCAGGGATCTCTGTCAGAGATGATGATTCTGGGGATGCCAGTTCTGGGCATTACTCTGTTCCAAAAAAGTATAGCAGTGTCCATGGCAGAGTCATCCTTGAAGCAGGGTACAAATATGGGGGTCTTAGAGTATCTGTCTACTATTACCAGACAAGCATTGAAACTAGCAGCTCCTCCAGGAGAAAAGAAAGTTACCCAATCCATGTTAATCACATCCCATGGCTTTGAGGGTTCTTCAATTTTCATGAGCAGTCCAAATCTCTTGCCAGTGGCTTTATTTGCTTTCTGGCATCTATCACAGGAAGAGCAGTATTCACCAGTGTCTTGTCTCCAATTCGCCCACCAGGCAGTATCAGCTACTTTCTCTAAAGTCCTGTCTTCAGAAAGATGACCAGAGTAGACACTGTCATGGCATTCATGCAAAATGGTGTTGATACTTTCTTTGTCAGCTAGGACTAGGAAAGAATTGTTTTTTTCTCTGAAGTAGATGAGGCCATCAAATATAGAGAACCTTCCTTCATCATATAGCTTTCTCCATGGATCTTGTAGAGAATTTTTCAGCTGGGCATCTTTAGCATCTTTCAACAAAAGTTCAGACAATACAGCAGTGTTTTTATCTTGCTTGTAACCCTCTCTTACTGAGTCAAAGAACTCATTCTTGAAAGTAGAGACATGGATGCCCTTGATGGGGAATCTATCATCATCTTTGTCTTCTGGGTCATAAGCAGGGTTACTAGGATCATTTGGCAAAGCCCATCTGCTAAGTCCATCAGCATTCTTGTGAATATTCCCATCTCTGTGGATGACAGTCATGTTGCCTCTGTATTCCTGAATGGCAATCTGCCACCTGAGCATGTGTCTGTTGGGAGTCTTCATGTTCAGCAGTGATCTCAAAGCTGTGCAATCTGTTACAACATGAAAGACACTGCCATCCAAGTAGTAATGGAGTTTTTCCAGGGCCCAAACCAGACATAAGCATTCAAGTTGACTAGCACCATTTTTTGTCTCACTGTCCTTCAGTTGTCTGGATATGAAAACAATAGGCCCTTCTTTTCTCACTCCATCAATGACTTGGACTTGATGTAGAGCAGCACCTAAACTAGTCATACTAGCATCTACATATAGTGTAAAAGGATGGGCCCAGTCAGGAAACAGCAGAAATGGAGCAGTGGTCAGTTTCTCTTTTAACAAGTTGTAGGCTACTATCCTATGATGAGTCATCTCATATTTGACATCAATCCTTGTGATCTCAGTTAAAGGTTTTGCTATCTCTGCAAATTTCTCAATGTGTTGCCTGTAGTAACCAGCAAAACCAAGAAAGGATTGCATTCCTTTCCTACTACTAGGCACAGGCTTTTGGACGACAGCAGCTACTTTGTTCTGGTCTATTCCTATGGCAATTCCAGAAACAAGATGGCCTAGAGCTTTGATCTGGTCAAATCCAAAGTTACACTTTTTCAGGGAGATTTTCATGTTCATATTGATGACAACTTTCATTATCCTGTCTATCCTATTGAGGTGTTCTTCCCAAGTGTTGGACATAATGATGATATCATCAATGTAGGTAATGACCCACTTCTCATCAATCTATTTTCTGAACTCAATTTCCATCATTCTCTGGAAATGAGAGGGGGCATTCTTGATCCCAAAGGGCATTCTCAGGTATTCATAGATTCCCTTGTGCAGAATAATCCTGAGTAGGTGTCTGGAATCTTCTGCAATAACATTCTGGTGAAAACCTTTGAGTACATCCATACTAGTCAGATACTTAGCTTTTGCTAGGTTGTTCAGAGTCTCACTCACTGCAAGAAAAACTCTAGAAACTGCTTGCAGTTGAGATGCAGCAAGCTTGAATCAAGCCTCAGCTCAAGCTGGAGTCAAGCACCCAAATTCCATGCTGGTGCACCTTCAGTGTGTACCTTGTTTGGGCCCGGCATCTCAATGCTTAATTACATGCTGTAGTGCTCATGCAGTAGGCTGAGACAAATGTTCAACCTTGCAAATGAGCATCCCCCTGAGCAACCTTTTATTTGCTTTTAGAAAACACTCCATGTACCATTGAATCCAGCAAGAATAACATAAAAAGGGTATGTACACATGAAAGGGATATGTACATATGAGAGGAACATGTACACATGAAAGGGGAATGTGAAAAGGTGTATTAACACATAGAAGGGATACATACACATGATGAAAGGGGTATGAATGCATGAAAGGGGTATGTAATTGTGAAAGGGGTATGTATGCATGAAAGGGGTATGTGCAGTAAGGGGTATTTGCACATGAAAGGGATATGTAAACATCAAAGGGGTATGTAAACCTGAATGATGAAAGGGTTGAAAAGGATGTAAAAAACTCAAAGGGGAAATGTAAACATGAAAGGGTCATGAAAGCATGATGAAAGGGGTATGTACACATTGTGAAAGGGAATAGACATTCACATGAAAGGGATACACACGCATGAAGGAGATGCACACACATGAAAGGGATACATGTACATGTAAGGGATACATGCACATGAAAGGGATACTTACACATGAAAGGGATACACGCACATGAAAGGGGTATGTGCACATAAAGGGTTATGTACACATTATGAAAGGGGTGAATACATACAAAAGGGATATGTGCACATGAAAGGGGTATGTGCACATGAAAGGGGTATGTGCACATGAAAGGGGTATGTGCACATGAAAGGGGTATGTGCACATGAAAGGGGTATGTGCACATGAAAGGGGTATGTGCTCATTAAAGGGGAATTTTCACATGAAAAGGGAATTTTCACATGAAAGGGGAATTTTCACATGAAAGGGGAATTTTCACATGAAAGGGAAAGTTGCACAGGTACCAACTCAGTATTTTGGATCCTGTACTCAGTTTTTTGTACCTTAGAATCACTCTTGCATAAATTATGCAATGTGCATGGAAATTGAATCAACCAGTGCATGATTCTTGCATGAGGCACAGCTTGCCTTGAGATCTTGCATCTCAACTGCAAGCAGTTTCTAGAGTTTTTCTTGCAGTGACTGATCTTAGGAATGGGATACCTGTCTGAGGCAGTATAGGATTTTAGAGCTCTGAAATCTCCTACTATTCTGGACTTTCCATTGTGCCAGGCAATGATTACAGGAGTTGTGATCTCAACTAATTCATTATGGCCAACTTTCCTCAGAACGTTCAGGTTTACCAGCTCTTCAATATTTTGCTCAAGAGCTTCTCTGCTTTTGGGGCTGGCAGGATAAGGAGGTCTCCTGAGCAGAGGAGGGTAGGGTCTCTCAGTTGTCAACTTGAGGTGAACTTCATGGCCTTTGATGGCACCAAGGGGCTGATTGGTGTTAGAGAAGGCAAGGTTGTTATTGTAGAGGACTTCAAACAGCTTCTCTTTTTGCTCAATGGTTAGCTTGTCACTGAACTTGGCTTCACAAAGTCCTTCTGCAATAAATTGTTGCAGTTGGGGATTGGACTTCTTAACAGCAGAGATTTCATTTGAAGGACTCATTTTTTCTAGGTGATGGGATTTAAAACTGAATTTCTTCCTCTTATTCTCATTCCCAATGGTGAAGAATCTCTCTTTACTATTTGCAATATCAAAACCATACAGAGACAAGTAATCATTTCCAAGTATAAGATAGTTGATTCTGGCATTTTTCATCACCACAAATTCTGCTAGAATTCTTACTGAACCTTTAGTATGAGGAAAAATAAAAGCCATTTCTATTATGCCCATAGGTTGTAATTGGTCACTACAGCTGTGGAATTTAGCATGGTTGATTGGCATGAGCTTGTTTTCCCATTCTGGTATTATGGAATCTAGCAATCTGTTGCTGATGATTGAGCAAGAAGCTCCACTATCAAGAAGACATGAGTGTTCTCTGGATTCAATGAGGACAGTAGTGAGATTAGCTTTTCCAGTAAGATGAGCTTTTCCTCTATCAGGTTTACATTTCATCAGTCTAGCATCTTCTATATGGAGAGATTGGCAGGATTTGTGCCAGGTCTGAGGTTGATGAGTTTCAGCTTGGATTTCAGCTATGGAGAAGTCCTGGTTTATCTCACATTCTACAGCATGTGCTCCAAAATCAAAGTCAACTAAGGGATCATAATTGGCACCATTTCCATTGTCCATGGCAAGGATCATGTGGTTGTTTTTATGATTCTCTTCTTCTTCATCTAATTCTGATTCAGACTTTTGTGGTTCAACTTGATCTTACCCATTGTCACTATTGGGATCATCATCAGCATCCATTCCTACATTATTGATCCTGTTCTTCTTCTTAGGGCATTCCCCGGAGAAGTGGCCAGTTTGTTTGCAGAAATGGCATATAAGTTTTTCTTTCTCAGGGGCAGAGACAGGATTCCTTTTTGTAGAGGAGTCATTCGGCTTATCAGTTTTCTCAGGGGCAGGATTATTTCTCCATTGGGATCTGTTTGGAGCATTATAATTGTTTGTCACAGGCTTGTTCCTTTTCATGAATCTGTCTATGACTTCTTTAGCAATTATAACCATATCCTCAAAGCTCATTTCAGTAGCATTTCTTTTATATCTGCTTTTAATAGCATGCTCAAGGTTTGGAGGGCATTGCTTTAAGATCTTTTCACAAATAAGGTACTGACTTAGTTCAGGTTGATAATCTTTCAGTCTTTCTCTCTGATTACCAAACCATTTATGGATTTTTCTCCCATCATAGGCAAAGTGATCACTCTCAAACTCCTGTTGCATTTTCCATTTCCAGTTTTCAGTGGCAAAATTGTTTATGATGGCATTCTTCCACCAAGCCCAAGATTTGTCTCCATACTGATCTCTGATGCCTAGGTACCAATTCCTTGCAGTGTCAGTAAACAAGATTGTTAATCTACTGATTATCATATTATCTAGCATCAAGTAGTCTCTGACAAGGATATCAGTGTTTTTAATCCAGAGTTCATGATTGTAAGGCAATTCTCCAGAGAATTTCTCCCAGTCTCCATTCTTAGGAATACCTTTCCACAATTCCCTCCTTATTTCAAAGTCTACTGCTCCATGATCAATGTATGGAAATTCATCTTGAGCATTGGCATCAGGAGTAGTGCTTGTAGGCTTGGGGAAGTTATCTCCAGGTGGTCTCTGGGGTTCAGGATTAGGAACAGGAGGAGGGGCTCTGTTTTCCTGTTGTTGCTCATGCTGGACATTCTGAAACGGATTATTGTATTGGAGATGTGGGGGCTGTTCTCTGTCATCTGGTATTTTCAAGGAATCCAGCTTTGAGTTCACAGAATTTACTACAGAAGATATGTCACTGAATCTTCTCTTAGATTGTTCAAATCTGTTGTGCTCATTTGCATGAAGATCATTGATCCCATTGCCAATGGATGAAAGATTGTTGCTCACTTTCTCCTCAAAATCTTTCAGATTTTGACCAATTGTATCCATGTTAGAATGACATTGAGATTCATTTACCAGAATCAAATCTTGAACTGTCTCAAATTTCTCATTTATGTGTTTTTTCAGTTGTTCTAAAACATTGTTGTTCACTGTGGATTTCTCTCTGGCACCCTCACCTATGTTGTTCAGGATTTGGTCATATAAAAAAAGAATGAATTCATTCTTAAACAGATCAAGGATGGAATGATTCAGGACATCTTTAAAATTGCTGACACAAGATAGACAGGGACCGGACCGCTAGGGGAGGTCACTAAGGTCCAAGCACACGAGCTGTGGAGCCAGGCCAGACCGGGGAGAAACTCAGAAGAGGGCTGAATTGAGTCAAAGGGACCGAGCTCAGTTTGTCGGGGCTTTTCTGGTCACCTATAGTACCAGCCCCACCCTCTCCTGTCCTGAGTTTTCTCCATCATCGCGTGACCTCCTTCTTACCGCTCTTACTATCACAGCTTCCTCCATTCCCATATCCGGTGGTTTCTCTTCCTCAGCACCACATCATTTTTCAGAATTTTTCAGATTTCACTCCTCACTCAACGATTCTTCAAACTATTTACAATGGTAGATGAAATGGTGAAGCGCGCAACACAACAATTAGCAGCGAAGAATACGCAGATGAGTGACACCGCTATACAGGGTAGTACCCTAGGTGATCCAAAGAACAATGATGCAAACAGAGGTCAAGAGACTCAACCCGGCATCATGAACGATCCGAACTTAAGTTGTTAGTTCAATGGGTCAAATTCAAGCAGCCAGAGTTGATGGCAAGCTAACTTCAAGTTGTTTACAGCTAACAAAGGAAATCAAACCGGAAATCAACCCGGTATAGAAATTGTCCCAGATGGCAGCGATAGCGACGACAGTAATACGTTTAAAGGTTAGCATTCTCTGAGTTGTAGAGTTTGCGTACAACGTACATAATGTTAAAAACGAATCGGTTTTTATTTTCCATGATAAAGAGGCCCCAGTCCATACAGAAGACATGCGTGATAAGAATGGAGCTACAACGACAGAAGACACAGCCGCGCGATACAAAGCTATTCTTTCGAGCGTTCCGCCGATTATCGATTCGGACTCTGTAGTAGTTAACAATAATCAAGCTGCAAATCAACCTGATCTTCCTACGATCGTTGTCCCGGTTGACATCATTCATGAGAAAACAAAGAAAGAAAAATTATGGGAGAAGACGACCGAGGCGGTGAACAGGGGCGACGAGGAAGATGCGGAGTTCTTTTTTGGTTTATATAAGAAGGAGGTCAAAGCTCTTGCGAACGCGAACGTTTCCAGCTTGTTAGGCCCCCCGATGAGCAAGCCAAATGTTTTGCGGGCGAAATTGTCTGACGCTATTGTCACAGCGCCCAACGTCGCGAAACGAGCTGCAGAAAAGACGACAATTGTTTTTATCAAAGGATCGCTTCCTAGACATTTCGACGTGGGTTTTACCCCGTATTTCGACAAGAACATTCGCGAATTTAGGGGCCCTCTGCCTTTGACGATTTTTGACAAAGATTGGCAAGAGGAAGCTATCCAGGCTCACACAAACAAGAGATCTAGGTCAGATGAAAAAGACGGGAATTATACAGGTTACGACTATCCAAATGAATGGACGCAAACCTTTGTCAAGTGGACTTCGAACCACAGAAATTTCTACATAACGTACAGGGATATGTATAATTTTCCTGATTTTGCCGAGTGGATCCTCCAACATAAAGCGAATGTTGATAAGATCATCGATGAATTCAAATTTCTCACTGGTTTCCGGTACGACTTGATCGTGAGGCAAAACGCCTTCTCTTATCAAGTGCCGGTGGATGAAGGAGTTGTTTCGGCCGTAGACATATCAATCTACAGAGAAGACGTCAGAGTTAGAGCTTAAAATGTAACAAAGGCTCTAGACGAACTTGAATGGACCGACAATCCTTATGTGTACGGAGGAAAGAAGTTTGGCTGGGATCCGAAAACGGGGAAACCAAAGGAATCAAAAGGGAAGGTACAAGATGACTATGTCGGCCGTCAAGAGAACAGGCTTGCTACGCGAGGCAGAGGAGGTTCAAGGGGTCAAGGATCAGGAGACCGTTTCGGCCAAGAAAGACGAAATTCGGACTACTCGGCCCACCCAGATTATCATCAAGATGACGGGTATAGCAGAAGATACCGCGATCTTCCGGACCAGGATTATCACCAACAAGACGATTACGCTGGAGGCTATAATCGGGGTGCTCGAGGTGGCCATGGACGCGATCAAGGTCCTTCAAGATATGGGGCTAAGAAAGATAATGGCAAATCTACTATGAAGGAAAAAGACCCGCAGTAGGCTTCTTTTTTCCCTCCTCGTTCTCAATAATCCAGCTTCCCATGTGTACACTACACAAAAGCAACTGGAAATTGTTTTTTTCTCTCGTTTTTTGGTTTCACCAATTTCATTGATGACATGTAACGAGTCGCAGACAGATAGATTACTCATTTTGTTTTCTCGCGTCCATTGTGTTTCTTCTATTTTTGTTTTGTTATCATAGTAGCAGAAATGAAGTTCTGTCTACGCACACCGTTGTCGATTTGATGGAAGGAAATAGGGAGAAATTTTGGCCAACAAGTGTGTGTTGTGAAATGAATTTGCCGGCTTGGCGTGCAGCCTTGTCGGCAAATGGTTTTCTGCCGGAGTACAACAATGTACTACTAGGTTTTGAAGAGGGGTTTGATCAAAGTATTCCCAATCATAAATTAGGGAATCTAGATTGTTTCACGCCGGACAACCATAAATCTTCCAAGCTCGCAAGGATGAAGATAGAAGAGTCAATTCAACACAAACTAAGAACCGGGCGGATGTTTGGCCCTTTCTCTCGGGAAGAAGTTTCAGCTAAGTTTGACTTCTTCAGGTCCAATCCTTTAGGGGCGGTGGTCAACAATGATGGTGCAGTCCGACCAATCAACGATCTATCCTTCCCAAGGGGAGATGCGAATATCAAATCTGTAAACTCATTTGTCAACAAAGAGCTTTTCAACACGACATGGGACGATTTCAATATTGTATCAAAGTTCTTTGCGTGCGACGACCGGGAGCTGGAGTTGGCTCTATTTGACTGGTAAAAGGCCTATCGGCAAATTCCTACAAAGATGGAGCAGTGGAGGTATTTGCTCGTAAAAGATTTCGATGGCAATTTCCTGTTAGACACGCGCATTACCTTTGGCGGCGTAGCGGGGTGCGGCTCTTTTGGGCGGCCAGCGGACGCGTGGAAACTGATAATGAAAAGTCACGGTTTTCAGGTGGGTCGACAATAACCTTTTTGTACGAATAAAAGGCGCACCGGTGGACATGCGCGATATCGTAGAGAAATCCTTGGAGCTGGGAGTCTTGACGAACGAGAAGAAGTTCACGAATTTCTCTGACGAGCAGAAGTTCATCGGCTTCGTGTGGAAAGGCATCAATAAGATGGTCCGGTTACCCAAAGGAAAAATAGAAAAGAGGATAAGCCAGATTGTGCCCTTTTTGCGCCCAGAGGAGAAGTTTCACTACGAAGAAGTCCAGATACTCGCGGGCAGGCTTAACCACGTATCATACCTGCTACCTCACCTGAAATGCCGCCTGAACTCTCTTTACAGGTGGTTGATGTCTTGGCAACACAAGAAATCTGCGCGACATACTCCGGCAGACGCGTTGCTGGATTTGGCGTTTTGGAAAGAGACGCTGGAACATTTTGGACACACGCAGATCATTAGCTACGGGCTGCCGGTAGACATCGGTTGGGTTGGAGACGCTTCTACTTCATTCAGGATCGGCTTTTTGATCGGAAAATCCTGGGCGCAGTTCAAGCTCCTCAATCCAAAAGAAGACCCTCGACCTATTTCTTATCTGGAGACTGTGGCTATTAGATTGGGCTTTTTAATGCTCCTGAAGATTTGACCTCAAAAAGGGAGGACTCTGGTCGTGTGGACAGATAACACGACGACAGAGAACGGGGTCAACAACAAGCGTTCACGGGATATCCACGTGAACAAAGAATGGATCAGGATACAGGATCTGTTATTGCAGGAAGGCGTCAATTTGACCGCTCAAAGGGTCGCGTCAAAGGATAATAAGGCTGACGCGTTGTTGCGGGGTATCAGGTCCGGGCAAGACGTCAAACATCAGGTGGTAATAGATGTACCAGAAGATTTGCGAGATCTCCTTTTCCAAGTAGTTTTTGTAATCTAGGAGCGCTCGGCGGCGTTGCTCAATTATTTCATTTCACAGGTTGTTAGTTGTTAGGGAGTTAAGGTTATGAGAATTAAGGTCGAAGTTAGGGGGCTCGCGTAGGCTCCGGCTTCTCCCCGAGTTATGGGTGTAGCGCTAGCCCCTATCTTCTCGGCTGCCATGATGGCGGCACCTTATTTCTCTCTGCCCCAGGAGGAGAAACACCCACCCGCCACTGGTCCTCAGACACAGGGTTTTCACCCGTGGTCTGAGGCGCCGCAAGGCGTCACAGTTACCTACGCGGTTTCTAGGTGAGGCTCTCCGCCAAGACCCAAACACCGGCCCAAGTGAAAACCTACCGTAAAGGTAGGGACCACGAGAGCCTACGGGTAAAACCTAGCTAACGCAGCACGCAACAGCAAAGGTTTTAGCCGGAAAAGTGTGCTTAGAGAAATAGCGGAGATGGCTTGGATAGACAGGGACCGGACCGCTAGGGGAGGTCACTAAGGTCCAAGCACGCGAGCTGTGGAGCCAGGCCAGACCGGGGAGAAACTCAGTAGAGGGCTGAATTGAGTCAAAGGGACCGAGCTCAGTTTGTCGGGGCTTTTCTGGTCACCTATAGTGCCAGCCCCACCCTCTCCTGTCCTGAGTTTTCTCCATCATCGCGTTACCTCCTTCTTACCGCTCTTACTATCACAGCTCCCTCCATTCCCATATCCGGTGGTTTCTCTTCCTCAGCACCACATCTTTTTTCACACCGCCCACCCGCCCTTTCTTAGTGAGGAAGTTTAGTTGGTTTTTCTAGGGGAGCTGGGGGTGTAGCGCTAGCCCCTATCTTCTCCGCTGCCATGATGGCGGCACCTTATTTCTCTCTGCCTCAGGAGGAGAAACACCCACCCGCCACTGGTCCTCAGACACAGGGTTTTCACCCGTGGTCTGAGGCGCCGCAAGGCGTCACAGTTACCTACCCGGTTTCTAGGTGAGGCTCTCCGCCGAGACCCAAACACCGGCCCAAGTGAAAACCTACCGTAAAGGTAGGGACCACAAGAGCCTACGGGTAAAACCTAGCTAACGCGGCACGCAACAGCAAAGGTTTTAGCCGGAAAAGTGTGCTTAGAGAAATAGCAGAGACAGCTTGGATTCAAGAAGAGTACCAGGGATGGTTTCAACAGTACTAGATAATTCAGAGAGAAATTTAGAGAACAAGACTTGTAATTTTTCTTCTAGAAACAAAGGACCATTTCTAGACATTTCAGTGTTGAGGTTATTGAGGAAAAATTCTCTATTTGAAGGATCAGGGAGATTGTCAATATCTAAACTAAGGCCTAATGGGGAATCACTACTTAAGGAACTTTTAGGCAAAGATTCATCTAATAAGGGCCTCTCCCCCTGGCTCTCCCGCGTTCATAGCCTCTCCTCACTCCCCTTGTGGCTCTCATTAGGTATCCTCCTATCTCTAGAACCCTCTGAGTGTTGTCCCGTGGGCGTCTCCAGTTCCTCTCTGATCTTCTCCAGTTGTTTTGAGGATGAGGGGGGTTGTGGTCTGCGAATCCTTGCGGCATGTGATGATAAGGGAGTGGATTGTACCCGCCAGTTTGAAGATGCGGGCTGGGGCGGAATAACTGAACCACCTCTTGCGGTATAGAAGCTGGTGGCTGCCTCACTTGGAGCGTCTGCGGCGGTGGGGGCGGTGGCATTGGAGAACCTTGGTAATTCTGGTTCTCTAGGCGCGGCTGAAATTGAAGTTGATTGGAGGGGATAGGAACCTGGAACTCCTGCGCCATAGCTTGTAGTTGAGAGCCCGTGGGTTCTGGTGTTGGCGTCACTAGAATAGGTTGCTGGCTGGCGTGCAGCACTATGGCTAGCTGTGAAGGAGGCCGGATTGGTTGCGTCGTAGGGTTCTGCGGTCCTGGGCCGTTGTTCTGAATCATTAATGAAGCTTCCAGGCTGTGTAGCTTGTCTCTGGGTATCCATTCTTGACAGAGACGGATACCGTCGTTCTTCCCAACAAGTTCTATTATCATCTCTTGGGTCAGAGAAGCTTAGGAGAGGAGGCGCCTCATGGTTGACCTGTTCTGGGCCTCCCTGGCGCAGACAAATAGGTTGAACTGCTTGTTGAAAATGCTGATGAGGCTGGATAGTTCCTCCTCTTCCAGGACAAGGTCCATAGGTCCGGAGGACGCCTCCTGTCTAGGGATGGCACTCAGGTACCCGTTTTAGGGTACCTGGTACCGCCTGGCGGGTGCGGCGGGTGTCTGGCGGGTACCCGCCAAGTGGTGTAAGGTGCGGTACCAGGTGCCTGGTTTTTGTGAAAAAATTAGAGGGCACCCGGGTACCCGCCGGCCTACACCCGTCTACACCCGCTCTATTGGCCCGGGGGGTTAGGGGAATTGGTCGGGTGCAAACCAGATATGAGCCGCCGGTCACCCACCTCCATCCTCAACTGACAACTCCTCTGCAAAACCACCGATGATGCCCCACAACCGCAAGCAAAGGAGACAAAACACATCTGTGATTGAATCATCCCCCTCCTCTTCTCAGAACCCAACTCCAGCACCGCCATCTACCAAGGGAAGCAAATCAAAATCTAGACAAACCAATGATATCCAAGACAAAGAACACGATTCACCGACTAGCCGAGAAAACCTCATCACTCCAACCAGTACTCAGCCTCCATCAGGATTAAACCGCCAAGGAAGTGATGCTGAGGAGTTAAGTAAGTGCCTTCCAATTTTTTTTTTCTCTTTTTTTTTCAACATGCTCCTGACTATTGAATTATTTTGTTTGTTCAGGAAGGGCACAGAGGGTCACTAGAAATGCGCTCAGTTCCAGCTATAAATCCTACCTGTTACCTAAGCTCTCTGAGCAGCTTGACAAGAATAACAGGCGGATGATTGCATACCCGTGCAAAATGTGAGTTTCTTCAATCGTTCTTCCTCATTTTCCATGATCAATCAGTGAACTGACAATCTGATCACTAATTAATTACAGGTGTGGAATCAAGATTCACCATCCGACATCAGACTCTTTGTGCAGCAACTTGATTAAGCATGCAGCGAATTGTCTCCGAAAACAAACTGAACCAAAAGTGAACCAAAATCTGGCCACATGTGGTGTCAAGGGCACTGGCGACATTGATTCAAAAGAGGTGAGTAATAGTCAACAAGCTAGCATCAGGTTAATCATGCTGAACATCCAAAATCGGTCTAGGTTCCACAACTTTGTGCTGTATGGTGCGCTGAGGCCGCCAGACCCTTTTCAGCTTTAGTGGATGCAAGCCATTGGGCCATCCTTCATCCAACGGTTGTAAACAACCTACCAGCAAGACAAACGGTTTCAAAGGATATCCACCAGCTCTACTCGGCTATACAGCAGAACTACAAGTCTGTTTTGGAAGTAAGTGCCAATCGTTTTCTTTCCTCCCATTACCACAGAAGATTGAAAGCTTTATTAGGCACAAAATGGCGCATTATACCTAGGAGTTGACGCCTGGCAGTCACCCAACGGTTTTGACATCCTTGGGATTGTGATCTACCGCTTAATTGATGATGAATCAGAGTATCCGAAGCTAGAGGCCATGCCTCTAGACTTCATTCGCTTCTCTCAAAGCCATACTGGTGAGTATCTTGCCAAGATGGTCTGCCTTGTTGTAGAGAAATTTGGTATTCGGGACAAGGTTAGTCTCTATTTTTCTTGTTTTTCTGGATCAATTATTTCGGATCTTGCTGAACAACTAAGATTTTTTTTCAGATATGTGGTATTGTCAGCAACAATGCAACCAACAACAAGGTAATGGTAAAAGAGTTGAAGAAGCAGAAGTGGGCCCGCTTCAAACAAGAGCCACATTGGGTACACTGCTTTGCGCACATGCTCAACTTGATTGTTCAAGGAATTCTACGGCCTTTTGGAACTGTGAAGCAAAGCACGACTGAAGATAAATTGGCTACAACTGGGGACAACTCTGATGATTCTGATTCAGGCGATGAAGACAACAGCGGATCCGAGAGAAACATAAATTTGTAATTCCAACTCTTGCCTCACCAACCAATCTATCTCCTCAAGACTCTCATTTATCTCCCATACACTAGCTTTCTCCCAGAGAACAACACCTCCTCTGGTAGTGAAGATGATGATGGAAGCGAGGTTGATCCTCTTGAACGAAACGATCCGGAGGAGCAGCTCAGTCTGGGTGATATTGAAAATGCTAGTGAAGAAGATGAAAGTGACCGCTATACGACTGATCAATGTAAAAAAACTTTGGCAAAAGTAAGTAGACTTGTTATTTTTCCAAACTTCAGCTGTAACTGACACATTTCATACCTCTAGTTTTGTGCAATTTCTAAGAAATTGAAATACCCACCAAACTCAAGAGCCAAATTCATCAACATCTGTGGTGAACAAGGTTGTCAAACCCCTCACAACATTGAGAAAGACGTACAAACACGATGGAATTCAACCCTCGTCCAGATCAACAGTATTATCAGGTGTGAGGCAGCAATGTAAGTCAATCATAATATTCTTCACAGCCTAGCTTGACTGACTGTCTTGGTTTTTTAACCCCAGTGTTGTGTGGCAGCGTCACAAACAACATGGGATCAAACAAAAATTCTACCTCAACCAGTCAGACTTTGAACTGGCGCGGGATCTTGCGGAAGTCCTCAACTTGTTCTACAATATAACTCAGCAAATCTTGATAGCAGGTTCTGCTTGGTTGGCCAACACAGTTGTCTTTATCAATCAAATTACTGAGAATTTATCAACTGCAATCAGCGGTTCAAAGTATCCACCTGCATTGAAGAATGCTTGTCGAATTGGTTTGCAAATAACCAACAAATACTACAGCCTGACGGATGCCTCTCCTCTCTACCGGATTGCTATTGGTAAGAACATTTTTTCATTTGCTTTACCTGTTGAATTTTTAACTGAGGCATCCTCCTTGTTCAAGTGCTTCACCCATCATTTTGGGACAAGTATTTTAAGTTAGTCAACTGGGAACCGGAGTGGATATCTGAAGCTGTACGGCTTATGCGGGAGATGTGGGTAAATTATTATAAGCCTGCACCAATAGCTGCAGCCCCCTTGTCATTGTTGACTAATAGCTCCAAGGTGAATATTCCATGTTCATCAATCAAACAACGGTTAACTGATTCAATTATGTATTATTCTTCTGCAGCCAAAGACTAGCATACTCGCAGGACTCGGTGACGCTGCTGCAGCTCGCGGCGGCCAATGCTCAACCGATCAGTTGGATCTCTGGCTTGCAGGGGGGCTCATCCTGGAGAATGGTGATCCGGTCAATCCACTAAAGTGGTGAATTGCAGAGAAGAATTCAGGAAACACTCACGGGGGCCTTGCCAATATGGCGCTTGATGTCTTGAGCTGTCCAGGTCAGTTTCAGTTTCCTTGCCAGCATTCATTGTTCCGTGCGCTGAACAATCTACCATGTTTTCACAGCAACATCAGTTGATGTTGAGTGTGCTTTTAGCTTTGGCCGCGATTATGTTTCACCCAGGAGACACAGGCTCTTGGCTCGATCATTGAGCAGGGGCATGGCGGTGGCATTCTATTCAAAGAATGGACTAATCAAACACGGGGTCTTGGTGAAGTGGAAGCAGGGAATCCAGGCAGATAAGAAGGAGAAGGCAAGGCAGAAGGCCAAGGCAAAGGTTATTGAGGTAGATGAGGACTGAGATGGGTCACTAACTTTGCAAAGTAAACATATGTAAACCATTTGTGAAAGCAAGTACTGGCGGTACACCGCCACAGGTACCGCCCATACCCGCCCAGGCGGTACCAGGTGCGGTACTAGGTGTTGACTTTTGGTCAAAAACTGACCCGGTACCCGTACCCGCCGCAGGTACCCGGGTTACAAATGCCATCCCTAGCATTGCCAGTGGACGTGCATTCCCACCAGAATAACCTTGAATATCTGCTTATCTTGATCCTGCTCATTTTCTCTCTCTCTTTCTCTCTCTCTCTCTTATTTGTATTTTCTTTATCCAAAGAAACCCAAATATCCCCCTCTTTTTTCTTGTGTCCTGCTGTCACTATAGAGACTCAGGCTCACAATTGGGGGCCTCATTGGGAAAATTACTCACCTTTTCATAATTCTAGACTGCTTAAAAGCTAAAGGACTGATCATCCTGAATAAATCAAACAAAAAACTCTTAAAAATTTGAAAAAATCACTTAAAAAAAATTTCTACATATCCTACTAACGCTAAAATTCTTCCAAAATTATTCCAAATTGCTCTTATATTGATAAAATCCCTAACTGAACCCTTGAAAAAAAAATTATGTCTTGTGTACTTGTGAAAGTGCAGAATTGCAACTCTTCCGCACCGCTATTCATCCCTTTGTTGGACTTATCCTCCCCAGAACCCTCTATATCTTCAGATCAAGAAGAGATAGTGAAAAACAAAGTAAGCTTAAAATATTCTCCTCCTTCTGAACTCCAATTACCCCAATTGACCGCAAAAAGAAAATCGTGACAGCGCAGACTAGGGCAGAAGAAGAAAACTACGACAACAGAATAGTAGCAGATCCGTGTAATGGCAACTTGATAAGTAGGACCTTGTGGACCCCTATAGCTACCGCAAAAGCGCTGAAAGCTCTCCAAAAGAAGACTATAGCTCCTGTTAATATAGCCGAGTGGACCTCTAATTCCTCAGCAAAGTCAAGCGCAAAGGAAATCAAGAAAAAATTGTCTTCTACTACAAGGAAAAGCAGAAGAATTTCCACTAAATCTAAACCCTCAGGTATTTAAACTTGAATAATTCTTAATCATCCTTTTTACCCAGTGATTATCCTCTTTCTTACAAAGTAATAACCATGCCTCCCTACCTTAGAAATGGCAGAGACCCCTCAGCAGAATTGCACCACCGCTACCGCCTCAGCCCCGCCGCAGAAGAACGGCTTCGAGGAGCTAGAATAAGCCTTGCCACCTCTGCAGGAGTATTTCCTCAAGCTACGGGGGGAGGAACCACTTCCCCCAGACACAGGGATCCCCCCGGTGCTATACCAGCCAAGAGAAACGTCCATAGCTCTAGCGTCAAGCAGATCCACGCCAGTTCCATGGCCTATTGACAGGGAACAAATATATCTTACGGTGAACCTTCCTCCAACGAGTCAACCGCTCTCCCAACCTACCAACCCCAAGGGTATGAGACCCATGGCCCCGCCCAATCTAGCCCTCCTTCTGTACACTCAGAGCCCTCAACAGGAGGCGTCCTCCGGGCCTATGGATCTTATCCCGGAAGAGGAGGAGCTATCCAGCCTCATCAGTATGTTCAACAAACAGTTCAACCTATTTTTCCGCGCCAGGGAGGCGCAGAAGACGTTAACTATGAGGCGCCTCCTCTCCCAAGCTTCTCTGATGCAAGAGATGATAATAGAGCTGGTTGGGAGGGACAACGGTATCTGTCTTTGTCAAGAATGGATACCCAGAGACAAGCTCCACAACTTGGAGGCTTCCCTAATGACTCAGAACAACGGCCAAGGACCGCCAAACTTGATGGCACAGATAATCCGACCTCCTTCGCAACTAGCCATAGTGCCGAACGCCAGTCAGCAACCTATTCTAGCAACGCCGACGCCAGAACCCACGGGCTCTCAACTACGAGAACTACGAGCTGTGGCGAAGGAGTTCCAGGGTCCTACCTGTAGAGACTGTAAAATGAAGATGTGTCTGGTGAGAGTCGAACTCACGACCTCAGCTATGCTGAGACACATACTAGAGTGCTGCCTTTACCAACTAGGCTACAGACGCTTGTGGCTGCCAGCTGGGTGGTTGGTTGGTAGTGCTCATGGGTCGATCCGACAGCCCTCCATACTGTGGTGATACATCATGGTAGCAGACTAACAGACAACTCAACACCCCCCCTTGCTACATGATGGGAAGTGGGGATTGACCCCAAGAGAGAGTGGGAATGAGACCCAGGAAAGATGATCAGTGTAGGGATTGAACCCGTGATCTAGATGTAGGCTTATAGGGGTTTGCGTGGTCTTACAAGTAAGCATTCACAAATTCATCAAGTCTCTATTGTAAGCGAGTAGCGCTCAGGTAGCTCTGGGCTCATAACCTGTAGAGACTGTAAAATGAAGATGTGTCTGGTGAGAGTCCAACTCACGACCTCAGCTATGCTGAGACACATACTAGAGTGCTGCCTTTACCAACTAGGCTACAGACGCTTGTGGCTGCCAGCTGGGTGGTTGGTTGGTAGTGCTCATGGGTCGATCCAACAGCCCTCCATACTGTGGTGATACATCATGGTAGCAGACTAACAGACAACTCAACACTACCCCCTCCAATCATCCTCAGTTTCAGCCACAACCACAATCACAGCCGCGCCTAGAGAACCAGAATTACCAAGGTCCTCCAATGCTGCCGCCGCCACCACCGCAGACGCTCCAAGTGAGGCCGCCACCAGCTTCTATACCGCGAAAGGTGGTTCAGTTGTTCCGCCCCAGCCCGCATCATCAAACTGGCGGGTACAATCCACCCCATTATCCTCACACGCCGCAAGGATTCGCAGACCACAACCTCCCTCATCCTCAAGGCAACTGGAGAGGATCAGAGAGGAACTGGAGACGCCCACGGGACAACACTTAGAGGGTTCTACAAATAGGAGAATACTTAATGAGAGCCACACGAGGAGTGAGGAGAGGCTATGGACGCGGGAAAGCCAGGGGGAGAGGCCCTTATTAGATGAATCTTTGCCTAAAAGTTCCCTGAGTATTGATTCACCACTAGGTCTTAGTTTGGATATTGATAATCTTTCTGATCCCTCCAATAGAATGTTTTTTCTCAATAAACTTAACAATGAAATGCCTAGAAATGGCCCTTTATTTCTAGAAGAAAAATTGCAAGTCTTGTTCTCTAAATTTCTCTCTGAATTATCTGGTACTGTTGAAACTATTCCAGGTAATCTTCTTGAATCTTGTGTCAGCAATTTTAAAGATGTTCTGAATCATTTCATCCTTGATCTGTTTAAGAATGAATTCATTTTTTTTTTATATGACCAAATCCTGAACAACATAGGTGAGGGTGCCAGAGAGAAATCCACAGTGAACAACAATGTGTTAGAACAACTGAAAAAACACATAGATGAGAAATTTGAGACAGTTCAAGATTTGATTCTGGTAAATGAATCTCAATGTCATTCTAACATGGATACAATTGGTCAAAATCTGAAAGATTTTGAGGAGAAAGTGAGCAAAAATCCTTCATCCATTGGTAATCGGATCAATGATCTTCATGCAAATGAGCACAACAGATTTGAACAATCTAAGAGAAGATTCAGTGACATATCTTCTGTAGTAAATTCTGTGAACTCAAAGCTGGATTCCTTGAAAATACCAGATGACAGAGAACAGCCCCCACATCTCCAATACAATAATTCGTTTCAGAATGTCCAGCATGAGCAACAACAGGAAAACAGAGCCCCTCCTCCTGTTCCTAATCCTGAACCCCAGAGACCACCTGGAGATAACTTCCCCAAGCCTATGTTGTAGAACAACTGAAAAAACACATAGATGAGAAATTTGAGACAGTTCAAGATTTGATTCTGGTAAATGAATCTCAATGTCATTCTAACATGGATACAATTGGTCAAAATCTGAAACATTTTGAGGAGAAAGTGAACAACAATCTTTCATCCATTGGTAATCGGATCAATGATCTTCATGCAAATGAGCACAACAGATTTGAACAATCTAAGAGAAGATTCAGTGACATATCTTCTGTAGTAAATTCTGTGAACTCAAAGCTGGATTCCTTTGTAATACTAGATGACAGAGAAAAGTCCCCACACCTCTTGTACAATAATCCTTTTCAGAATTTTCATCATGAGCAACAACAGGAAAACAGAGCTCCTCCCCCTGTTCATACTCCTGAACCCCAGAGAACATCAAGAGATAACTTCCCCAAACCTGCAAGCAATACTCCTAATGCAAATGCTCAAGAAGAATTCCCCTTGATTGATCATGGAGCAGTAGACTTTGAAATGAGGAAGGAATTGTGGAAAAGTATTCCTAAGAATGGAGACTGGGAGAAATTCTCTGGAGAATTGCCTTACAATCATGAACTCTGGATTAAAAACACTGATATCCTTGTCAGAGACTACTTGATGCTAGATAATATGATAATCAGTAGATTAAAAATCTTGTTTACTGACACTGCAAGGAATTGGTACCTAGGCATCAGAGATCAGTATGGAGACAAATCTTGGGCTTGGTGGAAGAATGCCATCATAAACAATTTTGCCACTGAAAACTGGAAATGGAAAATGCAACAGGAGTTTGAGAGTGATCACTTTGCCTATGATGGGAGAAAAATCCATAAATGGTTTGGTAATCAGAGAGAAAGACTGAAAGATTATCAACCTGAACTAAGTCAGTACCTTATTTGTGAAAAGATCTTAAAGCAATGCCCTCCAAACCTTGAGCATGCTATTAAAAGCAGATATAAAAGAAATGCTACTGAAATGAGCTTTGAGGATATGGTTATAATTGCTGAAGAATTCATAGACAGATTCATGAAAAGGAACAAGCCTGTGACAAACAATTATAATGCTCCAAACAGATCCCAATGGAGAAATAATCCTGCCCCTGAGAAAACTGATAAGCCAAATGACTCCTCTACAAAAAGGAATCCTGTCTCTGCCCCTGAGAAAGAAAAACTTGTATGCCATTTGTTGTGACGTAGATCCTTCACTTTGCATTGCTCCCCCCTGACCTCCTCTTGACCCCGCCGTACTCCAAATGTGGAGTTTGCACACCCCTACCTACAACACTCCCCCTCAAACTCCACGCCACTAAATACATCATGAAAGAGAATGAAAAAGGGAAGAAAGAAATTCTACGCGTAAACAAGTGAGAAAAGTTTTAGAAAGAGAACAAATGGATTTTGGAGAATGGAATAATGAAAGAAAACATCAATAGGGAGAGTAGAGAGATAAAGAAAACAAGAAAAGAAGAGAAAAAAAAATTAGATCATCTGAAAATCTTGCTCATTGATGTTGCATGTAAGTTTGCCCGTAGAGATTTGGTGAAAAAATCCGCCAAGTTGTCCGAGGTTTTAACCCATTCGAGTCCAATATTGTGTTCCCTAACCGCATCATTTACGAAAAAGAAGTTCCTCTCAAGACTTTTCATGCGACCTTTTGAAGCGTTATTGTCGGATACCAGGACCGCCGCACGGTTGTCAGAGTTGTGGTTTGATGCCAAAAGAGTTAAGGATTGGGAGCAGAAATAGCAGAAAATCGACTGAGGATCCAAGCGCTATAAATTCCGCGGCACAAGTTGAAGTCGCCACCACTTTTTGTCGTCGGGATCCCCAAGCAACTGGGCTGTCAAAAAGGTTCACGATGAAGCCAGAAGTGGAACATTGGAATTCTCCCCTCAGTTTGCATCTACCCAAACTATCAAGTCTTCACTCCTCGGTTGCAACCGGAGTCTTCTTGACTGCGTAGTATTGATGTATTGGATCAAGTGTGATAATGATTTCCAATGAGATTTGTTCAGATTGGAGCTAAACGGTGCCAGATAGTTCACTGCAAAGCTCAGATCGGGTTGTGTTCCTAGCGCAAGGTAATTGATTGATCCAATTAACGACTGGTACAGGGTCGCCGATACCGGTTCCCCCCATGATGTTGAAAGGTTATCTGCCGGGAGAGGAGTGTTCACCGGCAGCAAAATAGGATTCACTTCTGATTTGTACTTTTTGATCAATTGGTCAACAAGTAAATGCTGGCTGAGAAATATCAAGTCGTCTTCATATTCAAGTCGGATGCCGACTAACTTGTCGGGTTTTGAGTCCCATTTCACTCTTAGGCTGCCTTCCATTTTCTCTCAAAACAGATTGATATCGGGTTGAAAATTACCAAATACAATACCGTCATTGACATGTATCCACACAATGATGATCGAATCTCCTTTCCTGTATCGGTACAGGCATTCTTCTACCTCATCGCATTCAAAACCCCATCCATGTAGTAAGCTCTTGAAGTGTTTCCACCAGCATCGGCTGGCCTGTCGGGTACCGTACAAAGCCTTTTTCAGTTGCAGGACTTTACCTGATAGATGAGGAAACAATTCAATCGGTGGATTGACGTAAATGGTTTCGTCAATCGGGCTGTGAACGAAGGCCCCGGTGATGTCAAAGGAGTTGATCGTCCATTTATTTCGGATGGCAAGGTTGAGCAGGACCCTGAGAGTTGATAGAGACGCTGTTGGGGCAAACGTAGATCGTATGTCTTTGCCTAGCCGTTGTTTAAACCCGCGAACCACGAAACGCGCCTTGAGTTTGTTGACCGAACCGTCCGAGTTCCGTTTGATGTCAAAAACAAACTGAGTTCCAATCAAGTGTTTATTTCCTTTATCTTCAATATCAAAGGTATTAATGTCAATCAGCTGGGTCCATTCTGACATGCACGCTTTGCGCCAATCCGCCGAGGCCAAAGAGTTTAGCGCCGATTTTAGATTAGTCGGTATGTCCGCATCTGATATGGCCTGAAGGTTCTCCACGTGACTATCTTGCTCTTCACATATTTCCTTAGTCCGCTCCTGTCCGAGCGTCAGAACTCTACAAACAATGGAGTTGTTAGCCAATTTAGAAGGAGCAGAGAATATTGGCTTCCTCTGGAAGTCAAGAAATGTAGCACACTCAGAGTTGGACACCTTCTGAGTTTCTGGGTTCCAGAAAAACCATCCCTGTTCGTCGTCTTGATAACCAACGAGATAGCCGGTCCAACCACGTTGGTCGAGTTTGTGTTGTCTTTCTTTTGGAACATGAACTGTAGCGCGCGCCCCAAACGGGTAGAATGTGTTGGCTTCTGGTTGTCGTCCGGACCAAAGTTCAAGAGGGGTGTCCTTGCATCGTTGGTTTGAAAGTCGATTGACAAGGAAACAAGCGCAACGATACACAAGTGACCATAGCTTCAACGGTAATTCCGAGTGAGCTAGGGTTGACCTGGCGATGTCGCCGAGAGTACGGTTGAGCCTTTCGGCTTCGCCGTTTTGTTCCGGCGTGTAGGGAGAGGTAAAGATTAGTTGACTACCAATGGAATCCAGATAGTTGGAAAGTGGTTGGACCGTTGTGGAACTCCGACCGGTGCTGGGCCGTCGGCAGTTACTGGAAGGGATGAGTGCGCCTTGACGCTGCCTTCGCGGTGGTCCGGGTAGATTGAGGATTCTGGGATTTGAGGGAATAGCGTTTTGGGATGGGGATTTTTACAAGAGACAACGGAAGGTTGATTTCCGTCGGCGGTGGTTTTGATGTTAAGGATCTGAGACAAAGAAAAGCCGGCGAGTTCAGCCAGAGGAAAGTGATCTAAAAAAAATAAAGGGATCTAGAAGAGGATTGGCGCGGGGCTTAGAGGATGAACTCAGAAGCTCCACGAGTATATTGGCAAACAATAGGATCAATAAACTTTGGATTCGGGATTCTGAGGTCAATGGATGATCTGAGATAAAAATTTTATGGTTCAGACGAAGTCCATGCCGCCCCATCATCTGAGTTCAAACTGAACTCAGACTCCGGGGACTGCGACATGCTGCGGACAAGTCATCATACACCCGCGCGCACAAACGCGCAACAACAACCAGGCAAAACAGTAAGAAAAGAAAACAAAAACAGAAAGAAAGAAAACACAGTGATAGGGAAAAGAAAAGAACAAAAAAATGAAACAAAACAGAAAGAGAGAAGAAGAAAAAAGGCAGAAAACACTTAGGGAAGACCATGATAAACAAGAAAGAAACAGAAATCAGAAACCAAACAAGGAAACAAAACTCACAGCAGGCGCTGTGTTAGGACCAAGAAAGAGAAGAAGAGGGTGGGGAAAGCAAGGAATTTCAAGAAAGGAAGAGTTGGAGGAATGAGCCGGGATGAAGTGCCTGAGTCTTGAGGATCTTGACGCCTTGTGGGAGGGAGGAAGTTCTTGATCCTGATATGCCTTGATGAGATCTTGAGGTGTTACTGATCTTGAAATCCTGCCGGATATCCCTGCGCGCCAGCGGCGCACAAGTATGGTCACCACATCACACCACCACTTGGAGTCTGTCCCTAGACTCCTTGGAGAGTTTCCATACAGTCGCTGAGGAAGCCTAAAAACCAAAAGCGAAGGAAGGGGGGGCCAAGGGCTGCTCACAGAGTGGCTGAAGTAGGGCTTACAACAACGGCGGTAGAAGATACCCTGAGGTGCATACACATGGGAGGACTTAATTTTGGTCAGAAGTGCCTCCACGGGAATAAAAGCGTTTGACCTGGTCCGCAGCGAACCGGCGCTTCAATTCGGTACCATCGAGTTCCGCCAACACGTAAGAACCTCCTTCCACCTGCTTCACGACGCGGTAGGGGCCGTTCCACCGGTGAGCAAACAACTGCCCCCACTGCGTCTCAAGAGACCAATTGAAGGCGAGAACTTGATCGCCAGGCTTGAGGGGTTCGCGAATTCTTGATGAGTTTTTCTCTTCCCAATAGCGCAAGGAGTCTCCTCGCGCATCCATCATCTTTTTGTAAGCAATGCTGCGCGTCTCTTCGCTGCATTCCAACTGGCGAGAGCGCGCGACGAGAAGATCCGAGGTGTCCTTGACTGCTTCCCAGTCGACACCCAAGTAGGATTCGATTTCGAGATCAAGCGGTAACACTGCGCGCTGGCCAAAAATTAGCTCGTAAGGGGAATAGCCAGTCGTCCTTTTAGTGGAAATTCGGTCGGAAAAAAGAACTAAAGGCAACTATTTGCGGCAGTTCTTCCCGCTTTTGCCTGCCAACTTCACCAGCGCAGCCTTGAGAGGTCCATGCCCGCGCTCGACCATGCCCTGCCCCTCTGGGTAGTAGGGAGTTGAAACCCTATGCTGGCCTGGTAAGGCACGCAGCATCTCCGCCAAAGCTCCTCCAAATTCTGAGCCTCCGTCCGTAGAATAAGAACGCGCCAACCCGTAACGCATGGTCCAATGTTCCTGAAGAAAGGAAGCCACCGCCTCCGACGTGAGGTTGTTGAGGATCTTTGCTTCGACCCAACCAGAAAAGTCGTCCCTCGCAACAATCAGATACTTAGCCCCACCGGCTTTGAGGTGAACCGCATCCATCGAGACACGGCCGAACACGGTAGACTCTCCAGTCGGGTATCGCAACTCCTGAGGTCTCCGGAGATCCTTCTTCTGACAGGCCTCGCAACTCTGGTACCAGCGCGAGACAGACTGCTTAAGGGATGGCCACCAAAACCGTTCCGCAACTCGGCGATACGTCTCTGCCGTGCCGCGGTGGCCAAGTCCCTCGTGCAACTCTTCAAGAATGGATTCTTGCTTCTTGGCGATTGTGATGACGATGCGAGGCAGAGGGCTCCCGCGTTTCATAAGACGGCCCGCCTGCAGGTAGAAATCCGCAGACCTACGCTTTATCGCGCGGAACTCCTGATCGTTAGAACCTTCAGGCCTGGCCAGAGTAGCTAGGAAGACCTCCAGACGGCGCCAAAAGCCCTCCTGGTACCCGGAATAGCCGGATACAGAGGTGACAGAGAAGCAGTGCACTGGCCGGATCAATGGAGTGTCTTCATCAAATTCTGAGGATGGCTGGTCAGATTCGTCATCGCCCCGAGGGCGCCGTGAAAGACCATCCGGCATCAAATTAAAGGTTTTGCCCGGTTGGTGGATGATGTCGAACGAGAACAGCTGGATAAACGACACCCAGCGAGTCATGGGGGCGTTGGGCAGACTCGGCGCGTTAATCATCTGGATGAGCGACTGCGCGTCGACTCGTAATTCGAAGTGTTGGCCCCACAGGATAGTCTGGAGCTTCTTGAGGATCCGCGCCACGCCGCACAACTCAAGCTTCGATTGGGAGTATCGAGATTCCACGTCAGAAAACAAAAGGGACTCGTATGACGCCGGCCGGTCCAGACCGTTGACATCCTCCTGCGTGAGAACCGCACCTGTCGCGTGGAAGCTCGAGTCAACTGCTAATTTGATCTTTCCCGCGTTGGGGCCGTAATCGATCTTGACAAGGACAATATCCTGACCAACGATGACCTTCAATTCCTCAAAAGCATCCTCACATTCCGCGGTCCAAACAAAATCCACGTCCTTTCGGGTCAGACATCTGAGGGGAAGGCAGATCTGTGACAGGGAAGGGATGAAGATGCGGACATACACTACCACCCCTAAAAATCCACGGACCTCCGTTGAATTCGTCGGGGTCGGCCGTGAGAGGATCTTGTTGACCTTAGTCTTCGCCATGCGCCGGCCCTCCTTGCAGACGACATGGCCCACGATTTCCAGAGCCGGCACGCACGCGGCTAGCTTTGACGCTGAAACTGTGAGGACAGATTCCTCAATGCGGAACAAGATCCGCTCGAGTGTCTCTGCGTACTCCCATACAAAACGTCGTATTCCCGGATGCCAGTCCAGCATCTCGTTATCATAGTCTGACACCGGGCCCTTGATTCCTCCGTTGTCAATAAAAATACCGGCGTGGTCTGGGATCTCATCCTGGAGGATCCAGACCATTTGAGCTTGGTACACCGCGACCGAGTTGGTCGCGCCTTGAGGAAGTCGGGTGAGTTGGAAGCGACCCAGAGGAGTGTCGAACGTAGTGAGAGGCCGAGAAATAGGATGAAGGGCGCGCTCATCATAGCCACCCATGATGTCGCCGAGGCCGTAGCAGGCGCGGCCAGAGAAAGACTCTACAAATTCCTCCGTGGCTGGGGGCACGCCGGCGTCTCGGATAGTGACCTTATTCAGGGGTTGCAGATTGTGGACAATCCGCAGTTTGCCGTTGCTTTTGAGCACGCAAAACACCGGGCTCGTGTAGCTTGACGTCGACTGCTCGTAGAGTCCGTTGCGTACGCGCTCGCGAATGATCTTCACATATTCTTCCATTTTAGCCGCGGAGATAGGGATCTTGCGCTTCTGCCAAGGCTCGTGCTCTACCACGGGAATTATGTAGGGGAGCCCGTAGGTTTCCTTGAGCAACCCGCGCTGAGACTCGTTGAATGCTATCGACTGGCTGCGCTCCGCAAGGACGTTCTTGATTAGATTCAATTCCGCAGGATATAGCCATCTGTATTGATATACGAATCACTCTTTGTTTAGAATCTTGTGTTTATATTCAGCCAGTAGTAGTAGATAAATGGACTAAACAAGATAAGAAATTTATAACACCATGATGAGTAAAGAAACACACAATCAATAAGAATGAGAAACAAAGAAAGAACACACTGAGTAAAGATGCTATCTATGCTGAAAACTGAACAACGCAACGACACTTGAGATAAGAACAAGACTAGAAAAAGAACACACTAAAGAGAAAACAAGTTTTAGTAATTACTCTAATCAAACACACTAAGATAATCCACAAACACGATGTGACCCTAGAGTATATTGCTGAGTAGCTCCTCCTGAACGAGTTGACCTTCTGGTGACTTGACTAGATGAGTTAATATTGATGATAAGTGTAAGTTGATATTCACGTTTTAATTTATCAATAGTTGATCTTTTTACCTCGTGATATTCTTCTGATGTTGTTTGACTCGACTCCTTGAAGTATTGATTGTTCTCGATCCTGACGACTTGAGAGCGGTACCAAACAGAGTGAAGAAAAAAATTTCAGAGATGAAACTTAGAACCACCAGTACGTTCCGCGCGAGTACCATAATGCATATTCAACATGTACTAGTCCTGAATTACACTCAACACTCCTCCTTAATTCGATGAGACTAGTTGTAGTTGCTTTATTGCCAAAGACACCTTGATGAAACCTAGCAATTTAGTCAAAATGTCGGCAATCATGTCATTCGTTGAGATATCTTCAATGATCAACTGATTCTTAGCAACCACATCTCTCAAATACTGATAACAAATTTCAAGGTGCTTCGAGTTGTCAGATAATCTAAGTTCCTTGCTAATGATAACAGCCCCAGAGTTGTCGTTCTTGATGACCGGAACTCCAACCGGAACCTTCATATCGACAAGCAAGTTCTTCATTCATCGGATTTGTTTAGCACATACATTGATCGCAATGAATTCGGCTTCAGTCGTTTATTGCGCCACAATTGTTTGCTTCTTCAATTTCCAGCAAATTAAATTTCCTTGAAACATCACCACAAAACCCGTAGTCGATTTTTTATCCGCTGTAGACATTGCAAAATCCGCATCCGCATATCCAATCAATTCACAAGGTGCTCCGCCAGCTTTTATTTCGATACCAAGATTCTTTGTGCCCTTGATGTACCGAAGAAGGTGTTTTGCCAAAGACCAATGATTCTGAGTAGGTTTCAACGAATAGCGCGACAGGAGATTAGTAGCAAACGCAATATCTGGACGAGTATGCATCGCCAGATAGTTTATGTACCCCATTGCCTTCTGCATCACAGCAGCGTCAAACGGCGTGGATTCAAGTTCAACTTGATGAAGCGCGTTAGTCGGCAAAGGAGTCTTCACCGCATTTGCACCTTCCATATTGAACGCCTTCAGGATCTTCTCAGCGTACGCCTGATGATGCAAAATAACTGAGTTAGCCTTCCACTCAAGAGTATACCCAAGATGCTGACTTGGCTTTTCTTTTACTTTGATTTTATAAGCCTTCGACAGTTCAGAAAGAAACGAAGTTATTAGGGATGTGCTTTGACCTACAATCAGGCCATCATCCACATATATATGCAAAAACAGAGTACGTTTGGCATTGTAGAACAGAGCGTCATCCATCATCGACGGCGTGAGACCCAAGGACTTCAAAGTGTTGGTAAGGTGATTTTTCCACATACGCGGAGCTTGCTTCATACCATATAGCGATTTATTCAGCTTCCACACCCAATTTTCTTTGCCTTTGACCTCAAACCCCAAAACCTGACGAACATACACGTCGGCATCCATTTCACCGTGCAAAAAGGCTGTTTCCACATCAAATTGATACACTTTCCATTTAAATGTGACCGCAATCGAAAGTAGAATCTTGAACGTTTCAACTCGACCGACTGAAGCATACGTGAGAAAATAGTGTTTATTCGGTTCTTGATGATTTCCGAACCCAACCCAACGAGCCTTGTAGCAAATAACTTCATTAGCCTTGTTAAGTTTTCGACACAACACCCACATTCCCTCAATAATCTTTTCATTTTCCGGAGGCGGGACCAAATCACCAGTAATATGAGCTAGTTGTGACGCGTGCTCATTCGTCATGGCTTCAATCCACAGCGGTTTTTCCTTCGGACTGCTCAAAGCTTCAGCCATTGTAACTTCCTGGACTAGGTTCACAACTTCAGGTTGTTCATCAATGTTCACCGAGTTCGCCGCAATACCCCGTCGCCTTTTTGTCGACAAAATGTTAGACGAATCGATATCCCCACGAATTTCATTCGACGGCTTGAGATTTGAACTCCATTCCCAGCTTGGCCTCAGACGACCCAACACGTTTTCGGACAAGGTAAAATGTCGTCCTTGGTTTGGGCGAGATTCAGACAATTCACCAATACAGTTTGGGCGAACAGTTTCACCGGTTTGGATTTCCTGTCTTGCCTTTTCATCACGAATTTGCTGACGTCGTTGTAACCACGCTGTTTTTGTGTTCACCGAGACATCATAATCTTCATCACTATCCACCGAGCGATCCAAATTGCGTTCACTGTTGGAGTTTCTGCGATCGACCTCCTCATGGCTAGATCTAGATTCATTTGACGACTCGGAGGATTCTGATGAACTCAAAGATTTGTATTTACCTGGAAGACGTGCTAGACGAGGCAACTTGCTTTCAAACTCGGTGACTACACGAGGTAAAGACTTCAAATCCTTTGTAATTGAGATTTCACCAGATTTCACCTTAAACGCCGGTACAGTATAATCACGACTTATGACCACTCGATGAACCAAAGAATCGTAAAACCTTGAAGCGTCCGAAAACGGTTCAAAACCCAAGAACTGTAACTCAATACCTCGCGGTTGTAATTTGAGTGAGTCCGGACGATGAACAACGACTTTTGCCCCAAATGGAATAAGCGGCATGTTTGTTCTATCGGGTTCGATCAACTGATTTGCTTTGGCTAGCATCGAAGTTGGTGAGACCCAGTTTATCGACGAATGCGGAAGTACCTTGAGTAATGTTGATGCGTGAATAGCTGCCTCATGCCACATGGACTGTGGTATCTGATGTTAGATTATGAATACCCCGGATTTGATTATGAATACGCAGCAAGTAAACTCCAATTCTCACCAGCATCTGAAAAAGTACCGGTCGCAACCCTAACCGCGTTTTTCCATCGCCACCAAAAGAATTCCCCTGCGCGGCCAACCTTGCTGGTCTTTTCCTCACGCGTTTACATCATTATACTCGTGAGGAAGAGACTAGTAAGCAAAAATCAATCTTTCACTAACACCATCAAGATTTTGTATCGTCCAAACTAATTGCAAACCTTCCTCTTCCCCATTCTACTCCTCCCACTCTTTTCTTTTCTTCCAACATAGACATAATCATCTCTTGCGCGCGTCCCTCACCACTCTCATCAAAAACATTAAAATCAAACACAAATAACTCCTGCGCCATCGCAGGTATGACTCTCATACTTTCTATCATTTATGTACTTATTGATCAATCTAATATTTTCTCCTTGTTTTCCTTATCCTTTTCCAAATCTTCGTGTAGGTGTGTTGCTGGGTTCATTAAGCTTGTCAGGTCATCGTTGTTTGCTCAGATTCAAACATCATTACATTAGGTTCGCTATTTTGTTCATTTCACAATTTTTATCATTGTTCTCCTTTTATCACAAGAAATATAACTCACGCGTTTACATCATTATACTCGTGAGGAAGAGACTAACATAATCATCTCTTGCGCGCGTCCCTCACCACTCTCATCAAAAACATTAAAATCAAACACAAATAACTCCTGCGCCATCGCAGGTGTGTTGCTGGGTTCATTAAGCTTGTCAGGTCATCGTTGTTTGCTCAGATTCAAACATCATTACATTAGGTGTGTTGCTGGGTTCATTAAGCTTGTCAGGTCATCGTTGTTTGCTCAGATTCAAACATCATTACATTAGGTTGCTCTTCGTCCTATCTCAAAATTTACATGGTAGCAAGAGATCAAAATGGCCGACCGATCACAATCAGAACAAGCACGGATTTCGAGTCTGCAAAAATCAGCCGCCAAAAATGCAATTAGTCAAGGAGGACTCGTACTCGGGACCGACCAAGCTCATGTGTTTGCGATGTCATCAACCCTAAACAAAATCAAGGGAATTGAAGACCTGACAGACAACAACTATTCTTCGTGGTCAAAGCAAATCACCGGAGCTCTTAAGATCATATACTTCGACCCATACCTTCAAGACAAGTATTATGAAGATTATGCCGTCGGACCCGAAATTAACGAAATTAATCGCCGATGTATTCTTGAATTTCTATTTTCCCGAATGGACGAAGACAATTCGAATCGCTTTTGAGCCGGAATCCTTGATGTTGAAATCGCTAAAATTCAAGAGATGATTGAACCTACGGAAGAAGAACTTGAAGCCAACCCTGACGCACAAGCAAGACCCGGTAAAATGGTACCAGAAATGGATCACGGACCCGCACACCTATGGACTATCGTTCACGATTTCCACCAAGCCAACAATGAAGCTAATATATACCTGATACAAGCAAAAATTGAAAAGTTTAAACAAGATTACAAGACTTCAATCTCGACCCACATCGACAATTTCCTCAAACTCAAGAATGAATTCCTAAATCGAGGAGGTAACTTCGATGAATCTTATCTCGGCAGAAGACTATTGCATTCCTTGCACAATAACCATATGCCGGAAGTCCGAAATATCCTGCGAACCGTCAAACCAATCACCAGTCGAGCTGTTATCGCGGCCCTTAAGCAATACGAGGACGAGAATAACGAATTTGATTTCACATCTAGCAATAAGTTAAGCGACGGAATCAGCAACCTCAAAATGGCGAATAACGCTTTCAAACGAGACTCAGACAAGCCGAAATGTACCGCAACAAAATGCATTGGTCCTCACCCGGCAGCCAAATGCTTCAAGAAGCCTGAAAATGCAAAAGCGCAAAGAGAATGGTTCGAATCCCGCGGACTGAACCCACCGCGAAACCACGCAAATCTAGCCAAAGCGACCGAACCCGCCAATCAAGAACCCAACGATGTTCCCGTCAATATCGCTAGCCACACTAGTACTTCAACTGCTCCAAAGAAGAATTACGTGTTCGCGGCTTATGGACATGAGGCCAACCTAGTTCACCCCAAATTTGAAGCGATATGGGATACCGGGGCGTCAAGCCATATGTTTAATGAGTATTCATTCTTCAAGAATATCAATAATACATCTATTCAACCCGAATCAATCATGACAGCTGGTGCTGAAGAACTAAAAGTCGAAGCTAGCGGCGATGTTGTTATCAAAGGCGTCACTATTGATCAATTTACGCTCAAGAACTCTCTATACATTCCATCCCTTCGTAACAATCTAATCGCCGCCGGCGCTCTCAAACAAAAAGGCGCAATTGAAGTCACCGACCCTAGTGATCCAAAGAAGTTCATCATCGCATTCGATGATCAAACCTTCCTTCGCGGCCAATATGTGAACAATCTAATGATAGTCAAAATCGAACCGGTTAGCAAAATTCCAATTCAATCTATCAATGAATCAAAAACTGACCAGCACGCTCTCAATATAGATCACAATAGGCTAGGACACATCAATCCGACCTATTTAAAGAAGACGCTCATGACAGACTCTGTGACTGACGTTGACTGCGAAACCTGTAAGATGAGCAAATCAACCAAGCTTCCTTTCTCGGGCAACAAACCTTACGTTCAGAATCCGCTAGATAACATTCACATAGATCTCAGCGGAATCATAAAAGCACCTTGTATATTCAATCACTCATATTTCATGTTAATAATAGATGAATACACAAGAATGGTTTTTATTTACTTCTTAAAAACGAAAACTAAAGAAGAAGTTTTTACTGCAATCAATTCATTTATTATTTGAGCCAAGCGCCACTGTGAGAAGAAAGTAAAAATGATAACCACCGACGGTGGTAGTGAATTTATCAACTCGCTTCTCATCCCTTTCTGTGAATCACTCGGCATCGTCAAAAACACAACTGCTCCCTATACTCCTCAACAAAACGGACTCGTGGAGCGCTTTATGAGGACCATATCAACGAAAGCCCGAGCCCTAATGCTCCAAAGCGGTGTTCCTACACGTTATTGGAGCCTTGCATGCGACGCGGCAGTTTACATCCAAAACCGCGTCTTCAATTGCTCCAGAAACGGTCATCCTGAGTGCGCTTACGAGTTGTGGTTCGGACACAAGCCAAATCTTAAATATATCCGGACTCTTGGATGCTTGGCATACATACACAACCGGAAAGAGCTTATGGATAATAAATTTAGTCCAACTTCGAGAAAAGGATTCCTTGTTGGTTTTGATGAATTCAATCGCAATTATCTCATCTTTGATTATGAAAATCATAAAATTATCAACACTCATGATGTCACCTTTGACGAAAATTCCTTTCCTGAAAGAGGCGATGACGACCCGGATCAATTCATCATTGAAAATGAGGACACCGAGAAATCCTCAAATTCATCCAACGTCATTGACCCCAAAGAACCATCTGAATCTGATGAATCCGATGAAGATGCTCTTGACAATACACCCGATCTACAACCTGCAGTATCAGATACAATCAAAATCAAAGTCATCCCGCCCAAGCCCCCTATCACGCATCCGGACCATCCGAACTATGTACGCAGATCAACCAGAATCAGCCAACTGCCAAGCCGAGCATACTTAGCAGCAAATAAGTCGCATGTCAACGCCGCAATGGGTGATGATCCGAAATTCGAACCCAAGAAATTCAAAGACCTTCGAGAATCAAAATTCCGTCAACGCTGGATAGAAGCTTGCAACAAAGAAGTTGATGGTATGAAGGCCAAAGGAGTGTTCAGTCTCACGACTCGCCCTCGCAACCGCAAAGTTATAAAGGGTAGATGGGTGTTCAAAGTGAAAACTCTACCAGATGGGAGTATCTCAAAATACAAGGCGCGTTTTGTTGCCAAGGGATATACCCAGGAAGAAGGTGTAGACTATGACCAGACTTTTTCACCGACTGGCAAACCTTCCTCTCTCCGGATAATCGTGGCGCTCGCATCTCGGAACAATTGGGATATCGAACAAATGGATGCGGTCGCTGCTTTCTTAAACAGCGATTTGGATGAAGAAATATATCTGGAACAACCTGAAGGTTTCGAACAAGGCGGCAAAGAGAAAGTATGGCGATTACACAAATCTATCTATGGTTTGAAACAGTCAGCTCGTCTGTGGCATTTGGAAGTGGAAAAGTACCTAAATACCATAGGTTTTCGCAAGACGGAGGCGGATTCCTGCGTATTTTATCGATCACGGAACGGAAAAGAAAGCATCATTTACCTACACGTGGACGACATGATCATCACCGGCGACGAGATATCATCTGTGAAGAGCGAAATCAAAAGGCGATGGGCTATGGAGGATCTAGGAATTGCTAAATTTGCTGTTGGCATCGAGATTGAGCGCGATGATCACGTTAACTATTCATTACACCAACAAGGCATGATTCTAAATGTCTTGGAAAAATTCGACATGGCCAACTGCAAACCCGCAAGCACCCCTTTCGGATACAACGTCAAATTACTGAAATCCACCGATGAAGAGTCCTTAGAGTTCACCCAACGAAATCAACGATACCGCAAAGCAGTCGGTTCCCTGATGTACATTGCAATTTGTACAAGACCGGACATTAGCTTCGCTGTTGGAGTCCTATCACGTTTCCTTGAAAAGCCGAACCAGAAACACTGGGACGGGTTCATCCATGTCCTGCGATATCTCAAGGGAACCGCAACACTAAAAATAGTTTATCAGTCCCAACGCGGTGGAGATCTTTCGGCAAACCCCGGCTGGACCTTTCCCGAAATAGCTAGTGATGCTGACTGGGCAGGAGACAAATCTACTCTGCGATCGACAACTGGCTATGTTTTCAAGTTCATGAACGGCGCCATAAGCTGGCGAAGTCGTCTCCAACCAACAGTCGCGCTCTCATCAACGGAAGCGGTTAACCGAGCTATAACCGAAGCCGGACAAGAGGCTCTATGGCTTGCAAAGTTAATGAAGCAACTGCAAATTCCTATTCAAACACCACTTGAGCTAATCTGCGATAACCTAAGCGCCATTCACTTGGCTCAAAATCCCGTCCACCACGGACGCGTCAAGCATGTCGCGATCGAACACCACTGGATCCGCGAGCATGTTCAGGCCGGCACTTTCAAAATGAAGCACGTCTACGCGTCAAATATGATAGCCAATATTCTCACCAAAAATCTAGGAAAGAACCCATTCGTCAAGTTTCGAGACATGATTGGATTGAAAGATGCTGTTCGAATTGAGGGGGGCTGTTAGATTATGAATACCCCGGATTTGATTATGAATACGCAGCAAGTAAACTCCAATTCTCACCAGCATCTGAAAAAGTACCGGTCGCAACCCTAACCGCGTTTTTCCATCGCCACCAAAAGAATTCCCCTGCGCGGCCAACCTTGCTGGTCTTTTCCTCACGCGTTTACATCATTATACTCGTGAGGAAGAGACTAGTAAGCAAAAATCAATCTTTCACTAACACCATCAAGATTTTGTATCGTCCAAACTAATTGCAAACCTTCCTCTTCCCCATTCTACTCCTCCCACTCTTTTCTTTTCTTCCAACATAGACATAATCATCTCTTGCGCGCGTCCCTCACCACTCTCATCAAAAACATTAAAATCAAACACAAATAACTCCTGCGCCATCGCAGGTATGACTCTCATACTTTCTATCATTTATGTACTTATTGATCAATCTAATATTTTCTCCTTGTTTTCCTTATCCTTTTCCAAATCTTCGTGTAGGTGTGTTGCTGGGTTCATTAAGCTTGTCAGGTCATCGTTGTTTGCTCAGATTCAAACATCATTACATTAGGTTCGCTATTTTGTTCATTTCACAATTTTTATCATTGTTCTCCTTTTATCACAAGAAATATAACTCACGCGTTTACATCATTATACTCGTGAGGAAGAGACTAACATAATCATCTCTTGCGCGCGTCCCTCACCACTCTCATCAAAAACATTAAAATCAAACACAAATAACTCCTGCGCCATCGCAGGTGTGTTGCTGGGTTCATTAAGCTTGTCAGGTCATCGTTGTTTGCTCAGATTCAAACATCATTACATTAGGTGTGTTGCTGGGTTCATTAAGCTTGTCAGGTCATCGTTGTTTGCTCAGATTCAAACATCATTACATTAGGTTGCTCTTCGTCCTATCTCAAAATTTACATCTGAGATTGAAGTAACATACATCTCATCTTCTCAATCAACACCCCATTAAACCACTCCGCAACACCGTTTGTTTGAGGACAATTTGCCGGGCCTTGCTCAATTGATACACCAAGCTCTTGTAATTTCGCCAAAAATTTTGTTGAGCTAAATTCACCACCGCGATCACTGTGTAGATATGCCGGTACTCGTTGAATCTTGTTCCGGAGTTCTTCAATAAATGATATCAACTTGGTCTCAGATTCCGATTTTGCTTTAAGCAAATATATGTGATTAAATCGAGTTGCATCATCAATAATCACTAGGATGTACCAAAAACCCGATTTTGAGAGTGGAGACATTTGAAGAACATCCGTGTGCAGTTGATGAAACGGCAAACTTGAAGACGGCAATTTACGAGAATGCGGAGAACGATGAATTTTTCCTTTTTCGCAAATTGGACAATCCTTTGACTTAGTTGACATACTTGACGACAAATTGTTGTGACGGCAGAAAAGATCTACATATTTATCGGAAGCGTGTCCTAGACCGTAATGCCAATTGAAATCTTCGGGAATTTTCATGTTAACCACGCACACGTATTCAGAGATAGGGCTCATAAATAATTTGCCAATCCTAGGAAACGTCGCAATGATTTTTTCACCGCCTTTTATCAGGAACTGATTGGTCTTGAAATGCGGCTTGAGTCCGTGATCAATAAGTTGAGTGGCCGACACGATATTTGCGCATCCGTTTGGAACATGAAATACAGGATTGATGTAATAATCTCCCATTTTTAGTGTACCCACGTGCGTTGCTTCAATCGGCGAGGAAAACGTATTCATGAAGTGATTGGTGAGCGGCTGAACATCGGTGAGTAACTCGAGATTTATAACACATGATTGTGTTGCTCCAGTGTCAAAAACAAGGAACCGAGAAAAATACTCTCTCGAAGCATTTTGTACGGTGGCCACAAAGAAATTTGATCGATCCGAGTCCACATCAAACGGTCCCTTCGAAGGTTCTGAAACTTGTTGATTATGAACCATACCGAGCATATTTGACGAAGCAAATTTCTTCATCAGATCAGTAAGATCACTGACTGACTGTTCAATCTTCTGGATTCGATTTTCAACGTTGTCCGATGAGTTTGACTTTACCGGAGCCGAATTGTTTGTTGATTTTCCTTTTCCTGAAGAAGACTGACCACTGTTTAACGTAGGCGCGACTGCTTTGGGCTTGGGCACATTTGACTGCTTCGATTTATTTTTGTTCGACTTTGAAGTAGACTGTGCTGAGGAGGTAAACATCACATTGTCTTGACTTTCATTTCTGCTATCGCGGCGCATTGCTTCAATTAAAATTCGGTCGGTAACACCTTTAAGAGTAAAAGGTTTAATGTCGTAACACGTTTGAACCAAAGACGAAATTTCCGAATCATTCTCCAGGCTATCCAGGAATAATGCAGCAGCCATAAATGAAGTTACAACGCCGAACTCTTGAACGTGATTAGCGGTTATATCTGACAGTCTAGTGTATGCTGTCTTGAATGCCGTAATATGATTCTTGAGCGAGGTACCAGGATTGTACCGCATCGAATGAACCTTTTTTTACGCAGCGCACGTTGTGATGACAGAATTTTGGCCACACGCCGACGCTAGCGCTTCCCATGCATCCAAGAAAGACGTATCGTTGTCTAAGATCTCGTTATGGAGTTCTTTACTGACTGCCGTATATAATGCCTCTAGAGCCCTTGTGTTCTTTTTCTTGTACGCCGACGCGTTTTTTTCGTCATTTACCCATTTTTGATCGAGTAAGTCCTCAAGATTGTGCCGTTTAAGGTATAGCGTAAATCGAGATTTCCACGGTACCCATGTGCCAAACTTCAGTCTTTCGACCCGAAGTGACGAATGATTATTGCTTGAGGAATCTGACTCGTCCGACATTTGAGTACTCTGTTCAGTTGGCGTTTAACTCTCCTTCTCTAACTCTGAGCTGAATAGATTCAAGAGTTGACTCTTGCTACCATGTATTGATATACGAATCACTCTTTGTTTAGAATCTTGTGTTTATATTCAGCCAGTAGTAGTAGATAAATGGACTAAACAAGATAAGAAATTTATAACACCATGATGAGTAAAGAAACACACAATCAATAAGAATGAGAAACAAAGAAAGAACACACTGAGTAAAGATGCTATCTATGCTGAAAACTGAACAACGCAACGACACTTGAGATAAGAACAAGACTAGAAAAAGAACACACTAAAGAGAAAACAAGTTTTAGTAATTACTCTAATCAAACACACTAAGATAATCCACAAACACGATGTGACCCTAGAGTATATTGCTGAGTAGCTCCTCCTGAACAAGTTGACCTTCTGGTGACTTGACTAGATGAGTTAATATTGATGATAAGTGTAAGTTGATATTCACGTTTTAATTTATCGATAGTTGATCTTTTTACCTCGTGATATTCTTCTGATGTTGTTTGACTCGACTCCTTGAAGTATTGATTGTTCTCGATCCTGACAACTTGAGAGCGGTACCGAACAGAGTGAAGAAAAAATTTTCAGAGATGAAACTTAGAACCACCAGTACGTTCCGCGCGAGTACCATAATGCATATTCAACATGTACTAGTCCTGAATTACACTCAACACCATCCTGGCGGCCCGAAATTGACAACCTGTAGGCTCTCCTCTGTTACTCTCCCGCGTGGAATGAAAGGCCCTACCAGGGATCGTGAGAGGCCACAATAAGGATCGCGCGACAACGGGGGGCGCTGCAAGGGCGGGTTGAGGCTCTGAGGCATAGGTTGATTAACCAGCTTGATCTTCCGCGCAACCGGTTTGTACTTTGTTGCAAACAAAAGAAACGAGCCCTCTTGCCAAGAATTGGCCAACGCCATCTGAGCGCCAAGACTAAGCCCATGCTCAAGCAGGCTCCACGTCCGATGCTCCGATTTGTCCTCAAATGCCGCTTTCTCTGGGAAAGAAAAACCAAGCGAAGGATTGCGGATCACGTATGTGGCTAGAGTAGGGTTTTCGAGACGTGCAGAGGAACCCTCGGAGGTGCAACTATGGGAGGAACTTACTTTTGGTCCTCCTGACCCCCGCGCTGTACCAAAATACACAACTCCCCCTTCCGCCGCCACTCGATAAGTATCTAGTTTCACCTCATCGCGGAGGATCTTTAGTTTTCCCTTGTTGCGGAGGCTCGGGAGTTTAGGCTCATCGCGGAGTCGAACTAGATTACCCTCATTGCGGAGGACGTCAAGAGACGTATCTAGTTTATTCTCATCTCAGAGATAGGAACACTTATCTAGTTTATTCTTGTTACGGAGACTCGGTGGGGCGGTTAACAAGTTTGACAAAAGCCTGAAAGGAGAACCGGAAAGTTGCGAGTGGCTCACGAGAGTGGCTGACGTAGGGTTTTTGGAAATAACGGCGGCATCACGCCCGGAGGTGCAACTATGGAGAGAACTTACTTCTACGTCTCCATACCTCCACGGGGTACCTTCTTCCTCCACAAACACCCTGGCCTCCACACTCAGGGGCCTCATTTGCCGATAATCCCGATCTTTGACTTGAGACTGAACCCACTGAGAGTGAAATGAAGAAACTTGAGGGGCTGCTGGTACACTATCTCTTGAGGAAATTGAAACCCCTTGAGAGTTGATAGTTGATTTGATGGAAATGTTTTTAGGTTTTATAAGATTTTCTCGGTGTTTTTTAGGTTTAATGATTGTGTCAAGTATCGAGGAAAAAGAAAATTGAAAAGGAGATGAAAAACCGCAACCGTGAGACTCTGAAAATGAAGTTGATCCTGCGGCCAGGCTGCGAGACTCTAGATTAAGCCCACTGCTTTCCAGACCAACTTGTCCTACAAAAAATGACGACCCTCTATGGGATCCTCACGAGCCTTACCCATGTGGGTAAGGACCGCCTTGCGCCCATTGCCCGGGAAGTTGCGCTCCCAGCGCCCGGAATCCACTGAGCAGAGCAAAAGCTTGATTCTCCGTCCTGCCGCGTCCGGAATAAGAATCTTCTCACCCGTCTGTCCGGAGAAATCAAGCGTGACGTCAAAGTCCATAAGGAACGGCCGACCCAAAATGATGGGCCCGTCCATCCGAGTGATCCAAAAATGACACGTTCCCGCGATGGACTTGCCGATCCGGATAGGGACGTCCTCCGCAACGCCAACGAGCTCGCAAGCCTGGTTGCCAATACCGTAGACTGCGGAACTGAAGTTGACTCGGGGGCTAAGATGGAGCTTTGTCGCCTGCGCATCCAAGATCAAGTTCAGTTGGGAGCCGGAGTCCACCAGAGGAGCCACGTGTCAGGATTCGGGCTTGTTCCCGAATCAGGGGAAGCGCAAGGCTTCTAAACCTAACCCTACTGGGGATCATGGTGAGCCAGCGCGACCCTCAGGCACATGCATTATGCATGTAGCTCCTAGGCAGAAGGAATACGCGAAAGCTAATTCCTCTGCTCCTTTTCCTGTAGCCACGTCATCAACCAACGCAGAGCCCAAGCGACCCAAATACGACAAGCCACCTACCAGGTAAGCATGCCGATTGGGATCGTCACAGCTAGGAGAAGAGTGGCTGATTAGAGATCCTCTAATATTACAGCTCACCTTCATCCGACGCCGAATCAGACCGACCCGGTTTCAGCCTTTGTGATAGGATTACCAACCCTGCTAGCGGTGGTAAGTCCATCATTGTTGAGCCTTAAGAGCAAGAGATACCGAACTGATAGGTCGTGTATGCTACCAGCATTCGACAGCTGCAGTTCCGGTACTCTCGCAGCTTGCATCGGCGATACTATTGCATCAGGCTCATTGAGCTAAAATCTCTTCAGTAGAACCTTAGGTTCCTCAGCTGCACAGCAGCCAGTTATCTTTAGACTCAAGTACCCGAGCGAATCTGCTCTTAGGTACTTTAATTGTTTCCATTCTTATCATGTTTTCATCTTCATTGTTTCCTAGTCTAATCAGATGAAATACATCTTAGTTGTGTCAATTCTAACAGATTTACAGTCTCGACTGTCTCGACCTCCGACCTCAGGATCAACTAAGAGCAGATCGCTATGGCTGGTATTCGTCAAACTCCCGCCGCTTCCACCTCTGCAACTGCCGTAGCCGCCGCAAACACCTCCTCTAGCGAAGAACGGGATCTCTTCAAATGCCCGATCTTCGACGGCGACAACTTCCCTATCTGGCAGAGGAAGGTTAAGACGTACTTAGCTGTGAAGAGCTTACTCAAATGCATTGAGCAGCCGCTGCCGCAGAACGCAACACAGGACCAGAAGCAAGAATACATTCGTGCCGCAGCCATACTCAGCGGCCATGTCGAGGATGATATCTATAATCACATTATTACCGATGCAAACATCCACGACGCCTTTGCTATCTGGAAGGAACTCAAGAATGAGTACGCCTCGTCATCCGTGCTCGCCATTTATCATGCGTGGCGAAAATGGGAGGATATTCAGTACGACAACGATATTAATCGGTACATTACTCAACTTGAGGCGATGCTCGCGGAATTTGCAGCCATGGGCCTTGATGTTCCAGCAACCATACTCAGTTGCACAATCATTGCTCGGATTTCAAGAAAGCGCCCCTCTCTAATGGAGACACTCATCAGTAACGCGGAACTCTTGGCGAACCCAAAGCATATTATCGCCAAATTGAGAGATATTGCTCACCATGACGCAGTCACCGCAACCATGGACCGAGGCGAGGCATCTTTCAGCAACTCAAACTCATCCACGGCTTTAGCAACTCAAGCTGCGCAATTTGTCAGCAGAGGCTATAATCCGAGAAAACGACGTCCTAATCCGAATGCGTGTCGAGACAACAAGCATAACCCTCTATCTGGTCATCCCGAGGAGGAGTGCTGGACTCTTCACCCGGGTCTGTTCAAGAAATCTCGCCAGAATGCTCCCACCGGCCTCGTTACAACAGCATCTACCGGAGAAAGACCTGCCGCCAACATTGTTCGCCCGGCTTTCGGATATCTGACAGGCGTCAAAGGCGAAAGCGAGCGCTTGAGCATGGTCCTCGACTCAGGAGCAAGTCATCACATGCTGAATTCTTTTGAGCTTTTTGACACGTCCTCACCGGTACGAGTCAGTATTGCAACCGGCAATAAATGGGATCAGAATGAACTCTTTGCAGTGGCCAAGGGAAATGCAACCCTAAGATTCTCGAATGGTGCAAAACTTGTACTGAAGGATGCTCTCTACGTTCCAAATCTCACTCGAAGTCTAATCTCCTTCGCGCAGCTGCTGGAGAATCAAGCTACCATATCTCCTTCTCCAAACGGATTCGAAGTGAAGATTGACGATCTGAATGCCCTAACAGTCGACACTTCTAATCACATCTTCGAGATCGTTGGTTTGCGCGACTTGCAGGAGCAACCGATGGCGAACTTCACTCAGGCCGCGTCAGTCCCGAAGATGAGCGAGTTCGAGCTTTGGCATCGCCGCATGGGTCACGCCAGCAGAAAACGCATAGAAACCATGCTCGGTAAACCACTGGCCTCTGAAGAAACAAAGGCATGCGATGCATGTATGAAGGGTAAAGTCACCCGTCTGCCCTTCAACAGCCACTTCAAGGCTGCCACTGCGCCCCTGGACACTGTGCACGCCGACTTGGTCGGGCCCATTACTCCAGCCACTAACAATGGAGCACGGTACTTTCTAACCATCGTTGACCAATTTTCCGGTTATATTCACACCGAAATTCTCAAAGAAAAGAGCGGAGCGACATCAGCGATAGTAGAGTACAAGAAATTCTTCGAGACTCAAACCGGCAAGCAAATCAAGAAATTGATTACGGATGGTGGAGGCGAGTTCGTGAGCAAGAATCTTAGCGAGATCTTGAAGGAGGCCGGCATTCAACATCATGTGTCGCCGCCTTACACCCCGCAACACAACGGATTCGACGAACGTGCTAATCGCACTGTCATCGTGATGACTCGTACTCAGATGATGCAGGCCAACATGGCCCCGGAATGGTGGGGCGAAGCGGTCAAGTCAGCCACAGCGACAACAAACAGCCTGCCCTCGCTTTCTAAAAGTCGAGCATCACCTATTGAGATCATGTTTCAGATGAAGCCTAATCTGAAGTTCTTCCGACCATTCGGCTGTTGTGTGTGGATCGTAAAGCCCAAACAGAACAGAGGTCAGAAGTTTGGACCCATTGCTTGGGACGGGGTGATGCTCGGTTACGACAATGATTTCTCCTCCTATCGCATTTATCGACCCGAGGACAGATCAATCGTCACATCCAAGCAAGTTCATTTCGACGAAGGCACCTTTCCTCAATGTGCAGCAATGCACAAAAGTCTCAACGCCTATGGAGTTAACAAGCTACCCTCTTTTACCACCTCTGAACCGATGCCATTCGCGGAAGAAGATCAAATTGCTGAGCAGCAACGAGCTGAAGATGAAGAGCGGGAGGAGGAGGATGACATCAATCGCATTCTTGATGAAATTGCTCCCGGCCCGAGACTGGAGGATCGTGAGGACGATGAAGAGCAAGTGGACCAAGACCAAGTTGGTTCTCAGTCGGAACTACCACGGACGGCCAGAGTGATCAAGGTTATCGGACCGAGACACCCCACTCAAATCACCAGTGACATCGATCCGGCAAACATCCGTAACTACAGTCGCCGGCAACTGTTCCACACAACTGTCTCCGTGGATCCTGCTAACCATAAGCAGGCCATGCGATCCGGCGAGGCTCTCAACTGGAAGGAGGCTGAACTGAAGGAAGCAGCCAACATGATCCAACATGATGTGTGGCTCCAGCGACTTAGAGAACCGGCTGATGCGCCGATCCCGGCAACGTGGGCGTTTCGAAAGAAACTTGGACCGGACAACCAGGTTACGGAATTCAAAGCCCGGATTTGTGCCCAGGGCTTCCGGCAAACTCACGGCGTCGACTTCGAGTCACGTTTTGCTCCAACGGGTCGGCCGTGCGCGCTGCGACTGTTCATCTCTTTCGCAGTGGACAACAACCTGGCAATACACCAACTGGATGTGCGTAGTGCCTTCCTGACTTGTCCCCTTGAGGACAAAGTAACTCTCTTACCACCGCCGGGTCTCGACTTTCCACCGAACACGGTTCTCGAGCTCAAGAAAGCAATCTACGGATTGCGTCAAGCCCCTTTAGTCTGGTACAATCGGCTGTCGACTTACCTAAAGAAAATCGGATTCTCGATCTCGGTGGCTGACCCCTGCGTTTTCTATCGCCGCGGAGTAACTGGTCGTGAAGATACCTATGTCTTTGCCCATGTAGACGACCTCGTATTTGTCAGCAAGAATCCACTGAAATTCAAAGAAGAGATGGAGGCCGAATTCCGGATAAAATACATGGGTGAAGCGGAATTTTTGCTGGGTATGAACATCAAGCGCACCAATGGTGCAGTTCAAATCAATCAGTCACAATTTATTCAACGTAAGCTGGAGGAATTCGGCTTCGATAAGCTACATCCGGCCAGCTGCCCGCTCAATCCAAAAGCCTACCTCAGAAAGGCCACTCAGCAAGAAATTGCTGACTTTTGCAAAACCGGGGTGAACTACCGTGCCCTAGTTGGCTCACTCAATTACCTGAGCGTCCTGACACGACCGGACATTGCCTACGCCGTTAGTTCTTTATCTCAATATCTCGAGTCGCCGGGAATCCTCCATTATCATGCGGCTGTTCAAGTGTATCGCTATCTGTCCGGCACCAAGAATCTTGGTCTCACGTACATTAAGAACACAGACAACTCTCTGAAGGCCTACGTTGACGCAGACTGGGGGAATTGTCCCGACACTCGACGCTCATCAACAGGATTCGCCATCATGTCAGGCACTCATTTACTTGCTTGGAAATCTTCCAAGCAGGCCACTGTCTCCTTGTCAACGACGGAGGCCGAGTACAAAGCACTCTCCGACCTCGGCCGAGAACTTGCGTGGCTGTCGAACTTGATTACTGAGGTGAAGACGCGCCCAGAAGTCAATCAAATCCAAGTGCTAGTGGACAACAAAGGCGCAATTGACTTGGCGAAGAGCGAAACGTCACAAAACAGTTTCAGAACCAAGCACATGTCGATCCGACTTCATTTCGTGCAAGAACTAGTGGCTCAAAAACTCATCCAGCTCAGTTACATTCGCTCCGAAGCCAACGCTGCTGATTTCCTCACAAAACCGGTTGGACGCGTTATCATTCGCAGAGCTCTGGATCTCATCGGCATCAAATCCTTGTTTCTAAGTGCTTCCAGCCTACCGGCTCGAAGCATGGCGGGATGTCAGGATTCGGGCTTGTTCCCGAATCAGGGGAAGCGCAAGGCTTCTAAACCTAACCCTACTGCGGATCATGGTGAGCCAGCGCGACCCTCAGGCACATGCATTATGCATGTAGCTCCTAGGCAGAAGGAATACGCGAAAGCTAATTCCTCTGCTCCTTTTCCTGTAGCCACGTCATCAACCGACGCAGAGCCCAAGCGACCCAAATACGACAAGCCACCTACCAGGTAAGCATGCCGATTGGGATCGTCACAGCTAGGAGAAGAGTGGCTGATTAGAGATCCTCTAATATTACAGCTCACCTTCATCCGACGCCGAATCAGACCGACCCGGTTTCAGCCTTTGTGATAGGATTACCAACCCCGCTAGCGGTGGTAAGTCCATCATTGTTGAGCCTTAAGAGCAAGAGATACCAAACTGATAGGTCGTGTATGCTACCAGCATTCGACAGCTGCAGTTCCGGTACTCTCGCAGCTTGCATCGGCGATACTATTGCATCAGGCTCATTGAGCTAAAATCTCTTCAGTAGAACCTTAGGTTCCTCAGCTGCACAGCAGCCAGTTATCTTTAGACTCAAGTACCCGAGCGAATCTGCTCTTAGGTACTTTAATTGTTTCCATTCTTATCATGTTTTCATCTTCATTGTTTCCTAGTCTAATCAGATGAAATACATCTTAGTTGTGTCAATTCTAACACCACGTTGCCCTCATTTTCGCCGAGAAGGCAGGCAAGATAGCCCAACGGGCACGAGTAGAGTCGATTCTCCTCTTCCTGGGGCGGCGACTCCTCCATCAGTGTTCCAGACGACACCTTGAGCTCCCCTGCCCCTACCTCCACGCGCCTTCGGGAGACCCACTTCTTCATCCCGTCAGCGACAGCCGGAGAGATGGCGAACAGCTCTGCCACCGTCAGTGTGGGAACAGGAAGGTCTCCAATCTTCTTAAGCACTCCATCGACAGCGTTCGGGTGATCCTTGGTGATTCCGCGCTCGAAGCGGACTCTGGGGTTGCCAGCCTCTGCTTTGGCTGCTGGTACCAAGGGTGCGGAGTCTGCCACGACTGGGTCTTGTGGGAGAGAGGCCGGATTTTGCTCAAAAAGCTCAGACTCCTCATTCATCTCATCCGGCTCTGACCCGGGGCTCTGGGAACGAGGCTTCCAAACGGGCCTCTTCGCGGCCGAAGGAGGGACGGCCGGTGCCTTATAGGGATTAGGCCCTTCGTGTTTCTTGCGCGCTGGATCCGACTGATAGGTTCCTGAGAAGGACTGAGAAGAGACCGCTGGCGGGTACCAAGGGTCCAAGGCGCCACAAGTCGTCCGGAACTCGGTCTCCACTACGTTTGTCTTCGGCTGATAAGATGCGACCACGTGGCGAATCGGACGGGAAGAGTCGAACGGAATCGAGGCTCCGTTGGGAAGGAAGAAGTTCGTGCCCTTTTGCTCGACCAACTTCTCGTCCTTATCCTTCTTTAGCTAAAAACAACGAGCTGTGCCGTGGCCCTCGCGATGACAATAATAGAAAACTAAAGGGCCACGCGATCCAGAAGGGGTTGTGGGCCTCGGAGCGCCCGTCGAAAGCTCCTGTTTTAACCGCTGCTCGAAAGACTGGAGCATCCTCGATAGATCATCCACTGTAGCTGGCGCCGTTGGTTGTAGCGGCGCTTCCTTAGGCCGCCTATCGGCCTCCATCTTGAGCATGGTCTCATTAGCCGCCTTGAAAGGGCTTGGGACCGGAACCGAGGAGCGCGAATCTTCAAATGTTAAGGCCGTCTGAGTAACGATCACCTCAGTGACGGCAGCCTTGAGAGCCTGAAACGAAGGCAGTCGATAGCGCTTGTCAAGAGTCACGACCATAGACTTATCCTTGATGAGCTGAGCACGAATGCGCTCCTGAAAACCGGCCGAAAACGCCTGATAGTACTTTTTGCGAAGCTCCTCCTCAGAGTCGATGTGCTTCTTTGACACAAGGTATGATTGAATCGGCTCCCAAGACTTCCGAAAGGCCTGATACTCCGAGACGGAAGACACACCGCCCTTGGCCACCCACGTTTCCACAAGCGTATCCAGATCCCTCTCCGTGAAAAGAGCCGTATCCACCTCGCCCCAATATGGGATCATCGCCTCCTTCAACTTGGGCCATTCGGGCGGCTTAAAACCTTCCAACGTCTTGACGATTGAGAATATTTCGCCAGCCTGCACGAAGCAGCCCAACTGCCAAGCCATGTCGTACTTGGATGCGCCGTCCAACTGCGCCGCCAGCTCATAGAAATCGAGAAACTCCTTGACATCGGTCCCATCAAAACACAGATTTTTGTTCTGTGGCTTGATCTTAACCATCATCCAATTGGCTGGTCCAGGGATTGGGTCGGCCATGTCAAACAAAAAGAAAAGCGCGTCCAGGGCCTAAGAACGGAGGTATTTTTGCGGCTCACGTATGTGGCGGACGTAATGCTTTGACGACGACAGTAGAAACCCTCGGAGGTGCCACTATGGGAGGAACTTACTTTTGCCTCCTGTAGCCTCCGCGAATAAAACGATAGGTTCCTTTTTCCACAACGGAGCGTCTGAGATCGGAAGAACTAATGATTGGAGAATTAAGAAAACAAAGAAAAAGAATCCCGTGAGAGGAACCAGCAAGTAACTGATAGAGATAGGGAGTTCGAAAGAGAGAGCGCCTCAAAACCGCCGATCGTCTCGAAATCCCTAGAAGACAAGACTGTAAACCTTGAGGTCGCTGGTTCAATCCCGGCTCGGGGGACCAAATGTGGAACTCCGACCGGTGCTGGGCCGTCGGCAGTTACTGGAAGGGATGAGTGCGCCTTGACGCTGCCTTCGCGGTGGTCCGGGTAGATTGAGGATTCTGGGATTTGAGGGAATAGCGTTTTGGGATGGGGATTTTTACGAGAGACAACGGAAGGTTGATTTCCGTCGGCGGTGGTTTTGATGTTAAGGATCTGAGACAAAGAAAAGCCGGCGAGTTCAGCCGGAGGAAAGTGATCTAAAAAAAATAAAGGGATCTAGAAGAGGATTGGCGCAGGGCTGAGAGGATGAACTCACAAGCTCCACGAGTATATCGGCAAACAATAGGATCAATAAACTTTGGATTCGGGATTCTGAGGTCAATGGATGATCTGAGATAAAAATTTTATGGTTCAGACGAAGTCCATGCCGCCCCATCATCTGAGTTCAAACTGAACTCAGACTCCGGGGACTGCGACATGCTGCAGACAAGTCATCATACACCCGCGCGCACAAACGCGCAACAACAACCAGGCAAAACAGTAAGAAAAGAAAACAAAAACAGAAAGAAAGAAAACACAGTGATAGGGAAAAGAAAAGAACAAAAAAATGAAACAAAACAGAAAGAGAGAAGAAGAAAAAAGGCAGAAAACACTTAGGGCAGACCATGATAAACAAGAAAGAAACAGAAATCAGAAACCAAACAAGGAAACAAAACTCACAGCAGGCGCTGTGTTAGGACCAAGAAAGAGAAGAAGAGGGTGGGGAAAGCAAGGAATTTCGAGAAAGGAAGAGTTGGAGGAATGAGCCGGGATGAAGTGCCTGAGTCTTGAGGATCTTGACGCCTTGTGGGAGGGAGGAAGTTCTTGATCCTGATACGCCTTGATGAGATCTTGAGGTGTTACTGATCTTGAAATCCTGCCGGATATCCCTGCGCGCCAGCGGTGCACAAGTATGGTCACCACACCGTATATTCCTTCGCATTATCACATCAAATAAACTTTGGGGGTGATCCAAAGTGCAACACGATTTTCTTGATTAGAGCAATGAGAATTGATGGTACTTCTGAGAGGGCTTTCATGGGAAATACAAAAGAGTGAGTGGTTGTGTGGTCACGGACGGTGAGGAGAAAACGATTGCCGGATAAGTCAGGATCGAACGGACCCATCACATCCGTGACAAGGAGGTCGAGGCGGTTGTCACGCGGATTAACCTCAGGGAGCGATTGTCTTCTTTGTTCACTTTTTTTTTGCTTGCAGGTCTCACAAATAAAAGGTTGCCATGATTTGAGGTCAAAGGAAGGAAAAAACCAGCGTAGGAAATCTTTGACGATGTTGTCGGAGACATGGCCGAGGCCGCAATGCCAATCAAAAGCAGGGGAAGAAATTCTGGCCAATGAGCGAGTGGAGACTTGTAAAGCGGAGGGTTTGAAGAAATGAAAAGAATCAGGTTCAACAATCCACGATTGGTCGCGATAGCGGGCAGTGATCGAAGCAAACGGAGATATTAGGATGATGTCGTGGTTGGGAAGAAAGGATGGTTGAAAGCCGGAGTCGATTAGTTGGCCAAGGCTAAGAAGAGTGCCCGTCATTTCCGGGCTGAACAGGACCCTCGGAATTGTTAGGGTACCAACCCCATTGTTCATCCAGAGGTGTCCACTGTGTGTCGCCAGCATTGATCCGTTGGAGGAAGCCAAATTGAGTCTCATGGGAGGATTGATGGGAGAAAGAGAGAAAAAAGAAGGGAAAGATCCGCTCACGTGGTGGGTCGCCCCAGAATCCAAAACCGTGCCTGCGCCAGCGGCAACCGTCGCATGCGAGCCCACAGCTGAACAAACTGCCGCATTTGGTTCAGGGCACGTGGGTGGGCCGTTTGGGGTTGCGGCTTGGCAAGCGAAACCGGAGACGGGGCAACCAGTGATTGGGGTGTTGGGAGGTGGCAGGTTGGCATCCCTGCGGAGTGTCAGACAAGAAGACCTCCAATGTCCCGATGCCCCGCAGTATGAGCAAGGTTTGCCGTTGAACAAAGCCGGATTGCTTGGGCTGCTGTTGCCCTTTCGGATGTTGGTGATGGCTGCTGATATGTCGTTGACCGTGGGATGTCCGGCCCGTCCCACATTTTGTTGTTGTTGTTGATTGGGAAAGTTGGCCTGGGTTCTTGGTTGACTTGGTGGACCGTTCCGAGGAGCAGATCGGCCAGGAAGATTGTTGTTCCAAGCTGGTTGTGGCGAGTTACTCCACGCCATATTTCTGGGAGTTGATTGATTCGGGAACGTACAGAAGACTGATACATTGTGTTGTTGATCGGAATTGAAACGTATGCTCTCGCCGTACGCAGAGGTGATGATTGTTTGGATGTCTCTGGCCGTGACATCTTTCTTGGAGCCGAGTTGAAGAGAGATGTTCTGAAAGAGTTGAGATCGGGAGATAGACGCTGGGGTAGGAGCGATGGCCTGTAAGATAAGGCTTTCAACAAGTGAGGGTAGACCCACTCCCACCTTCTTGAGATTGGAAAAGATGTTGAATGTTTTGTTAAAAAGGGCCTGGAGTTGCGACGCATCTGTTGCTGGGCCGGTGATGCGGAGTTCCAGAAGCTTATCAACCAGTTCGATCTGCCGAAAACGAACGGTTCCTTGGAAATTCGCCTGGACTGCTTCATAAGCATCAGTCCCTGAGGTGCATCGATTGACCAGCAAAGAGAGCTTGTCGTGGACTGTGATCTGGATGAAGTAGAGTAAACTGTTGTTCTCTTGAGCCGATAACTTCTTGTAATTTTCTTGATTGTCGAAAAACCTCGAATGACCAAGCGTGAGTAGCATAACCCGGGTGAGTCCCCTCTTCCATTTGGTGAAGTTGTTGCCATCGGCGGCCAGAGGTTTGACATCTTGTTTATAGATGCTCGGTTGCTGGAGGAATTTGTTCTTGGGGGAGGCGTTGGTTGCGTTTGCTTGTGACATGTATGAAATAGGTGAATCTGGGATTGAGATAGTACTGGGGGAAGTAGGCGATGTTTCCGGTGAAGACTGGGGTGTTAATTGCTCTCAAGGGATGTTGATTATTGGTCAATATTCGAGTGTTGGAATGACAGCTGCAACGGGTAATCCAAAAGGATGTATAACAATTTGATTATCTAATGAGATTGGAGCCAATGATGATTTGTTGATGTGCCGGGTGATAACTTTAGAAAAAATGTACAATACTGCCAAGATTAATGGCGAGGGTGGTTGGTCGTGTTCTAAGGGGTCTCCCTTTTCTTCGACGGGAGACGGTGGTAAGGGAGGTAGTGCAAGTAGAGCCTTGTATGCTTTCGTTTGTTTCGGGCGTTTTGCGCGTGTTGGTGGCGGTAGTGGACCGGCGATTTCAGGTTTGTCACGCCGAGTGTTGACCATGCATTGACTTGAATCCGAGATTCCTGACCGTGTGAGCTAGCGACTTGGTGAGCAATCGAGTCTTAATCTGTTGTGACGTAGATCCTTCACTTTGCATTGCTCCCCCCTGACCTCCTCTTGACCCCGCCGTACTCCAAATGTGGAGTTTGCACACCCCTAACTACAACACCATTTCTGCAAACAAACTGGCCACTTCTCTGGGGAATGCCCTAAGAAGAAGAACAGGATCAATAATGTAGGAATGGATGCTGGTGATGATCCCCAGAGTGACAATGGGTAAGATCAAGTTGAACCACAAAAGTCTGAATCAGAATTAGATGAAGAAGAAGAGAATCATAAAAACAACCACATGATCCTTGCCATGGACAATGGAAATGGTGCCAATTATGATCCCTTAGTTGACTTTGATTTTGGAGCACATGCTGTAGAATGTGAGATAAACCAGGACTTCTCCATAGCTGAAATCCAAGCTGAAACTCATCAACCTCAGACCTGGCACAAATCCTGCCAATCTCTCCATATAGAAGATGCTAGACTGATGAAATGTAAACCTGATAGAGGAAAAGCTCATCTTACTGGAAAAGCTAATCTCACTACTGTCCTCATTGAATCCAGAGAACACTCATGTCTTCTTGATAGTGGAGCTTCTTGCTCAATCATCAGCAACAGATTGCTAGATTCCATAATACCAGAATGGGAAAACAAGCTCATGCCAATCAACCATGCTAAATTCCACAGCTGTAGTGACCAATTACAACCTATGGGCATAATAGAAATGGCTTTTATTTTTCCTCATACTAAAGGTTCAGTAAGAATTCTAGCAGAATTTGTGGTGATGAAAAATGCCAGAATCAACTATCTTATACTTGGAAATGATTACTTGTCTCTGTATGGTTTTGATATTGCAAATAGTAAAGAGAGATTCTTCACCATTGGGAATGAGAATAAGAGGAAGAAATTCAGTTTTAAATCCCATCACCTAGAAAAAATGAGTCCTTCAAATGAAATCTCTGCTGTTAAGAAGTCCAATCCCCAACTGCAACAATTTATTGCAGAAGGACTTTGTGAAGCCAAGTTCAGTGACAAGCTAACCATTGAGCAAAAAGAGAATCTGTTTGAAGTCCTCTACAATAACAACCTTGCCTTCTCTAACACCAATCAGCCCCTTGGTGCCATCAAAGGCCATGAAGTTCACCTCAAGTTGACAACTGAGAGACCCTACCCTCCTCTGCTCAGGAGACCTCCTTATCCTGCCAGTCCCAAAAGCAGAGAAGCTCTTGAGCAACATATTGAAGAGCTAGTAAACCTGAATGTTCTAAGGAAGGTTGGCCATAATGAAGTAGTTGAGATCACCACTCCTGTAATCATTGCCTGGCACAATAAGTGTAACTTTGGATTTGACCAGATCAAAGCTCTAGGCCATCTTGTCTCTGGAATTGCCATAGAAATTGTCAGCCGGCAAGCAAAACCAAGTTACCCTTAACTTGCCAACTTTCTGTTTTGCTATATCGTCTGCAATTATTACTAGTTTCACACTCATTTCACTTGTTTCTTCACATTTCACACTCTTTGATTTTATCATTGACATAGCTTATGTATGCTTGTATCTAGTCAAACTCAAGAAGCCTGATACAAAAGTTGTACTCCTCAAACTCTATTGTTCCCTAGACTTTCAGAAGAGACAAAAATAATAAACATCTTTTACTCATTCCTCTTTATTTGAAGACACATCAACAAATCACTACTTGAAATAGCCAGTTCCCCTCATATCAACAAATCACTGTCTGGAAACTCAAGCCTGACTGTCTCAAAACTTATTACTGGCTGGGCGTAAACTCTTTGGATCAGATTCAACCCCATCTACGACTCGGAGCCACTGGATTATTCCAGTAAACTTTCATTGAGTGGATTCCCATCTTCCCCCGAGTAACCCACCGCTGACAGAAATAGACCAGAACAAAGTAGCTGCTGTCCTCCAAAAGCCTGTGCCTAGTAGTAGGAAAGAAATGCAATCCTTTCTTGGTTTTTCTGGTTACTACAGACAACACATTGAGAAGTTTGTAGAGATAGCAAAACCTCTAACTGAGCTTACAAGGATTGATGTCATATAGGAGATGACTCTTCATAGGATAGTAGCACACAACTTGTTAAAAGAGAAACTGACCACAGCTCCATTGCTACTGTTCCCTGACTGGGCCCACATCCAAGCAGGCAACCGTTTCCTTGTTGACGAAGGAGGCCAAGTACAAGGCGCTCTCCGACCTAGGCCAAGAACTTGCATGGCTATTGAACGTAATATCTGAAGTAAAAATCCGCCCTGAAGCGCAAAACATCCAACTTTTGGTGGACAACAAGGGCACAATTGACTTAGCCAAAAGCAAAACTTCGCAAAATAGTTTCAGAACCAAGCACATTTCAATTTGCTTGCACTTTGTTCAAGAACTCGTGGTCCGCAAACTAATTCAGCTGAATTACATTTGCTCCGAAGCCAATGCGGCCAACTTTCTCACTAAGCCGGTTGGACGTGTCATCATCCGTTGAGCACTGGAGATTATTGGCATAAAAAACTCAATTCAATCTGCTTCCAGCCTACCGGCTCGAAGCATGGCAGGATGTCAGGATTTGGGTTTATCCCCGAACCAGAGGAAGCGCAAGGCTGCTAAACCTAACCCTACAAGGGATCAAGGTGAGCCGGCGCTACCTCCAGGCGCATGCAATATGCATGCTGCCCTCAGGCAGATGGAATGTGCTAAAGCTAATTCCTCCGCTCCCAAAACTTCAGCCACGTCAGCAATCAACAAAGCGCCTAAGCGACCCAAACAAGACAAACCACCTACAAGGTAAGTGCGTCTGCTGGGATAGCCATAGCAAGGATAGATGAAGCTGACTGGAGTTCTTATACGTCTCCACAGCACATTGATATCCAACGCCAGACCAGACCAATCAGGTCCGAGCCTCAGCAATAGGATCTCTAGTCCCAATCAAGGAGGTGAGTCCATCGCTGCTGAGCCTCAGTCAGAAATGATCCTAGACTGACAGTTGTCATTGCGCATTGCAACAGACAACTGCAGTCCCTCTCTATCAGCTTGCATTGGAGATTCTTGATACACAAGACCCTTGAGCCACTTTAAGAAGAAGTCTTTCTCTTCTGTGCGTCTCAAGGAGCGCATTAGCTGATGCAGCTTACAATCTCGTCAGTCCACAGAACTCGTGGATTCCCTCAGCTGCATCGCGGCCCTTAAGACTTCTTTCTACTCTACACACATCAGTACCAAGCGGATCTGCTCTTAGGTACACCTTGTTTCCCATTTCTTTCTTTCTGTCTCCAAGATTGTTGGATCAACCTTTTACTTATAAGAAATGAAAAACTCTTAGTTGTGACAAAATTAACAGCTTTCAATCATTGCGCCAACTCAGAAAAGACCCATGATTTGCCTCTCCTCCATCCTCAAAGCATCACTATTCCGCCATGTCATATCAATTCTAATCATATCATCGGTAAGCGTGTCAATATGATTTTTGAAGAGCGTTTTTGGATCCAAGGGTGGGGAATGTACACAAATGATGGCAAACATTTGTGAAAGTTGATATCCTGATTGGACCAAGCCGGCCTCCTGGAGTGCAAAATCATAAAGAGAATCATTTGCCAGGAGGCCTCTAGTGTTACAAGTGGCTTGATAATCCTTGAATAAGACGCCATTGAACCTTTGCAAATCTTCAAAAGTCTTTGCAGCTCAAACATGAAGAAGGAGCAGGCAGAGATAAAACTTCTCTCCTGCCAGATACGAGACGGAGTAGATGCGACCAACGCATTCAGCTCGGGTTTCCGAGGTTTCCAAACTTTAAGAGCTTTGTCCCACCAGAAAAAAACCGGTATTTCTCCATAAAGTAATGATCTTGCGCGTCTCCCTTCGGCTCCAACCGCATCCTCTTGATTTAACGCCAAATAACCGGTTAATGTCGTTTGGGACGCTTTCCCGCTCTTGAGTTGACCTTATGCACCCTCGTGCTCGTTGAAGTAAACTACTTGCTCGTCCTCTTTGTGGATTGTTAGTCGTGTAACAGCCGGCGACCTATCAGAAAGAGGGAACTTGAACAAGCGCCAAGCAGCTGAATGAAGTGTTAGGTTCGCCACAATTCATCCTCAAGAAGGCTTGACTAACCTTCAGGTGGAGATATGTACCAAGCATCAACGTAAGCTCTTGTCTTGTCTTCGATTTCCATCAAAAGATATAAGCTTTGGTTGTGACCTTTTGTAATATATTTATACAAATACTTAATTGCCATTGAGTGGACTGGGATTTCCACATTAATATGACACTGGAACATCAGTGTCAACACGCGGTTAAAAGGAACTACATAACCATTATTGAAACAGGTTGTATGCTTGGTGACAAATTGGCCGTTATTCTTTCTCAAGTAAACCGGATATGCTCCATCAACCATGACTGTCTGTGGTGAAAAGGTTTTGGGAACCCAAGCTTGCAACTTCCATCCCGCCAGCATGTTCTCCCTTTGCAAGGTCCATGCAACATGAAGCAGGTCACAAGAGCGTGTAACTGAGGTTCCTCGGTCTCGTCAGGGATCTCTGCTGAGACAAGCAGATGAATTTTTTTGGGAGACGTCGGTTTGTCCTTGTCGTCCAACGTGACCATCAAATGCGCATGAGGGAGGCCTTGCTTCTGAAACTTGATGGTGTAAACGTAAGCAACCACCCAACCAAGGTGCTCCATCTTGACAAGCTCATCAATGAGGGCCTTGACTTTCAAACGGAAGACGCGAGCAACAATTGTTGGATGATCAAACGCTTTCTCACCCTCCGGAATCATGGCTGCTATTGCAACCCAATCCGGGTTGGCCGTTGTCAGATTACAGATTCGGAAGCAACCCGATTCCTCAGCTGTAAGTGTTCCTCTTCAGGAAAGACCAAGCTGTGAGAACCAGTTTGAAGTCCCAAACTAATGTGATGCAACTCGTATCCCTTGTTACCGCAGCTTTAGCAGGCGTTGTTTCAGCCCAAAACGCCGTTGTTTTACCGGATGTGGCGCAATCAAACCCTGAACCCTGATTTATCAGTGAGAAAGGATGCTTGTCCTTGCGGACTTCGTACCTACAGCACCAAGCCAATCCCCTAATCGCCTAAAAAACTCTGTCTGCGTCTATCAGCAATCACAATCTATCCCCCACTCTTTGTTCTAAAACCAAGACTTGTCCGAATTCTATTTTCCTTTTTAATACTTGTGCACTCACTAGCGATAATCTCCCTCTTCAGAGTTCCTCTTAAAATACTTAAAAACTCCAAAAACATTTCATTTACATTCCGCTCTTTCTTCGTTTACTCTCACTTGTAACCTCTCGCTGTTTCAATCACAGTCTAGTAAACTATCTACCCTTGCTCTTAGGTAAGAGCTAAAACTGTTTCTACTCTCTTGATAAATCACCAGTTTCTTTGTAAACTGAATTCTGATGAAATGATACTCTTAGTCAATTGAAATCTCACAGATTTACAGTCTCGAACTCGATCACCAGCAACCTCCTCAAAGAACAAAAGAGCAAGGACGACAATGGCATCCACCAAGGAAGAACTCTCTACCCTCCCGATGCTCAACGGCGGCAGCAATTATCCAATATGGGCGCAACGGTTGACCACTTATCTTGGTCACAAGGATCTTCTTGCAACCGTGACAGTTGACCCTGGCGTTAATCCTAGCGCAGCCGTCACAAAGAAACTCAGCAAATCAGCTTTTATCATCAGCTCTAAAGTAGGCGACCGAATTTATCACGGCATCGTTACTCCTCAGCGCGCCTCCAACAGTTTCGCCATATGGTCCAAAATAAAAAGGATGTATGGATCCAATACAATACACAATCGGACTCATGCCACAAACAAATGGACCAACTTCTTCTTTAATGGCGATATCAATCAGTTTCTAGACCATGTTGAGCTTTGTCTGGCGGAATTCGCGGCTATAGGAAAAGTCATCTCGGACACGGATGTCTGCGGTTTCATCATTGCAAAAATATCCGTCAAACAACCTGGCTTAACCGATCCTCTTCTCACCAACAATTTCTTACTCAAAGATTCTGAGGCTCTCATTGAAAAACTCAGAGATCTGGCCAATCATGAAGAGCTCACTCACAAGACAAACCATGCTGAGAAATCTGCGGTCGCTCTTGCAAGCAGTTCCCAATCTCGACCTCCGCCCAGGTGCAAGAAGGTTCACAATCCACAAGCCACCCATCCGGAGTCAAAATGCTGGGCTCTCTACCCTCACCTAAGACCCATCAGAGATCTCCCGGTGTCAGGCTCGGTGATGCCAAGACACGAAGTCCTCTAGCTACACGAGTGACTGCGGCGAGTGAGCGCGTCGGTAGACGCGGTAGGATGATGGTGTTAAAGTTTTTATATCCCTAATGGGATGTAACGGAGGGGCTGCGAGAGCAGCGGAATGGTTATGGTGCCCTCCGGGGCGGTTCTTACAGGGCCTGACGAGCAGGGGTAGTGGATCCTGTGTTGTCTGGGGTCCGACAAGCGGGGGTAGTTTGACAATTTCCCAAGTATATAGTTGATGGGGATTACACCCGAGATGATAAAGAGAAAATGAGCTGGACTTACTGTTGAAGCAGGAGTCCAGCGACGAGCAATAAATCTAAAAACAATCTAACACAAGCTGAGAGCGAACTGATCAACGAATATGTTCGGCGAAGTAGTGCGCTGCTGGGCGGTTAAAGTGGTTGACGATTTCTGGGGAGCCAGAGTCCTCCCAACACCGGCTTTTATGCTGTTTCTGGGAGGCTCGTCGGCTCGCTATTCTCCTGGATGGCCTTCCAATACATTTTGTTGGAAGGCACAGCCTCTTTACTGGTCTTGCTACTCGTAAGACCCGTATCTCTTGGATACCGGTCACAAGGAAGATTCTTTCTTCTCGGAACTCGTTTAAAGAGTTCTACTCGAAATGACACGCTAGAGATCCTCTGCTCTCGAGTGGAGGATCACTAGGAGTCGGTTCCTATGCGGAGCTCTTCGGCGATTCGTGTCCGAGTCTTTCCGCTACTGTTGCTGCGACGGAGCTCGGAAGAAGATTGCTACCACGCGACCAGGTACTGTAGTTCTCTGAGTCGCGTGGCTTGATTGTTTAACCGCCTACTGGCGGCTGTTGTTTCCATGCGACCAGGTACTACAGTACTCTGTATCGCGTGGCTGAGTGATTTAGCCGCTAACAAGCCCACGTAGTTTTCGCGCAACCAGTGGCTGTGGGTCTTCTGAGGGGGTCTTTTTATACATGCTCCCTTGTTTTTGTTACTTGTACCTAGTTGGGATATATTGTACAGAAGAGATTCTGGACCGCGCGGCGGTCCTGTTGGTGTCTAGCTTCTCTAGGAAGCTATTTGTAATATTTCAAACAATTTAAAACAAATCTATGCTGCGCAGAGATCCGCGCTGCGGTCTGCTCTGCACCCGGTTTACGGTGCTCTTGGCTGCGCTACCGGAGCTGCAGGCGGGGCTCTATTCTAGAATGGTAGCCCGGCTGACACCCGGTCACAAGCAACAACACCACCGCTCCGATTACCCAATCAGGCTCTATCGCAAACTTGTATGAATCCCCAGCATTTGCAAACTTCAGCACGGCTCACTGTCTGCTCACCAAGCTGCACCTTCTGGCGGCGGTACTTGACTCCAGAGCCTCTCACCACATTCTCAACAATCTCTCCTTCTTCACGGAAACCAAAATTGTCAACATACCACTCAGCATCGGAAAAGGATCAGATGATCTAGTTGCAACTTGAGGAGGAATAGCGCAAATATTTCAAGCCACAGGCAAGGTCGTGGTCCTTTGAAATGCCCTCTACGTCCCAGCTCTCACCCTAAACCTCATCTCGGTTGGGCAGCTCATGGAGAAGGGCATGCAGATCCGAAAGGTAGCCAGCAACTAAAAGGTAGTCATGAACAACAACATATACTTCTTGTGTAACTTGGTCAATGGAATCTTTGAATTCAACGTTTCCATTGGTCCGGTATCTTCGCTCGTCACCATGCTCACCACCACCACACCACGCCTTTCCAGACCTGGCACAACCGTCTTGGGCATGCCAGCATTGCCAGGATCAGAGTGGCTGCCAACAACTCATCTCTCTCCGCATCAGCAACCTGTGATTCCTGCATGCTGGGTAAAACTTCAAAACTCCCCTTCAAAAGCAGCTTTGACAAAACCTCTGCCCCACTTGAAGTGATTCACGGAGACCTTGTGGGACCAATCTCCCCTTCAACCAACTCTGGGGCGTGTTATTTTCTAACGCTGGTCGACCAATACACCGGATACATAAGTGTTACTCTGCTCAAAGAGAAATCCTTGGCGTGCGAAGTGATCATCAAATTCAAAACTTTCTTCAAAAATCAAACTGGGTATCGGATGAAAAAGCTAATCACCAATGGAGGTGGAGAATTTGTCAACAAGACATTATCGGAACAGCTCAAAACTGCCGGAATTCATCACAACGTTGCACCGCCTTACACGCCAGAACACAACAGTGTAGCCAAGCGAGCAAACAAATCAACAAATCTGAGGAAGTCACCAGTCACAACAACAGCCAACACTGCAATTTGGAAGAAAAAATTGCTGGAGATCCGGGTTCTTCTGAAGAAGATGAAATCATGGACAACATTGATGAGGAAGCCGAGCCGCCTCAAAGGCGTCTTATCATTCACGGACCACGACACCCTACCAGAATCCACAGCAACATCAACAAGTCCAACATCCTCCATTATCCGAGACGGCAACCGCAAACCTTCTCCGCTACCACCGTTGAACCAAAAAACCACTCTCAAGAAAGTTCCCAATGGTTGGCAGCCGAGAAGAAAGAGATCCAGAACATGATTGATCACAACGTCTGGACTGAGATCCCTTACCAAGACAACCTCAACCCCATCCCCTCGACCTGGGCGTATCGCAAAAAGCTTGGTACAAACAACAAAGTTACTGAATTCAAAGCGCGCATCTGCGCTCAAGGGTTTCGCCAGACCCATGGTCTCAACTTTGACTTGAAATATGCTCTGACCGGAAAACCCTGCTCCCTTCTCTTTCTTCTGTCCTTCGCCACCATCAACAATCTTCTCATCCACCAGCTGGATGTGAAATCCGCCTTTCTAACCTGCGATCTGGACAAGATAGTCTACCTCACTCCACCACCTGGTTTTCCATCCGAACAACAAATCCTTCTCAAGCTCAACAAAGCAATCTACGGACTCAAACAGGCCTTGCTTGCCTGGTAAAACAGACTCAGCGGTTTCCTTGCCACTATAGGTTTTCGGATCTCCGTTGCTGATCCCTGCGTTTTCTGGAAAACTGAAGGTGTTCCAACGTGGACCTCTGCTCATGACGTGGATGACCTAGTCATAATCAGCCGCGATCCCTTGGTTTTCCGTGCCAGGATGGAGCAGGAGTTTCACATCAAGTACATCGGTGAAGCATCCTTTCTTCTCGGGATGAAACTCAAGAAGCATGACACCGGTTATATCCTTCACCAAGCCCAGTACATCAAACAAAAATTGATTGAGTTCAACGTAGCCGAGCTACCTCCCTCCTCATGTCCAATCAATCCCAAATTCCACCTGAGTCAAGCCACCCAAGAAGACATCAACCAACTTGCGCCATTAAACATCAATTACCGTGCCTTGATAGGATCGCTCAACTATCTCAGCATACTAACTCGCCCAGACATCTCCTATGCTGTTAGCAAGCCTTCTCAATTCCTGGAAAACCCCGGACTCTCACACTACTCGGCAGCGATTCAAGTCTTTCGTTACTTAAAAGGTACTCGCAACAACGGCCTGTTCTTCAGCAAAACATCGCCCTCACCGCTTCAAGCCTCTGTAGACGCGGACTGGGCTAACTGTCCTGATTCAAGACAATTTCACACTGGATACCTCATCACGCTCAACTCGCACCTCATCTTGTGGAAATTGTGCAAGCAAAGCACCGTCTCCCTCTCATCAACAGAAGCCGAATACAAAGCTTGTCGGACGCCAGCAAGAAAGTGATGTGGATCACAAACCTCATCTCTGAAATCACCCTGGACGACCAACAATCCACGCCAACCATCTTGATTGACAATCGCGGGGCAATTGATCTTGCCATGAGCCAAGTTAGCCAAAATGGGTTTCGCACTAAGCACATGGACCTCAGACTCCATCACATTTGCAATCTCATCAAGGAAGAGCGCATCAAGCTTCAATACGTCCACTCGCAAAGCAACATCTCTGACTTCCTAACCAAGCCGGTTGGCAGAACGTCGATTTGAAGGGCACTCAATGGCCTGACCCTTCAAGCCTCAACAACCTCTGCTTCTCACGTTGCCGCTCCAAGCATGGCAGCCTGTCAGATTACGGATTCGGAAGCAACCCGATTCCTCAGCTGTAAGTGTTCCTCTTTGGGAAAGACCAAGCTGTGAGAACCAGTTTGAAGTCCCAAACTAATGTGATGCAACTCGTATCCCTTGTTACCGCAGCTTTAGCAGGCGTTGTTTCAGCCCAAAACGCCGTTGTTTTACCGGATGTGGCGCAATCAAACCCTGAACCCTGATTTATCAGTGAGAAAGGATGCTTGTCCTTGCGGACTTCGTACCTACAGCACCAAGCCAATCCCCTAATCGCCTAAAAAACTCTGTCTGCGTCTATCAGCGATCACAATCTATCCCCCACTCTTTGTTCTAAAACCAAGACTTGTCCGAATTCTATTTTCCTTTTTAATACTTGTGCACTCACTAGCGATAATCTCCCTCTTCAGAGTTCCTCTTAAAATACTTAAAAACTCCAAAAACATTTCATTTACATTCCGCTCTTTCTTCGTTTACTCTCACTTGTAACCTCTCGCTGTTTCCATCACAGTCTAGTAAACTATCTACCCTTGCTCTTAGGTAAGAGCTAAAACTGTTTCTACTCTCTTGATAAATCACCAGTTTCTTTTTAAACCGAATTCTGATGAAATAATTGAGAGCACTCGAACCAGGTACGCAGGAGAGTACTTAAGTCCATGAGCGCTAGAGGAAACGGACTGGTTGAGAGCAGTCCAGAGGCCTAAGCGTTGTGACAGGCCTGTGCTGCTGCAGGAAGACTGGAACAAGTGAGAGGTATATGGAGCAGACCTCGCTCAGGCAAGATCCCCTCCAGCACCTCCCACTCCAGTCCTGTTCCACACACCTATCTTTGGTTTTTATCTCAAGCACACCAACACAGAAATAAAAACATCTTTTCTTTTATCTTTTTAAGAATTTCTCATAAACGAGTCAAAATGGTCGACATTGCATCATCAATAACTAGAGCATCTGCTGCTGCCGCGAAGAAGTCGAAAGGGTCTAACAAAGATAGAGTAGAGGATACAGGTGAGGCTCAAGGATTAGCGGCTCCTATAGACAGTGAAATAGTCGGTAAGTGGTTGAGAAGTACCATCAAACTGTTGAGTTTTAACTCCAGATAATTGGGAACGATTATATACCTGTGTAGTTTCATCTCCAGGAAAAACCCAGTAATAGTAAACTGACAATACTTCGTTCTGAACGATCAAGTAGAAACCCAAGACGTAACCGATCCGGGAATTGCACCCGTTGATAAAGACGCTGGGGAAGAGCTACTTTTTGAGGAAGCGGTAGAATCCATGAAAGTAGTTCCGAGTGAGTATAGACAATAATTCTAAAATTTAGGTTAGAATTTTGTAATGGTGATTGACCATTGATAATAATGATTTGTGTAGATGTGGCAAACACTACCACCAATCCGAAATCCCTTTTATTAGAACAAGCTCTAGCAGCTCAGTTGAGTGGTAACGCGGATCTAGCGGACACGTTTTTGAAAGCTATAGCAGTTCTCAACGGTGGTCCAGCTACTCAAAGTAACTCTGTACATCAAGTTGAACCAACAATGACCGATGGAGGCTTAGAGTACGCAGAGGTGTCGACTTCTCATGATAACGTTGGTTATGCACCTTTCTTGGATGAAAACATCAAGAAATTGCGTGGTCCCTTGCCTTTAATGATTTTCAATAAAATCTGGCGTCAAAACGCGATTTCCTATCATGTAGAGAAGAGACCAAAGAACAACGACTCCTCTGCGGTATTGAACTATAAAGGTTATCCGTTCGTCCCTGAATGGCACATGACACACGCTCATTGGACCTTCAACCATAGAGATTTCTATAGGACGCTAGCAAACGTTTACAACAATCAAAAGTTTGCAGACAAGTTATTATTACACAAGAAGAACATCGACGACATAACCGATACTCGTTGTCTCATGGTGGGGTTCAGATACAATATGATAATGCGTCAGATTACATTCTCGAGTCGAGTCAACATAAATGGAGTTCTAATGATCCCGGATATTTCCAGAATTAGGGAAGATATAGTTGAAAGTTGTTACAACACTAGTTGAGATTTTCATGAGTTGCAGTGGGACAAGAACTACTACGCGCCACATTACGGAAGCTGTCACATCGACCCGATGACCGGCAACGCAAGGTTGAATTTAGAAGCCAATAATTTCCATAACAATGCGACTGCTAGAAGCAATTTTGATCAGAAACAACATTTCAACAATCAAATGAACACTCAAGTAGGCATGAAGCCAGGACAACCTAGTCAAAATGTTCCGAATGATCAAGGCGGGAAGAAACGCGCGAGATCAGGTTATAAAGGTTCTAATTGGATAGAAGGCTACGGCGAACAAAGGTTGAGTTCTAATCCTCTCGCGATTAACTCTGGTAGTGGATCTGGTTCAAACAACTTATTGAATAAGTAGGTGGAAAGCTTTTCAAGATCGATAACATCATTCGTTCATTTGCTTTTCATTTCTTTTTGTCACAATATGACTTTTTCGAGGTTTTCTATTTACTCCTGGTTGAGCGACTTAGTACATTGTTTACATTTCCTTTGTGACCCTGTGTGATGACAGCCCGGTTTTGTAACGGAAAGATAGCTGAAAGTGCGCTGAGGCTTCATTCCAGGTGGGGGATGGAGCCTCTATTTATAGGCGAGGGCCTCTAGCTACAAGATGGGCGAGGCCCGAGTGAAACAAAGGAAGATACAAGAGAGCGGGCTCTTTAGAGTCCGCGAATGGAAAAAAGGATAACAATAAGAAGAGACAACTAGGCGAGTCTTTTAGAAGACCGCATATGGGAGGCAGAGAGAGAGAGAGAGAGAGGGCCGGAACCGGAGGGTCGGCGTCCTTATCCGTAGAACAAAGAGATGGCCGAGCCGGGACATCACACCTGTCCTGATGAAAATGTGTTTTTTGTTTTTCTTCTTCCTATATAACGGAATTCCAATCTTCTTTATTGGAATGTCTTTTGCACCGGTTTTGTTCCAGTGTTTTGAAAGAACCGTTATGGCCGGAAAAGGTTGAATGTGAGATGAACATTCCTTTTTGGGAAGTTGCACTCAAGAAAGCGTGCCTCAAAGACGTCTATAAGGATGTGATACAAGGGTTTAGATTTGGTTTCCATCAAGGGATACCGGTTCACAATTTAGGGTCTCTCAAATGGTACATACCAGCCAATCATAAATCAGCAGAATTGGCGGCGGAGAAGATTACGAAGTCGTTTGAAAAAGAAGTCAAAGCAAGAAGAATGTTTGGCCCGTTCTCGAGAGAACAATTGAGCGCAAAATTCAAATTCTTTAGATCCTCTCCACTTGGAGCAGTGGTGAATAACGACGGGTCTGTAAGACCGATAAACGATTTATCTTTCCCACGCAACGACCCAATGATTCCTTTGGTGAACTCATTTGTTAATTTGCATGATTTCTTAACCACGTGGGACGATTTTAAGATAGTAGCAGGATTTTTCAATGATCTTCAAAGACCAGTGCTGCTGGCTCTTTTCGACTGGGAAAAAGCGTATAGACAAATCCCGACCCACCCGTCTCAATGGCCTTTCCTGATTGTACAGGATTTGTCAGACAACTTATATATCAACACTAGAATCACTTTCGGCGGTGTCGCGGGTTGCGGATCTTTCGGGAGACCGGCGGATGCATGGAAGGAGATTATGCAAGACAAATTTGACCTCGTGAAGATATTCAGATGGGTGGACGATAATCTGTTCGTCAAATACGAAACATCTAATACGGATATGGAAGATATAGTAGATTATTCAACTAAATTGGGGGTCCAAACAAATGAGGAGAAGTGTTCACAATTTTCGGACGAACAAAAATTTATAGGCTTTATTTGGAATGGAAGACATAAGACTGTGCGACTACCAGAAGCAAAGCTGAAGGAACAGATCAGTCAAGTAGAAGTTTTTCTCATCGAGGTCAGAATTTTCTCATTTAACGAAGTAGAAGTTCTCGCCGGGCGCCTCAATCATGTGGCATACATATTACCACAACTACGAGCATATTTGAATGGCCTCTATAAATGGATGGCTGAGTGGAAATACAAATTTGCAAAACAATCAGCCCCTCGAGAAGTACTTGAGGATATGGAAGTATGGTACGATCATTTGAATGTTTTTGATCACACAAGGTTAATCCCTTTGAGGACACCGGTAAACATTGGGTGGGTTGGCGATGCGAGCACAAGTTTCGGCATTGGAATCAAGATAGGCCGTTTATGGTCACAACTGAAACTCACCAACAACACTGGTGAGGAACGTCAGAATATTGCTTGGTTAGAGACCATTGCAATTCGCCTAGGCATCCTGATGCTCATACACGAAAACCGGATTCAGAAAGGTTCAAATTTGATTGTATGGACAGATAATAACACGACACTGGCGGTGATAGAAAACAAGAAGTCAGGGGATACAGCGGTGAATAACGAATGGAAGATCATACAGAAATTGTTGATGAAAGAACAAATTGATTTAACGGCGAAAAGGGTCAAGTCAGAGGATAACAAGGCTGATGCGTTGTCAAGAGGCATCAGGGGTCCGCATAGGGTGTCGAATAGGAGTGTTTTCCCTATCCCTAACGATCTGAATCACATTCTGTACCATCTTGATATTTAAAAGGGCGATACCATTGTTGTTTTCCCGAGTTCTTTTGTCTTTTTCGCCTCGTCGTTCATCATCGTCTTCTCATTTTTAGAATTTGTCGCAATTTCTTACCATTGGCGACCTTTTTCAGAGCTATTCACAACCCATATAGATTTGTCCAAGACTATCTCTTTCCGACAAATAAATTTCAACTTTCTTGCCATCTCGTTATTTTTAAACCATTCTCATCAGAAACGTAAGAATGAACGATCCGAGGTGGGAGTCAAAGTTGAGGGCATTTTTGATGAATGGCAACACTCCAAAGACGTTGAGATCGATTGATAAGCATATATTATCGAACTGGGCTATGTCAACTCTACTAGGTTACAATTGCGCAGTCAAGAAGTTCCTCGTTTTTAAAAACCAAACGACCTCGGGTGATTTCACTCTCCCTATCTCAGCGGACGACGCGGAAGAGTTTTGTTTTTGGGCAGGTCGCAGCCTGTTCACGAACAATATACACGCGATTAACTCCACTTCGGTCAGAAACTACATCTACGGCCTGAAAGCCTGGCACGCTTTTCATAAGAAGACTTTTCCGGTGGTATCTGAAAAGCGGATCGACCTCATTTTGAAAGCATCTCTGAAGGTGGACGCGATCATGCCTCCTAGGCAGAAAAAGCCAGCGATAATGCTGAAACATCTTGTCTGGCTCTCGAACGCACTGGCGACGGGGCCTGAAGCCGATTTAGCAATACGAGATTTGATCCTAGTTGCGTTTTGGGGAATGGCGAGGTTGGGCGAGATCACCTACGCAGCGGGAGACGGGGAACTAGATAAAGAACACTCAGTCCTCACGTCCGACACTCGTCAAATGGAAACTAACGTCGGAAGAAACATGTACATCACCGTGAGGAACGCGAAGACAGCTAGTCCGGGTCTGCCCCAAAAACTCGTCCTACACAGATTGAACAACATGTTGTGTCCGGTGGCGGCAATAGAACGTCGCTTGATAGAAGCGAAAGGTTCCAATACGTCCCTTTTTGGTTATTACGATAACGGAGCGAGACACCATCTTACGAAGACGGGAGTAATACGGCGTGTACAATTTTTGCTGCGGCGTGGTCGTTTTGAAGTCCTGACGGGGCACTCTTTCAGAATGGGGGGCGCATCGCTCCAAAACGCACTAGGCGTCTCCATCGAAGACATTTGTGAATTAGGACGTTGGAAGTCTACTTGCTATAAACTGTATATTCGCGAGTACAGTAAGGACGACCTAGACTCGACGAAGAGACTTGTAGTTCATTTAAACAACCTTTGGAAGACATAGATTTGTTGGCAGCAGTCGCTTTTGTGTTTCGTGTATGAATCATAAATGAGGATTAGGGTTTCGCGCCAATGGCTCAGGCTCAATTAAAACATTCCTACCCTGAGATTTAGGTGTTTGCCGTGCTTACCCTCCTCAATTTTTACATTCACAAACAAGATTGAAATGCGCGCTGTACTCTTCTAGCCTTAAATTGAACTCAGGGAATGACAGAGTTCAATTTCTTCCCTAGACTCGGGCGAACTGAGAAAGGAATTCATTTTTTCCATTTCCTATTCACCCTAGAAGATAGTTCGAGATAATAAAGAAGGGATAAAACAAATTGTTTTAAATTACCTTTTCTCACATCTTCGAAACGAGTACTAGAAGATAGTACCTCACGCGCGGAATGGATACTCTTAGTCAATTGAAATCTCACAGCTGTCATTGTTATAAAGAGAGATGGAGGACCAAACTTATTACAGATAGCCATTGCATCGTAATAGAGCTGCGTCATTCCGCGGGGACTTCCAATGAAAGTTGCCAGTAAAATCACTCTTCTCGCGTTGTAGTCTTTTTGATTCTTGAGGCCTTTGATTAATGCGTTATACTGACTGGCCTTCAATGCAGCTTGATTGTTCCAAATATACTGTAATCGTTGTCGCTCCACACAAACATACATATCAACCACCAACTCTTGTAATAAAGATTGGCCGCGAAGAATCGGAGAAAAACGACCTCAACGCTTGAACAGGAGATGTGCATACCATTCTAAGGAACCAACTTTCCTGTTTCTGACTGGTAAAAAGTCAATATAGCTGAAATATGGGATATGTAAATATCCTTACCTCGTTGTGTGGAGCATCTATACAGTTTGTGCCATTGTTGCTCCCCCCTGGAGAAGAAGAGGGGGTAACGTAACGGAAAATAGGATGAATGGGTATCCAAAATTGACACTAATCGTTGATCCTTGCGGTGGAGGAGTATATCCCTCTCCTCAAGAATTTCGCCATCACCTGCAACAATGGCGGCGACTTCGGACATCTTCGGTTCATTATACCTTTTTGGGTCGTCACCTGGGCGTGAAATCCCTTTGAGCTTAAGAATTTTGGTGTTAGCCTCTTCAAGAATTTCCCGCGCAGACTTGAAAAATTTTGCATAAGGATTGTGTCGGTACATGAAGCTCATGATGGTCGAGACGGTTGATGGCAAAAGGCCTGCGACTCGGCCGTTTGTAAGCCCGATTCCTTCTGCTTTCTTCACACGGAGTTCAGCTTTGTTGGTTCCATGATCCCCGACAACAAAAATTTGCGCAAACCCAGGTTCAGACGTGTTGACGGGCTCAATGCTTGAGATCAAATGAGCTAATCCACCTGACATCCGGAAAACATTCACCCCCAGCGGGCCTTGAACGGATCAGTCAACATTTGCCCGGAGAGAAGTAAAAGATAGCGCGTTGTTGTACATCCGCGTGTATTGCTGGAAGTTTTTTGCACCTGAGGAATAAGGAGTTAGCTCGATTAAAAATCAAAACAATGAAGTGACATACTGGGGGTGGAACCCGTGGAAAGGCTTTTCAATACACTTGAGAAGCACTTTGCTGCTTTGTCGAAGATGAGAAGGCGGACCTTATTCTTCCCACAACACATTGTATAATCGATTAAGCTCTTGTGTCAATCTCCAACGGCACACTCGCCCGCCCAATGTAACGCTCCGCATGAAGCACACATTTTGTCGCATTCCCCAATGTTTACTGGGATGTTGGCAAAGTTGTAGCCAAGGATATATCTTTAATTGTTCCTCGAAGGGTGGTTGACAATTTTACCACAGAATTGGACCATATTGAGAGGTAGTTTAGATTTGTGGTGGGGTGTGTTTAGAAAGCTACAATGAAAGCTGAGGAGTTGTTGAACGTCTGGGAGAAAATGAAAAGGTGCAATTGACAGAAATGAGTCAGAATTACAATTTTATATCTCACCTCAAATGAAACGACAGTCCCCCCACCATTGAACGGAGATTTCCACCCGCAGCTTGAGGCCGGTTTTCCGCCTTGACCAGTCAAAGTCATCAACTTGTACCTGTCAAAGCGTGCATGGACCAAGCGATGTCACAACAGCTATGCACGCCTTATGCCCCAATTACCATATGATACCTCATGGTTATAATGTACTTGGTTGCCGTGGCAGGAGGCATTGTGGTGTGCCAAATCTGTTTCAAGTATCAAATTACATAAAGTGATGGTTGAATACATGAGAAGGAGATATATTCTTAGATTTATTATTGCATAATTAGATTCTGAAGGTCATTTAACCCCTAGTCACTCACTTGAACCACTAGGATAGCTCCACTCAGTCAAAAGTTATTTTGGTTAAATGGTTTGTGACAGAACATAATCAAATACTATAGAATTATATTTGGTATTACATAGTATAGAATCAAGTACAAGTACATAGTTAGGGTGTAGTTTCTACAGGTGCACACACGTACACTACAAACATGGATGAATTTGGGAAGGCATATATTGATCAATATGGCATATATTGATCAAATTATATTGATCATTTTTTTTTTTTTTTTGAAATTTCTCTTTAATTTGTTTCCTTCCTGCAACATCATAACCCTTCTATCATCTCTATTTCCCTTGATTTCCTCCTTTCTTAGTTTTCAACCATAGTAAAAGTTTCATTTTGTTGCCAATCAAATAGGTCATTTTTACATACTCATATGAATTATTCCTGAGAAAAAATAGTCTGTAAAGTCAGGCAGGGAGGGGAAGGGGGGAGGAGGAATGGGGAGGCATGAATTATTGTCACTTGAACCTTGCAAAAGTGTTGAAATCTACTTTCCAAAAAGAAAAAAACAAAAAAAAAAACAATCAGTCTCAATATATCATGCTACATCAATTTTGTTCAAATTTGATGGCTTGTATATATGACTCATCATATCCAATATCCTAAATTTCTACTATGCCTGAGATTGATTTAATGTTTGTACCAGATTTGAGTAAGGTGTCTTATATCATGGAAGAACTCCCATGGTGCGCTGAGATATAGTGGGAGAAACACCAGGAAACTACCAAATCAGTGATATTTGGCAACTGATCACATTGTGGTTGTTACATTTGGAGGTTTTGAGGTCATTCAAGGTACACCAGGATCCGTTGAGGCCATTTGATAATTTTTGTACCAATATCATGGAAGAACTCCCACGCTGCGCTGAGATAAAGTGGCAGAAACACCAAGAAACTACCAAATTAGTCATATTTGGCAACCAATCACATTGTAGCTGCTAAATTTGGGGGTTTTGTGGTCATTGAAGGTACAAAGTGAATCTTTAAGGGCATGTGAAAATTTTGGTACCAATATCATGGAAGAACTCCCAGGATGCGCTGAGATATATTGAGAGGAACACCAGGAAACTACAAAATTAGTGATATTTGGCAACAGATCACATTGTAGCTGCCAGAAACACCAAGTAACTACCAAATTAGTGATATTAGGCAACTGATCACATTGTGGCTGCTACATTTGAGGGGTTTGTGGTCATTCAAGGTACACATTGAATCTCTGAGGGCATTGAACATTTTGGTACCAATATCATGTAATAACTCCCACGCTGCGCTGAGATATAGCGGCAGAAAGACCAAGAAACTACCAAATTGGTGATATTTGGCAACTGATCACATTGTGGCTGCTACATTTGAGGGGTTTGTGGTCATTCAAGGTACAAAATGAATCTCTGAGGGCATGTGAACATTTTGATACCAATATCATGTAAGAACTCCCACGCTGCGCTGAGATATAGTGGCAGAAACACTAAGAAACTACCAAATTAGTGATATTTGGCAACTGATCACATTGTGGCTGCTACATTTGGGGGGTTTGTGGTCATTCAAGGTACACAATGAATCTCTGAGGGCATGTGAATATTTTGGTACCAATATCATGGAAGAACTCTCAGGATGCGCTGAGATATATTGGGAGGAACACCAGGAAACTACAAAATTGGTGATATTTGGCAACAGATCACATTGTAGCTGCTACATTTGGGGGTTTTGTGGTCATTCAAGGTACAAATTGAGACTTTGAGGGCATTTGAACATTTTGATACCAATATCATGGAGGAACTCCCACGCTGCGCTGAGATATAGTGGCAGAAACTCCAAGAAACTACCAAATTAGTGATATTTGGCAACTGATCACATTGTGGCATCTCCATTTGGGAGGTTTGTGGTCATTCAAGGTACACAATGAATCTCTGAGGGCATGTGAATATCTTGGTACCAATATCATGGAAGAACTCCCAGGATGCGCTGAGATATATTGGGAGGAACACCAGGAAACTACAAAATTAGTGATATTTGGCAACAGATCACATTGTGGCTGCTACATTTGGGGGGTTTGTGGTCATTCAAGGTACACAATGGATCTCGGAGGGCATGTGAACATTTTGGTACCAATATCATGGAAGAACTCCCACGCTGCGCTGAGATATAGTGGCAGAAACACACAGAAACTACCAAATTAGTGATATTTGGCAACTACATTGTGGCTGCTACATCTGGGGGTTTTGTGGTCATTCAAGGTACACCATGAATCTTTGAGGGCATGTGAAAATTTCATTACCAATCTCATGGAAGAAATCCCACGCTGCACTGAGATATAGTGGAAGAAACACCAACAAACTACCAAATAAGTCATATTTGGCAACTGATCACATTGTGGCTGCTACATTTGGGGGTTTTGTGGTCATTCAAGGTACACAATGAATCTTTGACCGCATTTGATCATTTTGGTACCAATATCATGGAAGAACTCCCACGCTGCGCTGAGATATAGTGGCAGAAACACCAAGAAACCACCAAATTAGTCATATTTGGCAACTGATGACATTGTGGCTGCTACATTTGGAGTTTTTGAGGTCATTAAACGTACACAATGAATCTTTGAGGGAATGTGAACATTTTGGTACCAATATCATGGAAGAATTCCCACGCTGCGCTGAGATATAGTGTCCAAAACACCAAGAAACTACCAAATTAGTCATATTTGCCAACTGATCACATTGTGGCTGCTACATTTGGGGGTTTTGTGGTCATTCAACGTACACCATGATTCCTCGAGGGCATGTGAAAATTTTATTACCAATATCATGGAAGAAATCTCACGCTGCACTGAGATATAGTGGGAGAAACACCAAGAAACTACCAAATTAGTGATATTTGGCAACTGACCGGCTGCTACATTTGGGGGTTTTGTGGTCATTCAAGGTACACAAAGAATCTTCGACCGCATTTCATAATTTTGATACCAATATCATGGAAGAAATCCCACACTGCCCTGAGATTTAGTGGCAGAAACACCAAAAAAATACCAAATTAGTGATATTTGGCAACTGATCACATGGTGGCTGCTACATTTGTGGGTTTTGTGGTCATTCAAGGCATACAATGAATATTTGAGGGAATGTGAACATTTTGGTACCAATATCATGGGAGAATTCCCACGCTGCGCTGAGATATAGTGGCCAAAACACCAAGAAAGTTAAACTACCAAATTAGTCATATTTGGCAACTGATCACATTGTGGCTGCTACATTTGGTGGTTTTGTGGTCATTCAACGTACACCATGAATCTTTGAGGGCATGTGAACATTTTATTACCAATATCATGGAAGAAATCTCACGCTGCACTGAGATATAGTGGCAGAAACACCAAGAAACCAACAAATTAGTCATATTTGCCAACTGATCACATTGTGGCTGCTACATTTGGACGTTTTGAGGTCATTCAAGGTACAACATGATCCCTTGAGGCCATTCAATCATTTTTGTACCAATATCATGGAAGAACTCCCATGCTGCGCTGAGATATAGTGGCGGAAACACCAAGAAACTACCAAATTAGTCATATTTGGCAACTGATCACATTGTGGCTGCTACATTTGGAGGTTTTGAGGTCATTCAAGGTACACAATGAATATTCGAGGGCATGTGAAAATTTTGGTACCAATATCATGGAAGAACTACCACGCTGCGCTGAGATATAGTGGGAGAAACACCAGGAAACTACCAAATTAGTGATAGTTGGCAACCGGTCACATTGTAGCTGCTACATTTGGAGGTTTTGTGGTCATTCAAGTCACACAACAAATCTGTGAGGGCATTGGATAATTCTGGTACCAATATCATGGAAGAACTCCTGGATTAATCCTCAAACTTGCAATGTCTTTTTTTCAGCAAGAAAAGAATGGTGTGTGTCGCATTGATGTTATCAGAAGTCTTCCATAAATTTCCAAATCTACTTTATTTCAAAAATGGAAAATCATTGACCCCTCACCTCTCTCATGATACCATCCTTCAAGAATTTTTAAAGATATTCATATATCATCTTTGTTATGCTGCATGCATACAAGGCCTTTTGAAACTAATTTGCCATGGAAATGATCAAATGCCCTCAAAGACTCATTTTTTACCTTGAATGACCATGAAAACCCCAAATGTAGCAGCTACAATGTGATCTGTTGCCAAATATCACTAATTTGGTAGTTTCCTGGTGTTTCTCCCACTATATCTCAGCGCAGTGTGGGAGTTCTTCCATGATATTGGTACAAAAATGATCTGATGTCCCTAAAGATTCATTGTGTACCTTGAATGACCACAAAACCCCCAAATATAGCAGCCACAATGTGATCCGTTGCCAAATATGACTAATTTGGTAGTTTCTTGGTGTTTCTGCAACTACATCTCAGCCCCCCGTGGGATTTCTTCTATGATATTGGCACCAAAATGTTCAAATGCCCTCAAAGATTCAATCTGTACCTTCAATAACCACAAAAACCCCAAATGTAGCAGCTACAATGTGATTGGTTGCCAAATACCACTAATTTGATAGTTTCTTGGTGTTTCTGCCACTATATCTCAGCACAGCGTGGGAGTTCTTCCATTATATTGGTACTGAAATGATCAAATGGCCTCAAAGGATCATGGTGTACATTGAATGACCTCAAAACCTCCAAATGTAGCAGCCACAATGTGATCAGTTGCCAAATATGACTAATTTGGTAGTTTCTTGGTGTTTCCGCCACTATATCTCAGCGCAGCGTGGGGGTTCTTCCATGATATTGGTACCAAAATGTTCACATGCCCTCAAAGATTTATTGTGTGCCTTGAATGACCACAAAACACCCAAATGTAGCAGCCACCATTTGATCAGTTGCCAAATCCAAGTTTATTAAAGACACAGATTTCCCAGAACCCTAAAAAAAAAAAATCAAGGGTTCCCCCTGGAAACACACAAAATAGAAGAAAAAAAATCTAGGGTTTCCCCATTGTACAAAAAACCAATTCAAAATCCACAAATTTTCCTCAATCAATATGAATCAAAAAAAAAAAAAAATAGCACTGTAAATTGTCAACCTAGCCTTCCAACATCAGCAGTGCTGTGCACCCAGGCTCAACCTCCAGCCCGCGTCAAGCGCGCGGGTCAAAAAGGTTGGACGTGAAGGCCCCCGGCCTGCAGCAAAGGCTGCAGACCCGTGGGGGGCCCACTCTTTGCCCCTCAGACTGCGCACGCGCAACAGCGGAGGGGTTGAGGGAAAAGGTTAGCTGGAAGTGCAGCATCCTCGACTGCCCTGGGGGGATGATGAACCACCAATTGAAGCTATTTATACCCTTGCCCCAGCTCTGTCTGGCCACGAATTGTCCATCCATTACTCGCAGCGCCGTGGCAATACATTGAAGCCACGGTACCCTAGCCACATGGCGACCACTACGCGATTTCATTTGATCCCGTTGCCTTGCCAATCCGGCCCCCAAAACGCCTTCCTTCCCACCCAATGAGGGAGTTGCCACCGAGTCAGGAAACTCAGGGCAGATGTCGACGTCATAACTCTATTGCGTACTCGTAAGTCCCTTCCCAAATGACTTATCCAGGCACAAATATTTACAGCTTGGTATGTATTTGTAACCAGTCCAATATTCCCTGGGTTTCTGGCAGGGGCTCGCCGTACCATGCTGGCATCGCCTCTGCCTTTGTCTTGATGAGGCCCTCACGGCCATTTGTTTTATCTTGGCATGGTAGGTGACCGGACTGCAAGGGGAGGTCCCCAAGGTCCAAGCACGCAAGCATACTGAGCTGGGCCAGACCGGGGGGTCCACCGTGTTTCATTTGAGAGAAGATTACAGGAGCAGTGGCGAACAATCATGAAATCAGCGCTGCGCAGTTTTCACAATTTTCCAGACAGAATTCTCCCAGTGGATGCTTCTCCACAACGCAAACGTGGATCAGTTTATCGAGGAATATAAGTTCTTCACCGTTTTTGGATGTAATTTTATCGCAAGGCAGAATGCCTACAGGTCAAGGAAGATGTTGTCTTGGTGGTCGGCAACTCGGCATTCAGAGAAAATGCGCGAGTCACATCTTACAATTTAATCTAGAGTCTCAATGAATTGGTCATCAGACCAAGGACGCCTCGGAAGCTAGGCCCCTGCTCCAATTTTATCAACAGCCGTTAGCCGGAGCGGCAAGACACACGACGAGACCGGAATATCCAAGTCCCAATAAGACAAGCCAGTTCGGAAGGACATAGGCCCACCTCCAAGGGGCAGCAATTGCGTTCCAAGCCGGGTCACGCCGGTGGGATCCTAAGATGGTCACAGCGCGTCCGGCGGCAGTTTAAGAAGAGCACCAATGACGGAGCGCAACTCAACTGAAATTGAGCGTTTCCAAGCCGGCTACAAATGGCAATTCTCCACCTTCCGCCACTGCCCCCGCTCCCGCAGCCGCCGCCCCACCCACCTCTAAAGTGATACTTCTCCATTGTCTCCCATTCTGTCGTCCTTCTGTAAGGAAGGCAGTTTGTTTGCTGCGCTTTCTAAGACTGCCGCCGCCAATGCGACTGCTACCCCTGCATACATCAGGACCTCAATCTTTGGGAAAGGAAGAACAATCTAGCAAATCCATGGACCAGCAACCCATGACTATCTTGCAACAAGTCAAAGGACTCGAAATCAAAGACAAGTGAAAAAATGATGGCCACTTGATTAAGGTCTTGCATGTCTTGACCAGCTGACTTGAAAACCAGCCAATCCCAAGCAGACAAAACAAGGTATTGGGAGAGGGGGAAATCCTCAAAAAGAGACCCCAGGAAGCATTTTGAAACCTAAACATATATCATTGTCGCAGCAGCGCGCAGAGATCATTTTGTTATCCAAGCCTGTTTTTTTGCCCCTTGATTTTCTTGAGTTATTTATTTGTGAAAGGATATCAAGAAGGCACTAGAAGTAGACCAAGTCAAAGTAAAAATGTCTACAGCTTGTATTCTCTTTTCTTTCTTTCAGTTTTTCTGCTTGGTTTCTTTTTTCTTTTTGCTCATGATGACTAAACATAAGACAAGAGTGATTTCTATTCCTTTGATAATGCCCCTTTTCTCCTTCTTTGGTCTCCTATGATTTTCCGCTTCCTCTCTCTCTGTGTCGTGCCTTTTGCCTCATCTCTTTACTCTTTCATTCTTTTGTATACTATTAATCCTCTGAAGGTATTATTATTTGGGTAGTTTTAAGATTCAACAGGTAATTCACAAAAAGAACTTGCTGTTGAATGATATATAAAATGACAAACTCAACTGACTTTGAAATTTGAGTTGGAGATGCAGCAAGCATAGAGGATAAATATCACTAATTTGGTAGTTTCTTGGTGTTTCTGCCACTAAATCTCAGTGCAGCGTGGGATTTCTTCCATGATATTGGTACCAGAATGATCACATGCCCTCAAAAATTCACGGTGTACCTTGAATGACCACAAAACCCCCAAATGGAGCAGCCACAATGTGATCAGTTGCCAAATATCACTACTTTGGTAGTTTCTTGGTGTTTCTGCCACTATATCTCAGCGCAACATGGGATTTCTTCCATGATATTGGTACCAAAATGTTCACATGCCCTCAGAGATTCATTGTGTACCTTGAATGACCACAAACCCCCCAAATGTAGCAGCCACAATGTGATCAGTTGCCAAATATCACTAATTTGGTAGTTTCTTGGTGTTTCTGCCACTATATCTCAGCGCAGCATTGGAGTTCTTCCATGATATTGGTACAAAATTGATCAAATGGCCTCAAGGGATCATGTTGTACCTTGAATGACCTCAAAACGGCCAAATGTAGCAGCCACAATGTGATCAGTTGCAAAATATCACTAATTTGGTAGTTTCCTGGTGTTTCTCCCACTATATCTCAGTGCAGCGTGGGATTTCTTCCATGATATTGGTAATAAAATGTTCACATGCCCTCAAAGATTCATGGTGTACCTTGAATGACCACAAAACCCCCAAATGTAGCAGCCACAATGTGATCAGTTGCCAAATATGACTAATTTGGTGGTTTCTTGGTGTTTCTGCCGCTATAGCTCAGCGCAGTGTGGAATTTCTTCCATGATATTGGTACCAAAATTTTCACATTCCCTAAAAGATTCATTATGTACCTTGAATGACCTCAAAACCTCCAAACGTAGCAGCCACAATGTCATCAGTTGGCAAATATGACTAATTTGGTGGTTTCTTGGTGTTTCTGCCACCATATCTCAGCGCAGAGTGGGATTTCTTCCGTGATATTGGTACCAAAATGATCAAATGCGGTCAAAGATTCATTGTGTACCTTGAATGACTACAAAAACCCCAAATGTAGCAGCCACAATGTCATCAGTTGCCAAATATCACTAATTTGGTAGTTTGTTGGTGTTTCTCCCACTATATCTCAGTGCAGCGTGGGATTTCTTCCATGATATTGGTAATGAAGCGTTCACATGCCCTCAAAGATTCATGGTGTACCTTGAATGACCACAAAACCCCCAAATGTAGCAGCCACAATGTGATCAGTTGCCAAATATCAATAATTTGGTAGTTTCTTGGTGTTTCTGCCGCTATATCTCAGTGCAGCATGGGAGTTCTTCCATGATATTGGTACAAAAATGATCAAATGACCTCAAGAGATCATGGTGTACCTTGAATGACCTCAAAACCCCCAAATGTAGCAGCCACAATGTCATCAGTTGCCAAATATGACTAATTTGGTGGTTTCTTGGTGTTTCTGCCACTATATCTCAGCGCAGCGTGTGAGTTCTTCCATGAGATTGGTAATGAAATTTTCACATGCCCTCAAAGATTCATTGTGTACCTTGAATGACCACAAAACCCCCAAATGTAGCAGCTACAATGTGATCGGTTGCCAAATATCACTAATTTGGTAGTTTCTTGGTGTTTCTGCCAAGATATCTCAGCGCAGCGTGGGAGTTTGTCCATAATATTGGTACAACAATGATCAAATGCCCTCAACGGATCATGGTGTACCTTGAATGACCTCAAAACCTCCAAATGTAACAACCACAATGTGATCAGTTGCCAAATATCACTGATTTGGTATTTTCCTGGTGTTTCTCCCACTATATCTCAGTGCAGCGTGGGAGTTCTTCCATGATGTAAGACACCTTACTCAAATCTGGTACAAACATTAAATCAATCTCAGGCCTAGTAGAAATTTAAGATATTGGATACAATGAGTCATATATACAAGCCATTAAATTTGAACAAAATTGATGTAGCATGATATATTGAGACTGATTGTTTTTTTTTTTTTTTTTTTGGAAAGTAGATTTCAACACTTCTGCAAGGCTCAAGTGACAATAATTCATGCCTCCCCATTCCTCCTCCCCCCTTCCCCTCCCTGCTTGACTTAACAGACTATTTTTTCTCAGGAATAATTCATATTAGGTAAAAATGACCTATTTGATCTGGCAACAAAATGAAGCTTTTACTATGGTTGAAAACTAAGAAAGGAGGAAATCAAGAGAGAGATGATAGAAGGGTTATGATGTTGCAGGAAGGAAACAAATTAAAGAGAAATTTCAAAAAAAAAAAAAAAAAGATCAATATAATTTGATCAATATATGCCATATTGATCAATATATGCCTTCCCAAATTCATCCATGTTTGTAGTGGTACCCCTGTATGGTCACATGACATCATCAGTCACATGTTGGATCACACGTTTATCAGAAGGCTCACTAGCTAAAATCCCTCAATGGAAGCTTCTAGCAGCAAAAATCCCTCACAGGAGAAGTCACACCAGCATAAATCTCTCAACTGACTTCCCCACCAGCAAAAATCCCTCACATTTTACTATATAAGGAGCCCTTCCTCCCCCCTCATTTGAATTCAGCATGTGAATAGCAGCCACCAACCAACCAGTCACTCATTCATTTAACAGTGTGATCTCATGTAAGGGTTGAATCCCTTCACTGGAGCTGGAGACAGAGGAGCAATGGCACGGGCGCGGAGGAGGAGTTCTAGGACCAAACTCAGGGGGCTTAGATTGCTAGGACTGGCTCAGAGAGACTGCATGTCAGTTCTCTGCTTGAGAGGAAGAAGAAGGAAAGAGGAGAGACAAAAGGAAGGGAGCTTACCTGGCTCAGAGAGACTGCATGTCAGTTCTCTGCTGAGCCAAGGAAGGAGGAGGAACGGGCTATCTACAAGTCTGTGACAGGGCAGGTGTCCATTGGTGACACCTTGTGAACCCCAGAGGAGGAGGGGGGTTTACATCTCAAACATCCACTCACCCAACACCTGTGATCATAATCAGGTTCTTAAAAAGCTTGTGTCATTGCACATCATCTACATTGTTTGATCTAAGTCTGACAGAGACTACTACACATAGTGATCTCTATCAAGGTTTTGCCGCAACAATAAATAAATTTTGTTGTCAGAATCCTTGTGTAGCACAATAGAGGGGCAGGTCCTTCAAACCACCTGTAACATAAATATTGCTTAACTGCAAATATCATATTTGTTATCTCCCCCTCACAGAACTGCCACCCATCCCAAAGGAGTTCTCACAGCGTTCTTAGGGGTAAGGATGGCTTACTTTGCCGCAGCAACTCATGACATGTTTGTTGATCTCATACGTCAAACGCGCTAGTCCAACATTGATCATGGCAATTTAAGTGGCAGACAGCTGCTAATCTGGGGACGATTAAGAGGAAAAATGCCAAGGAGGTTATTATTAGCTGATGAAGTGGTCACCAAAACAACACTGCCGAGAGAAAGGAAAACATGAAGAAAAAAAATTGAATCAAAGGAAGACATCATGAAAGAAAAAAGAAATTTGCGGTGACAGTCAATTGTTTTTGGAACGTGGACATGAAGTGATTTTGGAGTCTCCAATTGAGATTGCTTTTTTGAGACGCCTAGGTTGACCTAGAAGACAAGAGAGAGGTTGGCGGATATTGAAACTGGAAAGTTGGCTGAACTTGCCACAAAAAAATACGGCCACAGGAAAAAAATACTCCATTGAAGACCGGCGTTGATGCTATTGAGAGGTTTGTTGAGCCAGAAAATTATTTGAACGGAGCCCCCAGGGGTGATTTCGAAACGTTCAGAGCTTCTTGAGACGCTTCGCTGCTTCTTTAAGGATTGCCTTGCGGGGACGGCCGCGGCTGGGTTTTTTCAATGATGATTTCATCATCTTCATCGGCGTCTGACTCACAGTATTTGTTACCCTCTTGCTCTTGGTCTGAAGCTTCATCAGCTAAGGCCTTCCCTTTACCTTTTATGTCTGAGCTGGTCGCTTATGGTGTTATTTTTGTCAATTTCCTTTTTGCAGGCGTTGCGGTAGGGGTCGACGAAGCAAACATTGTCTCGTCGGAACCTAAACTAAAACTGGGAAAGCAATTTTGTAAGGCAAACTTGGTGATGAGGTTTAACACAAGCTTACATGTTGCGCCCTTTCCCATGCAGACCAAGCTTGCCCGGTGAAGTCAAGCCTGACGCCCGGCTTGGCTGATGCCCGCTTGTGATACTGCAATCGTTTACCTGAAGTTGAAAATGATGAGCGCCACAAAGTCATGAAGGATAGGCTCTACGTACCAGGACTATGGTAATTTTGTCGTCTATGTCAAAATCCACGAGGATACCGGCAATTTCACACTGTCTTCCAACAACGTAGAGAGAATGTGTCTTGATGAAGTTCTTCAAGCCGGGGACAATATATTTTACCCTAAACATTTTGTGACAACGCTCCTATGATTGATGTCAGCATGCTGAAAGCCAGGAACAAGCATAGAATTCATACTTGAGAGCCCCAGTCGTTGTGTTCCATGGTGACCTCAAAACGGCTATTGTTCCCAGCGGCAACCTCCTCACGCTTGACAACCAGGCTGAGCCCAATAATATTTGTCTTGTTGACGAACTCAAAAGTTTCCTCGCTGACCTCGCTGATGCAAGAAACTGAGTGTTGATTGTAAGTAAGCATTGGGGTTTACCGTCATTTGTTGCAATAAGTTTTCCAGAGAGGAAGTAAATGTTATTGGGAAGGAGAATGTTTGTAAGGGTAGTGTTTGTTGCCAAAGTAACTTCAAAATCCCTTGGACTACTCCCACCAAGACCCCCGCATTGAACAAATGATTGGGTAGTCACATTCCCACATTGGTTGGCCCTCACGTTTTCTGGTACGGACTGGTATGACGTCAGGCAGGAGGCTTCTTTGGTAGATTTAAATTAACTCACTTTGGACAAGGGTTCATAAAGGCTTGAAGAGTGAACTGGATGGTTGGGTGCTCTGTTGAGAGACATAAATGCTGATTGAATCTGTTCAATGAGTCAAAAGACTGTTCTGCGAGGTCAAATGGTTGTGGGGCGAGAGGAGAATGTGGTGATGGGTGGTGAGGTGGGGGTAGGCTATTTGAACTACAGACTGGATGGAGGGGATTGGAAGACTTGGGCCTGAGGTGAATGGATGGCAACGTTTCAGCGTCTGAAAAGGTGGACTCAAGGGTTCAATTCCAAAAGGAGATGGTGTATTCCTGGGGTTGACTGCAGTTGTGAGGGTCCCACTTACCTTGGGAACATAGCGTGATGGCAACAAGTTCTGGAATTTGTCTGAGGAAGAGGTAAAACCTGTTCATATTATTGGGGGATTGTGTGGCAACTGGTAGGAGTTGTTGAACGGAACAAAAGATTGACATGTATTCAAAGGGTCCACGCCGCCCGATTCAATAAGAGATCAAATGATCTAGTCGGACGAGAGGGGCACAAGCAACTGTAGGCCTCGCGTTTCAAGGGTTTGTATTAGGATTACAGCGGGCGGGATGGTAAACAACTGCTTTGTAAAAATAAGACACTCGCGAATACATATTTGTCAAGGTAAGGGGCGTCAGGTCACTGAAATTTGATTGGTAGTAACGGGGTGAATCAACTCACAACAGAAGCCAAGGGGTCCTGCCTTTGCCCCAAGGAAAGGAGGATGAAATTGACCCGTTGAGCTGATTGGTAGGGCACAAGGGTAATCGTAAGTGGCTGGCAAGCAATCGGAAATATCATCACCTACTCACTTTTGGGTTACAGAGTTGTGGTACGTTGAAATTATGGCGTGTATTTGTTGGAAGATTACGTTGGGTGGCTTTTTGAGGTAGAAGTCGGAAGGGTGGTGCTGTGTTGGGAAACTCGACCATTAGAGCCAGACAAAGAGTAGTTGAAATACAGGAAGTGAAACAAAGAAGGCAGGAGAAAAAATCACGCGGGAACCAAGCTCCAAATGGGGAGGCTGCGGCAAAGGCGGAGCCCGTCATGGCATAAATAGGATCTTGATGTTGAGAAAATTGGTTCACGGGATGGTATCCCCAGTTGCATTTGCGCTGGTTGATACCGCCCGTCATTTATAATCCAAACACTGCACTTGCAAGGTTTTTTATCTTCAAACGTAAAAATTTAAGCATTCAAACAATAACAACCTCTGCACTTGCAGGTTTATTAATTAAAACCAAAGAATATTTGCCCCCCTCCGTTTCCCCAGTTGCATTTGCGCTGGTTGATACCGCCCGTCATTTATAATCCAAACACTGCACTTGCAAGGTTTTTTATCTTCAAACGTATAAATTTAAGCATTCAAACAATAACAACCTCTGCATTTGCAGGTTTACTAATTAAAACCAAAGGATATTCTCCCCCCTCAGACTCCTTGCGTGTGCAACAGGCAAAGGGATTATTCCCGGCCCCTTTTTCTCCATGGTTCATAGAATGGGGGGCCAGTCCGAGTGCATTCATGTTCGGGGACTTCAAAATTTTTTTGTGGCATCTAGTAAAAATTGCTTTTGCCAGAAAATGGAGGGAAGGGCCCATAGGCTTTGCCAAAGGGGGTAGATGTGGCTTTTCAAAAGGGAATAGGGGGAACCCATGATCCCAATTTTCACGGAAATCTGAATTTAATATACTTAGATACCTGAAATTGTCAGCCTGCAAGTACATACAACTTACCTTAGATACGCTAATGTTATATCTACTACACAGTCTACAGTAGTTAACCCCTTTTATATTTACCTTTTTGTTCATTATTGTCATATTAATTTTACTCTCTCTTTATAAGTTGTACCTTGTTCATTTTCTATGCTCCCCAGAAATCCAAGAAGAGACAACATCTAGACATCTGTCCTCTTCATCTTGTCATACATCATCACATCACTGCCTCAAGATTGCCAATTCTCAATGAATCTTCAAATCACTGTTCAGAATATTTGCTTTGCATTTCTCACATAATCAACCAACTGTCACTTCAGAGCCACCGGCACCAGGGAAAAATTGAGGTCACCTGAGGGCAGGTGATGTGAAGAAGACTCTTGTTTAGTCTCCAATCATACTCCAAAACCCATTGAGTGGGACTCCCCAATGACCACAAAGGGGCCGTTGTTTTGATAGTGGAGTCTTGCCACAGTAGCTCAGGTGTCTGAACATGTTTTACTCAATGTCACCTGCCACCAGCTGTCATCACATTTCCCCTGGTGCGGCTGACAGAAATGCTCATATGATTTTCTCACTTATCCACACAGCTTCTCAAAAAAGCCTGTGTCTAATTTTAATTCATGCACACTCTGGAATCCTTTGACCATAAAAAATAATTCACCTCCATTTGGTAAGCTATTATTATTGTATAAGCAAGTTTTCACCAGCTTTTAGTGTGATTTCACCAAATGCCCTCAATTGATTCAGTGGTAAAACTATATTGTATATTTTATAATCAGGTTTTTTTGAGCCCTTTGATCTGGGTCTTTCCAAATTTTTCATGATTGTATATTGAAAATATAAGACAACCTGAGAAAGTTTGTAAATTATCACCACACTTGGTACTCTACATGAGTGAGAATGGGATGAGGAGTGCAGTGATGAGCTGATTCCTTTCAAGGTTGGGTGATTTGTCCGGTAGGACTGGGGCTTCCCTTTGAGCATAAGAAGAGGGAAAACACCTGAAGCAAGCACATACTTCCACCTCCTCATCTTCGGCTTTGTTTGCATTGAGAGAGCTTTCCAAGATTAATTTTTGCCTTGGCCAAGGATTGAGAGGCTGCAGAGAACAGATTTTCAGCTTGGTAATCAAATGAAGTTGATCAGGGCGGGACAGAGGCATGGACAAGGGACTGGCATATTTTAGGCCAGTTGCAGCATCCTCTCCAAGGCCTTGGAGTAGAGACAAAAAGGGTGTCTTTGGAAGGGCTTATTTGCAAGATTGGGTTGGCTATGTGCCGGTTTGATGGGCACTGGGTTGACGGTGTGATGATATTTGACCGGAGAGGTTGGCTGTTTGGAACAGAGGCCGGGCAATATGCTACAGCTTGCATTTAAGTGGATTGGAATCATCAATTCTGGCTTTGAGGACGGCCAATGTGGAGATGAAGCAGCTGATCCACTTGAGCTGAACCTGCACAGATCTTTGTTCAAAATTGTCAGTGACCAGCTGCTGCTTTATTACTTGGTTTTAGCAGCTGTGATCCCTGGCCGGACTGTGTAACACTGCATCAAGGGAATCATGTTCTGGATCTGTTAGTTAGTTGTCACCAGTTCGCTTGTGGGGTAAGTGCCTCGGCTATTTGTGCAACTTACATTAGGGGAAGTTTCTCGGGACGAGGAAGACAAACCAAGACCCAGATCAGTGATTTGGGTCGGACCAATGGCCCGGGGCCGGGGGGTGCCGTCGGCCGCGTTCTCCTTCAGCTTGTGTCTCAGCTCCCAAGAGCTCCTTCCAGGCACCTATTCATTTGCAAAATTGTGTGCACTCAGTCTGAACGCAAAGTCCTTGGTGAGGCACCGTAAAGCCAATAGAGGTGAAGGCGAGGAAAGGATGTGTTGAGTAGCCTTGGCGCCGCAGCTGATATTGAAAATCTCGGCTGTCTTCAACGGCTTGAGCTTTCCCTGCTCAGAAAAATCAAGCTGTGTCTCCTGTTGTTTTTGGCCATCAAGTATTATTTGTGAGGAGGGATCATCACTGGAGGCAGACTCCATCGGACGGTCATCAAGCGTCAAGTATTCTAACTTTTTGATATCTAGGCTGGTGCCCCATCCGCTCACAAGACTGGCCAAGGGAGACTTGGAGGAGGAGGCCGCTGGCATAGAGGGTATTTTCCATTGAAAGATATAAGTGGCCGCGGCGTGTGACTTTGTGGAAGCTTTGTGCAGCACTTGGTGGAAAGGACAAAGCCGGCTGGGGTCCGGGGAGGAGTACAGAGTCACGGTTGGCAGGTGTTGTTTTCCTGATAAATGGGCCTGCTGATGGTCAAAGGGAAGAACTTGGAGTTGGGAATGAGGTCTGTGAAATGATGACAATCAGCTTGGTTTTATGCCTTGATCACCTCATGAGACCCACTTTTCAGCAAGACCGTTGGACTGCAGTTTTTTGGACAGCTTTGAGAAGTCACAGACTTTGGAAGAGTTGATCAACGCCCAGCTTTGGCAGTCTTCTGTTCCCAAAGCAGGGCCATTTTGAGATTCGGCAAGGCAGGTGAGGGTGGAGGGCAGGGCGGCATGCCAGGCCCGGAAGGCTTTGATCTTGTGCTGGGCTTCCTTGAGGGCAATGTTGAATGCAAGGGACTTGAGTTTGCCGGGCCCGTCAAGCAATCCTGGAGAGCGGAGCAGGCGGGTGAAGTGCTCGTATGTCTGCTGGTCCATCAACAGCTTGGCCTGGGAGTTTTTCCAGTCTGTGCGGATGGCATTGATCAATGTGAAAAACAGCCCAGGCCGTTCAAGCGCAACAGATTCCCTGGACCGGAATACAGGTGTTCAGAGCGTCAGCTCCATGGTGATGGTGTTGTTGTCATGGTGGTGTCAGTGGCATTGCCGCGTTGTTGCCGTGGCATTGGTGTTGTGGGCCTGGTAGGCCAACTTAATGGCAAAGGCCCACAGTGGGACTTGGCTATATAACGGGGGCTGGCCAGCATGTTTGTCCCCCCAGGCGCATCCGTTTTTGCTGTAATTCCAGCTGGTGGTGCGTCTCACGCCTCCCCGCTGTTGCATTTGTGCAGTCTGGGAGGCTAAAGAGTGGGCACCCCATCATGCAGATTGCCATTGGCTATGCTGGGGGCCTTCAACCCCATACTTTCTGACCCATCCAGTGAGATGGGCTGGAGTGTGAGCCCGGGTGCAGCAGCTATGCTGGTGTTAGGGGGCTAGGTTGCTGGTAGAGATTTCATTTTCAATTTTCAATGTACTTGCACTAGTTCTTCTTGTATTTAATTAGTGGAGAAACCCTTTGTTTTCGTTCGTTTACCATATATTATTGTAGGGGAAATCCCATCATCTTTTTTGTAAACTTGGTCAACTGTAGGGGAAACCCTTGATTTTTTTTTTCCACAAAACTGTGGTTTTAATAAACTTGGATGTAACAGATTACAGCGAAGAATTCTTTGACCTAGTAAGAGAAAGTTACAAATCAGACAAGAATGCTTTAATCCTAGTTAAAATCTTAATGAAAGATTCGAGAGATACAGCACTAATCAACTCGCTAGAGCAACCATGGAAGACTTCTTATCAAGAAGGCAGATTCAGCCTATTTGATGGATTACTGTATCACAGGACAGAACATGACTCCGTGATTGTGTTAACAGAAGCAAATCTAATCAATACTATTAAACTCCTTAAATTCACCGGACCTGTGTTTGGTGCCAATTTTGGGCAGCAGTTCCCCTGTATAGGGTTCAATGCCGCGCCCAAAACCCACACCACACTCAGGGCCGGTAAACTCAAGAGCTCGATAGCCAAACGTGAGGTGGACAATTATTAGGCCTAGCCATCAATACCACCCCATGGGCCTTGGTAAGCCCCATATTGACATATTCCACCTTCTGCACTAGGCCAGATCCAAAATCAAAATCAATGTGTGTGAGTTCTGGGTCCATTTCCATGGCCCTGTCAACATGACCCGTTGCTAGGCTACTCTGCGCCGAGTCCACATATCACACTGAGGAATCTGCCCTGCTAGAGAGAACAAATGATTGAACCACATTGTTAGTTTTGATCATCACAATCTTCCTAAAGAAGAAAGAGAAACTTGTCCATAAGATCTCATCCGAGAACAACGGCAGCGCCGATCTCCTCTGGATGAACAAATTGGGCATTGACTTGAAGACCCCCAGCGTGAAAATTCCCGCCAGTCAATCCACTTTACTGGCCAGATTTGCAACCTTGCCCCTATTAGACTTTGTGGCCCATACTGCCGCCGCACACGTGATCCTGGGGAAAAGCACACATTTAATCAGTTCAACAAGATCCACCTCCTTAGTCCCCCAGCGCGAGTTTCCAAAAATCCTTAGCTGGTTAATAGTTTTGTGAGTCTTCTCTTCCAGGGCTTTGAAATTAGGATTGAACAGAATTTTCCTGTCCAACCAAACTCCAAGCCACTTAACCTCTAACATTGGCTCCAGCTGGAAGGCCCCGAATGGTAAGGCTCCAGATGGGGCCTTACCCTTAGTAAGCCAAAGGAACTGGGCTTTTGCCTGGTCAAAGACAGCCCCATGGGTCTCACCCCATCGGAGAGAGCAAATACCCTCTTCAATCAAACCTTCCCTTGCTGCCTCAGCTGTGTATCCCGCAACCAGATGAACGACATAGTCAACATATCCTATAGAGACGGAGTCTAGGGAGGTCAAAAAAGAGTTCCTCAGCAGCAATTTGTTGTACAGGATGTATCAAATAACCAAAAGCGGGGATCCTTGCGGTAGTCCAATTTAGACCGGGAAGGCCTTGGAGACAAAATCATCCAGTCTGATGGCTGTCAATCTGTCTTTCAAGAAATACGCAATAGTCAAAACAAGGCACGTAGGGCATTTCATTTCAAAGAGGTAGTTGATCAGCCTGGCCGGGTGGACTGAGGGATAGGCCGACTTGACATCCAAGAACAGGCCTGCCACTACTTTACCCTCCCTCCACTTGGACTTGACCCAATGTTCCAGGGAGAAGATCACATCTTCCGTCCCCAACCCCTTCCTTCCTCCAAAGTGGCCATCTGCCAGCACTCCCGACTTCTTGGCCAACACCATTAATTGCCTAGCCAGGATTAACTCAAAGAGCTTGCTCAATGTGCCAAGGAGAGCAATTGGTCGGTAGGCCGATGGGCTGGTGTAGTCCAGTTTACCATGTTTCCGGATGATAGTGGTTACTGCTACCTTCCAAGAAGCCGGGAATTTACTGGTCATTAGTATATTATTGTACAACCCTGACAGAGATTCAGAAAGAGGGTCTGAAAGAGACTTGAGGAGCTCGTTTGCTATCCCGTCAATTCCCGATGCCTTCTTTGGACGGATTCTCTGGATGGCCGAGCAGACTTCCTCCCGTGTTACTGGGAGGTAACTGCCAAACCTGCAATACAAATCAAAGCAAATGTCTGCCTAGTCAATTGTTACATCAGGGGCAAATGTGCCTCTAAACAGCAACTCAGCTTGCTTGTTCTTGTTGTGTACAATAGGGGGTTTCAAAGTTGAAATCAGGTCGCGCAGGACCCCAATCAGGTCTGATTTCCAGGAAAAAAAATCACTGCCAAAAACACCAACCTGGGGGCTCTACTTTGAACGCCCCCAAATGCAAAAATCTCCTGATCTTGCACCCAGGAGTTCTCAACCTGCAAAAATTTGGGCACAAATCCCTTTTGTCCCTTGCCACTGGGGTCCTGGAAGGACTTTGATCCGTCCGGTTCCCTGTGTGAAACATTGTTGGAATACCACATGTCACTGTCACCGTGTGTGACAAGCTTCCTCCAACTCGGAGACGTACTCAAATCAAACTCAATAATGCCCTTGCGAGGCCGGTCCAGGCCCAACCGGGCATCAAGTGTTGTGTCACTCGATGGCCGGCACAGACCTGATCAGCCCTCGTGTGTTGTGTCACTCGATGGCCGGTACAACCCCACCCGGCCATCGAGTGACACATCACTCAATGGCCGGTACAGACCCAAACGGCCATCAAGTGTTGTGTCACTTGATGGCCGGTACAGACCCGAACGGCCATCAAGTGTTGTCTCACTCGATGGCCGGTACAAACCCAACCGGCCATTGAGTGTTGTGTCACTCGATGGCCAGTACAGACCCAACCGGCCATCAAGTGTTGTCTCACTCAATGGCCAGTACAGACCCGAACGGCCATCAAGTGTTGTGTCACTCAATGGCTGGTTCAGACCCAACCAGTCATCGAGTTGCGTGCGTGGTAGTGTGTGCTGGCTCACACTCAATGGCCGGTATGCGGGTGTGATCGGGGATAGGTGAAAACATCCTTGAGGGGGTGTTTCTGACCTTTTTCCTGCTCCTGGACCTGATCTCCTGGAGCCTTTTTCAAAGAAGGAAATCAGGTCCGCGGGAGAGGTTCCAGGTCCTTTTTTTTTCCTGATTCCTGGGACCTGCGCGACCTGATTTTTAACTTTGAAACCCCCTAATGGCCCTGTCATGACCTTTCAGTGGGAGAACTTTCCCCCCTGCCGACTTGGATGTGAAGCGTAGGACACAAAACAGATCCCCTTTGGACGGATCATCCAGAAGTTTCCGCCAGTTACGCTGTTTCAGAGAGTTAACCAGGGAGAGGAAATAGTCATTCCACTGTTAGTAGCATTCACATGCCTCTGGTGACTTAGCTAATAACATCCAGTGCCGGGCTTAATTGCGGGTTTGTAGAACCGGGTCAAGGGTCCTGCTACACCACCAGGGCTTGGCCTTAGCCTTGTTGGACTGTGTCCGGCGGCCAAGCTGCTCCTGGGCCCGTTGAAAAAAAGATGTCAGGGCTTCAGCTTGCGCGTTGGGGTCTGAGGGCAATGTGGTTGAAATTGAGGACAACTCAGCAGATAGGGATTCCAGTTTCCCGCTATCCAGCTCTGTCCATCTGGGGAGTCTCCAATGATAAGTTGGGGCTGGATGGCTCATCTGCAATGTGGCACACAGTGCTTGGTGGTCCAATCCAAAGTTCTTGCTTGATACCAAGACCGTCTCCAGCAGTTTGGAGACTAAACAATTTGCCCATATCAGGTCAATAGTTGAACCTCTTCCTTTGGATGAGAAAAAGGTGGGGACGTGTCTGGGAGACGCTATCCAAAAACCAGAAGATGAAAGGGAACTTAGCAGGTCTCTAGCCTTGGGCTCCGTTTTCCTACAACCCGGGGGGTTTCAGTGCTGATGGTGCAAGTTTGCATCCATAGCAATAATCATCGGGTATTGCCTAGAATAAAAGGAAGACAGCCAGTCTTTGAGCTTTGCAACTGAAGGGAATGAGGATGGGGGATTATAAATATTCAAAAGTCAAAAAACCTTCCCAGTTGGGTGAGTGATTTCCACCCCAACCAGGTTCTGGGAGCCCCCCCCTTCAGAATTCTAATTGACTTGGAGGGGATCAACTGCTGTACATAGATGACAGTCTTATGTCTCTGATTCCAGCAGCTAGGAACATGTTCATAGGCTACAAACACCCGCCATGCCGAGTGTTGAAGTGGTTGGAGGGTGACCAAGTTGATCCACGGTTCTTGAAGAAGGAGAAAATTGAACGAGAGACAGGAATTCAGAACACTTAGCGTTACAGCCTTGGAGACGTGGCAGTTCAGATGTAGAAAGGATGAGGATTCAGGATTGGAGAGGGGGGAAGAGGACAAAGGTTCAAGTTCTTGATGGAAATCAGCGGTTTGGATGAGTTTGGGGGGGATAGCATGCGGAGGTGTTTGAGACAGTGGTTGGTGTGTGTGGTGGGGCTGGTCAAGGGTAGAGATGGGCAAAAAGGACCTGGGTACCTGCTCGTGTTTGGGTACCTGCGGCTGTTTTCAGCCCAAGTCCAACACCCGCACCCGCTGGGGGGGGCCAGAGCGGGTATTGGCGGTACCTGTTTGGGTACCCGCAACCAAAAAACGCTTGCAAATCACAGACTTATGTTTTCATTTCTTCAGATAAACTCTTTGTGGACCTGATTACGAGAGAGTGTCACTGCGTGATCTAGATTCAAGGTTGGTTGGTGAGCTGCTGAAAAAGTGAAAAATGATTGGTGGGACGTACCTAGACGCTTCTCATCGGTCAATTGAATTCCGGAGGAGTTGCCTTCTTCCTCGCGATCTTCCTCGTGATCTTATGCGCGATCATCCTGTTGGTTGTTGTTGGTTTTTTCTTCTTGTGTTGACCTTGTTTGGAGTCTCTTACTTGGTTGGGCCATTCTGTGTGCGGTGGGGCAGCACAGGGGATATGGCAATCAAACTCACAGCGGAACCCGGGTCGGAGATCCTTGCGCAGCCGCAGCTGAAACAAGTGAGATCTGGTTTGCGCGGCCGCGGCGCCCTGACATACATACACCTGTGCACGGGTGTGGCAAAGGCTACCCGGGTACCCGCCGTCTCTTGCCCGGAATCCCAGACATCCGCACCCGCACCCGCACCCGCCAGGTATCCGCCAGCCATGGCGGGTACCCGTCAGTGGATAGCGGGTACCCGCAACGGGTTCTTTTTACCCATCTCTAGTCAAGGGTTACCAGAGGTGTACCTATCATTGAGAGGGCAGGGGTTTCTTGTCAAACCAGGCCTTCTTGTGCGGGCTGGCCATGCTGAAAGGTGTGTGATCAAAGCTGTTGATGCCTTCTGTCTTGTTCTTGAGACCAGCCTTGCAGAGAACGCAGGTTTTGACACCGCCAATGCCTTTGGGGCACTTGTTTGTTGGGTGGCTGTTTGCACATTTGGCGCATCGGGCAGACTCACGACACCATTTGCCAAAATGACCCATTCTTAGGCATTTGAAGCATTGCGGGGGGCACGGCTTGAAACGCTCCGTCCTATGGAAGTTGTAATTCAGAAAAACACCTGATTTCTCAATCCTGGACGCGAGATCTTTGCTGGTAAAGGCCAGGACAATGGAACCGGCTTTCTTTGCTGTTGGCTTGCTCGAGCCCATCCACCTGACACAAGCCAAATCACTCGCCTGGAAGCCATTCTCGGAAGCCAATTGCGCTAGACTTGTCGGCTTGGCATTGTTGAAGCTCCTGGGGACTCCATGCGCCATGACCGAGTATGTGCTCGGGGTTGCCTCAAGATTGGGGTGTGCGGTTTTGGACCAGGCATGCTTGTTGTCCATTAACCATTTCTGATGAGTCCTGTTCTTTGTATAGAAGGAGACGTCTCCGGAGTGGATCATGCTGGCTCCTCTGATCACAACCTGCTCCCCGTTGACACAAGCATCTAAGCAAAGCAAGGCTTTGTTCGCCTTCTGAACCAAAGCCCCGCTGGGCATTTTTTTCACCTCCGTGCTAGCTGGGTTCGAGTGGATGATAACCCGCTTCGGCTTCAGAGATGCAATGACCTGTTTGGGTGGAGGGCGCGTTGTTGGCGCGTGGATGGAGCCATTGAGGGCCGTCGACGCGATGGACGCAAAAGATTTGCCCGTGCTTGCCACAGGTTTGGGGCCAGCCTTCAACATTTTCTCGAATTCAGCCATCTGCTCGATTATGGGATTGACCTTGGCATTGACCTTGGCGTTGATTTGGTTGACCGTGGCCTCCAGACGCTGAATCATTCTCTTGTTGTTGGCCGAGAGATCAAGGATAAGTTGCACAAACTTGGCATCAAGAAAAACCCCGCCATTCGCTTCACAGTTCGCGTCTTTGCCAAGAATCTTGGTCAGGAGGATGTGGAGGCTGGACGCGGGGGGCATGGTAGGCGGGCGAGGTGGAAGGCGGGCCTCAATGTTGTCCATCATCTCCGAATCGCCTGCAATGGGCGCGTCGGGCGGCCGGATTGGGTCGGGGGTGTAAAATTTCAGAAAACTAAGAGCAGGACTTCGATAAGAATCTGTTTTTCTATGTACATAGTTTCTATTCTAGCTTTGAAAGGAAAAGATTGGAAAGGAGATTTACCTAAGAGCAGGACTTCAATGGTCTGCACTAGGCTGAGATAGGAATGGGTGTGATTAAAGATGTGGAAAGAGGAAGCTGTTGACCGGAGGATTGACAGATTGATCGGGATTGATCTGTCTGTATTTCTGTTGCAGTCAGCTTCGCTGCTGCTTCTGTTCTAGTCTGGGGCATGTCTGCCTTACCTGTCTTTCTGCCGAGAATGGCTGGACACGTTCGAGCAGGTTTTATTGATTCTTGTTTGATGAGATTGGTCGATGCCTGCGTGCAGTAGGAGCAGTAGCTTTAGACCAATTTACTGCAGCTAGTCATCTTCATGATTGGATCTAAGACTATGCCACTTACTTGATGGTATCAAGACTGATTCTTGTGGCTAACGGGGGCGAAGTTATTCTTTGAGTGAGTGGTCTGTTTTGTGCGATGAGGTGGAGCGACTTGTTAGCCTGGGGTCTGATCTGAGCGGCTAACAGGTGCTCCTTAAATACTCACGATGTGGCCGTCTTGCTCATCTCGTTTGCCTGGTGCCATTCACCGTTCCTCGTGGGTCGTGTGGCTTGGGCCCGTTCCCTCGGAGACCTGTGGCTCGTCTCGTCTGTGGTTTCTGGGAGGGGGAGGCAGAAGTTAGTTTGGTTCCATGTATTTTCATGGAGACGAAACTCTGTGGCTTACCAGGCAGTGCTTGGTAGCTAGTGTCATTCCTGACACGTTTGGTACAGTTTCCTGTGACAGGTCTGATATCCTGACAGGGGGGGGGGGGGGGTGATGTGCAGGAAGCATAAGCTGCCTGGGGGCAAGGGGAGTGGGAAAAGAACTTTTCTGATGAGTAGGGGGAGGGGGTGGAGTGTTGTGAAATTTAAACGCGTAAAGTGGTGTTTTTTTGTGGTTTGCGGCAGAAAAGTGAAAGATGAGGCTTCACAAAACAAAGGAAGTCATATTATAAGACAACAGGAGGACTTGAACACAGGATCTTACACAAGATCAAGGTCAACATTAAGGCAGCCTTTAGCCATTAGGTCACATGACTTGTGTTTTTCTTTTATTTTTTATCTTATACAAATTGTAAGAAAAGATGAACTGAGGGAATTTATGAGTTTGGGAAAATTGGTCCATATCTATCCATCCGTGATAGAAAGCACAACATTTATTTATTTGCTTCTTGTTTTCAAATGTAAATTGGGAAGAAGAGAGGATGAAAACTGGTGTGTTGGGGAAACATAGTTCAAGAAAGGAGGGGATACAGCATTCAGGGCCAATTTTTGGTGCTAGGAAGGAGGATTTCATGATCATTGAATCAGGCAAGTTTGTGCATCAAACAGACAATGGCCAGCCTGAACAGCAACAGCAACAGCACAACCTCCGTGGTGTAAGATTTCACAAGACTAAGATTTATTTCTTGTGTAAGTATGCAATCTATCCTAATATGCTAGGAGATATAAAAAGGAAGGAAACAAGCATGTACCTAAGAGTGGATACAAGACCGACTCTTCAGGCAGGAAAAGACTGAGAAATAAAAACCCTGCAGTGCAGGCTGTGACACTAGATTGTGCTATGAGAACAAGAGTTCCGTTGAGAGCAACTGAGGTCTATGTCAGTGCCTAGACTCAGTTCTTCACGAGTTTATTAGTTAAGAAATTTCTTACTTAAACTCGTTGGAGCTTGATTCTCAAGGACTCCAAATACGAGCTGCTAAGTTACCGGAGCAGCTGTTGTCTAACAGAAGTTTGACAATCAGTTAGCTACCGATCCTTGCTAATGAATAGGCTTCTGCAACAATGGTCTTACCTCCAATGGAGGGGTCTGATATCCGATTGTTGAGGCTAGAACCTTTTAGGTCTGATTTGGCGTTGGGTGCGGGCTTACTGCAGTTTAATACATTAGGTACGCATCAGCTTCTGCACTTCCTAGCTTATGACAAATCCTATGCGAGCGTGACTTACCTGCTTGAGGGTCCACTACGCTTAGGTTGCTTGGGCTCTTTTTCTGGGTTTGACGTGGCTAAAGGAGAGGAACAGAGTTTGCGCTTTTAGCTTCAAACTTCTGTCTTGGAGCCGCATGCATATGCATGGGCCTATTGAATACGCGGACTCACCGCTGCCCCTCGCGGGGTTAGGGCTTTGGTCCTTGCGCTTCCTGTGCGCTTGCGCAACACCTGAGTCTTGCCACGTGGCCCAATCTTCACACCGTTGGCTACTTCTTCATTGGCTTCCTCATCACCATCTCCTCCTCTATCCTCAATGCCTTTGGCAACAATCACCAGAAACTTGACCTCAATAAACAGTCCAAATTGGCCACCAGCCTTCACCTCCAGAAATTGCGCTTCAGACCAATCTGGCTGCTTGAACTGTTTCTCTACAGCCTCTCCCAGGTCATGGGTAGCATTCTGGCCCTACAGTACATGCAATCAGATAGGGAGGACCAATTTTCTCTTTTGCTTGTTGGACAAAACTCAAGTCTGGATTCTGTTTTTTGCTTGATTGAAATAACAGAGTAGTTGGTGCCTCTATGATAGGCCTCATTGATCTTCAGCATTCTATTTGCAAGATGGCTATTTGGGACAAAGATCAAAACAATAGATGCGGTCGGGACGGTAGTGTTGATATTAGGGGTTGTTGGGGTCATTGGGTTTGGGAACATCCGCCAAGCGGGAATCAACAAGGAGCCAAACATGTTGTTTTCAACCCTGGAAGCGCTCTGGGCCCGGCCGGCCTGGATAGCGCATCTGGCCCTCCTTGAGACAGTTGACTCTCTGGTCCTTTGCCTGGCAAACATATGTGATTGAGGAGAAACGGACGTTCAAGGCCAATCAGATCTCACGAGAGGGGGCCACAGATGTGAATATGGTCCTGCGTTGGGGCAGAGGTGCAGATGGCTCAAACGGGGGTCCGGACACGCACCACCGCCTTCCTTCCCCCCCTCCTCTTGCTCCCGCCAAAGCTCCCGGAAGGCCTCAAGGGCGCCATTGGGCAATGGTTGCTCAGCCGCGCCGACCAGTCCATGAGGAATTTGGGCCTGTAGTGTTGGCCTGCTTGTTGTCCAAACCCTAATCTTGGCCAAGAGCTACGTCAAGGTGGTCTCCAAAAATAATAGAGTATTGGAGAGAATTCACCAGAGAAAACGACGAAAACAGCCATTGATTCAAGGTTATTTCCTGCAGCTGTGTAATTATGGAAATACTCGCCAATCAAGTAGTACAATACAGGTAAGCAAATGGATTAACACAAGTATATTGGGGAGACCAGGGGGAGCACCTCAAAAAGGGAAATCAATGAATCTCCTATTAAAATTATGATACATAGCGCACTCTGTGGGCGGGGAATGCAGTGGTAGAAATTTGCCTGGGTCAGGCATTTGATTTTCAGAGTAACTTTGTCAAGAATTCATGTGCCCGTGAACAATACCATTTTGGGAGGTAAAACAGTACAAGATACCTTTGGGATCCAGGAAAGGAAAGAAGTTGATTTTTGGAGGTTGAGGGAGTGTTGGATCAGGGAATAGCGGTGTGGAACTACTGTTTGGGGGAATAGAGCTTAGAGAGGGATGAGTGCGTGAAAAGCTGCCTCTCAGGTTGGGAGAGTAATATGGGACAAGAAAAAGAGTATGAACTCTTAAAGAAAAGTGTGGCTGATGAAGTATTGAGAATAGTGCTTTCTAGAAGAAATCAAGGGGGGAAATATACTGTAAAATATGTGGTAAAGTAGGCTATGTAATTCTTATTCTGTGACCAGGGATGCAAAGTGACAATCTGATGGGGGACAAACAGAATGGGCAAAAAGGCTCCACATTAATATTGAGGGAAAAACAGGTGGTTCTGAGACAAAGAGAAAGATGGGAACAGAGTACAAAAAGCCTCCAACAAGGTGACAAGGCAACAAACCAACAAGGCATCTACTACATAGCTTGGGATGACATAAGGGGAAACAATAACCATGGCGCATCAGCCGCCATGCATCTGAGAAAGAGTTACGCCTTGCTGAAATATAGAGGGGTTAATTCTAGTGAGCACTCAGGGTCCTTCCTAATAGTCTGGCTCTGTTTTATTGTGGACTTTCTCCCACTTTGAACCTGATTTTGTACATATTTTATTACCCATTGTGGAGGGCCATCCATGAAATTGAATACTGAGAAGTTGAGGCGCCTTGTAGAGATGATTCTAGGCTATTATGAAGTGTCTGTGGGCGTGGATTACATGTACCAGAGTGATTTCTAGAGGGTGTTGGGCGGTTATTCCTTCCTGGTGAGTGTCTGAGTGATGTAATAAGGTTTTGATTAGGCTCACCACATCCACCCCCAAATTAGATGATGTCCCCATCATCCAACCTTGAGTGACGTGTGATGAAGAGAGGAGAAAGAAAATAGGGCAAGGCAAATGAAGACTGTGACCTGGCAATTAGTTGATTGGTTTTTTTTTGTGCAGATTTTTTTGTATGTTTGATTTTCCTTCTGGCGTAACAAATTTGAGTTGAGTTTGAAGAACAGAAAAGCTATTAACAGGGTGGTAGAAATACGAGCTCTTTTTTTTATTGCTTTTAAATGAATTTTATATTGTCTTTCTTGTTTGTTTTACAGTAATTCTTCAGGAAATAATGTGACAATGAAAAGTTATATCTAGATGACGAAATAAAGGAAAAATGTAACAGGATTTTTTTTTTAGTAGAAATGGGTGGAGAAACCACCCCCAAATTCTACTCTTTGGGGGAATAGAGCTTAGAGAGGGATGAGTGCGTGAAAAGCTGCCTCTCAGGTTGGGAGAGTAATATGGGACAAGAATAAGAGTATGGACTCTTAAAGAAAAGTGTGGCTGATGAAGTATTGAGAATAGTGCTTTCTAGACGAAATCAAGGGGCAAAATATAGTGTAAAATATGTGATAAAAAAGGCTATGTAATTCTTATTCTGTGACCAGGGATGCAAAGTGACAATCTGATGGGGAACAAACAGAATGGGCCAAAAGGCTCTACATTAATAGTGAGGGAAAAACAGGTGGTTCTGAGACGAAGAGAAAGATGGGAACAGGGTACAAAAAGCCTCCAACAAGGTGACAAGGCAACAAACCAACAAGGCATCTACTACATGGCTTGGGATGACATAAGAGGAAACAATAACCATGGCGCATCAGCCGCCATGCATCTGAGAAAGAGTTACGCCTTGCTGAAATATAGAGGGGTTAATTCTAGTGAGCACTCAGGGTCCTTCCTATTAGTCTGGCTCTGTTTGATGGTGGACTTTCTCCCACTTTGAACCTGATTTTGTACATATTTTATTACCCACTGTGGAGGGCCATCCATGAAAGTGAATACTGAGAAGTTGAGGCACCTTGTAGAGATGATTCTAGGCTATTATGAAGTGTCTGTGGGCGTGGATTACATGTACCAGAGTGATTTCTAGGAGGTGTTGGGCGGTGATTCCTTCCTGGTGAGTGTCTGAGTGATGTAATAAGGTTTTGATTAGGCTAACCACAACATAGACACAGACTCCTAGAAAACCTTGAACTTACGTTGCATTTTTTGGTACCAGCCATGTTTCAATTTTATTTAGCTGTTTTTGCAAAAAATTTCTTCCCTCCTTGCACACAACATGACCCACAAGATCCAACGCAGGGACGCAGCAGGCAAATTTCTTTCCGGAAATTGTGAGTCCCGCTTCCTCTATTCTGAATAAGATCCGCTCCAGAGTAACGGCGTACTCCCAGATAAATTTCCTGATGCCAGGGTTTTCTGCCAAAGTTTCTTGATTGTAATCTGAAACAAGACCTTTTATACCGCCATCATCAATAAAAATGTCAACATTTTGAGGAATTTTGTCTTGTAGAATCCACATCATTTGCGCCTGGTATACGGCGACAGAATTGGTTTCTCCCTGTGGTAATCAGGTAAATTGAAATCGTCCCAGAGGGGTTTCAAAGGTAGTTAAAGGCCTAGATTCTAATGATAACTCTCTTTCATCGTAGCCTCCCATTATATCTCCCAAACCGTAGCAAGCTCTCCCAGTAAAAGATTCAATTAATTCTTCCAGTGAAGGTGGTATTCCAGAGTCTTTAATGGTTACTTTATTAATTTTTTGTAAGTCGTGGACAACCCTGAGCCTTCCATCTTGTTTTTTGACGCAAAAGACCGGGCTAGAGTAAGAGGAATAAGACTGTTCTTAAAGACCCGTTTGAATGCGCTCCCGTACTAACTCTATGAATTGATCTTTAATTGCGGCAGGAATTGGAATAAGTTGCTGCTGCCAAGGTTCGTGGGCGATGACAGGAATGATGTAAGGTTTTCCGTAAGTGTGTTTGAGAAGTCCTCTCTCTTCCTCCCAAAAAGCAAGTCCTTCCTGCCACATTACAATGATATGTTTGAATAATTTAAGTTCTTCAGGTTTGAGCCACCTGGGTGGACCAAAATTAATGACTTTAAGACGGTCTTCTGTGATTTTCCAAGTAGGGGTAAAATTAGGTGGGTGAGGAGTTAAAGGCATTACATAAGGATCTCTAGATAAAGGAGGACTACATAAGGGTGAGTTGATTTTTTGCAGCATGAACGGATTTACTGGCTTGATTTTTTTTGACGTTGATTTAAATTTTGCCGCAAACACTAATTTTTCTTGTACACTATATTTGGGCACCTTCCAATCACCTACTTCTGGAAGGTGCCAGAAGCTAAAAAATGACTCGAAGTTGTGGCTGAATTGACAGGAAAAGTGGTCTTGTATTTTTGGTTTGATGGGTTTAAAATTGGAACCAGGTAAGTCTGACCATTTTTATTTATTGAGAGGGATTCCGCACCGCTGTCCTTGAATTCGATAGTAGCTGAGACGTCTATCAACCATGGTTTTCCTAGTATAGGTTGTACCATTGCGGAAGAGACCCAGAAATGCACTTCTTTTGTAATATTTCCTACTTTAACCGGTACATTTTCTGCGATTCCCAGAATGTCCCTCTTGTGTCCGCCGATACCGCGCAGTTTCATAGGTTTTTGAGTAATTATAAGCCCCATTTTCCCCGCTAGATCCCTGGGTAAAAGATTAACTTGAGAACCGTTGTCTAAGAGCGCCTGAATTTGCTTTCCATTAATGGTGACAGCAACATATCCTAAGGGGCAAGCGTAATGCGCCGGACCGCTATCTTGCGCTTCCTCCTCTTTGTCTTCAGAGTTGACGTCGAAAGCGTTGGTTGTCTTAGGTTGATCTATAGGAACTCTTTTAGGACTAATCTTCTTTTTGAATGCATCCATGGCGCCGTTAGATATGGCAAAAACTTCTCCAATGGTGAGTTGTATTTTCTCATTTAGCATTTGTGTGACCAACTTTTCTTCCGTGTTGGGGAACTGCGTAGCTAATGGTCTTTCCATGTAGGTTTTGCAGGCAGGTTTCTCCTTTGTTGGCGCGCTGGTAGAGTCCTGAGGCGTGAGGATTTTAACCTTTTTTGGTGCAGGGTTTTCTGTTCTTGAAGATGTGGGAAGCGGAACTGGGTCATAATCATCGTGTCGAGCAATCTCCAGGATCCTCTCGTCTTCAACATCCATGAGCTCTTCCTTTGTGTTTCTGACTTTTTTTGCTTTTGAATTGTGTGACTCCTCAGGATATTCTGCTCCACTTCTGTTTCTCTTTCCAATGTCGCAGTCAAAGGTGTCTTCTTCCGCGTATTCGACCTCCTCAAGCTTTCCAAAAGAGGTCTGGACATCTGGTGCACTATCCTCTTTTTTTTCCCGTATGCGTTGTGGAACGCCGACTGGTGCTGGGCCGTCGGCAGTTACTGGAAGGGAATGTTGCGCTGCTTCTCTGCCTTCTCGGTGGTCCGGGTGATGTGAGAGCCGTAAGGATTGAGGATAGCGGAAGTTTGGGGGGGATTTGTTGTGAGACAACGGGGGGTAGATTCCCGTCGGCGGTGATTTGTTTGTTGAGGATCTGAGAGAGGGAGCCGGCGAACTGAGCCAGTGAGAAGTGATCTAAATAGGAAAGGGAATCTGGAAAAGGGATTGGCGCGGCGCTGAGAGGGTGAACTCAGAAGCTCCGCTGTGGTGTGCCAAATGTGTTTCAAGTATCAAATCACATAAAGTCACAGTTCACTGTTGAGAAGGAGACATATTTCTAGATGTATTATTGCATAATTGAATTCTAAAGGTCATTTAACCCCTAGTCACTCACTGGAACCACTAGGCTAGCTGCACTCAGTCAAAAGTTACTAGTATTATACTGTGTTCATAAGCATAATTACATACTGTAGAGATATTTTGATAGTACATAGTATAGAATTAGACTCAAGGACATATGTATAGTGTATGTAGTGGCGTGGTTTGGCTCTGCCCATGGCATGGTTCCACCTGTGGACACCTCCAGGGTTGTTGTTTGGCTCCACCCACGTACCACAGCATGGCTCCACCTGTGGACACCGCCATAATTGTGTAGGCTCCATGGACACCACCACGTGGACACCACATGGACACCACCACCACAACCACGTGGACACCATATGGACACCACCACCACAACCACGTGGATACCATCACCACATGGACACCTGTATGGTGGTCACACCAGCAAAAATCCCTCACAAGGATCCCCACCAGCAAAAATCCCTCACATTTTACTATAAAAGGAGGACCTTTCCCCTCCTCAGTTTCAGCATGCCACTCAGGCAATCCTAACCAGAACACACATCTCACTCAGAGTTACAAGCCTCATCCACATAGATCCAGCATTGTGATCTCAATCAAGTTGCCCATCAACATCTTTCATGCCTCAGAGTAGTTCTAAGTAGTCAGGTAGCTAGTATCACCACTTGTGCTCTTAACAAGTCAGAGTGATCTTAACCCATTGTGCTCTTAACTGAAGGTTAAGGAAGAGGGCAAAGACACTTTGAATAGTTCACATATAAAATCAGTTCTCTCAGAATTTTTGTATCAGTTTATCTCCACCTTCATATCACAGACATATAAAACCATATAAAACATATCTTACATTAAGGCTCATTTCCATTATCTGACTCAAGGCTGCTGTAAACCACTCTAACTCCATTTTCCTTACAAAATCCACTTTCCGCTGAATTCAAGTTTGATCTAGGTCTGATAAGAGACTACTTCACATAGTTTTCTCTATCATTAGTTTGCCACAACAATAAATAAATTTGTTGTGAAAGCTCTTGTGTAGTATCATAGAGGGGCAGGTCTTTCAAACCACCCGTAACAGTTGTAATAGCTTCTTACATCTTTGAAATATTATAACTGGTATTTCCCCCTCGCAGAACTGCCATCAGTCCCAAAGGAGTTCTCACACCGCGAATATATTGGCAAAACTATGGGATCAATAAACCTTTTAGATTCATGATTCTGGAGGTCAATGGATGATCTGAGTATAAAATCATTATGGTTCAGACAAAGTCCATGCCACCCCCAAAGCCTGAGTTCAAGCTGAACTCAAACCTTGGAGTTGGTGACATGCTGTGGACAAGTCATCATACACCCGCGCGCACAAGCGCGCAACAACAACAAGAAGAGAAAGGAAAAGAAGAAAGCAAAACCAACAAAACAAAAAAACAACCTAAGACAAACAGAAACACAACCAACCCTCCACATAGCCAAGCCTCTCCAACGCGCGCATATAGAAACAAAGAAAAGAATCAGAAAAAAAAAATAGAAAGAGAAAACAAGGAAAAGAAAAGGGACACGACAGACAAAACAAGCCCGAAGAAAACCATGTGGGGTTTTTGATCCTGATACGCCTTGAGGACTAATTGATCTTGATGCTGCGCGTGAGGTCTTGAAGTCTTGCTGCGCTTAAAGCCCCGCCGGATATCCTGAGCGCCTGCGGCGCCACGAGTATGATCACCACATCACACCACCACTTGGAGTCTGTCCCTAAACTCCTTGAGAAGTTTCCGTGCAGTTGTGGGAGAAGTCTAAAACAGAAGGAGAAAGAAAGGGGGCCCAAGGGCTGCTCACAGAGTGGCTGAAGTAGGGCTTACGACGACGGCGGTAGAAGATGCCCTGAGGTGCATACACATGGGAGGACTTACTTTTGATCAGAAGTGCCTCCACGGGAATAAAAGCGTTTGAACTGATCCGCGGCAAACCGGCGCCTCAATTCAGTGCCGTCGAGCTCCGCCAGCACATATGAACCTCCCTTGACCTGCTTCACGACGCGGTAGGGGCCGTTCCACCAATGAGCAAAAAGATTACCCCACTGCGTCTCTAGAGACCGGTTGAACGCAAGGAACTGGTCGCCGGGCTTGAGGAGTTCTCGGATCTGCGACGCGTTCTTCTCCTCCCAGTAGCGCAGGGAATCTCCGTGCGCATCCATCATTTTCCGGTAAGCAATCCCACGCGCCTCTTCACTACGCTCGAGCTGCCTTGAACGCGCCACTAGCAGACTGGTCGTGTCCGTCACAGCGTCCCAATCGACGCCTAAAACAGACTCAATCTCCAAATCCAAAGGCAGGACCGCGCCCTGACCGAAAACAAGTTCGTACGGTGAATAGCCCGTGGTTCTTTTGGTAGAGATGCGGTCGGCAAAAAGGACAAGGGGAAGGAACTTGCGACAATTCTTGTTGGGGTACCGGGAGCGTAGCGGGAGGTGGGTGAAGTCCATGGAACCGTCCAGCCCCTCCCTGTACGCGCCAAAGCCTGAGCACGCACGAGGCTTTGACAGCTGTACGCGCCCTAAGGCGCTGGACACCGGAGATAGCGGCTTACAGGGACCAGGGGAGGTCGACAGCTACCTCTCAGAGAGTTCAGGGTCTGAAGCTCCCCCCAGAGTCCTCTCCTCCCTCATCGGACCTCCCTCCTCTCCGTCCTCCTCTCGCGCACTTCCAAACTTTTCCTTCAGCGCACTCTGGATCACGCTGCCCCCTCCGAACAAGAATTTTCGCAAAGATTTTCATAGCAGAAACCTTAGTTAAACTTGCCCCATTCAAACCCAGTTTCATTACATAACCTTCCCGTCACAACCTTATCTTCCCCGCATCCCCTTACTTCAAACCATACTTCACAAATGTCTGGACTAAACATCCAAGATACGACAAACACGGTTAAAGCCGCTGCCCAACAAACTGCCCCAGCGGCAGGTAAGGAAAGCCAAATGGGCAGCCAAACCCCAAACCCGACCCAAGAGCTAGACACAGATGGCAGCCAACCAGCGCCACCGTCACAAGCCCCAGGCCCGAACCCCAAACCCCCAAAGGCCGCGAAACCAGCGAAAGCCAGCAAGCCAACAACCCGTGCCGCGGCGAAAAACATTGCAACAGCGCCAAGAGCAGAGATAGTCGAAGAAGACCCGCGAATCAAGGATCCAGAGATTGCAGAGATCCTCGCCCCCGCTTGTGGTAAGCAAAAAGATTGCAACAAACGAGTAATTGATAGATAAAACTAATCAAACTCAAACTCCCAATAATCCCACAGAGCCAAAGACGACCGACAAAAACCCCGTGTCCAACAAAGACGACGGAAAGTCGGCGGCGGAGACAAACCGTGAAGCCCAAGCGATCTTGATGGCCAAAATAGTCAAAGCCAAGAACAACGGAGACAACGCCAAGGTCAAGCGGTACATGATGATGTACGAGGCGGTTCTAGCAGACCAGAAATCAAACGGTGTAGGACTCGTTTGGGACACTAAATATAATTTGGTGAAATATCCGCTGAGGGGGAAATATGCTTAATAGGTTGAAAGGCTATTACAACTTACGGGTGGTTTGAAAGACCTGCCCCTCTAATAATACTATGCAAATATCTAAGAGTCTTGTAATCAATATTTATAAAGATATGGCTGATTCAAAGATAGATCTTACTTTCATATAGTAATCTCTATCAGACCTAGATCACTTGATTCAACAGGCTAGCAAATCTGTTATAACTTCTTTGCTCGCAGGCAATATACTTACTTTGTTATCCTTGTACTACACGTTACTAATATGCTGTTTGACTCAAACTTGTTTTTGTGTTATGCTTGGTTCTACTACTGCCAAAACACTAATACTGCTACTAAACTTCTACGCTACTTGTACTAACCACTAATACCACTAATAACCACTGCTGACTAAGCTAACTACTGTGACCAAACCTTCCTAGGCTGATGCTAACTAAACTAACTAACCACTTGTGACCAAACCTCTGTAGGCTGATGGGGAAACATCTGATGAGGGGAGAAAGGGCCTCCTTATATATTGAAGGGTGAGGGATTTTTGCTCCAGGGAAGCTCCTCATGAGGGATTATTTCTGCAGGGGATCTCAACTACACAGCCTCTCATGCATGTACTGCGCTGCATGTACAAACAACGAGGGGTTTATGCTGCAGGGGACACTCAACTACACAGCATCTGCATGCGTGTGCTGCACTGCCTTACAAACAATGAGGGATTTATGCTGCAGGAGACACCTCCTGTACATCTTATCTACCTGCATATGATGTGCTTCATGTACAAACAATGAGGGATTTATGCTGCAGGAGACACTTCCTGTACAGCTTATCTGCCTGCATATTGGTCTGTGCTACATGTACAAACAATGAGGGATTTATGCTGCGGGAGACACTTCCTGTACAGCTTATCTACCTGCATATGCTGTACTATGCGTACAAACAATGAGGGATATATGCTGCATGAGGCGCTTGAGCTACACAGCACTTTCGTGCATGTACTGCGCTGCATGATGTCATGTGTTGCTATGCAACCAAGCCATCTTCCATCCTCTTCCACACACTCTGCATCCATTGTCTAACCTGTTCCACTCCCAATGTTGGGGGTCAAGGCCTCTCCTCCCCTCTTGCTCCTTCTTCCCTTCTTCCCCCGCACTGTATTACACACTCCCTCCACTATAATACCTCTACAACAGGCTTTTGGCATTGTCACGCATATGGAACACCACAACGGCCAGAAGACCGGACTGATCCACGCAGGCCCCATCATCCCAACTCCTCCAGCCGTCCCCCAAAAGATACCGACCCCAGACGGAGAGACGTCACAGGCGCGGAACGTAAAGTTCATCGCAGGCCGCTCTAACTCCCATGACAACGGCGGATTCCCCCCCCTATTTCCACAAGCTTCTCCTCGAGTGCAAAGGCCCCCTCCCGCTTACCATCTTCAACCGAGAATGGCAGGAGAAAGCCCTGGCCAAACACTCCAAGAATCGGCCCAAGATTGAAGGAACGACTTCCAAAAAAGGACTCCGTTATCACGGCTTCCCAGTCCCGGACGAGTTCTCTCAAAATTTCTCAGATTGGACCCTCAACCATTGGGTTTTTCACTTAACCATGCGAAACAGGTAACACTATCCCGTCCTTGCAGAGTGGATCCTAGCCCACAAAGAACACTGCAACAGACTCCATCGCAAACAAGGCTTCATGGTGGCCCTACGTTACGACATCAGAATCCGTAACAACACCTTTGCCTTCCGAGTCGAGGAGAACGGAGAAGAGTCCTTCTTGGACATCTCCCAGTTCAAACAAGAAATGGCAGATGAAGCAATCTCAACACGCCAAGACTTCAATGAAATTGGCCTCGCCAATAACCCGTACGCAATAGGCAATGGCAAGGTGGGAGGCAACCCAATGAAGGGAATCCGTCCTCCAAAGGCCAACCGTTCCAACGCCCCAGCCCAACCCAATCCACCAGAAGCCAGACCAAGCCAGAAAGCATCCCAAGAAGAACACTCTTCCTCGGCCACCATCCCAAGCCACGCCTCCCTCCCCTCAAAGCCCGACCAAGGCCAAGGCCCGCCCGGGCGCGGCTATAAAGGGAACAACTTTAACCCAAACCATACCGGAGGAAGCGTACGCAACCGCAACCGCAACCAGTAGGTTCCTCATCTCACTCCCATTTCCGAACCCCAACCTACCACCCCCACCCTAACGTCCATGTGTCCTTATCTAGAACCACCCCTTTCTAGCGACACCAACCCACCAAGACCCCCTCTTTCTGTCTTACACTCACACCTCCTCCTCCCAGAAGCTCCTTTCCCTTCTCCTCCCTTTTTCCTCCTATGCATTCCCCCCTCCCCACCCAACGCTTGTAATAAGTTAAAACACAAAAGCAATAAAAAGATAAGAGTCCATCCCTGACACCCATGAATCCTGTGTGCCCCACTAGGGAAGAGTCTCCAGAGGACGTGAGCTGTTGCAAAACAGAAGAGACACCAACTCAAGTTGAACTCAACCCAACACGCCCCAGATGGCCGACACACGTGTCCTGTGAGATGAACGTGAAGGAGTGGGAAGCAGCCCGATTAGCAGAAGAATACGGCGACGTCATTTGCGGCTTCTGGGAGGGATTCCACCAAGGGATCCCAGAACACAACCTAGGCCCGGGAGTCCCATACTTCACCCCCCAGAACCACCAAGGAGCTCTGTTGGCGAGAGAAAAAATTGAAGCCACAATAGCGAAGGAAATCGCCGCAGGAAGAATGTTTGGTCCTTTCGTGCACAAACAATTGATGGAACAATACACTGCAAAAAAAACTGTGTCAAATGTGAGCAGTTGACATGTGGCAACTCTGAGGAAGCTTCTGGTGTTACACCAGCCTTACTCAAGGTTTGACTCAACCCAAGCTTCAATGCACAGTCACTGTGCACCTTGTACAGTGACTGTGCCAAAAAAGGCACTTCTGCATTCATGTGGAGTGACAATCGCAGCTTGGCTTGAGTATCCTGCATGTCAACTGCAAGCAGTTGACCAAGTCTTTTTGCAGTGATACAATTTCTTCAGGACAAACCCCCTGGGGGCAGTGGTAAACAGCAACGGCACAGTACGGCCAATCAACAACCTGTCCTTCCCCAGAAATAACCCACTTGTCCCCTCAGTCAACTCGTTTGTAGATAAGCTTGACTACATAACGACCTGAGATGACTTTGAATCAACATCCCGGTTCTTCCGCAACCAGACCCAGCCCCTTCTCCTAGCAATCTTTGACTGGGAGAAGGCATACCGCCAAATCCCGACGTCAATAGAACAATGGCGGTATCTAACGGTACAAGACTTTAATGGCGGGATTCCAATCAACACCCGGATCGCTTTCGGCGGAGTCGCGGGTTGCGGTTCGTTTGGCAGACCAGCAGACGCATGGAAGGACCTCATGAAAGAAGAGTTTGACCTAGTCAACATCTTCCGCTGGGTCGATGACAATTTATTCCTCAATACAACCCAGTCCAAAGTGGAAATGGACCACATTCTAGCAAGATCAGAACAACTAGGCGTCAAGACGAACGCAACGAAGTTCTTGCCGTTCAGAGAAGAGAAAAAATACATTGGCTTCGTCTGGAACGCCACCAAGAAGACGGTACGACTCCCGGACGGCAAGAAGCACCAAAGAGTACAACAGGTGAAAGCCTTCCTGGTACCGGACGCAGAGTTCACCTTTGCTCAAGTGGAACAACTGGCCGGACGTCTAAACCATGTCTCATACATCCTCCCACAGCTACGATGCTACCTCAATAGCCTTTACCGGTGGATGAACGGCTGGATACACAAAAGGACCGACCGCACCCTCCCCAAAGACGCGCGGATCGACCTCGAGTACCGGCTATCCATGCTCCTGCATTACAAGGAGACACGGATGATCCAGAACCTGGACCCCATCAAAATTGGGTGGGTGGGGGATGCCTCTACCAGCTTTGGAATAGGCGTCCTCGTAGGCAAGAGGTGGGCCCAATTTCAATTGGCTCAAGGATGGGACCAAGGACCAGAACCAAAACGAGATATCACCTGGCTAGAGACGGTCGCGATAAGACTCGGCCTCCTCCTCCTAAAAGAAATGGGGATCCGGCCCGGGAAAACGCTGATTGTCTGGACAGACAATACCACGACAGAGACAGTAATCCAAAAACGGAAATCCAAACACCCTGCACCAGGGGAGATATGTTCCCACTCCCCAGGGAGTGCCTTACTGTAACTTTTTTCCATAACTGTGCTGGAGGCATTTGGTAAAGAAATATTGAATAGGTATGAACAAGACTGGAAGTCAGCTTGGAATCAGTTGGAAATCATCCTGAAATAAACCGTAACTTTCCAAGGAATAATCCAGAACTCATCTGGAATTCATCCAGAACTCATCCAAAATATAGGCCTTTCTTGGCTCCATGACCAGTACTGTGTCCTTTTCATGGGGATGTGAAAGGCGCAGTATGTCATATTGTCCCCCTCATGTACTCGCGTACATCAGGGGGACAATTGATGTCTCAAAACAAAGTTTTCACTTTTCATGTGGCTGTGAAAGGCCCATCCTGTGATATTTCCACCTCAATGTACGCGCGTACATTGAGGTGACTATTAGCAAAGTGCAAAAAAGTTCACTTGCATGTGCACATGTGGATTTTGAAAAGCAAAAAAAACAAAACATCACACAATCATTTTTGTGAAGAGGCCAGGATATGTGGCCAAACTGGGGTGGCAGTGCCATCCAACCTTGACTTACCTCAGACTTTCACCCCAATACAATAGTTTTTCACCATTTTTTTAGCCAAATTCAAATTAATTACAGCATTTCCAAGAAAATGGGTTTCACTAATTTTACTGCAACATTGCCACATTCCAAAATTCTAAACCCAATAATACCAAGTTGACTTTTACTTTAATTTTGTACATGAGGGCATATAATGTGAATTACAAGAAACTCATTTTTTTTACAGGAATTACATTCAAGAATGGCAATTTTGCTTTCCTATCCTTCAACATCATCAAACAGGAGCAATTGATGAGTTGGACTTGGGTGAAATATCATTTTGTCATATTTTTTCCTCTAGTTGTACCTAGAAAACAAAAGAATTCTACACAACATTGTGTTGACTCCCAAATCAATTCTGACTGACTTTTGACTCACTTCTGCATCCACTTCAATTCATCTAGGGATGAGTTACTGATGCACATCAGGCTCACATCAAATTCAGCTCTGGCACTCCCTGGGGAGTGGGAACATATCTCCCCTGGTGCTGCGGTCAACGAAGAATGGAAGGTCATCCAGAAGACGCTGGTAGATATGGAAATCGACATCGTCTCGCGACACGTCACATCAAAAGAGAATGCGGCGGACGCCTTATCACGTGGAGATAGGTCCAAGCATGACAAGATGTTTCAGGTGGCAGTGATGGTCCCATGGGACCTAGAATACCGCCTGTTCCAAGTGTAACTTCCGGTTCTCCCCTATCTTGTTGTTTCAGCCTCCCTTGGTATTCTCCTCTTGTTTCCTCCCCCCGTCCTGAAACCTATATAAGCTCTGCAATAATATCCTCCTGGCCTTCCTACCACTCTTGTGAGGAAAGACTACCGCTCTACAGACCCGTCCTCTCCCAAAAGCATGTCTCCCGCGGACCACTTAGCCAGTCTTACTACCCTCGCAAAGAGGGGGACGATCCACAGAGAGCTCTCCACCCAGGACAAGCATTTCCTCTTGGGATACCGGTGGAACACCCTGACCTGCTACAACTCCGCCATCAAGAAGTATTTCAAATTCGCGGACTGCACGAACAGGAACCCATTCCACCTCCCTCTCACCGCCAAAGACATCTATGATTTCTGCTACTGGGCGGGTCAGACTTTTGAGTTTCAAGCCGCCCACAAAGTGTCTTTGGTGACTCTCACCAAATACCTGGCGGGAATACAGATGTGGCACACGATGCATGACTCCCCTTACCCCCACAAAACAAAGTCCAAAGTCAACACCTTGCTCAAATCCTCGGCCTACATAGACGCCAAACAATCCTCGAAGCTGAAGAAAGTAGCGGTCATGATCCGGTGTGGTATACAAAATGGGAAAAATCAAAAGTTTTTCTTTCATTTGCGTAATTAGTCATAGAATGCCTCAGGGTACGACCATATGGACCCCAGAAATGGAATCTACGGCCAAATTACCCCCTAGTCCCCACTGGAAGCGTAGACAGAACCCCACTACACTGGAAGTTAGCCCTTTGGACAACCTGTAGCATCCCATCAAACCCCTGTCACGCATCTCAAGTCACCCTTCCCTCACTATACACATACATGTGAAGACCCCCGCGACATTGGGTCTTCACACAAGGGGTTACGGGATCACCTAACCCTAAACCCCCTGCGAGACTCATACATAGACTCGACCCCGCTCTCCCCTAGTCAAGTAGAGATCTGATCTCTCTCGACTAGGTGAGCACCTTTCCTTCTTCTCTTTGTTTTCGATCTGTTTTGTCTGTGTATCTAGCCAGAGAGATCTGATCTCTCTTGACTAGACTTTGAAATACTAGTTACACCGTTTGGAACTAGAACTCAAACGGCTCTCGTCTCGTCATCTGCACCCGTTCTTCGTCGTCTTCAGTGAGGGTTCACAGAACCCTTACACTTTTTTTTTCTCGTTCCAAACAACCAGGATCATTCAGATCCCCCTTCAGTATCGTTACTCGCCGGTCAATTGTGACCTCTCGTTCTCGAATTGTGACCTCTTGTTCCCACACCCGGTCAATCGTGACCTCTCGTTCTCGCACCCGGTCAATAGACCATTGTATCGTGGGCGCTCGGCTCCCAACTCATCAATCTTCCCTCAGATCGTTCCCTCTTCTATCGCAATGGCCGGACAGGCCCATGACAACCCGAAACACAAACAGCGAACCCCTCCTGCCCATTACGGACCCCGAGGAAATCCTGCGAGCAGCTCGCCGCCGAGCTCGCCTTGACGCTGCGTTAACTACGACGAACCCTATTTTGGTCCCTCTCCCCTGCTCACCACCGCAGACTCACGCCACCATGCAACACCAGCCGCCAGGAGGCTCAAACTCACAACCCCCACCCAACCCCCCAGACTCAACGGACCAGGGGTTAGAAGGCGAGATGAGCATCACTGAAGCCTTTAAGGCCCTTTTGACCATTCAGAAGAATACCGCTGTACAGTTTCAAGCGGCCCAATTCCAGGCCGAGCGAGCGCAGGCCCGAGCAGAGGAGCAACGCCGTCTTGATGCCGAACGGCTTGCCGCTGTCGAGTAGCAGCGAAGACTGGACAACGAGAGGTTCATGGAGCAACGCCGCATCGATGCCAAACGGATTGCTTCCATCGATGAACAACGTCGACTCAACAACAGCAGGTTCGACAAGCAACGCCGCATTGACGCTGAGAAACTCTCACTCCTGGAAGAAATTGCCAAGAACAGCGTCAATAGACCGGAACAATCCCAAATCTCTGCCACACAGGCAGACGGGCGCATCAACCTCACTCGTTTTCGAACCTCAGACGGCCCCCAATTCAAAGGTCCTTTCCAAGCGGTCGAGCAATTCCTAACCTGGATGCAAGGAGTAAAAATTTTCTTCTCCACCCGCAACGTCTCCCATTCGGACGATAAACGCTTGATCCTGGGCGCACTGATCTCCGAGACTAATCTTCTATCCTACTACGCCAATGTATCGGCTTCGTATGAGGGCAAGACCTGGGACAAATTCAGGAGCTGTTTATTCAAGTTCTGCCTGCCCAAGGACTGGCGCACAGAGCTCCGCCAAACCATTCAACACCTCGAGATGTCGAACTCCGAATCCTTCATGGAATTCAGCGGACGCGCCCGCACTCTGCAAAGTTTAGTCAACTTTGAAAAAGACTCCATCTCCGATTTCGACCTCGCCGAATTCGTTATGTTTGGATTGCCAAACACTCTTAAATCTAAGGTCAAGGACTTTCAACTCCTTGCGGCCCAGAATTTCAGTTATACCGAATTCAAAAGCCGCACAAATGGGTTTTATGCCACGCTTCCACGCCCTAGACCTTCCACCGGCCGAGGACCAACCACATTGGCCTCCAACACATTGAACCAACTGGACCCCAAAGCCTATCTCTGGAGACTTTTCTCATACCTCGACTCGGTTGGCAAATGCCATTTCTGCAAGAAAAACTGTGGGAACTTAGCCGGCGCATGCCCGGGGCCCCAAGAACGACGCATCTTCATTCCACCCTCCTTTGTGGTCCCACCAAAACCGGCGAACTACGTCGCCCCCCGAGCCTGGAAGAACGCCCAAGGACCATCGATTTCATCCGCTGGCAAAGCAACGGGACAACCAGCGGGAGTGGCCGCAGCGAGTGTAGAGGCCCCAGCTCTTGATGAAGCTGGCATATCCGCCGTTGCCATGATTGAAGGACACATGGAAGCCGAAGCACTTAACTATGGGGACGATCCGCTAAGCTTCATCGAACACGACAGGGAAGATTTGGAACCCTCGGACACCGAAGATACCCCGGTAACCGCCGAGACTCTTTCACTGGCCGACGTGCAAATGGCCGACGCCTTGCAATCGGGATATCATGAGGGACTTCTTGAGTTCTTAGACAACCCCTCCGCAGCAGAGGTAGACAACAAGTACGTCTCAGCCCGCCACACACTCTCCCCCCCCCGCGCCATCCATTTCTTTCATGCAGGGAGACGCTTACGCGCCCCTGCCCCTGTAGTGTGTAAACCACGACCCCCCTATCAACGACCACCATCGCAAACCCGGTACCAGCAATCCCACTCGGGATCCTCAATATTCATTCCCTTACACTCCTCTATTCCTACATACCTAGTCTGTTTTAACTCCGCGACCCCGACTCAGCCGACCCCTGTTCCACAAGCCTCCAAACGACCTAACGCCGGCAACGCTGACAGAGGCGTAGGCATCCACAAAAAACCAGCTCCTCAACAATCAGAGGCCTCAACTTCCCATAAATACACACTTCACTCGACACATCCCCTCCGGCGCCCCCCTGTTCATTATCCTCGACCGCCCCACTCGCAGTCGACCTCAACCGACCGCTCCCTCCTTTTTATAGGGGGGGAGATTGTGAAGACCCCCGCGACATTGGGTCTTCACATGAGGGGTTACGGGATCACCTAACCCTAAACCCCCTGCGAGACTCATACATAGACTCGACCCCGCTCTCCCCTAGTCAAGTAGAGATCTGATCTCTCTCGACTAGGTGAGCACCTTTCCTTCTTCTCTTTGTTTTTGATCTGTTTTGTCTGTGTATCTAGCCAGAGAGATCTGATCTCTCTCGACTAGACTTTGAAATACTAGTTACACTGTTTGGAACTAGAACTCAAACGGCTCTCGTCTCGTCATCTGCGCCCGTTCTTTGTCGTCTTCAGTGAGGGTTCACAGAACCCTTACAATACACACCCATATTTTCCCTGCTACACTCTAGCTCCACTGCATATATTAGTTTGTATTTGTTTGCCATCCGCATTACATCATGTAGCACTGCCCCTGCGGCTGTGCCCTGCAACCCCATTGTTCCCCGCCTCATTTATGCACCTCCTTGCATAAATTAAGCACAGACTCACTCATGCACGCACCCCTTGCATAAATTGTACACAGCCACTCCTGTATTTGCACAGCCCCCCTGGAGCAAAAATCCCTCACATTTGTCTATATAAGGAGCTCTCCCCCCCCCCCCCCCCCCCCCATTTTTGTTCCTCAGCTTATCACTCATGAGTGATTCACTCACCACCTTGTACTCTTGACACTTACAACTTACAACTATACTCATAAAAAACCTTAGGCCCCGTTTGGCTGCGCGATGTTATATGATAAATTGTGTATCACTTTACATGACACATGTAGCCAAGTTGAAGTTGTCATAGAAACAATGAAAACCAAGACAACACTTATAACATGTGTGTTTGGTGCAGCCACATAAATTTTTCTTGCAAGTCCAGTTATTACTGCACTCATCATTCCCAACTAGCTACCATACATGGCTCCATCAAACAATCAATAATCTCTACAACAAACCCACAAGCAACGAAAAATCAGATGCAAGAAAATGATTATGGAGTTCAGCTCGTGATGACCGATTGATTGGTTATTGAGAGCTGAACTCCCGGTCATCGAGAGCTGAACTCCTCTTTGATGAAAGGTCCATGAAGAGCGTTCTGCTCTCGATGACCGGTTGATCGGTCATTGAAGAGGACTTCTTCACCTCTTGATGTCCAATCAACCGGTCATCAAAGAGGACTTCTTGACCTCGCAACTGGTCATCAAGAGCTGAACTCCTCCGGATGGCAGGTTGAACTGGTCATCCGTTCAGCTCTCGATGACCGGTTGATTGGTCATCAAAGAGGACTTCTTCACCTCTTGATGACCGATCAACCGGTCATCAAGAGCTGAACTCCTCTGGATGGCCAGTCAAACCGGTCATCCAGAGGGCTTCAGCTCTTGATGACCGGTTGATCGGTCATCAAAGAGGATCCTCGTCGAACTGGTCATCCAAGGGGATCCTCTGGATGGCCGGTCGAACCGGTTATCCAGAGAGCTTCAGCTCTTGATGACCGGTTGATCGGTCATCAAGAGCTGATCAACTCCTCTCGGTGACCGGTCAACCGGTCAACGGAGGACACAACCTCTCGATGACCTGTTGACTGGCCATCGAGAGGTGAAGTGGTTGACTGGCCATCGAAGAGGACACAACCTCTCGATGACCGGTCATCCAGACTCCAGAGGTTATGTCCTCTTCGATGACCGGTTGGCCGGTCATCAAGTGGGTCTGTCCTCTTAAATGACCGGTTGACCGGTCATCGAGAGGATGACCAAGAGGGTTTGTCCTCTTCGATGACCGGTTGAAGCGGTCATCAAGAGGTGAAGTCCTCTGGATGGCCGGTCAAACTGGTCATCCAAAGGTTGTGTCCTCTTTGATGACTGGTAGACCAGTCATTGAGGTGTTGTGTCCTTCTTGATGACCAAATGATTGGTCATTGAGAGGTGTAGCTTGGAGACCCAACGAGTGGATTTATCACCCAAAAATACAGGTCCAGACCTCTATTTCCGAAATGGCGGGGATGATAAATTTTCAGTCATGCGATGTCATGTCTTTTATGATATTACTGGCTGCCACAAACACCAAATAAGTGGCTGTTATACCCCGGGCAACCCCCTTTATAAATTGCCCGATTTATCACATCACCTCGCGCGGCCAAACGGGGCCTTATATATCAATAACAACTCTTTATACGGTTCATCAAACAAACTCATCTTGAGCATCTACTCCTATCATCTTATTAAAACTTGCCAAGCGGAGCTTGGTGGGTCTTGTAGCTGATAGTATAGAAGGGCAGAGCTTGCAACTCCTTCATCCCCTTCTCCATTCAGCAAAAGGGTTTCACAACCACTTTTGAGTCTTACAAGGGAGTCCCCAACGTGATAGAATAATTTTTTTTTGATCGACACCGTATTACCAATTTCAACGACTCGAACTAACGTCAAAGGAAAACGACTTCTAGCGGCGAAAGGATTGAATTCATCAACAAAATCTACAAACTCAACGGCATATTCAGTTATTGTGTTGGACAACCAGTCAAATAATAGACACCATCTTACAAAACAAATTACGTACCTCTGAAAAGAAACGCTACGACCACTTTGAGACGAGGATCTTGAAGAAGCAGCATAACTTATTAAACCAGGAGACGGGCAGAACGACCTTAGGAATCTGTATAAGTTAGGGGTCTGTTGAAGAGAACTCTGAAACTACTCGAGGTGCAGCTTGATTTATTTTTGAGAAGACGGGAAAGAGACCCTGCCTTCTGGATAAATTGGTGAACCGTTGAAAAGTACTTCCCATAGTGTTAAGTAAATTTTGATATTTAAAGAAAGAAATCCCCCAATTTGCCCTGGTAAAGAGACCAGAGACCAGATATTATTGTTTCTTTTTCAGAGCACAGTAAAAACAGTTATCAACAGATCGTGATATTACGAAACTAGGAATCAACAAGACAACATGATTTTACCGTTCAGCGCACCAGATTTGGAAAATGGATTTGCTCCTCCTTCGACCCCTTTTAGGAACAGACCTGCGGCTGGAACTTCAGCCTTGAATTGGAATACAGATACGACAAATCCACCTGCACCACCCAGAAAAGACAAAGGGAAGGGAATCGACCTTCAACTCAGAGACCAATATGAAGATGAATTGTCAGATTCAGACAAAACTCCTCAAAACAATATCTTACTGCAACGTAACAATACTCCACGTCAACTTATATCCGGATACGGAATCCACAACACAGAAAATATTTGAGAACCTATGTATCAACCTCAATTTCAACAACGACAACAGCCAATTCCACCCCCACCGGTTCAACAACCACCTATTCAGCATCCACAAGCTTTTTATCCGCAGTACTACCAACCACCAGCGGTCCAACAAGTCAAACCAGTCATTATCAAGGAACCTGGTCTCTTCTATGATGGCAACCAATTCATGAAGTTCTTAAAACGTTTTGAAAGAACGGCCAACGCTTTCCAAGCAACGGATTACAATAAGGCGCTTCAGATTGGACAATTTTTGCGGACGGAGGAACTCAAGAGCGAAATTGAGGAGATGGACGGATACAACGACTGCGACTGGAAAAAATTACAAAAAGAAATGGTCGAAACGTGGGGGGACTTAGATAACACCATTATGTACACCACAGACGACCTAATCAAATTGGCTAAACAACAAGCCAAGAGCGGGATTACAAACTACCGAGACTATAAATCTTACCTTGGAAAATTTACCTCAATCCTCAAGTATCTTGTCAAGAATGATCATATTAGCAAGGAGGAGGACGCGGCCCTGTTATTCTTGAGTGCCTTTTTGAACAAAAGTCAAAGAAGCATTAAACGAACCCTAGTCAACAAAGGGCAACTCCCAAAAGCCAAGGACGGAAGCAACAAGGTACCCAAATGGGAAGACCTTGTAGCAGCGGCAGAAACCAAAATCCGCATTGACAAAGGCTATGTTAACTTCTCAAGCTTTTCCAAATCAAACCAAATAATGCAGAAGTCTCTGGACGCAAAGAAATGCAATAGTCAACGATGAGATCAAATGGTTGCGGAAGCTCCCACTGCAAAGGTGGTAGACAACAAAATGAATGAAGTTATGCAAGAGCTTGCTACACTTAAACAACAGCTAAAGAGTGTATTACCAGTCTTGTATAATCGATCTGGACCTTCTGACAAACCTGAATTCGCTTGTGGAAGCACTTGACCAGCAACACCGTTATACAAGAGCAAGACTTGCTTTTATTGCCTTCGGGATGGACATCTGACCTACAAATGCCCAGATTTAGCCAAGGACAAAAGTCAGGGTTTAGTTGCTTGCAGGGGGAAGGACTATTACCTGCCAAACGGGCAACAGATACCTTGGGTATCCTCCCGACCTATACGATCAGTAGTTGCAACAGCTTTGGCAGATCCCCAAATGCAAGATGCAATAAAGAATTTGGTGGAATCCAGACAAACTGGAAACACCGCAGCAGGAAGTACTCCAGTAATGCAAAGCTCCGCACAGACCATTGACTGGCAACCACCAAAAATTGGGGCTGAGAACTATTTGAAGACTCACGCAATTACTTGATTGGAAGCCCAGAAGGGTCGTCGTAACGTCAGGATTCAGGAACCAGACAAAGATGATATGGAAGTTGATCAGGAAGACGAGATAGCCAACCTCACTCAAAATGAAACTCCTAGAAGAGCGCCAGAGAAAGTTTGGAGTCGAGCCCACACTCCACCTGTTATCAAGAATGATTCACCAGAAGACGCCTTGCTACAAGACTTAGATCATGTGAAAATCCCAACAACATTTGCTCAACTCACCGCAATTTCACCGTCTTATACGGAGCAGGTCATTGCTAGACTACAGGGACGCCTCCAAGGCAAGAAAAACACAACTTACATGGCTACGGAAACTACCAAGGTTGCCGCGGCAATGGCCAATTCTCCGCAAGAGGAAGATCCATCAGACCCTTGTTACTATAGCTGCGCTTTAGGATACGTAACAGCCGAAATTGGCGGAGCTAAGGTCGACTTTATGGTTGATTCAGGATCCATGGTTAATGTCATGCCTCAAACTGTAGCAGATGACTTGGACCTGGAAATAGTATCAGTTGACATACCTATGAAAGGAGTCGGCGGAGCTAGGTGTGATATAACCGGTGTAGCCGAAAACTGTCCAGTAGGAATCAGTCGATTTTCCGGACCAGCCCATCTTTTTGTTTTGCCAAAAGCACAGGACTGTATTCTAGGACGACCTTTTCTTTTCGACTACAACTGCACTTTGGAGTACCACGAAACCGGTGAAACACTCTCTTTCCAAGGAACCAAATGCAGGAGAATATCTGTACCTTTAGCTAGGATTGGTCACGGAAGAGGCTGGGATAACAGGAAGGACCTTAGTGCCAATGTAATAAGGCCATTTACTGGATCGACTCCTAACCAGGCGGATAATGAAGAACATCAAATGTTTACGAAGAAATCTATTCAGCATCTTTTATGAAAACCGGTGTTCACTTAGGGAATAACTCACTGAAGCTAGTTGAGCGGGTTATATCTCAAACGCCGGGTTTCCTAGACTGGCTCAAAACATTTTTTCTTGACTTATTCAAAAAACTACCAAAACAAACTAAAAAATATTTCTTTAAATTGATGCTATTGGAAAAAGAACATATCAATTATTTTCCTTCTACTATTAAAAATCTGTAAAACAAGTGCGACTCGACTTACCAATACAAAAACAATAAAACACAAAAAAAAATTTCAAACTTCCAAGATCTCTGATCCAATTTCATCTATCAATACTGTACAATTATCTCCACCAACAAAGCCAATTAGCTACCAAGAGATGGGACGACTATTTGCAAAGGGCCTAGGATTAGCTGTTCAAACCAAATTATGCCAGAGCTGGAAATACGGAAGCCTATGGTGCATGACCAAGTACAAACCTGTTGCAAAGAAAATCCGGCCCATCAACCAACCCATCCCTCAAATGCTAAATCCACCACTTCAACGACCACCACTCTCACAAGATCCGTACAAGACACCACTCACACCAAATCCACCAGAATTCAAACCCACCGCCAGGATTACAGAGGATCGCCTGAAGGTAGTCAACTTTGGACCAGAAGGATGGCTTTGGGAAGAAGAATTAAAGCTCTTCAAGCACTTAATTGTAATTTGGGAAAAGGCAATAGCATTCACCCCGGAGGAGAGAGGACTCTTGAAGCATTCCTATGGTCTACCGTATATTATACCAGTGGTGGATCACCAACCTTGGCAGAAAAAACCAATCCCAATACCCGCGGCCATTAAAGACAAATACGTGGAGCAAGTACGGGAACGTGTACAAAACAAGCTTTACAAACAATTGACATCCAGCTATTCCAGCCCAGTTTTCTGTGTCCTCAAGCATGACGGAAAGCCAAGAATTGTTCATGACTTACAAGAAATGAACAAGGTCACCATCAAGGATGCTGGGCTACCTCCTGCGACAGAAGGATTTGTGGAATCCTTTGCAGGGCGCGCCTGTTATGGACTAGGCGACATCATGGGCGGCTACGACGAACAAGAATTGGCCCCAGAGTCAAGACCCTTAACCACCTTTGATACCCCACTAGCAAGATTCCAACTTACAAGGCTTCCCCAAGGAGCAACAAATTCTGTGGCGGTTTACCAAGCTCAAATGATGTGGATCCTCCAGGACAAGATACCGGAACACATAGGCGTATTTATTGACGATGGCGGTATAAAAGGACCTGTTTCAACATACCATGACGAGGCACTAGAAGAAAATCTGGGAATTCGGCGGTTTATTTGGGAATACGCTCAAACTCTTGAAAGAGTTTTATTTCGGATTGAAGAAGCAGGACTTACCATCTCAGGAAAGAAGTTTGCGTGTTGTGTACCTGCTTTGGACATTGTTGGACACGTGGTCTGCAGAGAAGGAAGGCGTGTTTCATCCCAGAAGAAAAACAAAATCTCAACCTGGCCTACTCCAAATAATGTCACAGAACTCCAAGGCTTCATGGGAATAGTAACCTATGTCAGAATTTTTATTGAAAATCTGTCAGAGATTGCTGCACCTCTCAGGAAACTCACGCGAAAAGATGTCAAATGGGCCTGGGACAAGTACTGTGATCAAGCTTTCAACTGTCTCAAAAAGACCATTGGAGAAGACATCACCTTGAAAAGCCTTGACTATTCTGAAGACGCCGGACTTATTATCTTAGCCGTGGATTCCAGATTCATTGCGGCAGGAGGAGTACTTTCTCAGCAAGAACTACAAACGGGACTTATTTGACCAGTTCTTTACGAATCAGTTGTCTTCTTACCGGTGGAATCAAAATATTCCCAGCCTAAGTTAGAGCTCTGTGGCGTAGCCAGGATCCTCAAGAAATTACAGACACTTCTTTGGGGCCAACACTTTGAGTTACAAGTGGACGCCCAATCCCTAATCCAAATGATCAACTCTCCTTCGCTTCCCAATGCACCTATGACCAGATGGGTGGCTTTCATTCAGCTATTCTCATTTTATATGGTACATAAGCCAGGGAAGACATTTACTTTACCGGATGCGTTATCAAGACGCCCAATAAGCGATGACAAGGACGAATTTTATAACGATTCAGACAACTTTGATGAAGAGGAACCACTGATTAAAGTCTGCTCCCGATTTAGAACATTCTCAATTTCCACAAAAATTCTGGAATGGGAATCACCTGTATTTTGGAAAGATCTGAAGGACTATTTACAAACCCTGTGCAAACCACAAGGGTTGGATCCTGAAGAATTCCAGAAACTCAAACAAAAATCAGCAAATTATTTTATTCAGGATGGACGACTGATGCGCCGGCACTCTCCAATGGCACAACTAGTAATCTCTAACATCTCGTACCAAAGTAAGCTCTTACGGAAGGTTCACAAGGAACTTGGTCATTGAGGACTTGAAGAAACATACCAACGCCTAGTCTGCCAATTTTGGTGGCCAAGTCTGAAGAAAAAAGTTTGCTTATGGGTACAAAGCTGTGAACCCTGTCAAAAACGGGACCCACTAGTACCTAGGGAAATTCAAAACCCAACTGGTGAAAACACTTTATTCGGATGAGTAGCGTTGGATGTCTGTCACATCAAGGCTGAAAGATATAATTATTTACTTGTGGCTCAAGATGACTTATCAGGATGGGTAGAGGCAGCTCCTTTGGTCAAACTCACAGCGGCAACAATTGGAAAATTTCTCTTGGAGGAATGGGTTTATCGGTACGGGGCAATCAAGACGGTTACGGCAGACAATGGACCCGAATTCAAAAATGAATTTATCAAAGCTGGGGAAAAGATTGGTGCAAATTTCAAACCACCTACACCTTATTATCCAGAGGCCAACGGCATGATAGAAAGAGGACACCGACCAATTAAAGACACATTGATCAAGATGTGCGGCGAGTCTGGAGGGAAATGGAGAGAATATCTACCTCTAGTGCTTTTTTCAGACAGGATTTCGACAAAAAGTACAACAGGTTTCTCACCATTTGAACTGGTTTTTGGACAAAAAGCGGTGCTACCTGTGGATCTAGAAATGGACACCTATCTAGGAATTGATTGGACAACAATCAAAACTACGGAAGAACTCTTGGAAGCCAGAACAAAGCAGTTGGAACGACGGGACGATATTTTGGCAATAGCTTACAAGAAACTAATGAAAGTCAGAGAATCCTCTGTCAGGTACCAACAAAGGGTAGTTACGCTACGCGTAACGCGTAGATAACGGTAACGTAACGAAATTTTCGTTGTTATCTACGCGTTACGCGTAACGGCAGTGCAATTATGTTATTGCAACACGTTGAGCCGGTTTTTTTTTATACTCGTTGCGTTATCCGGGCGCGCAGAGCCCTTGAGAACAGGCAAAAAATGAGGCTAAAAAGCCTTAAATGGTCCGTTATCGCGTTATCCGGGGGATAACGCGATAACGGGCCTCAAAAATCAGGCCCGTTATGTTACGCGCGGGGCCTGAAATGACCCTGTTACTAGTAAAGTAACGGGGGGCCCCGGATAACGGGGGTAGTTACGTTACCAAAATTGCGCGGATAACACAACGTAACGTAACTACCCTTCGTTGCAGGTACTGGGACCGAAAAATGGTGGCAAGACTTCAAAATCCTCTTGAACCGGGCGAACTAGTTTTAATTTACAATAAAAGCTTGGAGGACCAATGGGGAAAGCTTTTTCTTAATCAATGGAATGGTCCTTTTAGAATCACTAAACAATTACCAAAGGGGTCGTATATCTTGGAGGAATTGGATGGTGTAGAACTTAAAAGGGCTTACGCAGCTTCTCATATCAAACGCTTTTACCCACGCGGACGTGAACTTGAGGAGATTCCACAAGACGAGGACCCAGATCAACCTGATTTGTTGGACGAGGACGACACGGGTGAAAATTTGCATGAAGATTCTGATGAAGAACTGGACAACAATCTGAATTGGTGCCCATCTCCAAGTTGGGGGAGAAAACAACATTCTATTTGAGAATGTTTTAACACTCTCCCTAGCAAAAATGTTATACTTAGATTTGAAATTTTTTCTCTTTGGATTATCCTTGAAGAAAACATTTTCTTTATTTTGAAGTCATTCAGAACACTAAAAACTCACTTCTCAGGCAAGGTTGAGGACAACCTGTTTAAGTTGGGGGAGGGGTGTTGGTATATATATTTCAAGCTAATAATAAGAAGAGAATAAAAGAAAAAGACTAGCCTAATGTACAAGAGATAAAAGAAAAGAATAATACATTTTTTTTGGTTTTACCTCATATAAGTTTTTTTATTTTTTTCTATTATCTATTGATTTTTTTGGGTTGTGTGACGATTTTTACCCCAGGAAACACGCGGCATAGGCACTCAAAGAAGCAAAACAAAAGCAAAAACAAAACAAAAAAAACAAAAACAAAAACAAAAAACAAAAAATTAGCATACAGAAGAAGACATGTAAAAAAAAAAAAAGAGGAAAAAGAGGAAAAAAAAAAAAAAAAAAACTCACCTTTTGTCATCAGTCATTGACGAACGTAGTTATCAGCGGCAAGGTATTGATTGGCCCAGGCCTGGAACAAATGAATACGCTCTATGCAATCGAAATTGTTGGGAGACGGGCTGCGGTTTGAATATGCGATGAAGTCCTCCACTAGCCCGGTATAGAAGTGAAAGAGTACAGCCGGCTCAACGGTGATGGGAGGCGCGGGAACAGGATCGTGGCAACATTTGAGAAGGGCCTCAATCTGGTGAGGGCGAAGAAAAGCAAACTCGGTGATACCATAATCACCACAAACTGCGGGCAAAGGAATGCGAGGGTACTCGGGGTTACTACGGTAACCATCTTCTGATAACTCGTCATGCTCATGATTGGAAATAGTGGGAGCAGCCTCCTTACCGCTTTGAGGGAGGTCAGGATGATTATCAACCTTGATTGGCTGATGATTGGCAGGCTCAGACTTGCAAGGAACCGTTGGTTTGGACATCCAGTCTGGCAATTGGGTCCAAGAATCGTTGAAGGCAATTTTGTTAGATGAAAAATCCTGGAGAAAGAAAGAATTCAACAACTGAGCATCACATGCGACGGTCAAACAGCAAGCAATAAAAGTCTACATACTGGGACAGCAGGACTTTCCAAAACCTTGGCTGGATAGACCGGAGAATCAGCAGAAGAACAACGACCAGGAGTTCGAGGTTGATAAGTGGGCGACTCCCACGCGGAAGCGGTTGTATCCGCAGAGATGGCAGGATATGGGGTTGGCGTTCGGTATTGAGGTTGAAGGCCAACGAGGCCAGGCGGTATTGCCAAGCCGTTGACCTCTGAGGAAGGAGATGGGTGAAGCACTCTTTCATTGCTCGAGGGAGCAGGGATATCTTGACCCGAGTTCACAACCTGAAGAAACCAAATCAGCACCCAAAATCATAAACAGAAGTAACGTGGAACTTACTCTCTTCAAGGTATCCATTGTTGCATCGCCAACGATGATCTCGCAAAGAGCTTCTGGGCAGTCGGAGCAAATATCAGACATCACCAGCGACTGGGTGAGGTAGTCACGGCGCTCTTGGGTCCAGTTCATGCGGCCAGACGATGCGCGAGCTGCTTGCTCAACGGGGGTAGCATCAGCATCCTGGGAGAAGAGAGATAATTATCAGTTTTTTCTCTCTAAAAAGACAATAACAAAACATGAACAACTTACCCCAGGGAACGGCTGCCCTAATGGATGATGATTAAGCAAATTGCGATCAAACCCGAGGGGATCAATGGACGGGTGATCAATCTATGAGCAGGAAGAGCACCTCAGCACCAATCGACAAGTGGTGTTGAATAAAGAACGCACTCTAGTCGTAACGGAACTCGCACGAGGGCGCAAGCTGTATGGATGAGATGCGCGGTCTGGAAGAGGAAACATGACTGCTAGTGAAGACTTTGATGCAGAGGTTGTGTTGAATACTGTTGCAAACGAAGGGAGGATGATGAGCTGCTCTGATTGCCAGGGAAAGAGGCCTTTTTATAAGCCAGCCCCTCAAGCACACACCACAAAAAAAAAGAAACACAACTCACCCAGCGGCATCTCGACGACAAAGGGCTGCAGGCCCCGCGATCTGGACCTTTGATCTTGAAGAGGCGGGGTAGTTTCAAGGTAATAAAGCCAAATGCCTCTGCAGTTAAGCAGGGCATGACCTCGACAAATTAACCTGGACATAGGGACTATGAAAGGGAAAATCAGCGGGGTCGAGCAAGCAAATCTACATATAACTAAAGAAATGGCCTCTGGGGGCCAAACAATCCAGTACAATTAGCTGTCATGCGAGTAACGCCGGCGTCGGTATCCTGTACAAATTTCTGTCATGCAAGTAACGCCGGCGTCGGTATCCTGTACAAATTTCTGTCATCCGAGTAACGCCGGCGTCGATGTTCTTTTTTTTTATGTAGCAGTGATTGTTTAAACGGACTCCCTCAAGTCCGTCTCAGAATCCGTCCGAGCAGTGATCTGCTCGAACGGACTGTGTTTGAACGGACTCCCTCAGTTCCGTCTCTGAATCCGTCCGAGCAGTCACACTTGCTGGGCTGTGTTGACTCCGTTCATCGATTTGGACTCGCTGGGGTGTGTTACCGGAGTCATCGGACTCTAGAAATGGGTCACCCAGTCCGTTCAGGGTAACCGACTCCCTCCAACGGACTCGCTGTGGGTTGTGCGGACTCCGTTCAACGGACTCACCTTTGATTAGTATACTGTCCCCCTCATCATCACACCTCATACTTTCCCCCTCACCACACCTCAGTTAACTTCCTCATTCCAATTCTCAATTTTTTTTTTTTTTTTTTTTTTCATTGCAAAAATGCAACAATCCATTGAACAGTTGAGGAGAGCTTATGCCGCGGAACGGCAAGCTAGATTCAGAGAAAGTCAACGATCTGTTGCTCTATCTTCTTCCCCTTCATTGTCTTTTCACAATGCACAAAACGAGGCTGTCATACAAAGGGGTCTTATTGATCCTCATGTTCATTCTACAACAAGATTGTCTCATCTATACAATGATCTGGATACCCGCCATTCACAACAATCACAAAGTCCCCACCAACCACTTTCTGATCATTACCACCAATCACAGAGTCCCCGCCATGCATCCTCCCACCATTCACAACAATCACAAAGCCCCCACCGCCCACTTTCTGATCATTACTACCAATCCCAAAGTCCCCACCATTCACAACAAACACAAAGTCCCCACCACCCACTTTCCCATCATTACTACCAATCACAAAGTCCCCGCCATCCACCCTACCACCATTCACAACAATCACAAAGCCCCCGCCATCCACCCTCCCATCATTCACAACAATCACAAAGTCCCCACCACCCACTTTCCCATCATTACTACCAATCACAAAGTCCCCGCCATCCACCCTACCACCATTCACAACAATCACAAAGCCCCCGCCATCCGCCCTCCCACCATTCACAACAATCACAAAGTCCCCACCGCCCACTTTCCCATCATTACTACCAATCACAAAGTCCCCACCATCCTGCTCCTGGACATTCACAAAGTCCACAGCATCAATCATCCCATTGTTACCAAGAATCTCTCCCTCCACGCAGGGAGCACCAACGTTCTCTTTCTCAGCCTCTTCATTTTCAAAATCATGAAAATAACAATCATGGCAACCAAAGATCCAGGGTTTCCATTGTTAACTTGCTCAACTCCCAAAGTGCTTCACCAGGAAATGTACAGAATCCATTCCCATCTTCTGATAATTCTCCAAGTCTATCACCTGCACCAATACCCACAACCTGGGATGACCTGCCTGAAATTGATTTGGGGCTTCTTCAAGAACAAATTGAGCAAAGATTATCACAACCTGGATTGGCTGACGCTCCTGCTGGAAATTTGGTTGAAGATGATTTCCCAGACAACCACTCCCCCAGAAATCTTAACCAACAACATCCAAACCGCCCAATTGCATGGGGTTGGAATGAACCTGCTGGATTCAGGCCTTACACATTGAGGGCAGTGAGACGTTGTGCACACTGTCATGCCATACTCTTCACAGGAGAAACAAACTCACTTTGCTGCCGCCAAGGCAGGATCACTTTACAACAACCTCCCCCACCCCCAGAATTGCTTCAGATGTTTAAAACTGCAACTCAAAATCCCTCACCTGAAGGAAATCAACTGATTAAATCCATCCGCCTGATAAATAGCAACTTTGCATTTACATCTCTTGGAGTCAATGCTGCAACCAGGGCTGCACTCAACAATCAAGGCCAAGGTATCTATACATTCAAGGTGAAGGGGACAATTCACCATAAAATTGGAAGTTTGCTCCCACTTTCACAAGAAGTCCCCAAATTCTTACAGCTGTATATATATGACACAGAAAATGAGTTTGAAAACCGAAGGGTTCATGGTCAAGATCTACTTCCAGGACTGATGCAAAGAATCCAGTCAATACTTCACCATTACAATCCTCTCATACGCCAGTTTGAACGTGTTGCATCTGAATTAACTCCAAATAGATCAATAAGGCTAACTGATAATGCTAAAAATGTGGATCAAAGGGTTTATAACCTCCCAACAGGTGACCAAATTGCTGCAATATGGGTAGAAGGTAAGCTTACAATAATTTTATCAACCTTTCCAGTGATTACTTATTATTCTTTGACATTATCAATTTATTTAAATTCAAGGTAATGATCCTTCAACAACAAAGACAAGGGATGTCATCATCAAATATTGTGATGCAAATTTGTCAAGGATTTCTGAATTGGATCAAAAATATGACCCACTCCATTATGTACTATTACATCCAAATGGAGAACTTGGATGGAGCCCTGAACTCAAGGAAGAAATGCCACTGGCCACTGCCATGAATTATTATGCATATAAATTGGCTTTTCGCCATCAAGACTACTCTCTATTACATTGGTCTGGCCGTCTTTTTCAACAATACTGTGTGGATCAATATATCAAAATTGAAACAGAAAGGTTGCTGTATATCATATTGAATCAAAAAGACTTTCGCGTAGAGCAATTCTATGGTGTTGTGGATGCTTATCAAAATGGTGTGCAGATGGGTCATGAAACAGGTACATCCATTAAACCTTTCAGGATAAATCTTTTTATGATTCCCCTTCTAATCTGATTTCTTCTTGAACAGGCCGGAGATTAGTTTTACCCACATCTTTCATTGGTGGGCCTCGGGACATGAAGGCAAGATTCCAAGACGCTATGGCTTTGGTACAGACAATGGGAAAGCCTAATCTTTTCATAACAGTAACTTGCAACCCAGAATGGAAAGAAATCAGAGAAAAAATCATTCCTGGACAGTCACCACAGGATAGGCCTGATATTGTAACACGGGTCTTCAGGGCAAGGCTGAGGAAGATTTGTGATGAAATTTACAAGGACGGTATCTTTGGAAATACTGTTGGCCGGACACATGTCATAGAATTTCAGAAGAGAGGACTCCCTCATGCTCACATCTTGGTAATTCTGGAATCACGACACATACCAAGAACTACTGAACAGATTGATCAGATTGTAAGGGCAGAAATACCTGACCAGAGGACTGAACCATGGCTTTACCAAGCAGTATCAAGGCACATAATTCATGGACCCTGTGGATCTTACAACACAAAAGCTCCTTGCATGGTTAATGGTGTTTGCTCAAAAAAATATCCCAAGGCTTATTGTCCTGAAACTGTCATGAATGAAAATTCTTACCCTTTGTATAGGAGAAGGCCCAATGGACCAACAATCAGAAGAGGAAATAACAACTTAATCATTGACAACCGTTGGGTTGTGCCCTACAGTCCCTACTTATCAGCCAGATTTCAATGTCACATCAATGTTGAAATTTGTGCCGAGATATCTGCAGTCAAATACCTCTACAAATATGTCTACAAGGGACACGATAAAGTAGTATTGGATGTTGGGGAAAATATTGATGAGGTCAATAGATTCAGAGATTCCCGCTGGGTTGCAGCTCCAGAAGCATGCTGGAGAATTTTCTCTTTCAAATTATCTGCAACTTATCCCTCTGTGATTTGATTGGACATCCACCTGCCTGACCAACATCGAATAACCTTTTCACAAGACGAAGAATTGACAGATGTCATTGAAAGGGGTGCTGCATCTAAAACAATGCTCACAGGATATTTTGCAAGGAATCTAATAGATCCTCAGGCCAGGCATCTCAAATATTCTGAATTCCCCCAGCACTACACATGGCACCCCAGCACCAAAGAATGGAAACCAAGGCAGAGGGGGTTTTCAATTGGAAGAATCTATGCGGTTTATCCTTCTGACCCAGAAAAATGGCATTTACGTCTATTGCTCAAGCACGTCACCGGCGCCACCTCATTTGAGAATCTCCGTACGTTTCAGGGACAGATTTATACCAGTTTTCGTTCAGCTGCTTTTGCCCGGGGTCTGTTGGAAAATGATCATTATTTGGAAGCCACAATGGCTGAAGCAAATGAAACAATGATGCCATCTTATTTGAGAAAGTTATTTGGGATACTTTTAGCAACATGTCAACCTTCAGACCCTCTGCGTTTATGGAATTCTTCCTACCATTGCATGACTGAAGACTGGATCCATCAGGGATGTCAAGATGATGCATTCATGACAAATAAGATTATTGAAGTGATCAATCCAATCCTGCTCCAGAATGGTCTTTCACGTGTGGATCTATCATTTCCTGATCTTCCAAGATATGATCCCTCTGTTGGTAGAAACCAGCTAAACAGAAACTGGATGTTGGATGAAGAGAGGTCAAGCTTCAATGTGGACCCAGATCAAATTGAAAATGCAAATAATTTGAACATTCAGCAGAGATCAGCCTTTGATCAGATCATCAATGCATGTTATTCAGAACAACCTGCTTGCTTCTTTATTGATGGTCCAGGTGGCTCTGGAAAGACTTTCTTATACAACTGCTTACTGGCCAATGTAAGATCAACCCAAAGAATTGCTATTGCCTGTGCTGGAAGTGGTGAGCTCTAAATTTTCTAACCATATGGATATTCAACCTGCCCCATTTTGATTTTTAATCCCTCTGAGTTCATAGGAATTGCAGCTATGAACATGCCATATGGCAGGACTGCCCATCTAACTTTTGGAATTCCTCCAAAGCTTCTGCAAAATTCAGTCTCTTCAATTGCAAAACATTCTCAAAAGGCAGATGTTTTGAGGCAATCAAAACTGATAATTTGGGATGAAGCCCCAATGACACATAGAAATGCACTTGAATTGGTAGACAGATTACTCCAAGACTTGATGGATTCAGACCAACCCTTTGGTGGAAAGGTAATTGTGCTAGGAGGTGACTTCCGTCAAGTTCTACCAGTAGTAAGGAAGGGATCACGTCCCCAGATTGTTGATGCAAGCATTGTCAACTCTTACTGCTGGAGATACTTTCAACAAAATATCATCCGCCTTTCAGTGAACATGCGTGCGGCAGGTGATCCTCAATTTCAGCAATTTCTTTTATCCGTTGGAAATGGTCAAGGTATCAATCAATCAAACAACAAGATCAACCTACCTACTTCTATGGTCATTCGTGGGGGTTCTCAAGAGCAAAATTTGGATTATCTCATAAGACAGATATTTCCAAATATAACCACCTCTTTTGCAGATCCACAATATTTTCTGGATCGGGCAATTCTATGCTGCAAGAATGTTTCTGTGAACCAAATCAACTCTAGAATCTTAGAATCTATTCTGTCTCAAGGGAGAACTTACACAAGCTATGATTCTGTAGAGGATGATCCCCAAAACCTATATTTGCAAGAGTACATCAATGGGTTGAACATCTCAGGTTTCCCACCTCATATTCTGCAATTGAAACGTGGAGTGCCAATAATAATGCTCAGGAACCTTGATCGGACAATGGGAGTTTGTAATGGAACCAGGTTGATTGTGGAAAACTTGGGACCAAATGTGATTTACGCAAGAGTCATATCAGGTAACAGAGTTAATGACTTAGTGGCCATCCCTCGCATTCCTTTCATATCTGACCCAGATGAGTCTGGACTGCCTTTCAAGCTCATACGCAAGCAATTTCCAGTCAATCTGGCCTTCTCCCTCACAATCAATAAATCTCAAGGTCAAACAATTGGCAATGTTGGTATTGTACTTCATGAACCTGTGTTTAGTCATGGCCAGCTCTATGTTGCATTGTCAAGAAGCAAGTCAAGCCAAACTACTAAGGTAGTGATCCCACAGCCTGAAAGTGGCCAGCCTTCATATGAAACTTCAAACATTGTTTACAAGGAGGTTCTCTCATGTGTTCAGGGTTTTTGATTCTCCCTCATCACCATTACCCCAAACATTTACTTCTTCAGCAACAACTTTTATGTCTTCTCCAAAAACAAACTGACCTTATCTCACCCAGTTTCCCCTTGAAATGTTGTTTTCCCACCCATTTTTCAGTTAAAAGTTGGGTTTTCCTGTGACTGAATGCATTGTCACCCTGAAATTTCACCATCAATTGTTTGAAAATTTTATATCATTTCCTTTGAGCTGTCCCATTCCCCGTGGGGCCTTTCACATCCTGTGACTTTCTCACCCCCTGAAACCCCAAAGTTGGGGGCTATGCCCTTGCTGTGATTTACAAACCCCTACGACTTTAACACCCCCTGGAACCCCAAATTTGGGGGCTTCCCCTTGTAAGCAATATAAAAAAATAAATACGTACGTCGTGGTGCACCCGGCTCCGAATGTTTGGACTGTCAGCAGAAGATCGCAGAAGGCGGTCGGTTGGTTTGGGTTTGTTGGAATCAGTCTGGCGGCGAAATCGAAGGATTGGCTCTGAGGCACCGCGGGCGCCTCAAAGGAATCCGCCCCAGGAGAGGGAGGACGTGGTCGGCGAAGCCGGCTTGTGAGTTGTTGGAGGTCGTTTGGATCAAGAAGACGGCGGAAGGGCGCGAAGTTTGGTCCCATGCAGCTCAAGGCTGCAGAAGTGAGCTCCAATTCGATCCTGAGGCTAGCGGTGGTGGAGGCGACGACAGCTTGATGAATCGTGGGCAACGAAGTCAAGTATTCTCTCTGAATCTGGGAACCCCACTGCGTAGAGGGTTGCGACAGACTCTGAGAGAATACCCCCAGCTATGTGTTGGGAGGATTATCTACTGTTGTGATCCGAGTCGGACCTCAGGTATGGTCGGAGCCAAACATGATCGGCCGGCATGTAACCCCCCCCCTTGGGGGTGTCACAAGAAGAATCACAGGATCCCAAACTGACCGGTACTTAGTCCAGCCATTCCCCCGCCCCTCCTAGCTCAGCAGAGATGTTCCTTCCATCTCTCCTGAGCTAGGTGAGTCTGTCCAGTTCCTCTTCCTTTCTCCTTCTTCCCAGAACCTTGTATGTAGTCCTGACACAGAGATGTTCCTTCCATCTCTCCTGAGCTAGGTTTCTGTAATCCACACCATCGTTGGTTCTAGAAAGCTCTCGAGGCTCAGCCTTTCCCGCTCCCAGTGCCAGTTTCCCTCCAGGGAAGAGCCCCCTATTGTTGGCTCTTACACGGCATCGCAGACGGGGGGGGGGGGGGGGGTCAGAAAGACTGGACAGGTAGCGCGCGTCCCCAATCACTACTCGACAACAGAACGGGCGGGCGCAATCAACACAGAGCACCCGGGCCCAGGGCCTGTTTACTCAGGAACAGCGTACGGGTCCCCGATCAATACTCGTTGACCTGGGCTTGCGGCTTCAAGCGCGCGCACTCTGGAGTTCTAGCGCAGCGACTACGTGCAACGGCGACACAAAGTCACATGCTGCAGAACTGCGCAGCTGCGCAGCTGCGGACTGCGCGCAGCACTTCGACTCCCAGACATGAAAAATTTTCCAGCTCACAAATCAACTCAAAAATCACAAAATCCAATTTTTGTGCAAACTTCACTCTATGGTACCCCAGCAACAAAAGAAAGCCAATATTCCAGAATTCTGGAATGACAGCCGTGCAAACTCAAATTTCAAGCTTTCAAAACTCAAAAGGTAGCACTTTTTCACGGCAAATTGTCTGGGGACAGACAATAAGTTGGGGGAGGATGTGGTATACAAAATGGGAAAAATCAAAAGTTTTTCTTTCATTTGCGTAATTAGTCATAGAATGCCTCAGGGTACAACCATATGGACCCCAGAAATGGAATCTACGGCCAAATTACCCCCTAGTCCCCACTGGAAGCGTAGACAGAACCCCACTACACTGGAAGTTAGCCCTTTAGACAACCTGTAGCATCCCATCAAACCCCTGTCACACATCTCAAGTCACCCTTCCCTCACTATACACATAAACACCCATATTTTCCCTGCTACACTCTAGCTCCACTGCATATATTAGTTTGTATTTGTTTGCCATCCGCATTACATCATGTAGCACTGCCCCTGCGGCTGTGCCCTGCAACCCCATTGTTCCCCGCCTCATTTATGCACCTCCTTGCATAAATTAAGCACAGCCTCACTCATGCACGCACCCCTTGCATAAATTGTACACAGCCACTCCTGTATTTGCACAGCCCCCCTGGAGCAAAAATCCCTCACATTTGTCTATATAAGGAGCTCTCCCCCCCCCCCATTTTTGTTCCTGAGCTTATCACTCATGAGTGATTCACTCACCACCTTGTACTCTTGACACTTACAACTTACAACTATACTCATAACAAACCTTATATATCAATAACAACTCTTTATACGGTTCATTAAACAAACTCATCTTGAGCATCCACTCCTATCATCTTATTAAAACTTGCCAAGCGGAGCTTGGTGGGTCTTGTAGCTGATAGTATAGAAGGGCAGAGCTTGCAACTCCTTCATCCCCTTCTCCATTCAGCAAAAGGGTTTCACAACCACTTTTGAGTCTTACACCGGCACCTGGTGTTGCTAATGGAGGCATGGATCAAAGGATCCGAGTTCCAAAAGGCCTTGCTAGACTTGGTCCTCGTCGCCTTCTGGGGCTTAGCGAGGCTAGGCGAACTCACCTACAACGACAAAACTGGACCCCTTCGCGAGTCGGCCTCCGTGCTAGTCAAGGACGTCAGTTTTCAGACCATCAACCTCAAGAAGAGAGCTACCCTGATCGTGCGAGGAGCCAAGACGGCCAGCCCAAGAGAAGAGCAAGAACTCCACCTGTTGGCGAGGAAGATGATGATATGTCCCATCTTAGCTCTCAAGAGAAGGATCAAAGACGCCGCCGGACTCGACACCTCCCTGTTTGGTTACTGGGAAGCTGGCACAAGGATGCACCTCACCAAACCTGCCGCCTGTTGTGCCCTATCGCAGTTTTGGAACAAGAACGGGTGCTCAGGGATATCCGGCCACTCTTTCAGGGTTGGAGGTACCTCTTTCCTCCAGGCAGCTGGAATTCACGGGGAGGGAATCCGCTGGCTTGGCCGTTGGGCCTCAGACTGCCACAAGCTTTACATCAGAGAATACTCCGACGCGGAAACCGCCAACACGAACAACATCTTACAAGAGTTGCAGAAGTGTTGGGACAATTAAACCCCTCTCCCCCTTGTCGCAATCCATAGTCCTCACTCAGACTGGTCAGCCTGGGCAAGAGCAGAATCCACGAAGGTTCCCGGCTCCGAGCTCTCCTGAGCCGGAGTTATGGGTCTAGCACCTTTGCCCTCACACCCTCCGGGGGCTTTCTGCTCCAGGAGGATCCGGTCCACTGCCTTCCTCTCCCTCTGGGACTTCTCCCCGTCGAGTACCCCCTCCTGGGACACTCTGTACGACGGGAGGTGTTGCAGGAACGCAGATCAAGGACCGGGGACAATTCCTCCCCCGTCCCACACACAAGAGTCTTGGGAAGTCACTCCCTGACTTCCGGGGCTCTCACTATGTGAACAATTAGCTATGGCACGCTTAGACAAAGAGAGAATGAGCTGCGGCCCGCAGCCGCGTCCTCAAAGCATGATGATGCGGCAGGGCCCGGGAGGAGCACACACGGTAGGTCGTGTGACACCCCCACCCAGGATCTCCTAGCCTAAGCCAGACCTCGCCGCGGCGTCCAGGTTAGAATGGATGCCGTTTTCTCCCGCCAACTTGACAAGCGCTGACTTGTGGGGTCTTTGTCCACGCTCTACCATACCCTGTCCCTCAGGGTAATAGGGGGTAGAAACCCTGTGTTGACCAGGAAGAGTGTGCAGCATCTTGGCCAACGCGCCGCCAAATTCAGAACCTCCATTGGTGGAGTAAGACCGGGCTAGACCATAGCGCATGGTCCAATTTTCTTGAAGGAAGGCAGCTACTGCCTCCGAAGTCAGATTATTGATAATTTTTTCCTCAACCCACCCCGAAAAGTCGTCGCAAGCTACAATGAGGTACTTCGCGCCGCTAGCCTTGAGGTGTACGGCGTCCATGGAAGCGCGTCCAAAGACGGTTGACTCGCCAGTCAGGTATTGCAACTCCAGAGGCCTCCTGAGATCCTTCTTCTGGAACGCCTCGCAGCTGCGACACCAACGCTTCACAGCTTGCTTGAGGGAAGGCCACCAAAATCTCTCTGATACCCTTCAGTAAGTCTCCGCGGTGTCATGGTGCCCCAGACCTTCGTGCAACTCCTGCAGAATCGAATCCTGTTTCTCCGCAATGGTTACAACGATGCGCGGTAAAGGGCTACCGCGCTTCATCAGTTGACTGGCTTGTAGAAAGAAATCTGCAGCTCGACGCTTCAATGCACGAAATTCCTGATCATCAGACCCATCCGGGCGAGACAGCGTTGCTAGAAAGATCTCCATACGCCGCCAGAAGCCTTCTTGATATCCAAAATAGCCCACTTCAGAGGTGACAGAGAAGGAATGGAGCAGGCAGACCAGCGGAGAATCTTTGTCAAACTCAGATGTCGGTGGGTCGGACTCTTTGTCACCTTGAGGGCGGCGAGAAAGGCCATTGGGAATTAAAAAAGATTTTCCTGGGCGGTGGACTATATCAAACGAAAAGAGTTGAATAAACGCTACCCAGCGCGTCATGGGAGCGTTGGGCAAGCTTGGCGCATTGATCATTTGGATGAGGGACTGAGAATCAACCTAGAGCTCGAAGTGTTTGCCCCACAAGATTGTTTGGAGCTTTTTGAGAACCCGAGCTACCCCACATAGTTCTAGCTTTGATTGGGAGTAACGCGACTCCACGTCTGAGAAGAGCAGAGATTTGTAAAGCGCTGGGCGGTCCAATCCGTTTGCGTCTTCTTGAAAAAGGACTGCGCCGGCTGCATGGAAACTAGAATCAACAGCTAACTTGATCTTGCCCGCGTCCGGGCCGTAGTCGATCTTGACAAGAACAATGTCCTGACCCACAATAAGCTTCAGTTCTTCAAAAGCATCTTCGCAGTCGGCGGTTCAAACAAACTCCACATCTTTGCGCGTCAGTCGACGGAGCGGCAAACAAATCTAGAGACAGGGATGGGATGAATATTCTAACGTACACCACCACCCCTAAAAATCCGCGCACTTCTGTTGCGTTTGTTGGGGTCGGCCACGACAGAATCTTGTTGATCTTGGTCTTCGCCATGCGTCGGCCTTCCTTACAGACCACATGGCCTACTATCTCCAGGGCGGGAACACAAGCCGCCAACTTGGACGCCAAAACTGTGAGTCCGGATTCCTCGACCCGGAATAGTATGCGCTCAAGTACCTCCGCATACTCCCAAATAAAACGTCAAATATTGGAGTGCCAGTCGAGAGTCTCGTTGTCGTAGTCTGAAGCCAGCCCCTTGATCCCTCCGTCGTCTATGAAGATGCCAATGTGATCTGGAATCTTGTCCTGGAGAATCCAGACTATCTGTGCCTGATAGACCGCAACTGAGTTGGTTGCGCTCTGAGGGAGTCTTGTGAGCTGAAAGCGCCCCAAAGGTGTATCAAACGTTGTGAGAGGGCGAGAAATTGGATGAAGTGCGCGCTCGTCATAGCCGCCCATAATATTTCCGAGACCGTAACAAGCTTGCCCGGAAAATGACTCTACAAACTCCTCTATGGCTGGAGGAACCCCAGCGTTGCGGATGGTGACTTTGTTGAGAGGTTGTAAATCGTGCACAATACGTAATTTGCCATTGCTCTTGAGTACAAAACATACCGGGCTGGTATAACTGTAGGAATACCAGACCAGACCACCCGCAGCTCCCGTCAGGGAAGACAGCGCGGTTAAGCCCAGATTACCCGCAGCAACCGCAAAGGAATCTTGCGCAGTTAACCAAAGCCCCAAACCCAGCTGCACAAAGAGGTAAGACCCAGACCTAACCCAATCTCAAGCTTACAAGCCCCGCTTGATCTCTTGCAGATACAGAAACCATAACGGCAACCGCACCGGGGAAAGGAAGATCAAACTCAGCCACCGAGTACGTGATAGAGGAGAGATAGAGTTAGAGTTCAGACAAAGCTGACCGACCTCTTTCTTGCAGATCCCTCGTAGAACGTCTTGGCAAACAGACATCAGCCACCCTACTCAATAGGATCACGGCCAGCTCTGCAACCAGTGAGTAGCCCGATACTTGAGATCAGGGAGAGACAAGATAGCTGACTTGAATCAAACTATGTTCGACAAGCAGATCAAAAAGCCGCGCACCCGTACTGAAAGGATAAGACCAAGTTATTTGAATAACTGGCTCCTGCGTTGGTAAGCTTAGAAACCACACCCAGAACAGAAACAGACAGTGAGAGAAGTAGCTGACGAGGGCGTGATATATAGACCCGCCTTCAAACAGCCATACCTCTCATCTCAGCTCAAACTCAGACGAAGCCACACAGAAGAATTATCCCTAAAAGCAAAGCACCCACTCGTGCTGCTTTCAGGTAAATTCATCATTCAGATCTTTCCTTTTATCTTAATATAATTATGTATATACAATCATTTATTAATATAAGGAAAAACACTTTCAGTTGCTCCAATTTTTTCAGATTTACAGTCTTGATACGCTCGATTTCACCCAATCAAAAGGCATCTGAAAGCAGGAAGAGATGGCCAATACGCGAACCCAAGGCGCTGAACCCAAGGCGCTAGCTCTGCACAAGATCAAACTCTGCAGGCACCTAAGAGCAAAACCTATAGCCCAGATAAAGATCATGTAAACGTTCCGAAATTCAACAGAACAAATTTTCCGCTTTGGGAGCGCAAGATTAAGATGCATCTTTGACCTTGGAGATTCAAAGATTACATACTAAAGCCCTTGTCCAAAGAACCGGACGACAAAGAGCTCCAGGGCGCCTTACGCACGTGTAGCATACTCAGCGAGGCAATCTCAAATGCCATCTTTACGAGCATCATAAACGATGAAAATGAGCAGGACCCCTATGCAATCTGGACCAAAACAAGAGGATTTACGCCTCAGACTCCCTATTGTCGGTATTCCAGGTATGGAATAAATGGCTCAATATCCAATACAACAAGGATATGAACTCGTACATTGTTGAAATGGAAGAGAGTCTCTCCAAGTTTAGCTCACTTGGATTGAAAGTCCCTGACGTGCTAGTTGGATGTGGCATAGTAGGAAAAATCACTAAACGGCGGCCGATGTTGATGCAAGCTCTCTTTGCGGACCTCAAGGCCCTAGCGAAGCCAAAGGGAATTATTGCAAAGCTGCGCGACATTGGACAACATGAGACAGCTACGAAAAGAAAGTTTGTTGATGACCCGGAGCCAACGTCAACGGCTCTGGCTACCGGAACCAGCCGCAAGCCAAAGAAACCCTCAGGCCCAATCATTTGATGTAGTAAGGGCAAGCACAACCCAAGAGCCACTTCCCACGTCAAAGCGGACTGCTGGACAATTAATCCAACGTTTCGTCCCCCGGACAAACCCCTCATGGAGAAGGACCGGCCCCAGAAGAAGCAACAGACCGCGTATCACACGGAAGCCGATGATGATGAAGAGGAAGAGGTGCATCACGTTGCGCTGGTCAAACCATCATTCACATACAACATGACCACCAGCCCCCGCGCCTTGTTGACAATTCTGGACTCGGGAGCCAGCAATCATATGCTGACCTCCCTCAAATACTTCACCGACACGACCCCAGTTCACATCAGCATTCTGACCGGAAGCGGAAAATACGAATTGGTCGCCATTGCTTGCGGCACTGCTAAGCTTCTCTTACCATCGGGCAAGATCATGACGTTATCAGGAGCGCTATACGTCCCCAAACTCACCCGCAACCTGATCTCTATGGTCCAGCTCCTTAATCACAAAGCCGTGATCCGCGAGAGGAATGGTGAATTCAAAGTGCAGATAGATGACACTACCCCCTTCAGCGTTGAGGTCTTGAACAACCTACTGGAGATAGTAGCGGTCGCCCCGGTGCCTCAGCAAGCAACCGGCCTCAGCACCACAGCCCTAACAACCCTCTCTGATTTTCAGAAATGGCATAATAGGCTCGGCCATGCAAGCTCGGGCCGCATCGCCCAAATGATACCAAAGAAGATCAACCTAGTGAAGACACACGCATGCGCCGCGTGTATGCAGGGCAAACTAACCAGAGTCTCATGCAACGGCACGTTCAAGCTTGCCAAGGCCCCAATGAGCATCGTCCACGCCGATTTGCTTGGACCTATCTCTCCCCCAACAAACGGCGGAGCACAATATTTCCTGACTTTGGTGGACCAGTTCACGGGCTATATCCACACAACCATACTCAAGGAGAAGAGCCAGTCAGCACAAGCCATACTGGACTACAAGACATTTTTTGAGAAGCAAACAGGCCGTTCCCTGAAGAAGCTCATCTCCAACGGCGGAGGTGAATTCGTTAACGGCAATCTGGCAGAACACCTCAAGTCTGAAGGTATACAGCACAACGTCGTCCCAGCCTATACGCCGCAGAACAATGGAGTGGCGGAGAGGGCAAACAGAACAATCATTGACATGACTTGCTGCCTCTTGATGCAAGCCAACCTCGCTCCAGAATGGTGGGCCAAGGCAGTCCAGACAGCCACCTTGACAACAAACTGCCTTCCCTCTCTAGGGAAGAGAAAACAATGCCCGCTCCAGCTCCTCTTCAACATCAAGCCAAACATTCAATTCTTTTGGCCCTTTGGATGTCGGGCATGGATAGTCAAGCCAAAGCCCAATTGGGGCACGAAGTTCTCGCCCATATTGTGGGAAGGAGTACTTCCAGGCTACGCTAACAACTACTTGTCGTACAAGGTGTACCGCCTGGAAGATAGGGCCATAGTCACAGCCAAGCACGTTCACTTTGACAAGGCTTACTCCCCAGACTGCCCACCCTTGAATCGAAGCTATACACCTCTAGAACACAACAAGATGCCTAGCTTCAAGGACAATGACCCGCTTCTGTTTTCGGAAGAAGATTCCATTCCCCAGACAACCACCACAGATGAGGCTGCAGCAGAGCTCAAGGCCAAAGAGCGCGACATCAACAAAATCATCCAGAATCTTCAATCATCCGGCTCTCCAACCCCTGATCATCAAGCCCAAGATGAGCAGCTAAACCCGGCTATCTCGTTGGAAGACACAAATAGGCCCCGCTTCGCCTGGACAACCAACCCCCCTCCAAAGGAGATCTCCAGCCAAATCACCGCCAGTGACATTGTCTCAGGAAGGCGCACTCACCACGCCTACCTAGTTGAAATAGAGGTTGACCCGAAGAGCCATAGGCAGGCCATGTCAAGAAAAGACCGCTTGCAATGGACAGTGGCAGAGAAGAAAGAGAACAAGAATATGGTGAAGCACAAAGTTTGGGTGATTTGCCAGCGGCTGGACTCGGTGTGGTGACCTCTCTCGTGGCCAGCTAGTCAGGAACAACATTGCCGCTGCCAGCAACATCGCCAGCAACATCAAGATCAGGACTCCATACTCTCCTCACGCCCCAAGACTCATCAAGATCCTCAAGGCCTTCAAGAATTCACCCTTCTTCCATCCCCTTTTTTCCCTTCTTTTTTTTTCCCTCTCCTCATCTTCCACTCCCCCTATCTTCCATACTCCTTCTCCTCTTTCACTTCCCCTGTCCCTGTCACTTAACTCTTTCATCTTTCTTGGTCCTAACACAGCGCCTGCTGTGGGTTTATTTCCTGGTTGTTTCTGGTCCTCTTTCTTCTGTTTGTTCTGTGTGTTCTGTCCGTTCTGTCCTGAGTGTTTCCGCCTTCTCTTTCCTTTTTTTCTCTTTTTCTTCTTTGGTTCTTTTCTTGCAGTTTCATATCACTGTGATCTCATTATTTCTTTGTTTTGTGTTCTCTTTTTTCCTTCTGCTTTTGTTTGTTGTGTGTGTGTGCGCGCGTAGCACGCGGAGGATGTGATGAAATTTATGTGACATGTCACCCGGAGTCCAAGTTCAGCTCGAATTTGGATGATGGGTGGCCATGGCATTCTAATCCCCAGAATACGGTCCATCCTTGAGTCTATTGATCATGTCTTCAGAGTTCAAACTTTTGGGCTCTGCCCGCCGATCACCTTTCATCCAGAGTTCCTGATCCCTTTCCTTTTTTATCCCTTAAGATCACACCCCACCATCCTCAAAACAAAACAACCGCCGCCAAGGATCTGAACCCTGGCGAACCTCTCAAAACCACCCCCAACCACACAGCTATCACTGATCCTTTTTTTCTTTGCGCTCATCTCAACGGACCACCACAACAAGGGCAGCCTAAACAGCACCCATTCCCCTCACACGACTTCCGCCGCCTAGCACGGACAGGAGTCCCTCATTGGACGAGCCCATTCCATCAACATGGGCATACAGGAGGAAGCTGGGTCCAGCCAATGAAGTCATCAAATTTAAAGCCCAAATTAGCGCGCAAGGCTTCAGGCAAATCCATGGACAAAATTTCAATATAATCTACGCTCCAACGGGCAAAGCCGCCTCTCTCCAACTGCTCATTTTGTTTGCAGTCAACAACGGACTGAAAATCCACCAGCTGGATGTGCAGAGCGCGTTTCTCACTTGCCCCCTGGAGGAGACAGTCACCTTACTTCCGTCGCAGGGCTATGATTGTCCGCCAAACTCCGTACTCCACCTCAAGAAAGAAATCTACGGGCTCCGGCAATCACCGCTAGTGTGGTACAAGCGCCTCACGGCATACCTCAAGACCCTTGGCTTTAAGATCTTGCTGTCCGACCCATGTGTGTTCTGGAGGCAGGAAGAAAGAGGCCGGCCAGCAACATGGCTATTTGCGCATGTGGACGACATCGCCATTATCAGCAAGCACCCGGAAGAGTTCCGCGCTGAGATGGAGAAGGAGTTCGACATCAAGTACCCAGGAGAAGCCAAATTTCTCCTTGGCATGAACATTGAGCGCTTTGACGACGGCCTGCAGATAAATCAGACCCAGTACGTCGAACGCAAACTGGCGGAGTTCGGATTCGAGAAAGAACACCCGGCAACATGCCCCCTCAACCCAAGGGAGCGTCTATCCAAGGCAACAGCTCAAGAGATCGAGGTGTTCAGCAAGCTCAACGTTAACTATTGCGCCCTTGTGGGCTCGCTGAACTATTTAAGTATCCTGACTTGGCCGGACATCTCTTTTGCCGTCAGTCAACTCTCCCAATACCTGGAAAACCCAGGAATTAGGCAATACCAAGCAGAAGTGAAGGTTTTCAGATACCTCTCCGGGACTCGTTGCATTGGACTAACTTTCAAGCGTTCGGTTGCGACCAATCTGAGGGCGTTCTCTGATGCAGACTGGGGGAACTGCTTGGATACTAGGCGCTCAACTACCGGCTTTGTGATAATCATGGGCGATCACCTGCTCAACTGGGAGTCAAGCAAGCAGCCCACAGTATCCTTATCCACCACCGAGGCAGAATACAAAGCGTTGTCCAATCTGGGCCGCGACTTGGCGTGGTTTGCAAGCATCATCAAGAAAACTGAAATCAGCAAAACCGTGGAAAAGATTGAAGTCTCAGTGGACAACAAGGGCGCTATCAACTTGGCCAACAGCGAGACCTCCCAAAATAGCTTTTGAACAAAGCACATGGATATCCGGCTGCACTTCATCCGGGAGCCCATATCTTTTCAACTCATCAAGCTCAGGCACGTCAAGACCACCGCCAACGCGGCTGATTTCCTCACGAAAGCCCTCAGCCGTTTGGTAATTCAACGCTCACTCGCTCAAATCGGGGTAGTCCAAATCTCCAACCTTGCTTCGAATCTCACGACTCGAAGCATGCAAGGCTGTAGGAATACCAGACCAGACTAGACAACCCGCAGCTCCCGTCAGGGAAGACAGCGCGGTTAAGCCCAGACTACCCGCAGCAACCGCAAAGGAAGCTCGCGCGGTTAACCAAAGCCCCAAACCCAGCTGCGCAAAGAGGTAAGACCCCTCAAGCAGTCCAGACACAGACCTAACCCAATCTCAAGCTGACAAGCCCTGCTTGATCTCTTGCAGATACAGAAACCATAACGGCAACCGCACCGGGGAAAGGAAGATCAAACTCAGCCACCGAGTATGTGATAGAGGAGAGATAGAGTTAGAGTTCAGACAAAGCTGACCGACCTCTTTCTTGCAGATCCCTCGTAGACCGTCTTGGCAAACAGACATCAGCCACCCTACTCAATAGGATCACGGCCAGCTCTGCAACCAGTGAGTAGCCCGATACTTGAGATCAGGGAGAGACAAGATAGCTGACTTGAATCAAACTATGTTCGACAAGCAGATCAAAAAGCCGCGCACCCGTACTGAAAGGATAAGACCAAGTTATTTGAATAACTGGCTCCTGCGTTGGTAAGCTTAGAAACCACACCCAGAACAGAAACAGACAGTGAGAGAAGTAGCTGACGAAGGCGTGATATATAGACCCGCCTTCAAACAGCCATACCTCTCATCTCAGCTCAAACTCAGACAAAGCAACACAGAAGAATTATCCCTAAAAGCAAAGCACCCACTTGTGCTGCTTTCAGGTAAATTTGTCAGCCGGGCTACCATTCTAGAATAGAGCCCCGCCTGCAGCTCCGGTAGCGCAGCCAAGAGCACCGTAAACCGGGTGCAGAGCAGATCTCTGCGCAGCATAGATTTGTTTTAAATTGTTTTAAATATTACAAATAGCTTCCTAGAGAAGCTAGACACCAACGGGACCGCCGCGCGGTCCAGAATCTCTTCTGTACAATATATCCCAACTAGGTACAAGTAACAAAAACAAGGGAGCATGTATAAAAAGACCCCCTCAGAAGACCCACGTAATACTCAGCAGACAGCCACTGGTTGCGCGAAAACTACGTGGGCTTGTTAGCGGCTAAATCACTCAGCCACGCGATACAGAGTACTGTAGTACCTGGTCGCATGGAAACAACAGCCGCCAGTAGGCGGCTAAACAATCAAGCCACGCGACTCAGAGAACTACAGTACCTGGTCGCGTGGTAGCAATCTTCTTCCGAGCTCCGTTGCAGCAACAGTAGCGGAAAGACTCGGACACGAATCGCCGAAGAGCTCCGCATAGGAACCGACTCCTAGTGATCCTCGACTCGAGAGCAGAGGATCTCTAGCGTGTCATTTCGAGTAGAACTCTTTAAACGAGTTCCGAGAAGAAAGAATCTTCCTTGTGACCGGTATCCAAGAGATACGGGTCTTACGAGTAGCAAGACCAGTAAAGAGGCTGTGCCTTCCAACAAAATGTATTGGAAGGCCATCCAGGAGAATAGCGAGCCGACGAGCCTCCCAGAAACAGCATAAAAGCCGGTGTTGGGAGGACTCTGGCTCCCCAGAATCGTCAACCACTTTAACCGCCCAGCAGCGCACTACTTCGCCGAACATATTCGTTGATCAGTTCGCTCTCAGCTTGTGTTAGATTGTTTTTAGATTTATTGCTCGTCGCTGGACTCCTGCTTCAACAGTAAGTCCAGCTCATTTTCTCTTTATCATCTCGGGTGTAATCCCCATCAACTATATACTTGGGAAATTGTCGAACTACCCCCGCTTGTCGGACCCCAGACAACACAGGATCCACTACCCCTGCTCGTCAGGCCCTGTAAGAACCGCCCCGGAGGGCACCATAACCATTCCGCTGCTCTCGCGGCCCCTCCGTTACATCCCATTAGGGATATAAAAACTTTAACACCATCATCCTACCGCGTCTACCGACGCGCTCACTCGCCGCAGTCACTCGTGTAGCTAGAGGACTTCGTGTCTTGGCATCACCGAGCCTGACAATTGGGGGTCTGGCCGGGAACTTATCCCAAAAAACCAGAAAAAATCCTACTATTTCGTCTATCTGACGATTAACCAAACCAAACCTACCTCTAAAATTCTTTTAGCTTACATCACCGTTAGATTGTGTCTAGAAAACTCTGCAGTTTGAGCACGGCGCGCTATATCGCACCATTAGATTGACCTTTTAGTCTAGTAAAGCTCAAAAACCGCGCTCTTTCGCGCGCAACTTACCCCTGAACAATTCTGAAGCTACTAATCCTTCAGAATTATCTCCTATCATCTCTTTACTCGCTTTTGAACCTCCCTAACTTGCTTTTTGCGTTCTTATTTTTCCACATCAGTGGCTCATTTACAACAGAACGCCGAGCTGATTCAATATTACCTCCGCTATCTTAAACTCAGAAACGAAGAGTTTATTAAAAACTACCAGCCGGACGACTTTGAAAAGTTAACCTGCGAAGAAAGAATCCAACTCGGCACGATCCTAGTTGAAAAGAGCAAGAAAAAAGATTTAGAGGCTCGAATCACTCTGAACTTTCTACTCAACGAACACCGGTTGAATAGAATTCAAAGAAAAAAGGAAAGAAGTAAATCGCTTTTTTTTCGCGTACTTAAAAATTTACTTTGAAAAATTCTAACAAATTATTGATTCTTCCGCTTAGTGGCCGAACAAAACAAGGAAAAAACAAGCTCCTTTACTGCAAAAGAAGCCGAGAAGTTTGAGAATCCCGTATTAAGCGATTCTGAAGCGGACGAACTCGGTTAGTCCAAGTTTCTCTTGCAAATAATCCGTATAAAAACACTAAAACATAAATAAATAAATAAAAAAACATAAACTAACATGTCCACCCGATCGAGCAGACCCGATCTCAAAGGACCTCTGTCCACCCCCAAGAGGCATCCTAGACAAGCCACCGGCGGCGGAAGCCGAGGAAGTGGCGGAAGAGGAGGAAGCCGCGGAGGAGGAGGAAGCCGCGGAGGTAGCCGTCGAGCCTCCCAAGGAGAAGACTCCGAAGCTGAGCTCCCTGAAGTTCAAGAAGAAGAACCCAGCTCCGGTTCCGAGTACCTCGACGACCACCTCGACCAATCCGGCGAGGACTATCCTCAAGACGAAAGAACAGCTAATCAAGCTGGACAAGACCAAGGACTTAGTCCGCGACCACGTCCTGAACTGGCAGGAGTGTGTAGCTCTCCAAGCGAAAGGAGGAGCGACAGAAGAGCTGCGAACAGCTCTCCGCAGAGCTCAAGAGAGCCAGAAAATGGCGCAGAAGTTGATGGCTCAAAAACAGCTAGAGTCTTACGTCGAGGGTTGGAATCCTTGGACGGTGATGAAGCAACTCTACCCAGCCAGAAACACCGGGAAAAAGCGCAAAGCACCCCCAACTCAAGCAGCCAGAGACGACGTCATCCGATGGAAGCGTCTGATGAAGGTGGCGGACACACTAGACAAAGCTTACGATCACCTACAATAGACAGAGACTTTATTTTTTCTTTGTTTGAGAATGTATACAGTAATCTAGACAAATTACATTACAACTCAAATAATTACCATAAAACTACTGTCTCCAAAATTATTGATTGTTATAAAGCCACGAGTAACATGATTGAGACCGGCGTAAAAAAATCGCTGGAATTGTCCCAAGAACCTTTTGTTAAGATCCCAGAACTGAGAGAAATAGTTCAGAAAACTGAGAGAGAACTCCGTGACATAGTTAAAACTGTTGCTGCAGTAAGAGACTCGAATCTCACAGCGCAGGACAAATTAACTGATCTTGACATCAGCCTGGCGGACTTCAAAAATGAAGTAATCACCATGATTAAATCTGAGATAATGGTAGCTCAGCGTGAGCGTGAGGAGCACCAATCTGCTCAGTTACGAATTCTAATTGACCTTGTCAGTAACCAGGATGACACAATCAAAGAAGTTGCCAAACAAATCACTCAGTCTGTTTCGGAACAAATTAGCACTTTGAAACTTGAGATTAAGTCCCTTAAACAGGCAGCCTCTGGGATTCAAACTCCGCCCCACATGACCAATAAGGCGGAATCCATTGTTCAAGAAGAATTACAATTTAATAACCCTTTCTTGAACACAAAAGAGAGAGTCTTTCAAAATAAAGAAAGATCAATGCCTCCCAAAAAAGAGGAACCTGTTGAACAAACCCCTCCTTACCAAAACCAAGCAAGACAGACCACATCATATTTGAGCAACTTTGATATGTTCGCAATGAACAAACTCTTGCCACCCATCAAAGAATGGCCCAAATTCACCGGCGAAGGAGAATATGATCACATATACTTTATGAATTACATAGATCATCTCCTTGAGTCCTACGAAGCGTCAGATGAAATAGTGACATCCAGATTACCCCGATTGTTTGAAGGCATGGCCTTAGATTGGTTTGTAGGAAAAAAGAAATCAGTTGGCAAAATCAGCTGGAAGGAATGGAAGAAACTGATCCACTTACAATACGGCACTGACGTCTGGGAAGATAAAATGCTTGCCGCATATGAAACCGATTTCTTTGACCCTATGAAACATGTGCCTTACAAATGGTGCTTGACACAAAAGAAGAGAATTGACTGCATATATGATCAACCTTCTCAAAAATTTGTCACCAAGAAAATATTGAAAAAGTGTCGGGGTGACTTAGAGCATGATGTAATGTGTCGCCTGCGGGATCCTGACGTAGACTTAGCAGAGTTAGTCTCAGTTATAGAATTGGTGATTGCTGCAAAAGGTTTAGATAAGAAGCCCAAATCTTATGAAGAAAGAAAGAGTGCTGTGTATAGAGATAATGCGCCCACCGGCACAAAACCTGCTGAAACTGCGCCAAAGAAGGCTAATATTCCTGAGTGTTATAATTGCGGGGAAAAGGGCCATAAGAGACCTGAGTGCCCCAAACCCCGCAGAAGGATTAATAACATTGAGGTGTTTACAGATGACGAAGGCGACTCTGACACTGGATCCCAGTTTGATATAGTACATTTTGAAAATGACCGGGAGAGTGTCACCGGGGATTGTGGCTCCGAACCAATAGCCCGCTGCAACGTGATTCAAGCAGACTTGGGTGACCCCCTTCACATTACAGTAATCCAAGGTGATTCAAACTTGCCACAAAAATGGAACCCTTCCGCTGGAGTCGGACATGTATCTGATGCCAAATTGATGACTAATAAGCCAGAAGAAGGTATGAGTTATACCCTAGGCAAAACAAGTTACACTACTGTTCTCTATGATGGTAAAGAAGTTAAAGCTCTCCTAGACATTGGAGCCTTCTGTTCATGTACCAGTACCAACTTGTTGAGCCGGTACTATCCAAGATGGCGGGAGAAATTACTCCCAACCCCGCGTGCCAAGTTTAGTAGTTGTAATGCTGCACTTAAGCGTATAGGAGTTGTAAAGATGCCACTAATTTTCCCGCACACCAAGGGTTCACTTAGACTACATATAGAATTTGTAGTGTTAGAAGATGCTGTGTGTGATTACCTAATCTTGGGGAATGATGCATTCTGTCTTTACGGGATAGATGTTTTCCAAAGTAAAGACAGGTTCTACACTATAGGTGGAGATTGGAAAAGGAAGTTTGAGATATGTAACATCAATTTTCAGAGCCCTGTAAAAGGAAACCAAGACAAGAAAGAGCTGAACCGTTTCCGTCAAGATTACATGTCTCAAGCTGCTGTCAGTGACACGCTGAGCAAAGACCAACATCTAGATGTGTTAAAAATTTGCTTTGAACATGAAGAAGCTTTTTGCACAAAAGAGGAGCCCATAGGCAATATCTCCGGACATGACATTGAGATAGAACTTACTTGCAAACCTCCTTATCCCCCCGCGCTAAGGAGAGCGGCGTATCCCTCGAGCCCTAAGTCCCGTGAAGCACTAGAAATTCACATTAAGGAACTTCTAGAACTTAATGTATTGAGGAAAGTAGGCCATAATGAGCAAGTGGAAATAACTACACCAGTAATAATAGCATGGCATAATGAGAAGTCCCGCATGGTAGGAGACTTTCGAGCGCTTAACAATTATACGAAAGCGGATAATTACCCTATCCCCCGTATAGACCACTTGTTACATAACTTGGCTAACGCGAAGTTTATCACGACAATGGACGTGCTTAAAGGTTTCCACCAAATTCCTATTAAGGAAGAGAGTAGGCAATTTATGAGAATTATCTGCCACTTAGGTGTTTACAAATATTTGCGCATGCCTTTCGGTATTAAAAATGCGTCGTCCCACTTTCAGCGTATGATGGATACCATATTCGGATCTTTTATCCGACAAAGCTGGATGATGGTGTATATAGATGACATCATCATATATTCTACGGACTGGGAGGAACATCTTGAGAAAATAAGATTAGTACTCAAAACGGCAATAAAATCCGGTTTGAAAATGTCCATTAAGAAATGCAACTTTGGATTCAAAGAACTTAAAGCCTTAGGCCATATTGTCTCAGGTTTATCACTAGCTATAGATCAAAATAGAGTGGCGGCAGTACTACTCAAACCTATGCCACAGACTATTACGGAAATGCAGTCATTTCTTGGATTCTGTAGCTATTACCGTCAACACATCCCTAGGTTTGCAAACATAACCAAAAGTTTGTATGAACTATGTAGCAAGGATGTATTTTTTGAGATGACCTACGGGAGAGTGGAAGACTATGAGCAGCTAAAGAGACTCATAACCACTGCCCCTGTCTTAGCTCAACCAGATTACGCTCTACCATTCATCCTGTACATAGATGCTTGTTTTGAGGGAATAGGCGCCGCGTTACACCAAGAATTCATTATAGATGGAGTACCGGTAGAAAAACCAATCTTGTTCATATCAAGACAAGTCCATAAAACAGAGATGAGATACGGCGCTAGTCAGATGGAATGTCTCTGCCTTGTTTGGGCATTAGAAAAATTACACTACTATCTGGAAGGTTGTAAAATCATAGTAGTCACCGACTGTACTGCTGTGAAAACTCTCATGAATATGAAAACACCTAACCGTCACATGCTCAGATGGCAAATCGCAATTCAGCAATATAGAGGCCACATGACTATAATTCATAGAGCGGGAGCTAAGCATACTAACGCCGACGGACTAAGTAGATGGGCTCTACCCAATACTCCAGATAACCCAGCGTACGACCCAGAAGATGAGGATGTATTTCCAATCTTAGGCATTCATGTATGTGACATTGATGATGTATTCTTTGAAGAGGTCAGAGTTAGTTACAGTGAAGATATGGAGCTAGTTAAATTAATCAATATATTGGACAATGAAAACAGCGCGCCAGAATTGATTGCTAGTCCACCGGAGAAATGGCTTACTCCTTACAAAGCCGGACAATTCACACTCTTAGACGGCATAATTTATTTTCGCCATAGACATTCTAGCGTAATTGTGCTAAGCAAAGAGAGTCACATAAAAAATATGTTACAAGAATGCCATGACAATGTTGGTTCCGGTCACTTCTCCAAAGAGCGTACGGTTGAAAGAGTCAAACAAACCGCCTGGTGGATTGACTGGAAAAACCAGGTTAAAGAATATGTTAAGTCATGTGAAATTTGCCAGAAGTCTAACAAGCAAACCGGCAAGAGATTTGGATTATTACAAACCATTGCGGAACCAAAAACGCGGTGGGAAATAATCAACATGGATTTTGTAACTGGCCTACCCCCTGGAGGACCTTTCTCCTACAACTCTGTTCTAGTAGTAGTAGACAGGTTCTCAAAAAGAGCCAGGTTTATCCCGCATCATAAAGATGATACAGCTATGGAAGTAGCCATATTATTTTGGAATAGAATAATGGCTGACGTAGGTATCCCAAAAATTATTATAAGTGACAGGGACCCTAAATTTACATCAGAATTTTGGCGAAACTTGCATGATATGCTGGGTACTAAACTAGCTTTTTCCACTGCATACCATCCGCAGACAGATGGCCTAGCAGAACGCATGATACAAACATTAGAAGACCTACTCAGAAGGTTCTGCGCGTTTGGATTAGAGTTTAAAAACAGTGACGGGTACACGCATGATTGGGTCAACCTGTTGCCAGCATTAGAGATGGCATATAATAGCAGCAAACATTCTACTACAAAAGAAACGCCCTACATCTTAGAAAGAGGATGGATACCGCGGTTACCTAAGGATACTATTAATGATAAATTACCTGTAGCCCACCCAACCGCCGCGGACTTCAAAAAGATGTTAGACGCAACAAATGCTCACGCAGCCAGATGTGTCCAAGAAGCAGCAGAGTATAGTAAAACTCGCTGGGACAAAAGTCACAAAGAACCTGAATTCCAAATAGGAGATCCGGTGCTTCTGTCCACAGTGAACTTTAATAATCTGGGAGGTAGCAGAAAACTGAAACCCGCGTTCGTGGGACCTTTTGTCATTAAGAACCTACACGGTAAAAATGCAGTAGAAGTAATTTTGACAGAAGAATTCAGTAGGAAACACCCTGTGTTTCCCGTAAGCCTTATCAAGAAATATGTTGCAAGAGCAAATGAAGTGGTCCCCAAACCGTTACCGGTACCCATAGAAGAACCTTCAAAGAAAGAACAACTTAAGGTACATAAGATCCTCAAAGATAAAAAGGAGAGGATTTCAGGAAAAGATACAAGGTTATACCTTGTAAGATACAGAAACCAATCTGCAGATAAAGATGAATGGCTGCCAGAAGACAACATCCCGGACGGTGCAATTCACCTACGTAGCTACAGAGCTTCTAAACGTAAATAATTTTAGACAGTCAGCTAAGTTAAGAGTAACTTATCTTGGTGGTGGGGAATGTCAGCCGGGCTACCATTCTAGAATAGAGCCCCGCCTGCAGCTCCGGTAGCGCAGCCAAGAGCACCGTAAACCGGGTGCAGAGCAGATCTCTGCGCAGCATAGATTTGTTTTAAATTGTTTTAAATATTACAAATAGCTTCCTAGAGAAGCTAGACACCAACGGGACCGCCGCGCGGTCCAGAATCTCTTCTGTACAATATATCCCAACTAGGTACAAGTAACAAAAACAAGGGAGCATGTATAAAAAGACCCCCTCAGAAGACCCACGTAATACTCAGCAGACAGCCACTGGTTGCGCGAAAACTACGTGGGCTTGTTAGCGGCTAAATCACTCAGCCACGCGATACAGAGTACTGTAGTACCTGGTCGCATGGAAACAACAGCCGCCAGTAGGCGGCTAAACAATCAAGCCACGCGACTCAGAGAACTACAGTACCTGGTCGCGTGGTAGCAATCTTCTTCCGAGCTCCGTTGCAGCAACAGTAGCGGAAAGACTCGGACACGAATCGCCGAAGAGCTCCGCATAGGAACCGACTCCTAGTGATCCTCGACTCGAGAGCAGAGGATCTCTAGCGTGTCATTTCGAGTAGAACTCTTTAAACGAGTTCCGAGAAGAAAGAATCTTCCTTGTGACCGGTATCCAAGAGATACGGGTCTTACGAGTAGCAAGACCAGTAAAGAGGCTGTGCCTTCCAACAAAATGTATTGGAAGGCCATCCAGGAGAATAGCGAGCCGACGAGCCTCCCAGAAACAGCATAAAAGCCGGTGTTGGGAGGACTCTGGCTCCCCAGAATCGTCAACCACTTTAACCGCCCAGCAGCGCACTACTTCGCCGAACATATTCGTTGATCAGTTCGCTCTCAGCTTGTGTTAGATTGTTTTTAGATTTATTGCTCGTCGCTGGACTCCTGCTTCAACAGTAAGTCCAGCTCATTTTCTCTTTATCATCTCGGGTGTAATCCCCATCAACTATATACTTGGGAAATTGTCGAACTACCCCCGCTTGTCGGACCCCAGACAACACAGGATCCACTACCCCTGCTCGTCAGGCCCTGTAAGAACCGCCCCGGAGGGCACCATAACCATTCCGCTGCTCTCGCGGCCCCTCCGTTACATCCCATTAGGGATATAAAAACTTTAACACCATCATCCTACCGCGTCTACCGACGCGCTCACTCGCCGCAGTCACTCGTGTAGCTAGAGGACTTCGTGTCTTGGCATCACCGAGCCTGACAAAATTCATCACTCAGATCTTTTCTTTTATCTTAATATAATTATGTATATACAATCATTTATTAAGATAAGGAAAAACACTTTCAGTTGCTCTAATTTTTTCAATAACTTGAAGTAGACTGCTCGTAGAGTCCAGTGCGTACCCGCTCCCAAATAATCTTCACATATTCCTCCATTTTTGCAGCCGGAATGGGGATCTTGCGTTTTTGCCACGGCTTGTGCTCCACCACGGGGATGATGTACGGCAACCTGTACAATTCCTTGAGCAAACCTCACTGAGATTTGTCAAACGCGATGGCCAGGTTTTGCTCCGCCAGGACGTTTTTGATCAGGTCAGATTTGGCGGGCCGCAACCATCCATGCGGACCAAAGTTGACAGCTTCAAGACTCTTCTCAGTAACTCGACCGCATGGAATAAACACGCTGGCAAGTGATCTAGACAGACCGTGATACGGGTTCCTTGAGAGAGGAGGGCGCTGGAGTGGTGGGTTGAGATTTTGGGGCGTCGGTTGATTCACTGGCTTAATCTTACGCGCAACCGGTTTGTATTTAGTCGCGAAAGAAAGATAGCCGCCGTCCCGCCAAAATTCCACAAGCGCCAGCTGCGCTTGATGGCCACGTCCACGCTCAAGAAGCAGCGACGTTTGATGCTCCCAACAGTCTTTGAAAGCCGCTTTCTCTGAAAATGAACAACCAAACAAAGGCGGGCGGCTCACAAATGTGGCATGTCGTAGGGTTTTTGACAGTTGTGGCGCATCAAACTTCGGAGGTGCACTTTGGGAGGAACTTACTTCTATCCCAAAGGGTCTCCACGGCGGAGCATAATCCACCCATCCCTCTTCACAACGCACACTGAAGGAAAACAGCTTATGCTCATTCTGGAGCAGGCTCTGCAATCCCAAATCGCCCCCTAAAGACGCCAAGAAACCAAAATGGGGAGTGCGGCTCACGGCAGTGGCATGTAATGCTGACAACAAAGATGGAGCATCAAGCCCGGAGGTGCATAATTGGGAGGAACTTACTTCTAGCTCTCCCGCCCTCCGCGTCACACCTGAGTCCTCCTCGAAATCTCTGGTTGCCGTAACCGACGAAATTATTTTAACCTCATTACAGAGGATCTTTAGTTTTTCCTCATCGCGGAGGCTCGGAAGTTTAGGGTCATCGCAGAGTCGCACTAGATTACCCTCATTGCGGAGGACGCCATAAGACGTATCTAGTTTAATCTCATTACGGAGACGTGATTGAGACGGTAGAATATTCTTATTTTGGGGAAGATGAGGAAGTTTATTCTTGTTGCGGAGACGTGCCGGATAGGATGGACAACTGCCTGAAACCAGGGAAAAGACCAAAGAATGGGGGCGGCTCACAAGCGTGGCTGGAGTAGAGTTTTTGACAAAGACGGCGGTATCTTGCCCGGAGGTGCAACTATGGGAGGAACTTACTTTCAGTTCTCCCTGCCTCCGTGGAACACCTGTTTTCTCCTTGCCGCCTACTTGACAAGATCTTGAATTGAATGAGGCGCCTTTGGACGCTTGAGAGAATTGAAATGAGACTGGACTGAATGGAAAGACTGGGAATTGAGGCCGGAAACAATGTTTTTTCATTTTTCGGAAGTTTTCTGATGTTTTTGGCTTTGATGATTATCAAAATTGATACAAGTCGGGAAAGAAAAACGCCTTTGAGACTCTGAATTAGAAGTTGACCCCGCGGCAGGACTGCAAGACTCTATATTAAGTCTGCTGCTCCTTGAGTCAACTTTCTCTACAAAAAATGACGACTCTCGACTGAATTGTTGCAAGCTTTACCTGCGCGGGTCAACACCGCTTTCCTCCCTCCACTGGGGAAATTGCGCTCCCATCGGCCGGTGTTGATATTGCAGAGAGAGACTTCAATCCGCCTTCCGTTGGAATCTGGAAGCAGGATCTTCTCACCAGACTGGCCTGAGAAAGATAAGGTTGCGTTGAAATCCATCAGGAAGGGTCTACCCAAGATGATCGGCCCTTGGTCCATCCGAGTAATCCAGAAGTGGCATGTTCCCACTATGGTTTTGCCGACTCTAACGGGGACGTCCTCTGCAACACCAACGAGCTTGTATGCCTGATTACCGATCCCGTAGACAGCAGAACTTAAATTTACGCGCGGACTGAGATTCATCTTTGTTGCATTGGCATCTGAGATTAGATTGAGCTGTGATCAAGAATCCACAAGAGGGGCTGCGTTGCCTTCCTCTTCGCCGATCAGACAGGGTAGATACCCCAGCGGGCAGGAGTAGAGGTGATTGTCGTCCACCTGTTCAGATGATTCCTCTACAAGAGTGCCAGAGGAGACTCGGACCTCCTCCTTGTTGACTTCCACGCGCCGCTTTGACACCCATTGTTTCATTCCGTCTGCAATAGCGGGAGCAACAGCGCAAAGCTCCGCGACCGTGACACCAGGTAATGGCAGGTCAGAAATCCTCTGAAGCAGCCCGTCCACGGCCTTCAGGTGGTCTTTGGCGATTCCTCGTTTGAAGCGGACCCTAGGCTGCGCCGGACCCACTTTACTAGCCGGCGTCGAGGGAACTGACTCTGAGGGGGTAGGGCTGGCCGCAGGAGCTGCAGGGGATCTCTTAAACAACTCCGCCTCCGCGTCCATATCCTCAGCTTCCGATCCAGAACTTGGGGATGGCGCCTTCTTAACTGGACGCCTGGCTGCTGAAGCCGGAACTGCTGGCGCCTTGTATGGTTTGGGCGCCTCGTGCTTCTTGCGCGCTGGGTCAGACTGATACGCTCCCGTAAATGACTGAGAAGATACCGCCGGAGGGTACCAAGGATCCAGCGACCCGCAACTAGTCTTATACTTTGCTGTCGCTGTGTTTGACTGAGGCTGGAACAAAGCAACCATGTGCCGAATTGGTCATGACGCATCGAAGGGAATCAGAGCGCCATTTGGGAGGAAAAAATTGGTCCCCTTTTGCTCAACAAGCTTCTCCTCCTTATCTTTCTTGAGCTTGAAACAGCGGGCAGTGCCGTGGCCCTCCCTATGGCACTAATAACACACTAGGGGTCCGCAAGGCCCGGGCGGAACAGAAGATGATTGAGGAACCGCCAGTTCCTTCTTGATCCTTTGTTCAAATGATTGAAGCATGCGCGAGAGATCGTCCACAGTGGCTGGAGCCTTCAACGCTGAGTCCACTGGCTTGGGTTTTCTGTCCGCTTCCATCTTCTGCATGATCTTGTTTGAGTTCTTAAAGAAAGAGTTGACCACAAGAGCGGATGATCTAGAGTCCTTAAAGGTGAGGGCTGTTTGAGTCTTCATCACCTCTTCAACGGCGACCTTGAGGACCTCAAAAGCAGTTAGTTTAAACCAATTATCCAGGGTGGTAATCATCTCTTTGGACCTGATGAGCTGATCCCTGATACGCTCTTGGACGCCCGCTGAGAATGACTTGTAGTACCAAGTCCGTAGTTCTTCAACGGAGTCAATGTGGGCTTTGTGGAGAAGGTATGATTGGATTGGGTCCCACACACGCCGAAAAGCCTGATACTGGCCCACCGTTGCAACACCACCTTTATCCATCCATTCTTGGACCAAAGATTCCAAATCCCGCGTCGTAAATCTTGTGGTATCCACCTTTCCCCAATACGCAATCATAGCAGCCTTCAGGGTTGCCCAAACCGGTGGTTCAAAACCGTCCAGCGTCTTGAGAACGTCTTTGACTGCGTTGTTGCAAACAAAGAACCGAATTTGCTGAGCCATATTGGCTTCGGACGCACCATCCAACTTGGCAGCCAACTGATACTCCATCAAAAACCGCTCGACGTTGGTTCCATCGAGCCCCAATGTCTTGTCCTGAGGCTTGATCTTCACCATCCAAACGCTGGATTTTGCTGCGGATGTGTCGGCCATCGCGAGAGAAGGAGGAGGCCAAAATGTTTTATCTCTCCTGATCTCCACGAAACAAGTACGCCAAAAGCCATTGACAACAAAAGAAAGAAAGAAAACGGTTGTCCTTAGCCAGCAAGAAGGGAAAGAGATCTGGGAAAGCACAGAGGCCGATTTGAAAGAAAGGATTTAAGAGGGAAAGCGCCTCAACCGCCGATTGTCTTGAAATCCGTAAGTTCAAGGCTGTAAATCTTGAGGTCGCTGGTTTGATCCCGGCTTGGGTGACCAAATGTGGAACTCCGACCGGTGCTGGGCCATCGGCATTTACTGGAAGGGAATTTTGCGCTGCTGCGCTGCCTTCTTGGTGGTCCGGGTGATGTGAGAGTCGTAAGGATCGAGGATAGCGGAAGTTTGGGGGGGATTTGTTGTGAGACAACGGGGGGTAGATTCCCGTCGGCGGTGATTTGTTTGTTGAGGATCTGAGAGAGGGAGCCGGCGAACTGAGCCGGTGAGAAGTGATCTAAACAGGAAAGGGAATCTGGAAAAGGGATTGGCGCGGCCCTGAGAGGGTGAACTCAGAAGCTCGGCAAATATATCGGCAAAACTATGGGATCAATAAACTTTTTAGATTTGTGATTCTGGAGGTCAATGGATGATCTGAGTATAAAATCATTATGGTTCAGACAAAGTCCATGCCGCCCCCAAAGCCTGAGTTCAAGCTGAACTCAAACATTGAAGTTGGTGACATGCTGTGGACAAGTCATCATACACCCGCGCACACAAGCGCGCAACAACAACAAGAAGAGAAAGGAAAAGAAGAAAACAAAACCAACAAAACAAAAAAAACAAAAAAAAAAAACCTAAGACAAACAGAAACACAACCAACCCTCCACATAACCAAGCCTCTCCAACGCGCGCATATAGAAACAAAGAAAAGAATCAGAAGAAAAAAATAGAAAGAGAAAACAAGGAAAAGAAAAGGGACACGACAGACAAAACAAGCCCAAAGAAAACCATGTGGGGTTTTTGATCCTGATACGCCTTGAGGACTAATTGATCTTGATGCTGCGCGTGAGGTCTTGAAGTCTTGCTGCGCTTAAAGCCCCGCCGGATATCCTGCGCGCCTGCGGCACCACGAGTATGATCACCACAGCGTTCCTGGCGGTAGATTGATAACTCCCGCTGTTTGTCCTTTGCTTTGGTGATAAGTGTCAACTATGGTTTTAAAAGGCCTGGTTCTATTGTAAGGTATTTGAGTTACGTCTGGTAAAATAACATTGGTTCCTTCCTTTTTTACTAATCTGTTGATTTTGTCCAAGTTAACTTGATTGCACCTGTGGATGGTATGTCCAATCATGTTACAGTAATTACATTTATAGCTAGATGGGGACTGGTCTAGTTGGGCAGGTTTATAAGGAACATGACTTGACAACACAAATGGAGACGGCTTCTTTTGTACATTCCAGCTAGAGAGGCTTTTAGTAAGTTGATCCATAGCATTATCTTATGGTTGAGCTTTCTGCGCCGGCGGCTGAATTGTTTGAATTTCTTTCTGAATGTTTTTGTTGTTTAAAATATCCATAATCCTAAGAGCATCTCCACCGCGGGGGACTATCTGAGGGACTAAATCCCAGGCTTGCGCGACTGCGGCGCCGTTTTAGCTTCCCGATCAAGGTCTCTTTCACACCGCAAGGTTCCCAAAGTAGCACCTCCAGGTTGTGAAACCGGCTACCCCCGACTCCCCAATGGCCGGTCAGCACAAGAGGTGCAATACCGGTCCTCTCAATGGCCAGTACTGACCGGCCATCGACGTGCAGTCCTTTTGATGGCCGGTCAGTACCGGCCATTGAGATGCAGTCCTCTCAATGGCCGGTCAGCACCGGCCATTGAGATGCAGTCCTCTCAATGGCCGGTCAGCACCGGCCATTGAGATGTAGTCCTCTTGATGGCCGGTCAGCACCGGCCATTGAGATGTAGTCCTCTCGATGGCCGGTCAGTACCGGCCATCAACGTGCAGTCCTTTCGATGGCCGGTCAGTACCGGCCATCGACTTGCAGTCCTTTTGATGGCCGGTCAGTACCGGCCATCAACATGCAGTTTTTTAGATGGCCGGTCAGTACCGGCCATTGACTTGCAGTCCTTTCAATAGCCGGTCAGTACCGGCCATCAACATGGCTGTGGGAGTCACTCGATGACCGGTGATTGACCGGTCATCGAGAGGAGATGTGTGTCCTCTTGATGACCGGTACAGCCCGGTCATCAAGAGTTGTGCGTCCTCCCGAGGACCAGCCTGTGCCGGTCATCAAGAGGTGGTGACTCCCCTAGATGACCGGTATAAAATGGTCATTGAGAGCTGTGCATCCTCCCGATGACCGGTCTGTACCGGTCATTGAGAGGTGGTGAGTCCCCTCAATGACTGGCACAGACCGGTCATCAAAGGAGGTACTGCACTGCTGAGTCCCCTCGATGTCCGGTACCGGCCGTTCATATGTGTTTTTTGTGTACATAGTCGGTTCGGCCGGGACGGCCGTTGATACATGGATGTCTGGGGTTGGGGATATTGGGGGTTTGTGCGTGAAGGAGCGAAGTATCACAGGCCTCCGGCTGTGTGATATGTGTGTCAGAGGAGCTATATGGGGAGCTATAGTGTCCTAAATCTGGTCTTGGTTTAGCTCCCCGGATGGGTTTTCCTACTTTAGGGTAGCCTTTAGCGCCTCCGGTGGAGGAGCTAAATTTGGTTTAGTCCCTTGATTTAGCTCCCGCGGTGGAGATGCTCTAAGTTCTCTATTAATATAGTCCAAGATAGTGTTATACGGCGGAAGTATGTTAGATCCATCCAAGGCCATTTCCATGTGGTTATCTCTTATAACTTCACGGTTTACGGCGATCCGGATAGGAAAAGATAAGCAATTTAGAACCGAGTGCCTGATTTCTTCCGCGCTAACCATGTGTCAACAGCGCACTAAGTAGGATACTAAGTTTTCTAGCTGGATGCTGAAATCCTATGGACTCTTAAAGAAAAGTGTGGCTGATGAAGTATTGAGAACAGTGCTTTCTAGACAAAATAAAGGGGGGAAATATACTGTAAAATATGTGGTAAAGTAGTCTATGTAATTCTTATTCTGTGACCAGGGATGCAAAGTGACAATCTGATGGGGGACAAACAGAATCGGCCAAAAGGCTCTACATTAATAGTGAGGGAAAAACAGGTGGTTCTGAGACGAAGAGAAAGATGGGAACAGGGTACAAAAAGCCTCCAACAAGGTGACAAGGCAACAAACCAACAAGGCATCTACTACATGGCTTGGGATGACATAAGAGGAAAAAATAACCATGGCGCATCAGCCGCCATGCATCTGAGAAAGAGTTACGCCTTGCTGAAATATAGAGGGGTTAATTCTAGTGAACACTCAGGGTCCTTCCTAATAGTCTGGCTCTGTTTGATTGTGGACTTTCTCCCACTTTGAACCTGATTTTGTACATATTTTATTACCCATTGTGGAGGGCCATCCATGAAATTGAATACTGAGAAGTTGAGGCGCCTTGTAGAGATGATTCTAGGCTATTATGAAGTGTCTGTGGGCGTGGATTACATGTACCAGAGTGATTTCTAGAGGGCGTTGGGCGGTGATTCCTTCCTGGTGAGTTTCTGAGTGATGTAATAACGTTTTGATTAGGCTCACCACAGCGGTTAGAGAAGGAGTCAGAAAAATATGAATCAGGTAAGACGGATAATAGACAATAGATGTCAGCCTCCGTGATGCCAAGGACTAATCCTTCTAGCTACACGAGGTGCAAAACTAGTATAAAAGAGTATAAAACTCTGGGAGAAAAGTCCAAGGGATAATTCCAATGATATATTGGTAATTATGGCGTAAAATATATGAAAAATGGCGTAATTATATTAACAAAATTAATATAATTAAATAAAGAGGGGCCTGATAAAATCAGGGGTGTTTAATCCCTCAAAAGCAAACACTGGGGCCTGTAAACAGGTGTGGTTTAAATCCCAGCAAGGAATGGCGAAGAATCTCAAGAGAAAGGGGTTTGAACTTACTAGTAAAAAGCCCTTAAAGTCTTGAGGTTCTTCAGGGTAGAAACTGGGCAGTTGAAAGCGCTTGAAGAGGTTGATTCTGAAGGCTTGGTGGAAACTGGGCAGTTTCTGGCGACAAAATGAGGCTAAAAACAACTACTAAGAGACTTACCAGGCTAGAAACAGGCTATTGAGCACGTGTTGAAGGCGGGTAAATTCAAGTAGGTATGTAAAAGCGTGAGAAAAGGCCTTTTGGGGCGGCCATAGGGCCCTTTAAATACCCGTGGCAGCTCTCTGGGGCGCCTGGGGGAGCTACAGGGCCACTGGCCAACTTGTGGGCGCTTTTTGGCCAGGCTGTTGACGCTACAAGGGCTAATTCTTCTTTGGGAAGATGTACTAGCCTATTTGGGGCGCCTTCAGGCGGATTTCCAGCCTGGCTGATGGCGCCATAGAAGCTAGTCTTCTTTTGGGAATATGTCCTGGCCATTTGTGGACGCCTACAGTTCAGGATTCCCTCATCCAGGCAGATGAGCTGTTACGTGTCTCATATTTATTCAAATGGGCCACAGTGCTTCCTAATTGGCTTGTACTGTGTATGCATTAGGTATTGAATTGTTTTAATGCGTCAGGAATATTCTGTTTGCATCCATGTGACATCATTACATATGTACAGCTTATGTAATGTGTGTAGTGTTTCACGTGGAGGGGCAGAATTGATGTCATTACTTCCCTGGTGGGCGCGCTGTAATGTACAGGCAGCCCCTCTTAGGGTTTCATTCATTTTTAGGGCTCTGCGCCGTCTTTAGGCGTAGCGCGCAGCCTGCGGGTTTAGAGTTAACTCAACCTGAGTTGGGTTATCTTCTAAACTAAACATAACACTTCAGTTTCGTGGCTATTGAAGTGTTATAAGCATATGTACATATGTATACAAGCATACAGGTTGCTCAACTCAAGGGTACATTGTGAATTCTAATTGGGTGATTACACAATGAAGCAGTGAGAATTAGGGGTACCTGTAAGTGGGGTACCCTAGGTTAATTTGGGCGTAGATTAAGAATATAACATAATATTCAGATTTTTAGTTATTTAAGAGACAGTAATAATGTCTCTTTCATAGGTAATTATTTTTATGTTTTTATTTTATGGTATTACATGTGTAAGAGTGTAATAATATCTCTTTCATATGTAATACTATTTTTTATTTTTATGTTACGGTGGCTCTGCTATAGTAGCCAGCTGACAATAGAATTATGGGTTTGAATCAGATGGATGCATTGGGGTGGTAAAAAAAATGTGAGTAGAGAACAATAAACAGGGACAACTGCCTGAGGAGTACACAATAGGAGTGAGGGGAACAATAGTGTGTGTGGCGGCGGTGTTGTGGGGTAGATTCTGAAAGGTATAAATAGAGGGTCTTGATGAGAGGAAATGGAGCAAGGCTCCGGATTTCAGACTCACTATGGAAGCCTTCAGGGGAGGGGAAATGCTGCAAAAGTTTTTACAGAAACTGGGAAATCTCTGGTTGGGATGTACATATACCTACATGCTGTGTTCTCAGGTCAAGGGATACATTCATTGCTCAACTGCCCTAAGGCTAGGACCTTTGTCAGCCACAGAGTACATGTCACAGTACCTTACACGTACCAAGTATCTGCAATTGTTCACATTACATATAGTACATTCCTTTTTACACCTTTATTACATATGTATATCATTAGATACAAGCTTAAGAATGTACTCCTGTTATACATTACATTACAGATAACCATAGTTAAATACAGTTACCATAATGTACTGTTGTTGTAAGAGTTAACTTACGTGCAAACAGTAAGATTACAATACATTGTAATATTACTGTACATGTGAAATACCCCAAGACAGGTATCACTCATTTATCCCCTGTTACGCCTCAGTCCTCATTTACATAATATATTGGTTATGATATAAATACATAAACAATACATGATGTAATCCAATTCAAAGAGCACTGAATGGAATCACTGATTGGTTATGATCAGCTAGTGTGCACAGCTACTGATCTAGGATCAGTACTGATCATTACATTGCCCTGATCATTTCCAATGTTGATCTTCATGAGGATCTGCTTCCATTGAGCGCTTCCAGTTCCCCCCTGGTCCTGAAGCGCCTCCAAGCGCCTCATGTTCCCTCCTGCTCTTTTCCCCTCTATATAAACACGCCCCCCAGGACTGTTTATCCCTCAGAATATTATTACAGCAAGGTTTAACACATACATAGTTAAACAGTGCCTTCATTCTCACCGATCTTTCAATTCAGGAATAACATCAACTCTTGATTACCCTTACCTTTCTGTAGGTAAAACCACGAACCCAAGTTGAGTTATTCCTTGGATGCCTATTAACACCCTGTGTTGATCTGGATGCGCCTTAATTGAGCAAGCCTCTCAGTCAAGATTACTGATAGAGTGAAACCTTTTACAGGTCTTACCACGAACCCATTGGCCCATCCTTGGCATATTACACTATCATCTTGCTAGTAACAACCCTCTCAGACACGGTTATTTACCTACAGGCTGACAACCCTCCAACACTCTTTGCCCCACACTGAGCATCTTGATGTAAGCTTCAAACCGCTGATTAGTGCTAACAATGCAATGATGCAATCAACAGAAGCCTACATTGGTTTATCAATGGTTAATCCTCTTTTTTTTTTGCGGAAATATTTGATATTTCAAGCCCTCAAGCTTCCCAATCTCACAGTTTCCTCAAACAAACAAAATAAAATCATCATGTTTGCTCCAAAAACTCACATCATCTTTTGATGCTGGATCCTGGCTGAAAACCAAAAAGGCTCCACTTTCATCCTGACCACAAGTGCCCTTGGAGCAGTTGTGTCCTCCTGTGCAATTGTTGTAGCTTCAGTAGGCTCCAGTAAGTCCAAGGCACATTGCATTTTTATTATATACCTTTCATCATGTGTCATTTTGAATAGGATGGATCATGTTATGATTAATCTACGGAAGAAGGACCGGGTCATGTCTTGAGTGGCAAACTATGTAGATTGCTAGATGAGGAGAGTCTGGGGATCTCTCCTCCGCTCTCTCTTGAGGTGAAGAGCTGTGAAATGAACTAAATATAACATGTCCCAGGCGTAACATAGAGTACAGCGCGCGTGCAGCTCATAATAGATCATGATGAAGTATTACATATAGTAATATGCCCGAAGTTGGCTGTGTTGTACCGGAACTGCAAAAATCCCCCAAGGGGAAACTGATATTTTAATGGTGTAAGGTATTTATAGGGCCTATGTACATGTAATTGGGTTGGTGAGAAAATATACATAAGAAAATGCTAGAACTATGCAAATAACTATATGTATAGAGTATGTGTTTGTATTATGTAATGGTGATAAATATGTGACAGCTTGTAAACCCATAGTCCCGCCACAGCAGGCTGCGCCGGTCAGAGGGCCAGGGCCTGGTCTCAGAGCTTGGCAAAATGAGCATTTTAGCGCGAAAGATAAAATTGTGCTTAAAATAATTTTGGGCGGCAAGACGCAGGGGTTTTATGACTCAGAGGAAGACATATATTCATCTGGCTGCAAGAAATGAATGGTGTGTCTCTGATAATCTTTCAAGAACCTGCCAAGTTTGGATGAGGAAAGTTTACTATGATTGGCCAAGTTCTTCAAGGCCGTACACACCTTGATCAAAAACCCAACTAGGAGTTGGACGGGAGTTTGAATGATTCCCCTACTATAATTTCTGCGCTTTGATCAACATGGTTATTGGGCCCAAATTATACCTCCAACAATACTATACACCTCCTCAACACTTTGTTTGTGGTGCTGTTTCTTTTTACCTTGGTGCTTAGGGCCTTCATTTCTTCGGAGATCTTTTTGGCACGACTCATGACATTATGAGGCAAAGAAGAGATGGAAGCAAGCTCAATACCTTGCGTGAAGCGGGTCATCCACACATGTTGGGATCCATTATTCACAGCCCCCCAAACAATTAAATTTTCAATTGGTAATTAGCCAATAATAATATTCCAATTCATTATTGGAAGTTGATAGCTTACCCATGGACTTTGTGAGGAAACTGTAAGGCCATTGTGGCCTCTTTCTTGCTCAATATAGTCTCCAAATGAAGGCAGGCCACATTGGGATATAAACTCTATATGGCAAATTAGCCGGATTGCTCCCCTTCGTGAGGAGGAAGGGACTTTGAAAAAGTGGACTTACCAACGTCATAAAAAGTTCCTGGTTAAAACCGCAGATAATTCATGTTTTGGCTGAATGTGATTCAAACAAACGGAGCCGGTGACCTTGCTCACTCTGAATAGGGTTGCAAAAAAGCAGAAAGATTTTGCTTTGATGATTTCTTTGCTGAATGAATGAGCGATTCCAACTCCTTCCAGGGGTGATGTACCTCTGCCAAGTTTGTCTATAATTATAAGAGGTTTGCTACACACTACCATAGAGGAAAGTATTCCGGACACCCTAGGGAGAGTTCAAGTGATGGGTGATATCAGCATCACAACAGTCAAGGCACTCTGCTGAAGCCGGACTTATGTCTTCATCTCAGAGGAGAAATTTGACAGGCCAGCCTCAATCCGGAGCTGTTATATGCCATGATATCATGTAGCTTGCAGTCAGCATCCTCATAGCTTGCTGGGCTCTAAAGCGACGGACTTACCTCCTGAAAAAGGATTGGTTATCCTGTTGCTGAGGCTAGGACCTTTGGGGTCTGAGACGGCTTTGGAACCAAGCGTGCTGTAAAGGATGTTATTCCTGTCAGCCCAGCTTGTCCTTGCTATAAAGATAGCACAATTCTCTTACCTTTTTGGTGGTTGAGTTTGCTGGTATTGCTGAGGCACTTCGTTGTTTGATGACATGGCTAGTTGGGAGCAGAGGATTAGCGTTAGCTTAATTCTTCTGCCTGGGAGAATCATGCATATGCATGTGCCTGAGGGAAGCGTGGACTTACCAATCCCCCTTGCGGGGTTAGGGTTCAGTTCCTTTTGCGACCTGTGCTCTGGACCTAAACCCGAGTCTTGACAGTTTAGTGGTAGTTTAGTGGTAGTGGTAGTAGTAGTGGTAGTGTTAAGTTTGAGTCAGTAGTAGTAGTAGTAGTAGTAGTAAGGAGCTCTAGTAGTAATTAAAGTGCCTTATCAAGAGATTTTTAAGGAAGAGATAATTACCAACTTCATCAACAAAAATTATAACAACTAGTAGTAGTAGTGCAGTAGCAACCAGGAGCTCTAGTATTGATTAAAGTGCCTTATCAAGAGATTGTTTAAGGAAGCAATCATTACCAACCTTCTCATCAACAAACCATCATCAACAACAATTATATCTTACATGATTAATTACACTGGATTATATTATCCCCCATCATCAGAAGTTGAAACAGATCTGCAAAATTAGTGATTTGAGGTATCTAGGTCTGATAGAGATTACTATACAAAAGTAAGATCTATCTTGGAATCAGCCACATCTTTATAAATACGGATGTACTTTGCGCACTGCAAAAAACTCATTGCGCACTGCAGGGGGTGTCCACTCAACGTCCCAGCCACAGTGCGCAGAAGCTCAAAACGCTTCGCGCACTGCAGAAAATAAACCATGAAATTCTCATTTTTTTTTCTGCCAGCCAGCAGAGGGGATTTTTCTTGCCCCTCCTCCATTTTCTTGGGGTATTTGGACCCCCCAGCATAACATAAAAAAAGGATGATAAAAAAAGGGGGTTAATAAACATACCCAGTTTTTCTGCGTCAGTACCCGGTTTTTGCGTACCCCCTTTTCCGTGTACGTACCCGTTTTCTTTTCTACTCATTTCTACGCGACAAAAATAGGCTTAAAATTCATCTAAAATCCCAAATAGAATTATGATGCATTCAAAATTCCAAAAAAGCAACTTTAAATGATTTAATTAATGTTTTGCATACCTCTTTTCCCAAGTGTGTACTAAGGGAATACACCACGAACGTTTGCTCAGCACCTGTTTACAAGTGCCTTCGCACAATTCATGCCGAGGTTTGGTCCAATCCTTGTGAGTTACTGGTTCAAAGTTGGTTCGAAGTTGGTCTGATCTTGGTTCGAAGACCAGGTCATGTAATGCACAATCTATACTGATGTTACCTGGAATCATGCCAGATGTTTTGTGTAATGTAATTGTATATTGTATACCATACCGTTATAGAACCTCAGGGCAACTTGATACAATGGGGTATGTACTTTCTCCTGTGTTTTCTACCCAGGATCTCTTTGTTGACAACTATGAGTTTTTGCTTTGTAATAGTTGGAGAAGATAAATTTAAGAGAAAGGAGTTGAAGCTGAAAGCCAACCCTCATCAATGACTTTGGCAGCCCAAGCCAATGTAAAAACCACTTGCAAAGGTAGTTTATGGATCAGTTGTGCTAACCTTGATTGATAAGATATGTAAAACATATCCTCAAGGGGAAGATGATTGGCAGCCAACTGTTGATCTCAGTATGTTTTTACCCATCCACAAAATCCACTCTGTAATAAGCTTTTGGGTTTCTCTGTTTGAGCGGCCCAAAGATAGGGGTCACAGTCTATCTTTGTTTCAGTAACGTTTGGGTATTGCATTATGTACTGTATCATCTGGTGCCCTAAAACCAAACTGAACCCAAAAGGATAACCACCAAAGCCTGTCAATAGCCATATGGTATTGCACAGGGCATATAAGAATTTTGGAACAAGTGCCAAATACAAGAATCTGATTCCTGTTTCAATTCCAACTTCACAACGCAAGACACTCTACCTCCTTCCGACCAACCCTAGCTCTTCATGTCGGAAATACTATGCCTTGGTCAATTTATCATACCTATGTGTCTGCCTATTCCCACTTCATTTCCTGATCACCCACAACAAGCCTTTCTACACCAAGGAACAAGCCGAGTCCATGTGCGGTGTGAGAACTCCTTTGGGACTGATGGCAGTTCTGCGAGGGGGAAATACCAGTTATAATATTTCAAAGATGTAAGAAGCTATTACAACTGTTACGGGTGGTTTGAAAGACCTGCCCCTCTATGATACTACACAAGAGCTTTCACAACAAATTTATTTATTGTTGTGGCAAACTAATGATAGAGAAAACTATGTGCAGTAGTCTCTTATCAGACCTAGATCAAACTTGAATTCAGCGGAAAGTGGATTTTGTAAGGAAAATGGAGTTAGAGTGGTTTACAGCAGCCTTGAGTCAGATAATGGAAATGAGCCTTAATGTAAGATATGTTTTATATGGTTTTATATGTCTGCGATATGAAGGTGGAGATAAACTGATACAAAACTTCTGAGAGAACTGATTTTATATGTGAACTATTCAAAGTGTCTTTGCCCTCTTCCTTAACCTTCAGTTAAGAGCACAATGGGTTAAGATCACTCTGACTTGTTAAGAGCACAAGTGGTGATACTAGCTACCTGACTACTTAGAACTACTCTGAGGCATGAAAGATGTTGATGGGCAACTTGATTGAGATCACAATGCTGGATCTATGTGGATGAGGCTTGTAACTCTGAGTGAGATGTGTGTTCTGGTTAGGATTGCCTGAGTGGCATGCTGAAAACTGAGGAGGGAAAATCTCCTCCTTTTATAGTAAAATATGAGGGATTTTTGCTGGTGGGGATCCTTGTGAGGGATTTTTGCTGGTGTGACCACCACACAGGTGTCCATGTGGTGATGGTATCCACGTGGTTGTGGTGGTGGTGTCCATATGGTATCCACGTGGTTGTGGTTGTGGTGTCCATGTGGTGTCCACGTGGTGGTGTCCATGGCGCCTACACAATTATGGAGGTGTCCACAGGTGGAGCCATGCTGTGGTACGTGGGTGGAGCCAAACAACAACCCTGGAGGTGTCCACAGGTGGAACCATGCTGTGGTGCGTGGGTGGAGCCAAACAACAACCATGGAGTTGTCCACAGGTGGAACCATGCCATGGGCAGAGCCAAACCACGCCACTACATACACTATAAATATGTCCTTGAGTCTAATTCTATACTATGTACTATCAAAATATCTCTACAGTATGTAATTATGCTTATGAACACAGTATAATACTAGTAACTTTTGACTGAGTGCAGCTAGCCTAGTGGTTCCAGTGAGTGACTAGGGGTTAAATGACCTGTAGAATCCAATTATGCAATAGTACATCTAGAAATATGTCTCCTTCTCAATAGTAAACTGTAACTTTATGTGATTTGATACTTGAAACACATTTGGCACACCACAGCGGTGTACCCCCAAGCTTTTTTTTTGAGATCTTAGTCAACTCAAAAGCGACTTTATTGGTCCATTACTTGGTCCTGTGAGCAGCTGCTCAACACCAATAACTGAACACGGAATGAGCGCATCTGACCCATCTCTCATAAAAATTCGAGCTTTTGTTGTAACTAAAATCTGTAAGGATCCCCAACTCAGGGGCTGCATCTTCAGTCCTGCTCAAAACAAATCAACTGTTCTAGCTGCATTCATGAACACACGAATCAGTCTCTCCCCCACTGGGACTACAATCCAAATCTCTTTTTCAATATACGTCAAACAGCTCTGGTAAAAAACCAGAATGGTGAACTACCAGACCGGGAATTGTTTCAGGTAGTGCTCAGAAGCTGTGTAACCAAGCTGAAAGAACACCAAATCACAGCTCTTCAGTTTCTAAAGATGAACGAATCGGCCAAAGATAGTAACATCAACAACTTGTGGAATCACTCTGTCAACAATTGGATACGGAATAGTTTTGACCCTACCAACTTACAAGTTCTTAAGACCAATGAATATTCTTGCCAAGGATCAATACTTGCTGATGATATGGGCTTGGGAAAAACTCTGACCACCCTGGCACTTGTTCTAGCGACTAGAGATTTGGCCAAAACTTTCCAGACAAGCCTTTCCAATGATCAGCACATTCACTCTTCAGCAACTCTCATCATTTGCCCCTTGGCAACCTTGTCTAACTGGGAAAACGAGATTAGGATCCACTTTAAGAAGAGAGCCATACCTTACATGATCTTCCATGGAAGGGACCGTGGAAACATTACCCGGGAAGATTTATTGTCTTCACTGGTGGTGTTGACAACATATGAGATGGTGGGAACCTCTGGAAACCGGCTACACACAAATCAAATCACTATTGAATCTCTGGATTTATTTTGGTTCAGAATTGTCTTGGATGAGGCTCAGTAGGTTTCCATAAGTGTATAAATTTCATGAGTAAATGAAAAAACATTGGCTGACTATATAAACTATTCAGTATGATTCGGAATCCCACAGCCAACAGGACAATCAACATTCTCAAACTAAAATCAAAACTGGTCTTGTGCCTCACGGGAACACCATTCCAGAATTGACTTACCAACGTCCAAAGCTTGATCACTCTCTTGAAAATTTCACCTTGGGATGTGGAATGGATCTGGAGACAGCACCTTATCCCAGGGATGAATGTTGGTGCGCAGGATGCAATCAAGACGTTGAACCGGCTGATGGAAACTGTATGCTTGAGGAGGACAAAGGATGTGCTATTGAATCTTCCTCCAAAGATAGAAAAAGTCATAGTAGTCAGCTTAGGCGCACCGTGGGAGGGTATCTCGAGGGACTTTCATCAATCGTTCATTCAGCTCTTTGGAAAACTTTGATCCACTGGCGAGCCGTGGGATTCATCAGAATTCTTCCGACAGCTGACTATGATACGACAATTCTGCAACCACCCAGTCTTTGCACGTGATGATATTGCCTTTTGGTGGAATTGGTGCTGGCAAGACTCGGCAAAATTGGTACACCTGGTAGAGAACCTTCGAGAATTTTTAGTGGGTGGAAACGGGATTCAGAGACCAAAGGCAGTAGTTTTTTCAAGCTTTGTTTCTTATCTTGAGATGTAAGTAATCTCCTTCATCTCATGGCATTTGGAGATAAACAAACTGACGTAGCATGTGACTCAATTCAACAAGAATTGAAAAAGCACTCAATGAAAAAAAGTTGGTTTCAACATGGCTTGTAGGCAGCTTGAGTATAGCAAAAAGGGACCTATTGGAGGCTTGCCATTATTTTGAAAACATAATTTTCTAGTGGATTGGAGATCCATATTTTGATGGTGGTACAGGAGGCAGATTTAGGTTGAGTTGGGGGGGAGGGATTATATATGTTTTGTTTTTGAGAAGGTGAGAGGGGTACCTAACGGCTACAATTTCTGGGACAAGGGGATACCAGCACGCAGTGAATCATGAAAGGATACCTTGAATACAAAGCTGACAGAAGTGATGTTGATGCTTGGAATATCTTGGTTGCATTGGTGCACAAAGATAAAAAAGGGGAGGAAGTTGTGCCACACAAACGTACGGCCGTACGTTTGTGTGACACAGATGTATCCAGGTGGCCTCATTTTGAAATTAGTGCATACTTGCATGAATCAGCTATACAACCTGTCTGATATGTATGTACATAAATGCAAATATCAAATTCCTTAACCTTCCCAATTCAACCACATGATAAAGACACATGCATGCAAACTTCATTCCAATACAAAAGCTGCATGCAATATAGCCTACTTGGCTGCAAGGTGGGTGTACTCAGCTCAACCGGTCTTGCAGCCAAGACTCAAATTTTTTCAATGCTCTCAGCCAAAGCAAAACAAAGGGTTCAATTTCTGAACGCTTCACAGAGAAGTCCAAGGAAACAGTTTCATAAGAAATAAATCACTCTACACTTTGGGATCGTTGGTAACTGGAAACAATCTTGAGAAATAATTTGGGTGTCACTTGATTTTACTTGGAGAAACAAAACCTATGATCATAACAGATATCATCGTTTTATGTGTTGGGTAGTATGTAGTTTTAGCTAAATAAAGATCTAAGACTTCGAGCTTCAAGTGGATTCTGATGTAGCACTACTGAGGAATATTGAGGCTGTGTATTAAGTGCTAAATGGACCTGATCAGGACCTTTCCTGCCTGCAAAAAAGAGAGGAAAACTTACGTAGCAGGAGTTACTTATGGGGTGCAGCCATTAAGCGTCCTGTAGAGTCTGCATCACCCATTTCAATAGGGTATCACACAACAGGTCCTGGAAATCACCGCAAAAAACAAGGTAAGCAGAAACCATGGCAATATAAGGATGCGGTAATGTGCTTGCCTATTCCCAGCCTATTTCTTCTGGCATTCCAGCAAGCCATCACGTCCGAAAGCGCACATTTAGGAATTTTAAGGTCTAGTGCACCACTATTGATCTTTCCTTGTAAAACTATGTGACCTTCCCAATCAATTGTATCCCTGGTGTGAGGTTTGACCGCAGGATCCAGTTCTATCTCCTCTAAGGTTCTATCTACCCAAAGCTGCATATCTTGGAGCCATTTCAACTGGAGTGGACTAAATTTTAAAGTGGAATAAGTGGTGTGCACCATTTTTGTGTATTGTGGACGATTGTTGACGCAGAAAGCAGTCTGGGGGAACACTACACCAGAAGGGGAACTCTATTTATGATATCTCCATGATCTATTGAATGATGTAATATTTGGTTGGTAAAACTAGGGACCAGCCCCCTGTGTCTAGTTTGATAAGCAAGAAGAATGATATTAAACTACATTCAGCATGATTCGTTATGGTGGACATCCCAGATACAATCATTTACACAAATGTTGCAGCACATGTGCACACTTGCACAGCACAACTTAAAACCATTTTGCATGTGATATTCTATCTGTGACAATGAGACACTGAAATTGCACCAGATGGCTACAGAACAAGTTGGAATACACAACAATGCAAGCATGTGATTCCGTTAAATACATCTGACAAATCTGCAGAAATGCTGATCCTTGCTGTGTATATGGGGCGGCAGTAAAAAATTCCTGAACATCATCATCTGAAAGCCAAGTACCACCATCCCTGCTTGACCCATTTCAATCACACTTGTTCCTCCCCACCACTCTCACTCTCAATACAATCACTAAATACCTAATATCCTAAATCATTAATATGCCAATCTATGTCTGTAACTGTGAGCAGGCCTCTTGTCGCACTGCACAACACACAGTAGAAGGAGTTGGAGTTCTTCCAGGAAGGGTGTTTTCCCGGCAGGTGTATCAAGATCACCAAAGGAAGGAAGCTCAGAGGTGTGCAAGGGAGAGGGCACAGCTTGAGAAACCTCAAGGAAACTCGGATGCAATCCAAGTAAGTTATTAAGCATGCATGTCATATTCCCGTATTCTATTGCTGTGCCTGACCCAGAGTTAGATCAGCTGCCTGCCACAGACTCAACCTCAGATAAACAAGCTGTAGACCGTCGGCCTTTCTTAGAGGGAGACTTTTGTATGCAAGTGATGATTCAAATGACCAAATAGGTCTTCAGCGGTCACCTAAGTAAAGAATTGGCAAATCTGTTCCTTTTGGCCGCAAGGCAGAATGTTGTCCTTCTTGCTAATATATGGGGTTCCCTACATGAGAAATCTATAGATCCGACTCCTATTGTCCAACAGATTCCTTCTACTTGGGAATCAGTGACTCACTGTCTTGGACTCATTCCAAAACTAACCTCTCAAATATGTTGCAAGAAATGCTTTGCCTTGTATCCAAATGAAACAAAGGTTACTAAATGCACCAAACTCTTCTTTTCAAAGTATCGAATTTTTGAAAAGTGGAACAAGTCACAACAAGTTGTCCCCCAATGCAATCAAGCTCTATCGCGCACTAACTCCCGGGGTGCTCCGAAACCCTTTCAAACATTTAATTACTTGACTTTAAAATCTTGGCTGAAAGATTGACTCCTCAATCAACAATTCAAAACCTTACTTGATTCCAGTTTGGCTGCGCTAGAGAGAACCACTGATCAGGAATTGGAGGACGTTTGGCATGAAAACCTGTGGCAAGAATTTCCCAACAACAATGAGGGAGAAGGAATATTCAAAAGCAGCTTGGGAAATCTTATATTTAGTCTTTATCTCGACTGGTTTAATGCTGGTGGAACATCTAATCTGGGGAAAAAGAACTCCCTGGGGGCAATTACGCTGGTCTTTCTGAATCTCCTGCCCACTCAACAATACAAAGTCGAGAACATCTATCTTTTTGGTATAATTCCTGGACCCACAGAGCCCAGTCTTGAACAAGTCAACCATCTCTTGCAGCCTCTAGTCCAGGAGCTTAAAAAGTTTTGGGCTCCTGGTCACTTCTTTGACTCGACTGCTACTCACCCAACCAGACGTAATATCAGAGTTGGAATATTTCCACTTATTGCAGACCTCCCAGCTATTTGAAAGGCTGCTGGATTTGGAAGCCATCAAGCCAGTCTCTTTTGTTCATTTTGCCTTTTGGACAAGAAAGACATTGAAGAGACAGACAAATCAAAGTTCCCTCTCTGCAACCATGTTGAGCAACTTGCCCGCGCATCCAACTGGCTGAAAAGTAACAGCCTCCCCGATCGTAAAGAAATTTTCAAGAAGTATGAAGCACGATGGAGCGTACTAAACGAGCTCCCCTACTGGCGTCCTGTTGAATATTGTTTGATTGAGGTGATGCATGCGTTGGTGCTTGGTGATCTGAAGGATCACAGCATGCGCTTTTTGGCCCTGCCTACTGTTGGGGAAGAGCTGAAGAAGATCAGAGAAAAGGACAAAGGTTGTGTAAACCCCCCTCCTCCCTTGGGGTTCACAAGAGGTTATCAAGCCCTGTCACAAGCTTGTACTTAGTCTGAGTTCTTCCCCTTCCCTGATTCAGTAGAGAACTGACTTCTCTCTGGATCAGGTAAGCTCACTCCCTCGACTTGTCATTCTCTCTTCTTGTCCTCTCTTTGTCCCTCACAGAGAGAACTGACTTCTCTCTGGATCATTTGCAATAAAAACCCCGAGTTTGGTCCTAGAAGTCTCTCTCTGCGCACCGTGTCCCCGCTCCTCTGTTGTCGGCTCTAGTGAAGGGATTGAACCCTTACACTTTTTTTTTCTACCTCCCAAACTCCTTTTCCCTTTTCTGACTGCCTGAGAAATCTTCCGCCCGCCCAAAATCGCTCATACGCCCGCCCAATAATCCTTTTGCCCTCCCGAAAACGCCTGCTTCAATTTTTTTAGCCCGTTTTGCCCGCCCACCGCCCGCCCCGCCCAAATCCAATTTTTTTTCTCTTTCATCTAAGCATCTTTGACCCTCAAAGGGGCCCGTGGATGTCAACTAGTCAACATCGAGAATCTCCTTCCTCTCTCGGATCCTGAAGCCATCCTCCGATCTGGTAACGCCGAGCGAAGACGGTTGGCCCAGCTCCTCACCACATCTTCCAGCCGCCCAAACCCCCAACAACCAATAGAGATGTTGGATACAACCCCTGCCGCTGGGGGCCCAGAGCATTCCACCAAGTCGACCCAAACAACCAAGACCGCTGATCTAACCACTGCAAAAGATTGGTTCAAGCAAGTACTGAAGCTTCAGCACGCCTCAGTCAAGCAGGCTAACGAGGATCGCCGCCGAGCCGCTGCTGACCGACGAGCTGATCTACAAGCGTTCCAAGCCGCTATCAAGGCCAACGCGGCCCGCACCAACCGGCTCGAGGAGATCATAGTTGGCATGCATTCAAAAACCGACCGACTCAAGGAGATAATCGTTGGTATGCACGCAAAAGCTGAGCCCTCCAACCACCCGGGCCAACCAGCAACTGGGGGTGTAGATCTACAACGATTCCGGACTTCAGATGGGCCCTCGTTCGTTGGCCCGTTTCTTGTTGCAGAGCCGTTCCTCACCTGGATCCACGGGGTTGAGATATTTTTTGAGACCAAAGCCGTCACCGTTTCCTTGGACAAGGTTTAAATCATTGGCAACCTCATCGCCGAAACCAACTTGAAATTGTTCTACAGGAACGAAGCCTCCCGTTATCTGACCAAATCTTGGTCTGAATTCAAAGCTCGGATGTTTGAGTTTGCGCTTCCGCTCAACTGGCGAGCGGAGCTGAAGAAAAAAATCAGGCAAATTGACATGGGGCCGGCCGAGTTGTTCCAGACCTACAGGACCAGGGCTCGTACGCTCCAGAGCTTGTTCAACTTTGACGCCACGGAAGTCACCGCTCTATTGGATGCTGATTTAGCTCAGTTCGTCGTCTATGGACTCCCCGAGGCATTGCAACACCGAGTTGCCAAACGCCAACTTCTGGATGCCACTCCGTTCGTCTACGGGGCGTTTGAGCAGGCAGTGAATGCATCAGCACTAGCCCTGGGCCAATCCACACTCCAACCCAATCCTGGCCGGCAGGTACCTTCAACCAATGCGCAATCAGCGCGTGAGGACTTCATCTGGCAAATTCACTCGTACCTTGACTCGCAAGGACAATGCCACTTCTGCAAGAAGGCTTGTGGCAACATTCCGGGATCCTGCCTGGGACAAGTCGACAAACGCTACGTTGACGTCCTGGCCAATTTCATCACACCCCCAAGACCGGCTAATTACATTGCTCCCAAGGCGCGCGGACCCGCCCAACCAGCCCCCGGCAGACCTATCAACCCACCGGCGGGCCGACCACCAACCCGAGCAGCCACTGTAGCGGCGATCCAAGAATACAACACAGCCAACGCCGCCGCGATGACCTTGGTAGACAAAGCTATTGCAGAGGACGCGCTGGACGGCCTTGCGGATGGCATCTATCCCCCAGACCTCCATGTTTCATCGGTGGAAGACTATGAAGACCTGGACGCCTACCAACACTCAATTGAGGCTGTAGAGTATGTCCCCCCGCCGCCAGCTCTCCTCTCGTCACCCCCGCCCTTACCCTCGCGTCCCTACAATTCTTTAGTGAGTTCGAGGAGCCGTCCTTCGACCCAGACGAAGTGGCGGACCTCATTGCCAGCTTCTGAAGTCCCACACAGGGGCCCCAAGTCTCGTCTCCCCCCTCGTTGGTTACCTCCCGGCTTGCCAATCCCGCCTCAGTTCCTCCCACCCCCCCCCTACCACCAACTTCTGGAGTGCCCCACCTAACTCTTTTGTCCCCTATGCCCCCATTCCCTTGCCTTATTCCTTTCTCCCTTACCCTTTCTTCTCTTTTATAGGAGGGGAGACTGTAAACCCCCCTCCTCCCTTGGGGTTCACAAGAGGTTATCAAGCCCTGTCACAAGCTTGTACTTAGTCTGAGCTCTTCCCTTTCCCTGATTCAGTAGAGAACTGACTTCTCTCTGGATCAGGTAAGCTCACTCCCTCGACTTGTCATTCTCTCTTCTTGTCCTCTCTTTGTCCCTCACAGAGAGAACTGACTTCTCTCTGGATCATTTGCAATCAAAACCCCGAGTTTGGTCCTAGAAGTCTCTCTCCGCGCACTGTGTCCCCGCTCCTCTGTTGTCGGCTCTAGTGAAGGGATTGAACCCTTACAGGTTGGCAGAATGATCAGTCATACTCCAAAACTCCCTACACAGATGCATTCGGCCCCAAGGCAAAGGACTACGTAAACAAGGGGAAGGGCAAACAAAAACAAGATCCCATTCCAGAGAGCTCAACTGCCAAAAAACAAACCAAAAAAATACATGTCATCAGTGAAGGTGAAGGGGGATTCATGATTCCCAGTACTTAAGTTGTGGATAAAGGATCCACCGCAAATGTATGCTCTTCCAGCTCAAGTTCCCAAAGTGGAAGTTTAGCGGACTCTAGTACGTCATCAACTCACTCATATCAAATTCGGCTCAGGAAACAAACAATGTATGATATGAGTGAACAAGATTTAGCTAGCTCCGCTGGGTATTCTTCTGATGCAAGCGACAAGACAGCAAGAGCGGTGCGGAAAGGGAAAAAACGCCAGAAGAAACTAGATGAAGATGACAACAATCAATTTAAGCTAACGCCGATTGAGCTGGATGTTGTGAGACAAACAATCATGCACACCCAGGTACCTTTGCGGCTTGACTGTGTACCCCATAACTTGGGGGAAGCCAACCATGGATCTTTGATAGCTGCAGAATGGTTAATCTTATACAAAGTATACTACACTATATCTCTGATTCCCCTCTGGACCAAACCTGATGCTGCAGCAGAAACAGAAAAAGAGAGAAAGCGTGTCTCTTCACTACTTCAATCCACGACACTCTTGAACTCTTCCAAGAATCAGATTAACCGATCTCGATGAATTTGAAAATCTGTTACTAAACTACCGTCAATACCTCCAAACACATTGGCCTGAAAAAAACAGTTGGCCAAACCTTCACTTGAAGCAACATTTCTCGGAGGTAATCCGGCGGTTTGGACCTGCTCGATCTACTGCTGCATGGGCCCAAGAGCGTGTGAATGGAATTCTTCAAAAGATTCCAACCAATCACCACCTGGGTACGTGTTTACCAGTGTACCCTTTTTATATCTTCAAATACATACTGATGAATTGAAACTACCTGTAGACAAGATTCCCAAGACGTTATTGAAATCATGGCACATCAATTCCAGCTTCCAACTCCTTCTGAATAGTCAAACAAGAGATACAAACGCGAATGAGGACATCACAAATAAAGACAAAGATCAACAGTTTGAACTCAAGGGGCCTCTGTTGACGAAGTGGAAAAGAGCTGCAGCTGGGAAGAAGGACTTTAGGGGGAAGCTAGGTGACGATCAGCTGGCCCTGAACCCCAATGTGGTCACTGAAAAGTACTTCGAAGTCAATGGGGAACGTTTCACCACTGGTGAACAGCACAAGGGGAATAGCCTGGTTGAATTTTTTCTTGGGAAAGACCAAAGATTTGGCCAAATTGAAAGGATATTCTCATCAATCCAAACACCAAAAAAGATTTGGGTCATTGTTAAACCTTTTGAAGAAGTACAACAAAATGAGGATCCATGCAGAGATTATCCAGATCTGAATTGCCAATTGGTTTGCGCTGATTATGAGGCTGCTGCAGTGATCAGTACTGAAGGAATAATTGGACATGCTGCAATGCTCAGTCATCAAAGTGGTACCTTTGGAATTTCAACTGCAACAGTCAGCGCTGTTGGATTGGGAACATTGGTAAGTAAGATTCACACCGCATGGTCTGATGTAGTGCTGACTCTGTAATATGTGTTTTTCCATGCAGGGTTGGGAGGCTCTTTGAGGTGTGCACAGAGCAGGGAAGGTGGCAGTCACAATTTGACCAAATATTTGTTTGTTTGTAATTTTGAAAGGGAAATAAGATTAGAAAGAACCCTATGTTATCATGTACAGGAGCATGCCCAATCCCGCAATGTTTCAACGCAGTTCACATATATCTTCAGATGACCTTCAAGCTTGGGCTGAAACCATCTCCAACCCATTATCCTGAGTTCCATTTGTAGACCCACCTCTCATCCACCTTATCCTGGTGTATAATAGATTTTGAAATCATATTCTGTTATTCTTCCATTCTTGATCATTGCCAGCAACCCAACCAACAGCTCCTTGGGAGGTACTGGTGCCCCTGTACCCCTTATCGGTGAAACAATGCTAATCAATCCCAAGAGCCTCTCTCAAAATATGAAGAAATGATTGCCTCTGTTGTTGCCAGTCTCATTCCCAAATTCAAAGTTCAAGCTAGCGCAACTCCAATGGAAACAGATCAAGGTACAGCGGCCCAGGGTGAGTCAACAATAGTATCCTCTCTTCAAACTGAATGCTGTTGGTTAATGAAATACTGGTTGCAGGCAAGTCCTCCAACACATCATCTCAACCGGCATTGCTGCCGCAAGACCCACAGCTCTTGGCCAAGTTTATTGTTGAGCAGTCTCAACTGGAGAAGTCAAGTGCTGAAGAAGCTTCAGGAAAAAAACGAACACAGCGCCGTGCAAAGTCTATAGCCAAGAGGACTACGGCCATTCAGCATTTTGAGCCAATCTCTCGAGGGATTCAGTTTTTCATCAAGTCATTTCTTGGTGGTCCCGATAAGCCACAAGATTTTCCATCACCACCTTTGGAGAATGAGAAGAAATCCCAGTATTGGATCAAAAGGCGTGCTCAGTTCATCTCAAAGCAGCTTGATAGTATTCGTTGCAGTCTGTCCGACAAACCAGTTCTAGAACAAGATTACTTTGTAGCTCAAGCCAAATCTGAAATCCGTAAGAATATCAAACCACCTCCATTCACCTCTGCTCCTAAAAAGGGTGACCTTCGAGGCGGCAAGCCAATCAGCCCTCAGACTAGGGGGGACGTGGAGAGAGCCCTTGCTCTGGCAGGAATTTCCAGAATGACGTTTGATTGAACGGTGAAGCCGATGGACCATTCTCCTTGGAGCTTGGCGGTGATAGAGGTGATGGGGAAGAAGTCTGTGGAGTGGCTCAGTACAACGATGAAGATAAGTGAGGAAGAGGCAGCTCAGGTACCAGCAATCATTCAACAATGGCTCCGTGGCAAATGTGAAGAAATTCAGAAATTTGGCAGTGTGGACGTGACAAAATTCGAATCTGATAAAAAGTCGAGGTTAGTCAGGGCCCAGTATACCCAATGGCGCAAGAAAGTAAGTTGTGTACCTTAGAAAAAACGTGGAGTAGAGCAGCAGCACTGATATCCACTATGTACCAGATTTGTGAGAACAGATGCGCAATGGCTGGAAAGCTGTACCCCAAAAATCATCAACTTGCTGTGGTCCTTGCGGTTAAGGATACTCATTCCAATATTGAAGAGGGGGCAAGCGCTTCGGTTCAACCAACCAGAATTCTCCCGGTGTGGCAGTCCGATTCACTTACAACCATTCTCCACGGCCTTGACAAGATGGTTCTTGCTCAAGCTCAACATCACAAGACAAAATCAGTGAATGATAATGTCTATGGATGCTTCAAGTCCTCTCATGGTCATACTAAGGGTATTAATGGAGTCCCTCGCAATCTTCACACCAATTGCTACTCCAATGCTTGGCGAAATTGGTTGTGTAAATTCAAACAAGATACAGTCTCTCAAGTGCCCCCTTTCAACATTGAAGATCTTGCCAAAGGAATGGAAAGCCTTGTGACGTTAAATCCTCAGTCTGGACCAGGACCAACTGGAAGCGCCCCAAATCTTGCACCTGCTCCACAAGCAAGCCCAGCAAACCCTCAAACCAGTGGTCAACCAGGCCCAAGCGGGACCATATCTATGCATGTTGATTAGCCCTTTTCATTTTTGTTTTGTATCATGAAATTTTGGACCAAACAGGATTGATGTGTAGTTGGAAGCTGTGGTGCTTGTTTTTTACGTTATCTGGTTGTATTTATTAGTTTTTTGTCTCATTGTGGATGATATGTTGTGTGAAGTCTTTGGTGGTGCTTGTTCAAATCGTGTGATTGTCTGCAGGCAAGCTAGCTGCAGGACTGTGTCACACAAACGTATGGCCGTACGTTTGTGTGACACAGTCTGGTGGGTGCAATCCTCAAGTATCAGATGCATGCTTATGTAACAGGAGTTAGTGAGGTGAACAATTTTCAAGCCCAGAGCCAAATTTTGGGGACCGCCCTGTTGGAAGACAATCCAAAGTCTGCCACAACCCAAGTGGAACTTAGGGGATTTCTGGACTTGTCCCAGACTTCCAACTGCCTTGTGAATCTCTTGTGCACCCATACTAGCTAAGTGGCAGCTAGAGGAGTGCCTGCCTCAACCCATTCAGCTTGAATAGCTGATGTGGGCGGTGATTTACTGGTTAAGTCCTTGCTTGATCCACGAGACTAAGCAGGGGGCCAGGCTTTGAGTGGGGTGAGCTTGAATTCAAATATATACAAGATTCATCTAGAAGGGCATAATGATGACGGCACCCACCGCTTCTTACAAAGGATTATCCACCATGTGATATAATAAGCTATGTGGGACCAAACACATCTAGGCAAGATGTGGTCAAAGGGGTAGATTGTGGGTGCACAAAGGGACAAAAATTTGCACTCAGCGGTATCTGAGACGTTCCAGACTGGGGAGAATTAATATAAATAGACTCCTACTTTACCCATTTGCGCTTTATTCCTCCCTCCCATCCAAAATCCAACACGTCCACTTTCCTCTTATCCACAAAAAACTACTCCGTCCCTTCCCATCTCACACCTTCCAACTCTCAAGCTTTCCAAAATGACTCTGCCATCACCCAAAAACCCAAGCGCTGATAATACACCCAAATTGCAAGACACGGTGACTCCGAGCAACCACGGAACTCCTCCCCCAAGTAAGTACCAGCTATGTACTGTTTACACATACATAAAATCTCATTCCCCTCCCTTCTTATACAGCCCAAGCAGTACTAGATATGAACTTCCCCGGCTGTGCAGCACCCCCTGCTCCCATCTTTCCGGCCCCCTCATTTCAAGAGTTTTCCAGCAGCTCCAAAGATCCCACATCGGCCTCTCCACTCAACCCAAGCGAGCCCATCCTTGATATGAAAATTCAACAAATTACATCTGAAGAATTCAACCAAAACCTGAATGAAGCCGAGCAAGCTACACGTATATTACATCGTCTCAAACTGCCAAAGACCACCAAGGAGATAGTGAACACACTTGAGAAGGCTTTGACTAGCACCAAGCGAAGTGGGTATTTCTCTTCAACTCTCTCCTTGAACATCATCATATCACAAGCTTACGTTTCACACACATTCCATTGCAGCTTGAGAAGAGACTGGTGAAATCCCGGAAGATGAAGAAATTAAGATCCACCAAAGCTCCGCAAAAAATCGACCGCTGTAAAGCTCAAAAGTGTTCCTGAGAACCTTTTGCTGAGTGCGGAAAGGGATGTATGAGGAAACCTCTGCCTTTCCTGGTTCACTAGACACTAAAACAAGCCCACCAATCTCAGATTGGCAGGTTTAATTTAGTGATAGTGGAGTGTTATCAAGAGATAACTGTTGTTATAAAGTGGGAGCAATGAAGTTGCTAAAATGTGTTATGAGTGAGGAGTCTGGACTTCAACCAGATGATAGTTGGTCAAAGAGGACCCCTCAGAGGTTTGTGTTATGTAATGTGAGTGTTGTGTAGAGTTGTTATTTCTTGTGTAAGTGTTTTGTAATGTGTGTAAAACCAAAATATAGGGTGACTAATATATTGTGGAGTGAGCAGTTGCGTACTTTGTTATAGGGGAAACTGAGTGCAGGTAGTCTGCTGGGGGGAAGTTACAACAGGGGAGGAGAGCCTCCTTCTATAGACAACAGTGAGGGATTTTAGCTCCAGAGGAGCTCCACATGAGATATTTTAGCTAGGTACATGAGGGTTTTTGGCTAGTACATATGCTGAATGGATGGATGTGATTGGTCAGGACTGTACAGGTGATTATGGGTTATGAAATGCAGGCTGAATCAGGAGATGTGATTGGTCAGGACTGTATGTTAGTGTAGTCATGCTGTAACCAGGTCACCTGCTGTTGTTATGCAACAAAAATGCACTAGCGCATGCAGCTTAGTGCATGCAGCTACCACATGCAGCTATCACATGCAGCTATCACATACAGCTAGCACCTGCATGAGTGCCTGCATGTGTACACTGTATGTATGTAAGTGATGATGCAGCTATGTGTAAATATGTATGTAGCTATGTATGTAACCGTGTGTGTAACTAAGTGTTGTAAATGTGGATTGTGTAACTTTTTTGAGGTTTTAAGGGGTATTGTCAGTGTGTAAGAGTATGTAACTTCTGAGTGAGTGCCCTTATGAGTGTTCTGTAAGGCAAAACTAGGGGTGAATTTGTCCCTAGAAACTGAATCTGGAGGAATATTAAGTGATTGATAAGAGGAAAAGGGAGATTAAGAGTAAAACTAATAGAAATAAGAAAGAAAAAGCAGAAAATTTTGATTTTGGTATATGGGATACCATAAAGCATACCACATCCTCCCCCAACTTATTGTCTGTCCCCAGAAAATTTCATTGTGAGGTTTACTTATGTTTGATTTATTTTGATTTTGAGTTCTGTTGAAATTTGTTGATGTCCGTGTTTGAGTTTGTAGGTTTGATGGGTTGATAGATGAAGAAAAAGATATGAAAAGAAAAGAAAAAAAATATGTTGATTATTTGTATTTGTATTTGTTTTGTTTGTTTATTAAGTGTTTATTTTTGACTGTTTTTAATAGATTTATAGGTTGTTTTGATGACGTGTATTAATTATGTAGGATATTTTTGGTCTCTTTGTAGCCTAGTATCCTCCTGTTATTGATTGTCAAAGGGGTACTGCTATCTTCTAGTTTGTTATTTTTGAGTTTGTATTTTATGTGTTTTTCTAGTGAGAGTGTATTCTTTTTGGGTGGTGCGTGGTGATTTGTGCCCCGCTTGGAAAGGTATGTTTTTCGTGGCGCGCGTGAATGCACGCGGGTGTTGTCCTAGGTCGCAGGGGGGGTGTAAGTGTCACAACTGCGGCTGCGACTTTTTCGAGTGTCGTCCAAGGGTAGAGCCCCCCCGCCGTGGACTCGTTGCTTGCCCAAAAAAGTGAGTTTTTGTGTGTCCTGAACTGCGGCCGCTTCGCCTGCGCGCCGCGCCGTCCGCGCTTGTCCGTTCCGGTCTTTGTAGTTTCATCCAACCAGAACAAGTATACATATACATATGCCCGGCCAGTTACATCCTTGCCGCTCAATATCAATTTCGCATTTGTCTTCCAATCTTCTGACAGGTTCAATCGGATCGTCCAGTGGGTAGCCAGTTGTCCGAGTAAGTTCTTTCCTTTTAATCTTACTTTGCTGACCAGCTGACTTCTAATTGTTCTTCGTGATCTTTTTTAGGTCATTTCGTGATGCGTGGGCCTTCCGCCTGGTACCGTGAAGGATTCAGCCCCCCAAACGTGCTCAGTTATTGGTCAGAACTGAAGCCTCTCGACTCCCGCTCTATTCCCTTCTCTTCCCGGTGGTGGCCTTTGAACCATGGCCTGCTATTGGCTAGCAATGAGACCTTGGGGTGGGTCTATTTTCTGGAACGTTCTTCCCAGCTTTTGAATACAGGTATAAGTACCCAATTCGGCCGCAAATCGCCGCTTCTCCTCAGCCATTTTCATATGTCTTGGCCCCCTCATCCTCCAACACCGTATCCATTTGCTATCCCATCTTGTGTTTCCTGCCTCCAAAGTCTTTCTGCCCACATTGTTATACCTCCTGTGGGTTGTTTCCTTAGTGTAGTCGAGACCGAGTTACTAAACTTCCTCCTGTTTTATTTTGTTTTTATCCGAGTAGATTATGGAAGACCCAACTGCCATCTCCATTAGCTCTGATTCCTCCGCTCCCATCAACACCAATGCTTCGCCTATTGCCCCTCCAAGTTCCGCTCCTGGCATGGACCTTGACGAGGCCATTGCTCAGCCTGTACCTGCCCCTGTGGGCCGCTCTATCCGTCAGCTCAAGCGCGAGATCTTTGGGAGAAGCCTCTCTCCCCCAACTTCTGAAGTTTGAACCGCCATCCGCGGCGCGGAGGATGCCATATATCATGCGCCTCCTCTCTGCTCTAGACGAGGTGGTTGTGCCCAAGCTCGTGCCTTTGGGCGCGTTTGTGGCCGTGGTCGTGGCTGCGGAAATGGTTGTGGTTGAGGCCGTGGTCGTGCAACTGACGGCACTCGCGCCTGTACCGGTCCCGTACGTTCCTTTTTTTTCCTTCTTTACTGAACCCTTTTGTTAAATTTTGAAACTAATCATGTTACATAGTTTTTAATCTCCAATCAAGCCATGATTAACCCGACTCTCACTCCTCCTCTAGCCGCTAGAGCCAGCACTCCCCAGGTTGATCCTGGTCACCCATATGTGAATTGGGTTCCCGATGAGCCCGTTGGATCGGGGACTCCCGATGACAACAGTTGGGTGGAACCTCAAGTTCGTACCTGAACTCGAGTACCCTCCCCGATTCCCTTTGGGTTCTATGACGTGGACAACTACCATCGCCTTGCCCCTCATCAAGTTGAGGCTTTACTCAACCGCAGCTGTGGAACTCCTAAAAGATCAGGAAAGAGCTGTGAGGGGAAATAGTCAACTACACTACTAATAATGTAGAAGAGGCTACAGGTGCTGGTGAGGCTGCCCTCGTGACTAATGCTGATGGAGAGGGGGTTACACTAAGAAAAAGAAAAGGGTGTGGCTGATGATTCTCTTTGACTTAGATGACTTTTAACACTTTATGGGTTTGAGGTGTATCAATCCTACTGAGTGAGAGAGGAGAAGTGAGAAGGGGAGAAAAGCAGAAGCTCTTGGGGAGTCACTCTGAGATGTGAACTGAGATATATGCTGGGAGATATATTTCTATGGTGATGAAAAGTTTATATAAGTGTGATGTGTAAAGGTGCTACAGAGAGTATGGGGGGGAGAGGTGCATACAAAGTGTAGTGGGTGAAAAGTGCATGATGGGGATACAACATCTATAGAGGTGTTTATATATGTGAGAAGTACTACAGGGGGGTGATACATGATGAACACATAGTAACAATATCTGAAGATGAGCAGTAATGATGAAGGTGCAATGACCAAGGAGTGTACATGAAAGGTAACTATGTAGAAGATGAAATAATGATGAGCATTTGATAATAACTACAAGAGCTATGAAGGAATGTACTGCTGATATCATATGAAGAGGAAAATGAGTGATGAAGTTATGTAAGATCTGCAGTCCTATGTAGCTATGATACTGATGAATGATGTATGTAATAATTCTAAGGATATGTATGAAGAAAATACCTGCCAAAACTATACATGCCAATAACTGCTGATCCATTTGGAAATCCTAGGTGAAATGAGTGGGTGACTAAGGGTAAAATGGGGTGTAGAATCTGAATATGAAGTAATAATGAGGTATTTATGAAGTGTTTAGGTGATGTGAGGGTGATAGTATGAACAGGAACAGGGTTACCACACCACCCCGACTTCGGCCAATACGATCAGTACTGATTCGCCCTGCAAGCTTACACTGTCTTCTATCAAGAACTCGCCTCCGCCATGGTCGGTCACTTCACTCAATACCCGGCAGCCAACGCTTTGGAGAGAGACGGCCGTGTCCAACTCTTCCGATTTGCCTCTTGTCGTTACCGCACTTCCATGCGTTGTGTTCCTTTCTAAGTCTGTGTTTCTTTTTCTTCGTTCTTTGGCTTCCGTGGTCCTTAAGCTAATGACTTTGTTTGCCTTTTTGACTTTGTTCCGTCTTCAGATGCCGCCTCCTTTGGTGATGGTCATCTCATAGGGGTAAGAAAAGTATAAAACAGAAAAAAAATCAATAGATAACAACAACAAAAAAAATCAAAAAATTTGGAGATACGAGTCTAAAACCTAAAAAATTATTTATGTAGCTTTTTTTGTTGGCCATCCTGCTCTAGTGAACATTGTTAGTCCTAGTAATCTACTCCAAACCCCTCCCCCAACTTAAAAATGGTTGTCCCCAACCTATATGTGCGAGTTGAGATCCTTTGAGAGAGAGAAGCAGAGAGAGCCAAAGAGAGAACTAGGAGAATAACATAGATGAGAGAAAATAAGGGAAAAAGATTCAAGGATGAGAGAAGTGAGAGCACCTCCCCCAACTTATAAGATTGAAACTACTAAGCTTTAAGATTCTGAGTAGGGTGTTTTATGTTGATTTTTGAAGTGAGTCTTTGATGTTTTTTTTTTTTTTTTTTTTTTTGATGAGTTTATAATGATTTTTGATGTTCATGATTTTTCCAGATTTAGCAATATTTTGACTTGGTAAAGATTTCTAAGAGAAGAAATTTGATAGAAAAGAAAGTGAAAGAAAGGTTTTATTAGCACCAGGAAAAAAAAATAGTCACTTGATGACAAGTGACATCATGCCAGCTCCAGCGGGCTACCCACCATCTACCCACCATCTACCCATCATCTACCCACCATCTACCCACTATCTAACCAGTTTAAGAATTTCCACAGGAGATCCTCAGTTTTTGCTGGGAACCACTGATCCCCATTTCTGGCCGCTGATACTCAGCTTTAGCTCCCAGCTTATGCTCAGCTTTGGTGCCCAGCTCATGCTCAGCTTTGTTGCCCAGATCAGAACCAGTCCTGGCCCAGCTTATTTTCAGCTTTATTCCAGTCATGGCTCAGCTTAGACTCAGATTAGGACTATCATTGGCCCAGCCAATGCTCAGCTTTGGACCAGTATTGGCTCAGCTGATTTTCAGCTTTGGATAAATCTCGGCCCAGCCAATGCTCAGATTCTGAGTCTGACCACTCCTGTAACAGCTTATGCTCAGCTGTGGACCAGCCTTGGCTCAGGTGATATCAATCGTTTGAATAGTCTCAAAAAATCTGATACTCAGCTTTGAAACAGCCTTGGCTCAGCCAATGCTCAGCTTTGTACCAGCATTGGCTCAGCCAATGCTCAGATTTTGAAATATTTTGGCCCAGCTGGTGTTAATCTTTGGAACAGTATTGTCCCAGCTGATCCTAAGCTCTGCACAATCCTTTTCCAAGATGATGCTCAGCGTTGGACCATTGTTGGCTAAGCTGATGCTCAGATTTGGAATATTCTTGGTCCAGCTGAAACTTGGATTTGTTTCAGGCTTGGAATATCCAATGCTCAGCTGTGGCCCAGGCTCAGCTAATGCTCAGCTTTGGCCCAGGCTCAGTCAATGTCTACTGCTCAGCTTATGATGAGCATCAGCTGTTCCTGGGAAAAAAATTTGATCAGCTGACTGTGCCACATTGAGTGCTCTGGTGCAGTCCTGCAAGCTCTACAAGTGCTGGTGGAGCAGACTTGGAGCAGCGCTGGAGTAGCTCTGGAGCAGAAACCAAAGCTGCATCATGTCACTTGCCATCAAGTGACTATTTTTTTTTTCCTGGTGTAGCAGTTTCTTGAGGTTAGTATTTGAGGTTGAACAGTTTAGTCTCATGCCCAGGAGATCATGCTCAATCAGAAGCATCCAAATCCTCTTCATCAGAAGAATTTAAGTTTTCTTCATCTTGACTGCTGAGCTCAAGATCTTGTTCATCATTAATAACTTGATCCAAAGGCCGCCCACAAGGGTAAAATTGTTTGATATGAGATGCCGCATAATTTTTGTGGAGCTCTGTTCCATCCAACTCTTCTAGTGAGTAAGATCCTTTAGGTAGTTGTTTCTTGATCCTAAAGGGTCCATTCCAGTGGTTTGAAAATAATTTTCCCCACTGATCTTCCAAACTTTTATTTTAGATGAGAACTAGTTCGCCAGAATCCAAGGGTCGTCGTAATCGTGCAGCCATTTTCCTATCCTAATACCGGACAGAAGCTTCTCTGGCTTTCATCATCTTGGTGTGAGCTTCTTCCAGAATTTCTTCCCGTTGTTCGAGTTGCATCGCCCAAGCTTCCAAAAGTTGTTCTGTAGTTTTGATTGCTAACCAGGCCAATCTATTCCTAAATAGGTGTCCATTTCCAAGTCCACTGGCAAAACCGGCAGTTTTCCAAATACAAGTTCGTAGGGAGTTTGTCCGGTGGTCCGTTTTGTTGAGATTCTGTCCAAAAATAAAACTAGTGGAAGGTACTCTCACCATTTTCCGCCAGATCCGCCACACATTTTGACCAGAGCATCCTTGATGGGTCGATGTCCACGTTCAATCATTCCATTTGCCTCCGGGTAGTAAGGTGTTGTAGGTTTCAGCATTGCTCCAATACTTTTCACAGCTTCAATGAAGTCTTCTTTGAATTCTGCGCCGTTATCCACTGTGACTGTCTTGATTGAACCATACCTGTAGGCCCAGTTTTCCAAAAGAAACTTGGCTACATTACTTGCAGTGAGTTTCACCAGAGGGGCGGCCTCAACCCATCCAGATAAGTCGTCCCATGCCACGATAAGATATTTGTATTGTCCAGCTTTGATGTGGCATGCGTCCAGAGCCACTCGTCCAAAAATGTAGCTATCCCCAGTTGGATGTCAAATTTCTCTAGGTACCGTTGGATCTTGCTTTTGACAAGCTTCACAGCTTTGAACCCAGTTCTTGACCTTCTTCTTCAGGCTGGGCCACCAAAACCAAGTTACTAGTTGCTGATAAGTTTCTTCTATTCCACGGTGTCCTAGTTCTTCGTGAACCTGCCGCAGTAATTTTTCTTGATAGGTGTCCTTGGAGATTACTATTTGTGGAGAGGGTGAGTGTTTTCTCATGAGTCGTCCATTGCTACTGAAGAATTTAGCTGAGTTCTGTCGTAATTTTGCAAAATCCACTTTGTCCATTCCGTCAGGTGGTTCCAAGGTTTCCAGGTAGCGCCAAAGGTTCCTCCAATATCCTAGAGACTCCCATTCCTTGATATCTAGAACTGTTGATTGAGTACAAATTCTGAAAGTATAACAAGGTTTGATCAGGGGTTCCTCCTTGTCAAATTCATCCTGGTCCTCGTAGAATTCCTTGTTGTTGCTAGAAATAGGGCGTCTTGAAAGCCCATCCGGTAGTGTGAAAGTTTTCCCAGGTTTATGAACTATGTCGTAAGAAAATAGCTGAATAAAAGACACCCATTGAGTCATAGGTGCGTTGGGCAACAATGGGGAGTTTATCATTTGAATTAATGACTTGGCATCCACTTGGATTTCAAAGTGTTGGCCCCAGAGGTAAATCTGTAACTTCTTTGAAACCCTAGCTACTCCGCACAACTCCAACTTAGGCTGAGATTATTGTGATTCCACTGGTGAAAATACTATTGATTCATACAGTATAGGTCGATCCAATCCAGTCTCAAGTTCTTGTTGCATCAACACCGCACCTGCCGCTATGAATCTCGAGTCAACCGCCAGTTTAATCAGCCCTGCGTCCGCCGAGTAATCAATGCTTTTGAGTACAATGCCTTTGCCAATTATTTCCTTAAGCTGCTTGAAAGCTTGATTGCATTTATCCGTCCAAATCCATTCGGCGTCCTTCCTGGTGAGCTGTTGTAAAGGTGCTGCCTTTTCTCACAGGTTTTCAATAAATATTCGTACGTAGGTGATTATTCCAAGAAATCCGCAAAGTTCCGTGACATTCGAAGGGGTAGGCCAGGTTGATATCTTGTTTTTCTTTTGTGTAGAGACTTGTTGTCCAATCTGCGAGACCACGTGTCCAACAATATCCAGAGCCGGGACACAACAAGAAAACTTCTTCCCAGAAACTGTGAGTCCTGCTTCTTCTACTCTAAACAATATGCATTTGAGTGTTTGAGCGTATTCCCAGATAAATTTTCAAATCCCAGGATTTTCCTCCAGAGTTTGTCCGCCGTAGGTTGATCTTGTTCCTTTGATGCCTCCGTTGTCAATGAATACCCCCACATGCTCTGGAATCTCGTCTTGCAGAATCCACATCATCTGGGCCTGGCATACCGCCACTGAATTTGTTGCGCCTTGAGGGAATCGAGTGAGTTGAAATCGTCCCAATGGAGTGTCAAAAGTTGTGAGAGGCCTTGATTTGTCCGCGAATTCCCGTTCGTCGTATCCTCCCATGATATCACCGAGTCCATAGCAAGCTCTTCCAGCAAAGGATTCAATGAATTCTTCCGTCACAGGAGGTAAGCCAGCTTCTTTAATTGTCACTTTGTTCATTTATTGCAGATCATGTATGATTCTGAGTTTTCCGTCATGTTTGGCTACACAAAATACTGGACTTGAATAGCTTGAGGTTGAGGGTTCGTAAAGTCCGGTCCTAATTTGTTCGCGTACTAATTCTGTGTATTCTTCCTTAATTGCTGCCGGAATAGGTATTGGTTTCTTCTGCCATGGAGTATGTTCTACCACTGGTATGACATAGGGTAAGCCATAGGAGTGTTTCAACAGTCCACGTTCTGCTGGGCAGAATGCTAAAGCAATTTGTTGGATAATAATGAGATGTTTAAATAATTTTATTTCCTCTGGCCAGAGCCAACCTTCAGGTCCAAAATTGATGACTTTCAGACGTTCTTTGGTTATTTTTGCTATAGGTTGAAACTCCAGTGGATTTGGTATTAGAGGTGTTTTATAAGGATCTTGTGATAAGGTAGGTCGTTGAAGAGGTGGATTAATTGACTGTGGCATAGCTTGGTTGATAGGTCAAACTTTCTTGGCAACCGTTTTGTATTTAGTCATACACCATAAGTTATCTTCTTTCCAATTTTTTACAGAGATCTTGCTGCGCTGAGGCCCCTAGTCCGGTGACTAGTAAACTATTGATTTGTAAATCTTTGTCCAAAGCCGGAGGTTGAATTGTGATCTGAGGTATGTTTTTCTCCTTTTCCGGTTTCTTCCTGAGACGCAGGCACATGTTCTTGACCCATCCCAGCTTCTTTGATATTTTAGATCAAATTTTGATGGAGTCGGTGTCGTTTGAGAAGCGTGACTGATTTGGGTGCTGAGTCATGTAAGCTGTTGTTTGTGCCGATTGTGTGGGGTTTTGTCCTAAATTTTTCAATTGATTCCATCCTTGTCCTTGTCCTACTTTAGCAATTGGTACTGTAATCCTTTGTCCACTGTCGCCTTGAAAAGATAGAAATTTGCCCAAGCCTGGATAGTCCAACGTGCAGTCGTAGTCAAAAAGGAAAGGTTGTCCAAGGATACACTCTTGAGCTTGAGGTGTACGGGTCCAGAGAATTGCCCAATTCCAAGGGTGCAGTTTTCCACTACTCCTTTGATATCACATCTTTCCCCGCCGATGCCTCTCATTGGAATTTCTACTTTGACTACTTCTAGGTCTAGATCAATTGCCGCCTGGCTGGGGATTACATTCACCATTGATCCTGAATCCACCATGAATGGTACTTTTTGTCCGGAGATCTTAGTGTCAATAAATCCCAAAGCACAACTGTAGTAACAGTTATATTCCGAGTCTTCTTCCTCTTGGTTGAGTAACATAAAAGCTGAAACTTTAGGATCTGATCTTTTTCCGTTCTTGTATGACATTGCAGAAGTTTTGTACCCTGAAATTCGAGTTTGAAGCTTGTTGATAGCTTCTTGAGCGTAAGTTGGGGAAATTGCTGTAAGTTGAGAAAATGTAGTTGGTATCTTCAAGTTTTCCAATTCCATGACTAAGGCCGCTTCCGCTGATTTTTCTCCTTTTGTGAGAGCTGATTTCTTATTAGGGTCCAAGATCTCTCCTGGCGTCTTCCTGGTTGCCGGTACTTCTTGAATGACCTCTTCTGGTCCGTCTTCTGGGTCCACATCCATTGCTGAGTCATCCGCTTGTGCCGGGGGTTTTCGCCGTCCACGGAGAGCTTCTGCTCTAGTTGTTGCCACATTTGCTTCAAGTTTTACTTTTTCAAAGTTTGCTGATCCCAGTCGTGGTGGTTTCCAGTCAATTTTGTGCATTGAAGAGGTACAGTTGGATTCTTGCTGAGTTTCTTCGCTGTTGATTGAAAACACAGCCGGGTGATTGGTTCTGAATGCTGCGTTGACTTGGGTTTTAGGTTTTGCGGAGTCTGCAGCTACCACCGTTCAAATGGGTCTGGAGGGATTCCAAGGAATTTTATCCCCATTAGGTAAGCAGAAGTCCTTTCCCTCCCGTTTTACTAAGCCTTCTCTTTCATCTTTCTGTGCTTCATAACACATGGATGTTGAATGACCTTCTTGATGGCAGTAAGCACAAGGTCAAGCTTTGTAGAGTTGTCCACTTGGTCGTTTGTTTCCGCAAGAGTATTCCACCTTGGGTGGGTTTGTTAACTTGCCAGTTAGAGCATGAATTGCTTTTGCCAGACTGTCAACCTGCTTTTGAAGCACCTCAGGTGGGTTTTCTTCAACCATTTTCTCACGCTTCTTACTGTCACCTTTTTTCTTGTCCAGCTTCTTCTGCATTGCTTGATTGGCTTCACTGAACCCGCTTCCTACAAACGTCTTGTCTGCTGCAGCTTGGACTTCATCCTCCGCCACATCCATCAAATCTTCTAGGTGGGGCGTCTTGGGATAACCATCCTTGCCATAGGGAATCAGGTCTTGCTTGACCATTTCGTGTTTGATCAACTTCTGTAATTTTTTAGAAAAAGCCATAAAAAAGAGGTGAGTAACGTCTTGTTGGTCTCTAATGTGCTCATTAGCAACCAAATACTTTGTTATTAATGAAAATTTTGATTTGTAGTTTTTGTATTCTTTAAATCCTTTCGGTCCACCGGCCTTTGCTTGTTCATCCACAAATTTTTGCAGATCCCGGATGGTGAATTGAATTTTTGCATGGGTGTCGCCCCATATTTCCTTCATGCTGCGCCTAAGCATGTCCCAGTCTTGGTGTTTGTAACCGTCCATCGATTCCAGTTCCTGCTTCAGGTCTTTTGGTCCCACAAAGCTGCAAATCTGTTGAACCATATCGTAGCCTTCTGCTTTGTAAACTTCCGCCGCCAGTTCAAATTGGTCCAGAAATTCCTTGAAGTTTTTGCCATTGTATAATAGGTTTGCCGCCTTGATGATTGTCACTTTTCTTTTGGGCTCTGCCCGGGGTTGGTTGTTGCCTTCAGGATCCGCCGGCAAGCCATAAGTTCCAGGAGGGTGAGTCTGATTATTTTGTTGAGTATTTCCATTGTTGGCCAGCCTTCCGCGATATATCCTTGTTTGAGTATGAGACATTGGTTGCGGAGGTGGTGGATCAGCATTCATTCTTGTGTTCTGACTGTTTTGAGTTCCATTAAATAGTCCGAGTGGATTTGGATTGTTTGTTGGTAAGACATTTTCCAAGTCTTCAGTTTGTGGAAAAGCCATGTCCGAGTTTTAATTGATTCCTTGTTAATTTGTTTTCCGCTAGTAGGTTCAATTTTTGCTAATAGTCGTCCTAAAAAATTGGTCTCTGGATTTTTTCCAGGGCAAGTTGGGGGGTTAATTCACTAAAATAATACTAAAAAACTAAATAATATGATACTACTTTATTCTTCAACTATGCTGATAGTCAGAGGTTGTCATAGCCTTAATAATGTGCTATATGAGTTTTGTACGGCCACCACTTTGGTGGTTAAAATCTATATCCTAAGGCTCAATATGCCAGTTTCGCCGGTCCCCTCGTTTTCTATGTTACTAGAGGTCAAGGCGGCTCCGCCGCTGCAGGGCAAAAAGGCCCAAGGTCATAGTTGTGGGTGGAAAGTTACTGTGCACCGTTTTGGAGCTTGTCCAGATGGTCTGGGGGCAAATAAATGCATAAATAGGCCTTTTATAAAGTTTTGGAAAATATGTGTTCATTTCAAATGCTTGATTGCAATAAGCGTAACAGCATGCTTAGCTATACACCCACTTAGACTACACCTGTTTATCTCACTTTGCAGCTTGGTTGTCCTCTTGAAGCTGCATAACATACACCAGGCTGAAAACAGAGGCAATGTGTCCACATTGCCTGTGTTTTGGGCCCTGATTTTTTACTGGGTTGAGGGAAACCAATTGCTTCTTACCAAGAGCGGGGAGTTGCATTAGGTGTTCCACATAGATGTTCATCCTTGCTTCAGTGCTTCCCCTCATCTAAAATCACTATATTATCTACTCAATAGTTTTTTTATCCCACCATCTCAATTGAATTTTTCCAAAGTCTCAAGTAATATTTGATGAAAATTTCATTGTACCTAGATGGAAAGATCAATGCAGTTATTTCTATTTCTTACTAGAGGCCAAGGCGGCTGCGCCGCTGCAGGGTCTCAAGAGAAATGGTTGTCTTGCTGCACTGGTATACAAATGGAAAAACCACCGGAAAACCAAGAATTACTTCTGGAATCTCCAAAATTGATCAAAAAAAATTCCCCATCTTGTTTGGTTTCTTATGCAAAAAGTGATACAGTTTGCGGCCATTTTCCTACCAAGCCCTTTGCACACCCCTTATATTTCATTCTCTGGTGAAACACCATTGCAAATAGTTTATCAGCTCAATTAATATGCAACATTGAAGAATTCCTGAAAGTTTTGGACTATGAGTCTGTGTGGGTGTGTAACAACAAATTTATATGTGTTAGCAGTCATTTTACTACTAATCCTGCAGGTTACCCCTTATATCTCATTTTAATTTCCCTGTTATAAAATAAATAAAAAATCATAAATTTTTCAATAATTTACAATACTTTAACAATGTGTTTCAGGCTGCATTTGCAAAAGCCAGCCTGTAACTGCTGTTTTCAGGGGTAGTCATTTATCCCTCAAGGCTACGTTTAGCTAACTATTGTTTTTGATATTTTATGATATGCTACAGCTATGTGTAAATTTAACAGCCCACCGTTGTAGCACATAATCAACTCATGCCAAGGGCTGTCATGGCCTTGCTTGGCAAGATCACACACCCACTACAGAGTGTTGTTTTGAGCTCAAATCTGCTCATGATGATTCATGGGTTTGGCTCAGGAGTTAAGCAGTGCAGCTTTGAAACATGCAGGGAGAAAATTGACCAAATAGTTCCCAAACTTGGCTGGAAAAATCAATTTTTTTGTAATTTGGAATGAGCAAAAGGTACATCCAAAAAGAGGGATGATCAAAAATTGATCAAATGGTTAATTAATCAACACTAAAGATCACAGAAAATCAAAAAAGGACAAGACAAGGATATACCCAAAGGGGAACAATCAACATTTTATTCAGAAAGATATCAATTATTTAGCTGTGATCTTTCTCAAAATTGATTTCTAAAAGTGGATAATGCTTTAGATTCATAAGATAATTTTTGAGATATAGAATCATTTTCAAATTATGATCCTCTATAGGTTTAGAATGCATAGGGACTCAGTAAGAGTGGGATATATCCACTCGATGACCGGTGTGTGCCGGTCATCGAGTGGGTTGTGTATCCACTCGATGACCGGTGTGTGCCGGTCATTGAGCGGGCTGAGAGCCACTCAATGACTGGCGTGTGCCGGTCATCGAGTGGGTTATGTATCCACTCGATGACCGGTGTGTGCCAGTCACCGAGTGGGTTATGTATCCGCTCGATGACCGGTGTGTGCCGGTCATCGAGTGGGTTATGTATCCGCTCAATGACCGGTGTGTGCCGGTCATCGAGCGGGCTGAGACCCACTCAATGACCGGTGTGTGCGGGTGCCTGATGTGGACCTCCCATGTCGGCAGCGCCACCGCAGCGCAAGGGAATGACGCCTGCCCGACCATCACGACGGGTTGGCCTGCGGGACGGGCGACCCGAAGGCGCCCAGCGTGGCTTACAACAACCTGATGTGGGTCCTGACGCCACCTGGCCTTGGGCGCCCCGCCCCCTATCACCGTGACGCCAAGCTGAGCATGGCGCCGTGGCTTTCCCCGATTCGTCCGGGTGTGTAGTTTGCATCCATATGAAGTTACTGCCGCGCGGGTCAAAGATGCATCAGCGGCGTGGCGGTGGCATCGTCGCCAAGGATATGCACTTGGCATGCAGGGCCAAGTCGAGGAAGCCAATGCGAGTTTGCTGGGGGAACTGGAACGTGTATAAAAGAGGTGCCCTTGAGTTTGGATAATCCCCAGGGCATCCTCTGCCGCTGTACTTCCAGCGTGTGGTTTGTCCTCACCCCCTCCGCTGTTGCACTTGCGCAGTTTGAGGGGCTAAACTCGTTAGCCCCCCTTTGCATAATGCCTTCAATGCGGCGCGCTGGGGGTCATCCTCTCACTGTTTTTTAACCCTGCTAGACAGGGATGGACAGTGGGCCACGGTGCATCAGCTTGCTGATGTTAGGTGGCTGGTTGCAGGTTATAGTTGTATTTTTTTTGTTGTAAAATTATGTTTTTTTGTTGTTTTGGCATTTGTAGAGGGAAAACCCTTTATGTTTTTTTTCTGGAAGTTGTAGAGGGGAAACCCTTGATTTTTTTTTTAAATTTTTGGATATTTGTGGGGGAAACCCTTGAATTTTTGTTTTGTGATTCAGAGGCTTTAATAAACTTGGATTAATCTCCAGGTTGGTATTTAAAAATGATTGGGAGTGGTGGCATCATGAATGAGTCAAACTGCCAGATTCATGAAAAAATGAGGCAAGCTGACACTTGGTTCCTGAGTGTGACATCAGCCAAACAAAGAAAAATCATCATGAGGAAGAAAGAAATATCACTTTTTTAGGTGCAAGGATCTGAATAAATCAAACAAATATCAGGATAGACCTCAAAAATGAAGAATGTGTTTTGTGTTGGGTATAACCCAATCAGTCAAGCATAAAAAGATATATTAAGTCTGGTGCCCACTTCTTATGGCTGTTGTTATCAGAGGAGAACTAAGTGTTTCTTCCATATTTGTTTCAGCTCTTGCTATTTTAGACTTTCATGTGAAAGATCATGTGAAAGACCAGTTCTGCCACCCCTTCACTGCAGGATTTTGAATGAGCAGGGTCGTCGGGGAGAGAATTGGTGGTGGTGAGGGTGGGGGAGAATCCTTGCGGGTTCGGAGTAGGGGAGCGCGTGGTTTCCTCTCGTCGAGGATGTAATCAAATGGACGGATTGGGCGGGCGCGGACTGGAGGTGTGAGCCTGAGTCTCTATAGTGACAGCAGGACACAAGAAATGGGGGACAACAGTTTGATTTCTTGGGATAAAGAAAATACAACTGTAAGAGAAAAAGAGAAAGAGAGAGAAAGAAACCAAGCAGGATAAGATAGAAGAGAAGTACTAGGTTATTCTAGTGGGAATGCACGTCCACTGGCAATGCTACTCTTCAGAAGAGTGCTGCTAATCTGTGCTAGAAGTGCTACAGCTTCCTCTCAGGAGGGTATCTGGATTAGATAAGTTTAATCCAGCCACAGTTTTTTAGACTTCTCTCTGGACAGTCAAGGTTCTTAATGGGAAACCTGAGGGACAGCCCTGCAACCTAGATTTTGAGGCAAAGGCCAAGTGATTATAAGGGACAGCCCTGTGATCAAGATAGAGGCAAAGGCCTGTAGAATTGAAGGGACAGCCCTGTGATCAAGATAGAGGCAAAGGCCTGTAGAATTGGAGGGACAGCCCTGTGATCAAGGAGGAGGCAAAGCAAGAAGAAAAGGCAGATCAAGCAAGACACAGAGTTGTACCTCTGAGATAATCAAGGTTCAGTGAAAGAGGTTACTTACTGTCAATATCCTAGGCGCCTGTGACGGTAGGTATACTGGGAGTAGAGTAGGCTCTTTGGTGGTGATCCTGGGGTTATCTGGGTGGTGGTTCTGGTGTGCTGAAGTCTGTAGATCCGCCTCAGGCAAGGGGGATCCTGACTACGAAAATTTTCACAGTTTGCTTATGTAATTTACATATGTACATGTGGTTTGGCGCGCCTGGTAGCGCTGACACGTCACAACTGCGCAAGGGCGCCATAACTCAGTAACTCAGGGAAGGAGTATAGTTACAAGGAATTTATAAGTTGTAACTAGGGTTAAAATTGCATGAGGAAACAGAATATGAAGTCAAAACAAGGTTATCTCTTAAGATGAAAAAGATATAAAGTAATTTATATGTAACAAAGGTAGAACAGGCAGCTTTTAGGTCAGCTGTGATGACTCTAAGGCTGACAGGAGGATAGGGCAGGGGATTGGTGGACATAGAAAGCGTTGAAGATCTCGGTCATGACATCGAGGAGCATGATGCTTCATATGGGGCAGGCGAGGGCCGGCGCCGAGGCAGGCGGAGCAATGGACGATGACAGGACCTTCACCGGCGTCGACGGCCTGCTGGACGCCCCCAGGGTGGGTGGTGACTAAGGCGTCGAAGGCCTGGGCGGCAAGAGAATTTATTTCGTGGGCGGCCCGCTATGACCGGCACAGACCGGTCATCGGAGATCCGAGTCCCCTCAATGTCTCGACCGGCACAGACCGGTCATCGGGAGGAGATCTTAGTCCCCTCGATGACCGGTGCAGACTGGTCATTGGAAGGAGATCTGAGTCCCATCGATGGCCAGTCAGACCAGTCAACCGGCCATCGAGAGGTGTGAGTTCCCTCGATGGCCAGTCAGATCTATGAGCCCCCTCGATGGCCGGTCTGAACGGTCATCCAGAGATGTGCAGACCGCCAAGGAGGTCGAAGCCTCCTCGGCAAGCGAGGGCACATTCTGACTGCTTGAAGCCGGCTTCCTCGGATTCGGAACAACCCTGGATGTCCCTGACTGGTCATCCAGAGGAGTAAACCTCTCAAGCTGACCTGTAAACACTCGGACGAGTGTGTACAGGACAGCATTTTGTCTGCCCAGGTGCAGGGCCCTGGCGACAGAGTTGTGTTCAGGCAGGTGCAAAGAATGTCAGTGTTAGATTATGAATAAGCCACACACCTCATTATGAATACGCAGCAACTATCAAAGCGAGTCATCCAATTCTCACTAGCATCCAAGAAAAAGTACCGGTCGCAAACCTAACCTTGATTTTCACTCCACATCAAAAACGACTCATGCGCACACAACCTTGCTGGTCTTTTCCTCACGCGTTTACATCATCATACTCGTGAGGAAGAGACTAGTAAGCACATCAACAATCACTAACGTTATCCGCACATCAAACAAATCAAAACTAATCCGAACTTTATCCACCCCTTTTTCTTTCTCCAATCCTTTGTTTATCCTTCTATCCTTTCCGTTAAATCTAGACATAAAAACCTCTTGCGCGCGTCCCTCATAATCACCAAAAACAAAACTCAAATCAAATAATCCCTGCGTCATCGCAGGTATGCTATTTCACATCTTTTCTATATTATGAATGTATATATAATACCAATCTAATCAATCACTTATTTTTGTCTATCTTTGTTCTTTTTCCTACATTATTGTTTTTCTAGGTGTGTTGCTGTCTTGTCGGAGAAGTCGTTGTCATTGTTCTTACAGGATTCAAACATTGTCATCTCAGGTTCGCTATTTTTGTTATAGTTTATGATTGTTTTATTCTTTTCTTTATTTCATGCTTTACAATAAAATCACGCGTTTACATCATCATACTCGTGAGGAAGAGACTAACATAAAAACCTCTTGCGCGCGTCCCTCATAATCACCAAAAACAAAACTCAAATCAAATAATCCCTGTGTCATCGCAGGTGTGTTGCTGTCTTGTTGGAGAAGTCGTCGTCATTGTTCTTACAGGATTCAAACATTGTCATCTCAGGTGTGTTGCTGTCTTGTCGGAGAAGTCGTCGTCATTGTTCTTACAGGATTCAAACATTGTCATCTCAGGTGCACTTCGTATCATCCTAAAATTTACAGTCAGGGCCCAGGGACCTTGTGTCATGTGCGAGCTGGGACCAATACTTAAAGGGCTAGGGGGAAGCTGTCTGTCCCCCCAGGGGATCTGGGTTTTGTCCCACCCCCTCCCTGAAGGCCCCCTAGTCATTTGAGTAGGCTCCTTCTTGATTTTAAAAAACACAAATTTGAATCTTGAACAAAACTTTAAAATTTAAACTTCAAACTCACACAAAACAAAAAATATGACCACAATCAAAACATACAAAAGATAAAATAAACTCAAACAAAACCAAAAATTTACACTCAAACAAAACATAAACTCTAAATTCAAACACAACATAAACTCTAAACTCAAGCAAGAAAACAAACTTGAACTTTTTAAATTTGAAAAACACAAATTTGAAACTTTTAATTTCTTTTGCCTGCAATTTCAATGAAATGCAGCATGAACCCATGAAGTCAGTTTCTGTGAAACTGTGGTTTTAATAAACTTGGATAGGTGATTTTGTCAAGTATTTAACTATTTAATCCGGATTCGTACTAGGGTTATTTACTAAACTATTGGTATAAACTAATTTGGAAGTGCTAAAACGGAGATATGGTCCTTGCACTTCGCCAAAAACAGATAAGTTCTCCTGCCGTAAACTAACTAAATTCACTAAAAATATGCTAATAAAATTTTGCTACAGTAGTTCAAGATGTATATTGAGCCACTTGCTAACAAGAGGATCCTCTAATCACGTTGGGGACTCCCTTGTAAAGCTCAAAAGTGTTCCTGAGAACCTTTTGCTGAGTGCGGAAAGGGATGTATGAGAAAACCTCTGCCTTTCCTGGTTCACTAGACACTAAAAAAAGCCCACCAATCTCAGATTGGCAGGTTTAATGTAGTGATAGTGGAGTGTTATCAAAAGATAACTGTTGTTATAAAGTGGGTGTGATGAAGTTGCTAAAATGTGTTATGAGTGAGGAGTCTGGACTTCAACCAGATGATAGTTGGTCAAAGAGGACCCTTCAGAGGTTTGTGTTATGTAATGTGAGTGTTGTGTAGAGTTGTTATTTTGTGTGTAAGTGTTTTGTAATTTGTGTAAAACCAAACTATAGGGTGACTAATATATTGTGGAGTGAGCAGTGCCTGCATGTGTACACTGTATGTATGTAAGTGATGATGCAGCTATGTGTAAATATGTATGTAGCTATGTATGTAACTGTGTGTGTAACTAAGTGTTGTAAATGTGGATTGTGTAACTGTTTTGAGGTTGTAAGGGGTATTGTGAGTGTGTAAGAGTATGTAACTTCTGAGTGAGTGCCCTTATGAGTGTTCTGTAAGGCAAAACTAGGGGTGAATTTGTCCCTAGAAACTAAATCTGGAGGAATATTAAGTGATTGATAAGAGGAAAAGGGAGATTAAGATTAAAACTAATAGAAATAAGGAAGAAAAAGCAGAAAATTTTGATTTTGGTATATGGGATACCATAAAGCATACCAAACTGCCCACAACCTCAACCGCTTCCAAGCAGCCTACCAGGAAGAAGCCAAAAACAAGCAAGGGTAACTCAGTCAAACCAGTCGACTTGTTGAACCCAAAGCCCGATTCTTCACCAACAGTCACCGGCCCCATAGGTTCTGACCCAACAGCACCTCCTCCCCAGCCAGCTCCCAATGTGTCTAGCGGTCAACCTGCTGAATCAATACTCAACGACGTTCAGCATAGCTTGGAAAAACAGCACCAACATTCTGAAATTCCAGCCAGCGATAAAGGTCAAACCAACGCACCAGCTGACCCACTTCTGGATCCTTCCTCAGTTCCACCTCCCAATCCACTGTCTGAGCTGGTACCACCCAAACAGGAGCGACTAAACTCAATCCCTACCTCTCTCCTCCCTAGCCCGCATCCACCATCTCAAACACCTGGCGGCCCATCTGCCTCCACAAGCTCTCTCCCACACAAAAATAAACCACCACAAACTCCTTCCAATGTGCCACCACAGCCCACCACCAATTCAGAATCTGCGGCACCTACCACAAACAACCCTCTTGAAACAGGAGACAAGCTTCCCAACAATACATCCACCCCTCTCACCAACAGCAACCTTACAATCATCAAGTTGGTTGATGTTAGAATCAAGCTGGTCAAGCTCCATCAGGAACTCGACGGGGTAAAACCCAACTGGAATAAGTATCAGGATATGTGGAAATCTCTATCCAAACTGGTCCAGTTCCGAGCCAGATCAATGGAAACCAAGGCACCTCAAAGCCCTGACTTCCATTTTGCAAGGACATCTTTCTTGTACTCATTGTGGATCAAGAACATTAGCTCTCTGGGTAAGTTTTTTTGCTGCAGTATCCTACTCCTTTTTATACATCATCTTATTTCTTTTCCTTTTTCAGCCCCAGAATTTCTAGGACCATCAACCAATGAGCAGTGGGACTGTCCCAATATCATCGACTTCCCACTTCTTTCCAGATTTTCAAATAAGGATGAAAACCTCCAGCCCCACGAAATCATCTCACCGTTCGTCAAGACACCACATCCTGAGTCAACTCTTGTCCGGTTCCTTGTCTGGCTTCAAAACCCTCCAGCTAATTTCATTTCCAGCTGGGCCAAGATTGTTGCAGCCTCCATTGAACTCATGGCTGAAAACCTTTACAAACCACCGCCACCTGAAACCGCTGAAGATGAGGATGAGATCACACAGGCAGTCCAAGTCCTTGATCACCTAGAAAATCTCAAGAACTCATCCTCAACATTTAATTCAACTGATCAGAACATCCCAACCACTGAATCAGATGTTATTCCACGATCTCACTCTGTCAACGTACTCCACACATTTTGTAACATGATTATTGATGTTTTCATGGGGTATGTCATCTTCCAAACACACGGTCTCAGCCAACAACCTCTCACAGGCACCCAGAGGAAGAAAATTTCACGTACAACTCAAAGCTCCACCAAGAAACCTGGCGACTCTGTTGCACTCACCACAAGAACCAAGGAGGATTCATCCTTGACGGACCAGAAGGATGAATCAGCTAAGCGACTCCAAGCCATTCAGTCAAGGCAAAACTTTCAATCTCTGATATATTTCTTACTAGCTGGTGTTCAGGGACTCTTCATTGCCTCCCGGGACCACCGCACTGCTCCTGTCTTGGAATGTATGTCTTTTGTTCAGGCAATGTCAATCATCATGGACAACTCTGTGGCCCAACACACCCCTGAAGAACCAATATGGAAGAATCTCTCTGCTTATATTGTTCGACTGTTCCAACCAGCTTTCCAGTCACCAAACAAGATCTCAACGCTCCACAAACCACCCACTTGGACTGAACTTGCAGAAGCCATTACCACTGATTTCCTAAAACAATGGCAACACAAGCAACCCACCAGCCCATTCCTAATCTCCCATTCCTCCTCTCAGATTACTGACAAATAATCTCTAATATATATGTTTTTGTTTTCATATTGTTAACCTGCTCCTTGTTGCCTTTTTTTTTTCAATCCCATGAGTACCCACCTCGGCTGCATGAATTGATTCTTTCCCAACCCACCACGCCTTGAAATACAATTGTACTGATAGATTTTCCATGGTGTCAATGCCTAGAACAACAATTACACCCTGATTTGGGTGAGATCAGGTGACCATAACTGGCCTGACATTGTGAGAAATTTGCTGCAATCAAAGCCATCTGCCGCAAGTGGCAAGCCTAGCAAAATCCGGGGCAGCCCTGCCCAAAAGCTGAAAAGACTGATTGCACCTACGTGGATGCGGATACAGATTTGGTAGTATGAAAACAGAACACAATTTGCTTATTGCAATGTCACTGAACAAGGGTGCTATCACTCAACATCAAAGGTGAGAGTCAATTCAAACAAAGATCTATTGGCATGACAAGCGGCCAACATCATGTTGCAGTTCTGCCAGTCAAGAATGACCTGAATAAAAAAACCAAGACTAATGCTTCAACTGGGAAAGCTGAAAAAAGCAACTGTAAGCACTGGAGTCCTCAGAAAGCAACTGTAAGCACTGGAGTCCTCAGCCAGGCTAAAGAAACAAAAAGCTGCTGTACAAAACTCCTGGTATAAGAATGTTGCTGGACTTGGACCCAGGGGCATCACCTAACACCTGGGTCATCATGGGAGCCACAAGCCTCCACCAAGTTGAGACTGCAATGTCTTAGAAATGAGAAAATTCTAACAAAACTGATGATTAATGCTTCTCACCAGACCTTCCCATCAATCAGGTAAACAACAAGGTAGTCACGGTGCAACACAATTTCTTGCTGGATTCCACCTGATTTGCTGTGTTACACATTTAGCCATCTGAATTGCTACCATCACCACAATCAGTTGTAGTTCCACCTCAAACAATGCAATTCATTTATATACATTGTGTATTTTTGATGCGGCAGGGGGATTAGATCAGTAAAGATTTTGAATCCCGTTGACCTCCCTGTTGAAAACGGTTTGTCTCAAAAAAATGACATTTCTGTCTTGAAAGGCTCTTGTTGAGAATGATTCACCCAAGTACACAAGTAGACATCAACACAATATATCATAATTGGAATAGAATCTGAGGCTATCTTATGAATTTGACCTGCACTGGACCGGGTTCTTTTGGGAAGGTGAGAGAACTTTTACCAAGAGGTGCAGACAATGACAACTAACAAACTTAAGTAAAAATCCTATTTGCCATTTCAAACAAGATCTGTCTGGGTCTGGGCAAAGTGGAATTTGCACAAGATCAGATTTCATTTTTTGTTGAAAATCTTGACTGTCTGAAAAACCGCCTGGGGGGTAGCTTCTTTCCTCCTCTTTTCTTTTCCTTCTTCTCCGGCTTCCAATTGTCCACTTTCAAGTTGAACCTCTTCTTCGGATCCTTTCTGAGAACATAGGGAGTTGACTGGCAGCGCCTCAAAACTACAAAGACATCAATCTTTCCCAGAAACCATTTTTCACCCAGTTAGCTCTGGCTTTTTCGGATATAAAAGGATAGTTTTTTGTGTATAACAAACTGACCTTCACCTTGAACACCCCATCTTCTTGGGCAAGCCCTTGCGCACTGCACCCCTGAACTTGTATCCAGTCACCACGTTCCAGCTTCTGAATTCCTTGCAATGTGGTTGCATTCCGGGCGGATAGTTGAACATTCAGCTTCTGATGAAATTCAAGGAAAGGAATAGGTATTCCCCCCCCCAAAAAAACGGCAATCCTCAGTCAATCATCACAAAAGGCAGCATCAATATTTATAAAGGAAACACCTTTCCAAGGGAGGAGTCCAAAACTCTGACATAGCTGTTCCACTGGTTCCCGCGGTTCCAAAAGACCTTCAATACATAAACGCTTCCGGAAACAAGGGCTTTCTGGACTTGGCTTCCAACCAACACCTCAAGATCCCCCTTATGTGCAATCCAGGAACCAGGTGGCACATCAATTCTTGGATGAGAAGTTGCAGATGAGGCTGCAACATGTCCGGAGATGAAAACTTGGGTATCTCTATCAAGCAGGAGAGGTGGGAATATGGAGCTGTATGTCTTGAGTACTATATGGAATTGAGCTGTCTCAGAATCTGATATATATTTAACTACGTTGGGACTGGCAACACAGTTGACCATGTGTATCTCCTTACTAGAGATGGCAATCGGTACCCGGGTACCCGCCGCGTGTCCGGGTACCGCCTGCTTTTTTGGCCCAAAACAGATACCCTTACCCGTACTTGGCACCCGCGGCGGCGGTACCCGGGTCTTTCTGGCGGGTACCGGCGGTACCCGCCAAGTTGTTTTTTGTAGATATGTGCCTGCTCGCCGAGAGGGATCCCTCTCGGGCTTCTGCGAGCTGGTATCAGTATACCTGCCGCCGAGAGAGGATTTATACCTGCTCGCCGAGAGAGATTTCTCTTGGCGAGCACTGGTATACACACACCAGCTCGCCGAGAGGCATTCCTCTTGGCGAGCTGGTGGGTGTATACCTGCTCGCCGAGAGGAATCCCTCTCGGCGAGCTGGTGTGTGTATACCAGTGCTCGCCAAGAGGAATCCCTCTCGGCGAGCTGGTGTGTGTACACCTGCTCTCCGACCTCTCGGCGAGCTGGTGTGTGCATACCTGCTCTCCGACCTCTCGGCGAGCTGGTGTGTGCATACCTGCTCGCCAAGAGGAATCCCTCTTGGCGGGCTGGTGGGCGTATACCTGCTCGCCAAGAGGAATCCCTAATCCCTCTCGGCAAGCTGGTGGCGCTGCAGCCGGGGATATCACACAGGACTTGCACCAGAAGGGGGTCGGGGACATACACAGCGGAAAAGAGGTAGCAGTATTGGCGGGTATCAAGCGGCGGTACCCGGGTACCCGCCTAAAAATCACACAAAAACCAACACCCGTACCCGTACTTGGCACCCGCGGCGGCGGTACCCGCGACCCTGATGAGTACCCGCCGGCGGGTGCCGGGTACCGCCGCGCGGGTACCCGTTTGCCATCTCTACTCCTTACCAACAATGGTGATTGAGCAGAGTTGGGTCAAAGACATGTGAATATTACCAACATAATCAAGCATTGTGAGTGGATATCCAAATACTACTTTTGATTGTGAATTGGTGGATTTACGAGTTGAAGGATGATGGCATGGTGGGAATGATTTGTGGGCAAAGCTCCCATCTCTTATAATTTTTCTGAACCACTCTCTTCGTGCACAGAATTCTGTCAAGAAGCTATTTCACCACCAATCCCCTTCATCATTATCTTATGAAAGGCTATCCACCCCCACACCCAGGCAAGAACAAAGGAATTCTATTATGTAAATTATCACAATTGAGTTCTGCATCATCCCTTTCAGCTACCTATGTAACAGCTTGGGCACAAATATGAACCAAACACCAATAAAGTTACTTGTCCCATCACATGCCACATGCATTTGTATGATGCGGGGATGAGTGTTGATTTTGTAGTTTGCAGGACAAGGGGGTAATTGACCAAACTTGGCCAACTATGGCCTTTGTTGGATCTACCACCAGGATGATCTCTTTGGTTCATGCATGTATTTGGCTGCAGCAGAAGAAAATATCTTCCCTGCAAGCGGAGTGGTGCACCCATTTTGTCACACAAACGTACGGCCGTACGTTTGTGTGACACAACCAATTTCACTCCCCTGGACCAAATAGATTTCCACATCAGGGCAAATGCGTACACACCTTCCCTTTCCCACAATCCAATGCTGTGTCTCACTCACATCTATCCTGTTTCTGCGGAAATAAAATGAACACCCAAGGTGAGAAGATGCTTCCATCTTCTCACCATCTCCAATCTCCTCAAGGTGTAATTATGTGAACCTTGCTGTGTCATCATTTTTTCCCCACCAGTGCTTATGATCTACAATCTTATGCTTTTGTATCCCATTAAACCCATTCTATGTATCTAGGCAAGCTATCAAGATTTTCAAACTTGGTCCTGATAACCACCCCTTACAACTCAAATCACCACAAAACAATCAAAACAATCCTGGAAGCTTGTCTGCTTACCTATTCTATTCAGCCTTTCAACAAACTCTTCTCACAACCTAGACATATTTTGGTGAATTACTTGAGAATTCACACAGCTTGCTCCCAGGAGTATCCATGGTCAACTTACAAATGGCCTTTCCAAACAGCACTTATTTATTTGCAGTGACCTTGGCAGCAAGCAAAAATTTATCAGAATGTAGTCTAGCCAAGTGGTACCTATTTAATGTGAGGTTGAGGATTGGAACATTTGATGTGAAACCCTTGATATTTATTTCACAAAAAAATGAAGCTGACAGGCAATTTGTTTTCAGTGCAATTAAAACTATAAAGAATCAGAATGATCAAACAAAATACCAATAGTACACTGGGGATTCCAGCCAAGAGAGAGATGGAAAGCATGAAAAAGATAGAAGAAACAAGACATGTAGTTTATTTTTGAGATTTTTTTGAATTCTGTTTGGCAATGTGATTTTGAGCATCTTGGATCTGCTGCTTCTGTCCAGCTATCTTTGTATTGGACTGAATGTAAGCCACCACTGCATTTGACATCTTTTCAGACATCTGGCAGGAGAAACCAATCCTGGTATACTTATCAGAAGGAGAGCAACCATCCAAAGTCTGGTGTGTATCAGTGCCTGACCTGAAGACACACATAGTGACACCAACCACCTTATGCAGGTCAATATAGACCTGAAAGTCACGGAAAGTGAATTGACCACCAATCATGTCAAAACCGTTGTCAGCCAAAATTGGATCATCCAAATTTGATTTGCTGGGGTTGAAGATCAGAATCCAGCAAACTAGAGTCCAGGTGTTGATGTTGGTGTCTGTGTGTGGACCGTTGAAGAAATTGTGCATTGTGAAAGTGAAAAAAGATGCAAAGTCAAACATGTTGTAAGGTGTCAGGTACTCCATATGCGCCATTGAAGGGAGGTTGGCGTTGATCAATGCGTCTCAATACTCCTTGAATGCACGGGCAGCAAGTTCTTGAAGATGTGTTGCAATCCATTCGTTGGCCTCTTGATACGCCACAGCCTTGTCTTGATCGTTATATCTACATTTCCTGATCATCGCAGCAAGTCGACCAACAGAGCAATAGCGTCCAAATCCTTCCTGTTTCATTCCCTTCCTCCATCCACATGCCCAGATTCAACCACCCATAAGAGGCCCATTATTCTTCACCGGACCCACAAAGTTGGTTTGATCAAGGAAAAAGCATACGAGCTTTTCCCAGCCTTGAAGTTCCTTGGGCAACATTGAGGAGAATGGAATGGTTTGAAACTTGCAGAAACCTAGGCCATTTCTTGGAGCAATGACGCAAGTTCCAAAGGAGAGGTCGTAATAGGAGGCTTTCAAGGTTGCTTGTGAGGTCAGAAGTTCACTGGGGTTTGGATCGTGTCGACGTTTGGGGGGAACAAAGTAGTAGAACGTGGGTTTGGAACCCAAGGAGGCCGTGATTGTCTGATTTAAATTTTCTATTTCCTTGGGGCTTTCATCATCTTCAGTAGGAACAACAAAAGAGATCTCTGCTTTAGCTCGGTATCTGGCCCATTGGGCGGCGGCTCTATTCGGACAAATTTGCTTCCTAATCCTATTCAAAAGAACAATGGACCGACGTCAGTTGTTGATTGATCAAAAGCAGAAAACAAAGTAATTGGTGGAATTTTAAGGGGTTGTAGCCGAGTGCAGGTGCAAACTATGCTTGCCCCCAGCACACATGCTACTAATCAAACAATTGATTGATAAAAAAAGAAAAGAAGGGGGGGATGGCCGGGTGCAAAGTATGCTTGCCCCCTGAACCAATGGAAAACCAGAGCAAGAGAGAATAATAGAATGACGGGATAGAGATGATATAAAAAGCAGGAAATAAATATTCAGTTTGTACTTTTGACCGGCATCCTGAAGATCGTCAGCGTTTTCTGTGTCGGTTGTTTGCTTATGAGCTGGATTCTGCGGGTGATGTGCACCACACCCAGACGGTATAGTACCAGGAAGTGATAGGTCTAGCAAACTATTTGGTAAACGCAGCGGGGTCTGCTTGCGGCCGGGTGGAGCTGATGTTTGACCACAAACGTTGGATGATCTGTTGCTGAAGAACAAAGAACTGTAAGCAAAAAACCAAGTACCTGGACCTCCTCATTGATGGCCTTGAAATCTCAGGAAGGCTTACTTGTGGGGGATTCCACTTGTTGATTGGCTGCTTTATCGATTTTGTGGATGCAAAGAGTTTGGTGATTGAAACTGGCGCATTGCATTCAACATAGCTGCCAATGGTCGATTCAGAAGGGGATGCAGAGGCCTAGCTACAGAGCTCTGCCCAACAGGCCAGTGTGGCAGAGCGATGTTTGCCCCCCCCCCCCAAGATGGGATCATGAAAAGGGGGCTGTCGTTGTTGATTGTTTGCTAGAACAAAGCCTGAGTGCTTTTGATTGATTGGTTTGATATCCAACAGCATGGCTGGTGGCAAGCGGTTGGTTGGGAGGGGAACAGGGTGACCGATGTCTTGAGGATGTTGAAAGAAACAATTGGTATCAAGATTAGTGCGTGAAAGGACCCCCTCTCCCAAAGAAGGAGAAGGGCATGCTTAGATGAGCACAAGAGGAGTTACATACTGTTGGCTTGAGGTTGAAGATGAGCATACGGCCCGGTTGCCGCGAGCGGATGATTGTTTGATTGGAAGACAAATCGAGTGCTGGGCTGTTGCTGACAATGATCAAGATGATGAGCTTGTTGGTGTGCGTGTTGATTTGGATTTGAAGTCAATATTGTTCTTGCTTGACTGTTTTTGAGGTTCAACCCATCCCGCAGGGGTCTGTTTTCAAACTGGAGGGAAGTTGTTGGTCAGTTCACTATGTATGTACATCCTGTTGTTAGATGATTCCTTGGTTTTTTATCTAGGACAGTTGATGGGCAAGGTGGAAGCACCCATAAACAATCCAAGGAACTCACGTTGTTGTGATTTGTGTTCGCAAATGAGCCTGTGGTTTGAGGATTGACTGGGCCGATTAATGGACGTCGATCGTTTTGATTTGACGTTACAAGATAGGGTTGGCCTCCAATCCTGTTTCTGTCAACCTGGTTTGCTTTATCATCAAGCATACAGTGAAGCCACCAGTGAAAAGAGTACATGTGGGGCATCAGGGCAATGAGAACAATCAATATGATGATATTTGAATCGATCGATTGATCAGAAACAAACAAAACAAACAAAAAGGAACTTACTTGCTGATCTGGACTGGACAATCGCAGCAGAAAGACCGGTGTGAGAACTCCTTTGGGATGGGTTGGCAGTTCTTTGAGGGGAAAATAACAATATGATATTCCAGCTAAGTAATACTACTGTGACGGGTGGTTTGAAAGACCTGCCCCTCTATTATACTACAGAATTCTGAGAACAAATTTATTTATTGTTGTGGCGTGACTTTTATGACAGAGAAAACCTGTATGTAGTAGTCTTTATCAGACCTAGATCAGTTTCAACAAGTACAAGATGCGTATAAAACCTCTATATGGTGAGATGGGCAAAGAATATAATCAAGTGAGAATATGTTTTGTTGGGTTTTTAATGGTTTCAGCAGAGGGAAATGGTGATGGAGTGTGGTATGAGATTTCTATGTTAATGTATGATGACTGTGTCTTCCGTGATGATGGCAAAATGATGACTGGTGACCACTGAGCTGGGGTGCCTGGGTGATGCTGGAAAAATGGTGGTAGGAGGGCCTCCTTATATATTCTTTTCTGAGTTATTTTTGCTGGTGAGGGCTGCACTCGAGGCATTTCTGCTGGTGGTGACCCTGTGGATTGCACTGCCTTCTGCAAGGGGTGCATAACTTAAACTGATGTTCCGCATGACAATGTGTGATTTGTACTTTTTAAGGCAAAGGCCGCATAGGTTGGTTGCACTTCCAAAGTGGAGGCTTTCTGACCGCATGCATCGATGTAAGGTCCGCGCAAATCTGTTGAGTTGTTGAGTGGAGGCCTAGTCAATGCAGTCTCCAATGCGCAGGTTGCGTGAGGTGATCTGTAGCTAATAGTGGAGGCCTACCTAACTAGTAAATCTAACTATACTCTTCTGTATATGCATGCCTTTTATGATTTATATAACTTTCCACCTGGGTATGGCCTGTACTAAACCTATAATTGTAACTAACTCTATACTAAAAGAGCTAGCTGGGTAGTTGAAGTGAGTGACTAGGGTTAAGTTTGTATGTAGAATCTATTTCTCTAGTAATATTCTATCATATGCAAGTATTTTAGGCTGTGAGTTGAGGTTTTTGGCAGTTTTGTTGCGCGCAACAGATCTGGATCACCACATCCCCCCCCCCAAATTAATGCTGTCCACACCATTCCTAAGCAAGCAACAAAACTGTTGAGTCCTTCCCACTAAGAAATTTCTAGTCGACTGATGTTGTTGTAAGTCCTTGACAATTTTGTACAAGTTTCCGTGCCTTCTTTCCTGTTCCTTGTGTTTTTCCGATTGGCTACTTGTGTTGCATTGAGTCAACTCCAAATCGGTATTGTATATTCCGATCTATACATCCTTTCTCTATCTCAAAATCTAGTATATGTATGTCCTATGTAAACCTATTCCCCCTGCCACTCCCAAATCAAAGGATCCTAACACTCTACGAGTATACTCTGTACCCCTGTTGTTGGCCCAAAGAAAAGGGATGTGGTTGATGATTCCCAACAAAAGTATAACATACGTCCCCCAGTTGATGATTTAAACACTCTTGATTAACCTTCCCTCCAACTGGCTTCCCGTATTTCTATGAATTTTTAAAATAACTCTTCCCTTCCGTCACATCGTACTCCTTTTAAGGCCTAACTATACTTCTATTTTCTCTACTAAAAGAAAGGGTGATGTTGTCCAATATTACACCCGTTTAAAAATTCTTCCCTATGTTTCCACGTCCTTCCATTTGATAATACACTTAGTTTAGAAAATTAAGCTAGGATACTCTTTATAAAACACAATTTCCTTCTTCTTCATCCATTTTCTAAAATTTCCTATCCAGTCCTGAACTCGCTTTGTTTGCCAAAATCTACTCCATATTCCTCACTAGTGCTAGTACTAGAACTACTACCTGTATCTTTGTTTGTACCCTCCTCATCCATTTCATCCTCATTACTCGTGCTGCTAATACTGCCGGTATGTTCATGTGTGCCTTCTTCATCCTCCTCCTTGTCTTCTTCTGTAATAGGTGCTGCCTGGACATAATAACGCTTGATATGGTTGGCAGTGTACCGGCGACTTAGCCTGGTTCCATCCAGTTCTTTGAGTTTGTATGGACCATTGTTAATTTGGTGTATTACCCTATATGGACCATTCCACCTGTTCTTGAAAAGTAGGCCCCATTGATTTTCCAATGATTTGTTATAAACTAACACCAAACCTCCTGGCTTTAAAGGTGCTCTCCTGCGATGAGCCAATCTCCGGTCCCAGTACTTCACAGATTGCTTTCTAGCTTGGTACAACCTTTCCGTTGCTTCAATAATGTTCTCTTCTCTTTGTGCTATTTGTTCTGCTCTTGCTGCTAACAAATCACTAGTTGTTCTGACTTTGTCCCATTATACCGTTAAGTAACTCCTTAGTTCTATATCAATAGGCAAGACCGCTGGCTGTCCAAATTGGAGTTCAAATGGCGTGAAGCCGGTCGTCCTCTTTGTTGATATTCGATCCGCCAAGGTGACCAGGGGCAAATACTCTTTCCACTTGCTTCCATTTTCCCCACATAATTTAATAAGTGCATCTTTAATCTCTTTGTGCCCCCTTTCAATCATTCCTTGAGCCTCCGGGTAATAGGGTGTTGCTGTTCTTAGTTTTGTTCCTACTTTTTTCATTGCGCTTTGAAGTTCCTTTTTAAATTCAGCGCCTCCATCTACAGTCACCTCTTTTGGAACTCCATACTGACAAATCCATTCTGAGATAAACCAGTCGGCTATAGTTTTTGATTTTAGATTAGTCAATCCTGTAGTCTCTGCCCATCCCAAAAAGTCATCCCTGGCGATTATGATATATTTCCATTTTCCTGCTTTAACATGTACTGCATCCATACTGACCCGCTCAAACAAGGTTGATGTGGATGTTGCTTGACCAATTTCCTTGGGAAGATTTTTGCTTCTCTTTTGACATGGCTCACACGATTGAACCCAATTTTGTATCATCTTCTTCATCCCTTCCCACCAAAATCGTAATTTTATCCGTTTATATGTCTCCGCAATCCCTCTATGACCAAGTTCCTTGTGTAATGCTCTCATCACCCGTTGTTGATTCTTAGGATTTGATATCACGACTTGTGCATGCGGTAATGCTCTTTTCTTTAATTGATTCTCTTCAAGAAAGTAGTTATGTGACCGCCGCTTAATTTTCTGAAACTCCTGGTCTGAACAGTTTGGGGGTCGTTGTAAGTCCTGCAGATATAAAGCTATCTTCTTCCACATACCGCACTGACTGTTGTCTACATCTGCAACTTTTATAAACAACACATTTAGAGGCTTAACACCCAGTCCTGGGTGTGGTTTAACCCATTCTTCATCCTTGTCAAAATCTTTCTCTTCCTCTTCCTCATCCAATGGGCGTCTTGACAGACTGTCAGGCATTGTGAAAGTTTTTCCCGGCTTGTGGACTAAATCAAAAGAAAAAAGTTGAATGAATGCTACCCATCTCGTCATTGGTGCGCAGGGCAAGCTTGGTGTATTGATCATTTCCATTAATGCTTTTGCGTCCACTTGTAACTCAAAATGTTGCCCCCATAATGTTGTCTGAAGTTTCTTTAGGATTTTGGTTACTCCACATAGTTCCAGTTTTGATTGAGCATATCCTGATTCTGTCCTCGAAAATCCCACCGATTTGTATAACACGGGTCGGTCTTTGCTGTCTTTGTCTTTTTGCATGAGCACTGCCCCGGCTGCAATGTAGCTTGAGTCTACCGCCAGAGTTATTTTTCCCGCATCCTTCTCATAGTTTAGTTTGTGCAATACTATCTCTTCTCCAATTATTTCTTTTAAACGTTGGAAGGTTTCTTCACATTCTTTTGTCCATTCATATTCTACATCCAGTCGTGTCAACCTCCTCAGTGGTGCTGCCAGCGCCGAAAAATTTTGGATGAACATCCTAACATAAACACATATTCCCAGAAAGCTTCAGACATCCTTCTTATTTACCGGCCTTGGCCAACTTTGAATTTTGTTAACCTTCTTCTTCGCCACCAGTCGGCCATCATGTGACACCACATGACCAACTATATCTAAAGCAGGTACACAGCAAGCAAATTTTTCTCCAGAAATTGTAAGACCAGCTTCCTCAATACAAAACAAGACCCTTTCCAAAGTGACTGCGTATTCCCATACAAACTTCCTAATTCCTGGATTCTATGCAATTGTTTCATTATTGTACGTGGATCGTGGCCCCTTGATCCCTCCATTGTCAATAAATATACACACATTTTCCGGAATCTCTTCTTGTCATATCCATGTCATTTGAGCTTGGTAAACAGCAACTGAATTAGTAGCACCTTGGGGTAATCGTGTCAACTGGAGCCTCCCTAGTACTGTTTCAAAAGTAGTAAGAGGTCTTGACACTGGTGCGAGTTCTCTTTCATCATATCCTCCCATGATATCCCCCAGTCCATAACACGCTCTCCCAGAAAAGGATTCAACAAATTCCTCAATTTTTGGAGGTAATCCTGCGTCCTTAATAGTCACCTTATTCAATGGCTGAAGGTCGTGTACAATCCGGAGTTTTCCATTGGATTTTGTAACACAAAAGACCGGACTTGAGTAACTTGATGTTGACTGCTTGTAAAGGCCTGTCGCAATTCTTTTCCTGACTAGATTTACAAACTCTGGTAAGATAGGTTTAGGTATTGGGATGGGCTTTTTCTGCCAGGGTTCATGTGCTACCACCGGTATTTGATATGGCTGCCCATAGCTATGTTTCAGGATACCTCGTTCCTCCTCACAAAAAGCTATTGATTTTTCTTGTATAACAATGACGTGTTTTAATAATTTAATTTCCTCTTCCATGAGCCATTTAGCTGGGCCAAAGTTTACCACTTTCAATCTTTCTTCTGTGATTCGTGCTGTGGGGGCAAATTCTGGTGGGTGTGGTGTCAGCGGTGTTTTGTAAGGATCCCTTGAAAGCGGAGGTCTCTGTAATGGGGGGTTGATATCTTGGGGCATAGGCTGATTTACTGGCCTAATTTTCTTGTCTATTGTTTTATATTTGGCAGCGTGTGCTGATAATTCTGCCATGGTGTGTATGGTATATCAATTTTTGATGAAAGTTTTTGTAGTTATATTCTTGATTCAGCTGAAAGGCTGGTTTGCAGTTTTTGGTCATACAGGACCATAAAAAAAATCCTAACCCCATGGTTTCTTTTCTTTTTCTTTTCTCTGCTTCCAATCAAAACTTGTGACTTAACCTGCGCCGCGCGCCCGGATCCTCTTGTGTGCAGCTTTCACAGAGATGAGGTGTCAAGCGAGCTGCGTCGGCCCGTCGGCGTAAGCCCGCTCCAAGCTCCACAAGCCCGCCCAATCTCTCTCCGCCGCTGTGCCCTCTCTCCGCCGGCCAATCCTGCGAAGCCGACGTTCTATAGTAAATGCATCGCTTCCAGCTTTCCGTTGCTGTTTTTGGTAGGTGTTGACGCTGTGCTCGCCTTGTTTCTCATGTTACTAATGTTACTTTCCTTTGTTCTTTCTCAGGCTCCGATTGGTTTAGCTAATGTTGAATGTATTTTTTGCATGTCATATGAATTAACGGCCTTGATAATCATGCGACTTCTCCAGGTCCTTGGTGAGTTCCTCCTAGTTCTGCTGCTACTTGGCAGAGCTACATGCTGATGTCTTGATTCTGAACCACCATACAACATGGCACAAACGGTTAAAGGCCCCTCCACTCGTCCTTCTACCTCATTTGATTGTTTGCTCCCTCGGCTCTGCCTGATCACGTACGTTCATGCCTTCTGGGACCGACTGTTGGTTCCACCGCGTGCTAATTCAACAATCCTCCTGTACAAACTCTGAACAACGTCGCCATCGAACTTCTGCTACCAGTGTGCCCCACCCGACTAGTTGTTGCCTACCCTGCTGTCCAGCTGGACATAAAAGCAACCCTGGTGCGCTGGTTCTTCCCTCTTCACTCCGCTATTGCTTCACAAGATGGCTGACCACCCTGAACAATACATCATCTCATCTGATGACTCCGCATCGACCGTTTCTTTTGACTCTCCTTATGTCGCGGACACCCCGTCCCCAGTATCTGATGATGATGATCCTTATTCTTACCATAACGTTTTTATGGCCTCGTCCAACAAGGCCAGCAACGACAATATCCGCTCCGATGATGATGATCAAGGTATTTTATGATCTTGTCTTTGTACCTGTTGTGTCAGCTGTTGAGTTTTATATCTCCATACACAGACCTCGATGTCCTGGCCGCCCATGCCGCAATTGACGATCACTTTGATAATCTTGAGTCTGACATGCTAAACTCTAGTGACCAGGATGTCAACGAATCTGATAACAACACTTCCAATCAATCTGATATCCTGGGTATGTTTTCTGTCGTAGCCTATTCCCTTATATGCATGCGTTGCTTATTTATAATATGCTCTCTCCTTTTCTTAATTTGACATTAGTTCCTCTCTTCGACGAGACGCGCGACTCTTCCCCGGATGTCAAACCTTATCAAGCTTATCCAGGGTCTCCCCGCGGGTTCCCGCGTTATAACTACGCGGATTACACTGTAGAGACGCTGGTAGATCCCCGCCTCCGTTACAACCCCTTTTGTTTATTTCCGCGACATCAGCTTCCCACCTTCCCCCCGGCGAGACCCCCCATGTTACCTCGCCAAATGTTTGAGGCATCTTTCCGTGACCTAACTATCCACCTCGAGAATCTTCTAACTCGTACTGCTCAAGGCCATACCGTCTATAATGAACTCAACTCTGTTGAGTTCATTCTGAACGTTGCCAATGATTGGTATTATGTATACCAAGCGTTTGAGTTCATTTTTTTTTTTTTTTTTTTTTTTCAAATGGAATGCTGACTTTGGTTTTAACTTTTCTTTTACTTCTTTAGACATGGTGTTGATAATTAAAAAAACCTGTTATATGTCTTTCTAGAAATCTTGTGGAAGCAAAACTATCAGCTCTTTCTACATATAAATGTTAGTGTCAGCAAAAAAACCCCGCCAGCAGCAATGGCTCCTGCCACCATTGTACTAGTCTATACATTCCCAATTTTTGGTTCATTGATTAACCTATATAGAACAGAACCCCAGAGAAAAAAATAAAATTGCTGGATCCCTTCTTAATGTACAGTGACGTTAGTATACAAGTGAGTCTCAATACCTTTGAGAGCTACCAAAAATTCTGATATAGTAATCCTAAAAAAAAGTTGAAAGAGATATAAGAAATGAATGGATAGGCAAATTTGGGCGCATTTTTCAGATGAAAACCCGCGCTCTGCCATACCAGGCATTAACTTGGTATCAAGGACTCTTTAGCACATGCTTTTTATACCACTTCTTTGCGCCCCCACCATACAACTTGTATTGGATAGCCAAGCTGACCACCCTGTATCTTGATCTCCAGGGACCAAACTTTAAGTATTGTGCTCCACCTTTTGAAGTCAAAATTTGCAGAAAATACAAAGGATCTAACCCGCCTCCGGGAAATTCCTTCAACCAGGCAGGTAGTCTGTTAAAGACCCTTTGCTGCCCGTACCACGTGAAAAATTCCTTGAATTGGGGGTTTATCCGTGTTTCTGCTATATAACCGCCCCAAGCGTCCTCTTCCGGGTCTAGATTTGTTCCCCAATCCACCGAGTTAATCTGATGATAAGTGTTCCAAGAGTTTTCATCCAGCTGCGCTGCTCCAAGCTCCAATGCCCAATCCACTGGTTCTGGTAATGTTATGTTCCACATATCCCCGTCCATCATTTCAAAGGGGAGAAATGACTGATATTGCTCCATTTGATGTTGCATAGATACCTCCTCATTTCTGGGTTCCTCCGCCTCCCAGTTTGTTACTTGTAACGCACAAACTTGTCTTAACTTGGGCAGATCTTTGTGCCATCCGGGTGCGTTTGGTAAACATATGGGGATGCAAAGTCTTTGTTGTTCTGAGTCCATAAAACTTAAGATTTCTCCCTTTTGGTTGGAGAGCTCCAGTCTGATGTTATGATCCGCTAGAAACGGCCTTCCCAATACGGTATGAACTGAGCCTTTGACAATAAAGAAGTTTGCCAAGTGCACATATCCTGGGAATACGGTTACAGGTATATTTTCAGCAATTCCAATGATTGGTGTGAAATGCCCTCCTATTCCTCGTAAGCGCATAAATACTTCAGTAGTTAATAGGCCTAGCTGGTCTGCAAGATGGTCAGGAATGATGTTCATTTCTGCACCAGTATCAACCAAAGTTCTGATTCTCCGGTTGTTAATAGACATGTCCACCATGCCGACAGGACAAGCATACGTGAGCCTTGAGTCTTTTTCATCCCCTTCCATTTCCAAACTTGTGGAACCATTAAATTTGACGTTGTTTACCCCCTTCTCTGCTGGATCCTGATCTGCTTGACCTTCACTAAGCGTCTTGAGAAACTGAGGGGCAATCTTTAAAATCTCCTCCAGTGTAAGCGTGTACGTCTGACGAAAGAATTTGTTTCAGATTGACCTGTCCATTTGGATTTCTGGTTGCTCTCTTGGGTTTTCTGGCCGGAGGTTCTTGGTCTTTGCCAAGGGTTCTGTGACTTGTTTAGACCTGACAGGGACAATGACACTCTCATCCTCATTTTCCTCCAGCCACGATCCAGGAAAGCTTTTACGCCTACTGGGTTCTTTTTGAGCTTCTTGCGCTTTGGCTTTGGGTTGACTTTCCCTCTCTGCATCCTTGTTTTCAAACAGGCTGGCTTCCAGAAGTCCCATTCTTTTCCTGTAGTCGCTGTGACTTCCAAAGGCCAAATCCTAAATTACTCTCCAGATCGTCCTCCCCCACATTAAACTGTGGTGGAAACCATGATCCCCATTCTTTGACTTCCGCTATTGCTGAGGTTGCCGCCTTCTCTCCCTTACCTGTCTCTGAAGAAGGTTTCTTCTGTTCTTCCTTGAACCGCCTGACCAAATCCCTGACTGAGGAGTCTTTATCCATTATTATTGGCTGGTTGTTGGGATAGTAGTATGTTCCTTGGTGTTTGTATACATTTCAAACTTTCAGGTCTTGCTGAAGGTATTCACACTGAGTTACCAAGTGTTTTTCTTTACAATAAAAACACTCTAAAGGACCCAATCTTGCCCTCCCTTCGGGAAGTCCTGGTGATGATGGTCTGCCGAAATGTGGAGGAACTTGCTGCTTCTGGTTCTCCGATGCTATGGTTAACTTTGTAATTTTCTCCTCAAATTCTTCTCTGGAGGAGGAGGGCTCCTGTATTTTTACCGTCTTTCTTGCATTGTCTTTGGGAACCAATGCCTCATTGTCGCCATCAAAATCCACAATAACCAGTGCTAGTTCCACATAGTGCTTAAGTGTTTTTAGGTTTGGAACAATATTCCTCCCATCTTTTGTTGTATGCAGCTCCTTTGCGTGGGCTAACTCCTTGGTAACCTCCTTCTTCAGCTCGGTGGAAAGTGCCTTCCATAAGGGGTCCCCACTTTCCAAGTTCAGGTTTCTATATTCCATCCTTGTAAAGTAGTCCATGATTTCTTTGTAAGTGCCAATAAATTTCTTATACTCTTGTCGGGTACTGATTCCGCCATTTGCTTGAGCCATCTGAACCAGTGTTGGTATTGCGTCCTCCTTATAGCGTCTTAATGGAGTAGCCCGACCCCATTTCCTAATCATTTCCTTCTTGAAGAGTTCCCAGTCACCACTCTCATGTCCTTCCATCTGTTCAATGGTTTTGCTGATTTTTCGGTTATGAATTATCAATGGTAGCTGGACTGCAACATCTATCCCTCCTGCTTTTTGTAGAAAGGCCACCTTCTCTACCCGCTTGATAAATAATTTGACCTTGGTACCATCAAATTGTAAGTTGGTCTTTTTGGTGTCCAGGACCGCTCCTTTCTGCTCGTTTGGGAGACTGATATCAACTCTTTGCCTGGACTGCTCAATTTCTGGGGACTGAGCAACTGAATTCAAAACAGAGTTGAATCCTGCCCAGATGGTAGTGTCCCCTCCTGGGGTTCCCCTAGTGTGGTGTCGAAGTTACAAATCGCAATGCTGTCGGTCTGTGTACCGGTGTCTCCGGTAAAGGTACATTTTGTGAGGCTTTTTCCTGTCCAAGAAGAGTCTGTACCAGATCTCTTAACTCAGCTACCGAATTTTCCATCCTCGAAATCTGCTCCCTTTGCTCTTGAATTATATTTGACTGATCCATAGTTGATTCTTTGTGATTAGACATGTTGATACTCTGCTTCTGATCCTGTTCAATCTTCTCCACGACCTCCTCAAGTGATTTGATTTCTTGTTCCGTAAGACTGCCGTTGAACCAAATCCTTCTCTGTTTGCTTGCTGTGTTCCTTCTGTCGCCAATGGCAGACTGGCCGTAATGCTGCTCGCTTGAATGTGCTGGAGGGGAATCTTCCTGATTCTGATCCAGGATGTGAGTTGATTCCGCTCGGGTTTTGTTAATCTGTTGCTGATCTTTCTGAAAGTTGAAGGCCACTTTTGGGACACCAGATGTGAGAACTCCTTTGGGATGGGTTGGCAGTTCTTTGAGGGGGAAATAACAATATGATATTCCAGCTAAGGAATACTACTGTTACGAGTGGTTTGAAAGACCCGCCCCTCTATTCTACTACAGAATTCTGACAAAAAAAAATTTTATTGTTGTGGCGTGACTTTTATGACAGAGAAAACTTGTATGTAGTAGTCTTTATCAGACCTAGATCAGTTTCAACAAGTACAAGATGCGTATAAAACCTCTATATGGCAAGATGGGCAAAGAATATAATCAAGTGAGAATATGTTTTGTTGGGTTTTTAATGGTTTCAGCAGAGGGAAATGGTGATGGAGTGTGGTATGAGATTTCTATCTTAATGTATGATGACTGTGTCTTCCGTGATGATGGCAAAATGATGACTGGTGACCACTGAGCTGGGGTGCCTGGGTGATGCTGGAAACATGGTGGTAGGAGGGCCTCCTTATATATTCTTTTCTGAGTTATTTTTGCTGGTGAGGGCTGCACTCGAGGCATTTCTGCTGGTGGTGACCCTGTGGATTGCACTGCCTTCTGCAAGGGGTGCATAACTTAAACTGATGTTCCGCATGACAATGTGTGATTTGTACTTTTTAATGCAAAGGCCGCTGTGGTAACCCTGTTCCTGTTCATACTATCACCCTCATATCACCTAAACCCTTCATAAATACCTCATTATTACTTCATATTCAGATTCTACGCCCCATTTTACCCCTAGTCACCCACTCATTTCACCTAGGATTTCCAAATGGATCAGCAGTTATTGGCATGTATAGTTTTGGCAGGTATTTTCTTCATACATATCCTTAGCATTATTACATACATCATTCATTAGTATCATAGCTACATAGGACTGCAGATCTTACATAACTTCATTACTCATTTTTCTCTTCATATAATATCAGCAGTACATTCCTTCATAGCTCTTGTAGTTATTATCAAATGCTCATCATTATTTCATCTTCTACATAGTTACCTTTCATGTACACTCTTTGGTCATTGCGCCTTCTTCATTACTGCTCATCTTCAGATATTGTTACTATGTGCTCATCATGTATCACCCCCCTGTAGTACTTCTCACATATATAAACACCCCTCTAGATGTTGTATCCCGATCATGCACTTTCTACTACATCCCCTCTGTAGCACCTTTACACATCACACTTAGATACACTTTCATCACCATAGAAATATATCCCCCAGCATATATCTCATTACCCATCTCAGAGTGACTCCCAAGAGCTTCTGCTTTTCCCCTTCTCACTTCTCCTCTCTCACTCAGTAGGATTGATACACCTCAGACTCATAAAGTGTTAAAGCCATCTAAGTCAAAGAGAATCATCAGCCACACCCTTTTCTTTTTCTTAGTGTAACCCTCTCTCCATCAGCGTTAGTCTAGAGGGCAGCCTCACCAGCACCTGTAGCCTCTCCTACATTATTAGTAGTGTAGTTGACTATTTCCCCTCACAGCTCTTTCCTGATCTTTTAGGAGTTCCACAAGTGGTGTCCCAACAGTGGCCTGATTACCTTTAGATTTTAGTCCTAGTTACCTTTTTCACTACCAGTTCATAGTTCTATCACCTACACAAACCCTTTCCACTCCATTCCTCTTCAGTGCATCAGATCCCAAAACCACAAACCCATAAAAACAAATTTCTTCAGTTTTATTTCTCCCTCTTCTTTTCCCTCCTCTTCAGAACTCTTTTCTTCCCCAGCCAGTTACCTTTCAAGATGTCCATCCACTCTCAAGATGCTGCTCATCCTATCAACAACAACCTAGGAGAGACTGCCAGTAACAACCCAGGAACTCTCTTCAACAACCCCTTCCAAACTGCTCCAGAAGATAACAACACTCACCCTGCTGGACCAGCCAATCCCTTTCCTGAGGATCCAGCTCAAACCAACCCTTTACCTCAACCTACCAACAACTTCAATCAGTACAGAGGCAGCACTGGCCCCAACAATCCTCAGTTTCAACACCCCAATGTCTTCAACCAGTACAGGGACAACATACCTGATCCTTCAGAAAGCTCTCACCTAGGACTCAGACAAAGAATCACACCTCCAGCCCCATCTGTATCTTCCAAACACTCTGTGGTCTACTTTTTGGAGAAGGAAACCAGGATGCCAGCCTACAAAGGACCAATCAAAGGAGTCAAAATCAAGCCCTTGGACAAGGAACTCTGCTTTGATGGAACCAACCTCACCATTGAAAACTTTATTAACAGGTATGAAAATGTAGGATCAACTGATGGAGCTTCTTCTATAGATTTGGTCAGGCAGGTTGTTTCTTTTCTCAAAGGGGAGGCCATCAAGGAAGAAGTGGAACAAATGGAGCCTTACAGGAACCAGAACTGGGAGGACCTCAAGAAGCAGCTACTGGACAGATATGGATCCCCACTCCCTTTGGTCAGATATACTAGGAGGGACCTCACTCAATTGATCAACAACTCAATCCAGGCTGGAGGAATCAAAACTTCAGAAGAATTCAGGTTGTTCAACAATAAATATTCAGTCATTACTAATTATCTTTTAAGAATGAAACAGTGCTCCCACCTGGAGGAATTCAGAGAATTTCTATTGGATGCCCTTAGCCCAGAACTGGAATCAGCTGTCACCAAGGAACTCATCAAGTGCAATGAAATGCTGGCCTCAGAGGATGGAGGAATGATTCTACCCCCAACTTCAACCATCTGCTCCTTCATAATCAGAGAAGTCCATTCAGCATCAGTCATGGAAAGGAGAAAACTCTTCAAAATGGCTCTTCCCCAGGATCAAAAGGACTCAACTCTTCCAGTAACCAAGGCCCCTCCTTCCACCTCTCAACCCATGGCTCCTTCTTCCAGGCCTCCACCTCAGATTACCACTTCCCAGGCACCTAAAACCACAGAGCAGAAACTAGAGGAGATCACACAGCAATTAGCAGCTCTTACTGCAGGAAAATCAGCCCCACCTCACCTTATTGGAGCTGCCCCTGGCCAACAGTACACCCCTTCTCCTAGGAATAAACCAGATTTCAAATGCTTCTACTGCTTTCAGAACAACCATGGAACCAGGTCTTGCTCTCTTCTAAACTATGATGTGGATTCTGGATTAGTCATCAGGGATGGAAACAGATACAAATTTCCAGACAACACACCTATTCCTTGGGATACCAGTAGACCTATCAAAACTATAGTGGACCAATTCTCCAAGGATTCTGCCAGGCCAACCACCATCTCTTCCTTTGGCCAACTTGAGGAACTAGCCCAGGACTCTCCAACTGTATATGATGTGGATATTGGAAAAAGGACCAGATCTAGCCAGGACCCAGAGGATGAACCTACTACTAGTGGAAAAAGGACCAGGAATGAAAAGGAATCTCTAATGGATATGGACCAGGATGACTTAATCAAATTTGCAACCTCACCTTCCAAAACTCCTCCTAAACCCAGTCCAGCCCAACCTTCCAAACCAGGCCCAAAAGTTAAATTCCAGGACAACCAGGACCAAGGCCAGCCCAGTACAGACAAGCCATCCAGGAAAACCCACTTGGAAAAGCCACTAGCCAAGGAATACCCAGGGATTGAAGATTCTATAGTCAACAGAGTGCTCAACAAAACTACTGTGGAACTTACCATTGGGGAACTTCTAGCCTCTTCTCCTTCTGCCTCTGAAGCCTTCAAAAAGAAAATTTCCAACAGGAGGGTCTCTGTGGATTCAACCAAATCAGCCAACTCTGCAGCTATGGAAGAAGAAGAGGAAACTCCTGGACAAACTCACTACTCCTGCCCCCTTGCCTATGTCAGACTCACCATGGGAGGAAAATCTTTTGAAGCACTCTTGGACACTGGATCTATGGTCAACATTATCCCTGAGGAGATGGCCCAATCTATAGGACTGGTTATCACTGAAAAACCCATGAAGCTCAAAGGAATTGGAGGCCACCATACTGGAATCACTGGAATTGCTGAAGGAGTGGAGGTTCTTCTAGGAAAAATCACCAAGACTGTTCATTTCTGGGTAGCTAAAGGAGGACTTCAGCTAATTGTAGGAAAACCCTTCTTAATGGATGCATCAGCCACTATCAAATACAATGGAAACAGGGAGGAATCACTGTCTGTGGTGGACAAAGGACAAACTTACTTGGTACCAATCCTCCTGCCTAATCATCACAAATGGGAAACCAGCCTTCCAATCAATCTAGTCACTAGGGATTTTTTAGGCCAAGGACAGGATTTCAGCTTCTCCCAATAGGATCTCGAACCCTGTCTAAAGCAACATCACCAACCTATGCCACCTATGCCTCAAAATATAAATCAACCTTAAAAAAGATAAAACCAGTCAACCAACCTATGCCCCTTTCTCTTAATCCTCCTCTGGCCAGACCACCACTCTCCAGGGATCCCTATGCAACTCCTTTAACTCCATTTCCACCTCCTTTTACTCCTACCTCCAAAATTACTCAAGACAGGCTGGACCTTATCAACTTTGGACCCCCTGGATGGCTTTCAGAACAAGAATATTTATTATTAGTTTGGGTCATCACCATCAGACAAGGAGCCCTGGCCTTCAAGGAAGATGAAAGAGGACTACTCAAACATACCTATGGACAACCTTACACCATCCCAGTTATTCCCCATGAACCTTGGCAACAGAAACCTATCCCAATCCCTGGACCCATCAAGGACCAAGTCATAGAATTAGTAAGGGAAAGACTCAGGACTGGCCTCTATGAACAATCTTTTTCCAGCTACTCCAGCCCCATTTTCTGTGTCAAAAAGCAAGATGGCAAATTAAGGATAGTCCATGATCTCCAGAAACTCAACAAAGTCACTATCAAGGATGCAGGCTTACCACCATCACCGGAGGAACTCATTGACTCATTCACTGGAAGGGCTTGCTATGGACTTGGAGATATTATGGGAGGATATGATGAAAGGGAGTTAGCACCAGAATCTAGGCCCCTCACCACCTTTGAAACTCCTCTAGGAAGATTCCAACTCACCAGATTACCCCAAGGAGCCACCAATTCAGTTGCAGTTTATCAGGCCCAGATGATGTGGATCCTCCAGGATGAATTACCTCACCACATGGGAATCTTTATTGATGATGGAGGAATCAAAGGACCAACCTCAGACTACAATGGACAAACCCTGGATGCCAACCCCCAAATCAGAAAATTTATCTTTGAATATGCCATCACTCTGGAAAGGATACTCTTTAGGATTGAAGAAGCTGGACTCACTATCTCTGGTAAAAAGTTTGCCTGTTGTGTCCCTGCCCTGGATCTAGTAGGCCATGTTGTCTGCAAGGAAGGAAGGAAAATCTCAGCTAAGAAACTCAACAAAATAGAAACTTGGCCAACCCCAATCACCCCAACTGAAGTCAGAGGATTCCTAGGTATCTGTGTCTATGTCAGAATGTTTATCCAAAATTACTCCACCATCACTGCACCTCTCAGACAACTCACCAGGAAAGACTCTACTTGGGATTGGACAGAGGACTGCCAGGAAGCTTTTGAGGACCTTAAAAGGATTATTGGAAAGGATATCACCCTCAAGAAACTGGAATTTGGACCTGAAGCTGGACAAATCAAACTCTCTGTGGATTCTAGTTATATTGCTGCTGGAGCTGTTCTTACCCAGGAGGATTCTGCTAATTTGGACAGGCCAGTTTTATATGAGTCAGTGGTCTTTTCAAAAAGGGAATCAGAATACTCACAATCAAAACTGGAACTCTGTGGGGTCTCTAAAATCCTCAAGAAACTTCAAATCAAGCTCTGGGGCCAACACTTTCAACTCAGGGTGGATGCCAAGTGCCTTATTGGAATGATCAACAACCCTTCTCTACCTAATGCCCCTATGAACAGATTGATTGCCTTTATTCAGCTCTTCTCTTTTGACTTGGTCCACACCCCAGGAAAAACTTTCACCTTACCAGATGGACTTTCCAGGAGGCCTCCAGACCCAGATGAGGAGGACTGCCCTAGCTTTGATGAGGATGAAGAATGGATCAAACCTCACCCTGGATTTGGACTCAAGCAATCTTCTTTTGGAATTCTTTTTTGTCCTGGTTTGCTGCTGGGGACATCAGCTGAGTTGGGGGAGGAGGTAAGGTCTCTTCAACAAGGAATTTGAAAACATTTGGAATACTACCTGGCCACCATGAACAAACCTCCTGGATGCAGCACCCTGGAATTCAGACAAATTTTGCACAAATCAGCCAACTACTTTCTCTCAAATGGAGTATTACACAGGATCAACAAACCTTTCTCCCAAATAGTGGTCACTTCCCCTTCAGCACAGAAATCCATCCTCAGCTCTCTCCATGAAACCCTAGGTCACAGAGGAATTTCAGAAACCTACAGAAGAACTAAACTCAGATTTTGGTGGCCAGGACTTAAAAGAGGAGTTACCAAGTGGGTCCAATCTTGTGAAGCTTGCCAAAAGAGGAACTCAGTACTACCCATGGAACCAAAGAAGCCCACTGGATCATCAACAATCTTTGGAAGAGTTAGTTTGGACACAGTACACATCAAGGCAGGTAAATGGAAATACTTGGTAATTGCTAGAGATGACCTTTCTGGATGGATAGAAGCTGTTGGACTGGAGAAAATACAGGCAAAGAAAATCTCCCACTGGTTCTTGGAAAATTGGATCTACAGATATGGAGCCCCTTGGTCAGTAACGGTGGATGGAGGCTCAGAATTTGGACAACAATTTCAAAACTCACTTCTAGAAGCAGGTATCAAAGTAAAAGTCACAACACCCTATTATCCTGAAGCTAATGGAATGGTAGAAAGAGGACATCAGGCAATCAAGGACACTTTGGTCAAACTGTGTGGAACTGAAGGCAAGAAATGGAGGTCTTATTTACCTTTAGTATTGTTTGCAGACAGAATATCCACCAAAAGATCAACTGGCTACTCTCCCTATGAATTGGTTCTTGGACAATCACCCATCTTACCCATAGACTTGGAACTGGAAACTTTCTTTGGAATAGACTGGACCACAGTGGAATCAACTCAGGACCTTCTTTTGGCCAGGACTCAACAATTGGAAAACAGGGACACTATTCTTCAGCAGGCACATTTGCACCTTATGGACACCAGGAAAAGCTCTGTGGATTACTGGAACAACAAAAAGACAGCAAGAAAACCACTACAAACTGGAGAACTGGTATTAGTATACAATAAATCTCTGGACTCCCAATTTGGGAAACTCTTTGAAAATAAATGGAATGGACCTTACAGAATAAAAACTCAAAATCCTGGAGGCTCTTACACCTTGGAAGAACTGGATGGAACTGAATTGGCCAGAAGATATGCATCAACACATGTCAAAAAGTATCATTCTAGGACTTCTTTCTCTGAAAACATACCATAAAATATATATATATATATATATCAATCCCTAGATAAATCCCCCTTCCTCCCTTCTAAATCTGGCCCACTCTACAGGATCCCAGGCTAATTGCAAAAAAAAAAAAAAAAAAAAAAAAAAGATAAATAAGTAAAAATTAGTATATAATCACAACATAAAATTTCATTAGTATCATTCACAATCATCAATCCTCTCTCTGGCTCTTTCTCTGTCTCTCCTATTTCTTTCCTCTTCATCTCTTTCCCTATTCATCTCTCTCCTATTCCTAGCAGCCTCTTCTCTTTCCCTCTCACGACGTAGGCGGCGGCTAGCGTGGTTCCTTTGGCGGCGCAGGCGCAAATTATCAGCTCGGCGCACTTGGCGCTTGAAGTCGGATCTCGCAATGGCGTCCCGGTCACCAGGACGCAGGTTGGATAAATCAATCATCTACACATAAGAAATAAATAAATAAAAAAAGAAAGAAAAAGAAATTAACTCGTTTTAGTATTAAAAATTACTTCTAAAAATAAATAAAAGAACTTACTCGGTTGTAGTGCTCCTCGAACTGAGCAAAGAAGCGTTCCTTGGCGGCTTGAACGGCGTCCTTGTCTCTATGAGTAGCGGTGGCGAATTCGACAAACTCAAGCTCCATGGCATGGTAAAAGTTCTGTGCCCCACGCAGAGGAATGTTCTCGGCCGGAAACGCGGCTTGAGCAGGCATGGTGGGATGGATTCGAGGAGTATGTACTCCATTATAATCAACTTCGTCGTCGGAATACTCGGCTGGGTCTTCGGCATTATCAACACTGTTATCAGAATTATCTACTGGAATACCGGCGGCGTCTTCTTCGGAATTGGGAGTTGGGGGACGAAACAGCTCTTCTTCAATAGTGCCATCCTCAATTATAATAGGATTAAGATAAGACATTGCTTTGGTTTTCGAGTTAGGGAAAAATAATGGGCAGTTTGGCGATTTCTGCGAGGACTACGGGCTCAAGAAACTATGGACGACGCTGGTGTACAACCCAGAGCCTACACTCTTTATTATTAACACTCTTTTCGACTCTGGTGCACGATCCAGGCGGGTTCTCCTTTGGTTTTCTACTTCCGGCCGCGCTCGGGCCGGATTTTCATTAATCCTTTTAGAAAAGGTATCGGCGCTCATTTCCCAAAGCCGCCGTATGGCTCAAACTTTTTCCTGGGGTCTTGCCTTTCATTTGGCGGTGGACCTTTGGATTTCCATCGAAAAGATACAAGCGTTCAAAAGGCGTGGATCAAATTTTCTTAGCCCCGCGGACCTACGGACTTCTCCTTTTCGAACGTTACCGGCACACGACAACTCGGGCTGATTTCTAGCGCCAAATTTTCCTCGCCCTCTGGCCTTTCATTCTATCAAATTTTTATCGAATTCCATCGGACGGTTTCGATTTTATGAGCGGTCAAAGCTCAACTTTCATTTTCGACGCCGGTGCGCGACCCGGATTGGTTGTTTTCTCACTCTCTTTTTGACGCCGGTGCACGACCCGGTTTAATTTTTCTTTCCTTTTGAGTTCTTTTCCCTTTCTTTTCCTTTTCCTTTCTTTTTTTTTTTTTTTTTTTTTTTTTTCTTTATTCCCTTACCCCATGAGTTTTGGACGACTAAAACAAAGATTGGCGATATCTACTTGTTGCGCCTAGGAACAGACTCGCCGCAGCCGCGCCCAATCAAGTAAAACTGGATCAGCGTTGTTATGGAGCATCAACAACATCCTCAGGAATAAAATTAGTATAAATAAGGACCTCTAGTCACCTCATAATGGGGGGGAACCTGATAAGGGATTATGGATCAAGGAAAATAAAATAATCATGGATGGAACTTACTCCCCTCTTTTCTTTTCTGAATATTACTCTCCTTCAACTCCCTTCAGACCCTTTATTCCTATTAAATCTGAATATTACTCCCCTTCAACTCCCTTCAGACCCTTTATTTCTATTAATCTAAAAATTACTCTCCTTCATATCCCTTCAAGATTTTTTCTGTTATTATCATCTGGAAATTACACTCCTTCCCCAATCCTTCTTCAGATTTTTTTCCCTTCTCTTCATGAGCACTACCTCAGATAAAAATTCCTCACTCCTCTTTATGCCACTAGGATTATTCTTCATTCATAAAAATCTTTCAAACATATACTTCACCTTTCTGGCCACATTGGACTACTTCTACTTGCCACTTTGGTCTACTTTTTTTCCTTTTTTTGCCACTTTGGGACTCCTTCTTACTTCAGATACTCCAACCATTCCTACATATAAAACCCACTTCATACATATAAAATCTGGTCACCCTTCCTTTGCTTTAAAAACCTTCTTTTCTTCTTTTTGAACTCTGGACCTTTGGACTCTGGACCCCATATAAAATCCTCTTCTTCTAGGAATTCTGGACTTTCTTCTCAAGTATTCAACCCTCTTCAAGTCACATGGCCACATTGGATTTCTGGACTTCTTTGGACAACAGTAGATATTCTTTCAGGTTGAATATATAAATACCTCAACTCTTCATTCTGAATTATCATTAGCTTCATCATATATCTTCATACTTGCCTATCCTCTGGTCTAAGCTTCCATCCCTCACTCCCCCCTTACTAGTTCAGTGATACCCACTGGATTTTAGTCTTACTAGTCTATGGATATGCCATTAGATTTTAGTCTTCTTTTTTTACTAGTCTATGTATATGCCATTAGATTTTAGTCTTCATAATTGGTGTACTACACATAGTTAGTATATCGTCCACTCCCCCTATCTCAATTCTCTTCTTCATAAGCTTAGATTTTCAGTAGTTTAGTTCTAGTATTATCTTATATAGTGGATCTTCTAGTTTTTCATAGTGTTTGAGATATTGAGTTTTATATAGTTGATTAGTTTTAGAATTATCTTCTTCTGGACTTGGACTTTTGGACTTCTTTTATGGACTCTATGGACTTCTTTGTGGACATTGGACCCTTGGATTGTACTCTCAGGACTTCTTTTTGGACACTGGATTTTGGACTTCCTTGGTTGGATAACTACTTCCCTCTTTGGTTGGACCTCTCTCAAGAATTGGCCTCTTTGGTTGGATAACTACTTCCCTCCTTGGATTTGGACCTCTTGGACTTGGCCTCTTTGGTTGGATAACTACTTCCCTCCTTGGATTGGACTAACTTCTTTTCCTTATTTCTTTCTTTTTTTTTTTTTTTTTTTTCTTCCCCCAATTTCTCTTCTTCATCTCTTTTCTTTTCCTCTCAGTGTCTGGGGACAGACAATAAGTTGGGGGAGCTTGTGGTAACCCAGTTCCTGTTCATACTATCACCCTCATATCACCTAAACCCTTCATAAATACCTCATTATTACTTCATATTCAGATTCTACACCCCATTTTACCCCTAGTCACCCACTCATTTCACCTAGGATTTCCAAATGGATCAGCAGTTATTGGCATGTATAGTTTTGGCAGGTATTTTCTTCATACATATCCTTAGCATTATTACATACATCATTCATTAGTATCATAGCTACATAGGACTGCAGATCTTACATAACTTCATTACTCATTTTTCTCTTCATATGATATCAGCAGTACATTCCTTCATAGCTCTTGTAGTTATTATCAAATGCTCATCATTATTTCATCTTCTACATAGTTACCTTTCATGTACACTCTTTGGTCATTGCGCCTTCTTCATTACTGCTCATCTTCAGATATTGTTACTATGTGCTCATCATGTATCACCCCCCTGTAGTACTTCTCACATATATAAACACCCCTCTAGATGTTGTATCCCGATCATGCACTTTCTACTACATCCCCTCTGTAGCACCTTTACACATCACACTTAGATACACTTTCATCACCATAGAAATATATCCCCCAGCATATATCTCATTACCCATCTCAGAGTGACTCCCAAGAGCTTCTGCTTTTCCCCTTCTCACTTCTCCTCTCTCACTCAGTAGGATTGATACACCTCAGACTCATAAAGTGTTAAAGCCATCTAAGTCAAAGAGAATCATCAGCCACACCCTTTTCTTTTTCTTAGTGTAACCCTCTCTCCATCAGCGTTAGTCTAGAGGGCAGCCTCACCAGCACCTGTAGCCTCTCCTACATTATTAGTAGTGTAGTTGACTATTTCCCCTCACAGCTCTTTCCTGATCTTTTAGGAGTTCCACACCGCATAGGTTGGTTGCACTTCCAAAGTGGAGGCTTTCTGACCGCATGCATCGATGTAAGGTCCGCGCAAATCTGTTGAGTTGTTGAGTGGAGGCCTAGTCAATGCAGTCTCCAACGCGCAGGTTGCGTGAGGTGATCTGTAGCTAATAGTGGAGGCCTACCTAACTAGTAAATCTAACTATACTCTTCTGTATATGCATGCCTTTTATGATTTATATGACTTTCCACCTGGGTATGGCCTGTAATAAACCTATAATTGTAACTAACTCTATACTAAAAGAGCTAGCTGGGTAGTTGAAGTGAGTGACTAGGGTTAAGTTTGTATGTAGAATCTATTTCTCTAGTAATATTCTATCATATGCAAGTATTTTAGGCTGTGAGTTGAGGTTTTTGGCAGTTTTGTTGCGCGCAACAGATCTGGATCACCACACTGGCACGATGTGGTGGTCAAAATGGTGGAGCTTCAAGATCAACCCTCAAGAAAACCACCCTCAAGATCAAGATTCAAGCCTCAAGATTATCTTCCCAAGTCCTCTCAGCTCCTCCTTGGCCCTTTTCCCCCACTCTCCTCACTCTCACTTCCCTTTCCCTCCCCCTTTTTCACTTTTTTTTCTCTTTCTTGGTCCTAACACAGAATATACTGTGGGTTTATTTGTGAATTGTGTCCCTCTTTCCTCTGTCTCTTTTACCCTTCTTTCTCCTATGGTTTCTTCTTCCTCATTTCTTAGACTTTTTTTTTGTCTCTTTGTTTCCTTGATTCCTCTTCTTGTTTTTTTTTTATATTTTTTCCTTTCTTTGTGTTGTTTCTTTGTCCTCTCTTTCTGTTGTCTGCGGTGGGTGCGCGCGCAGGGCGCGCAAGGAGATGATGACATGCTTGTGACAGGCCTCCAGGAATCCAAGTTCAAGGCGAACTTGGAGGATAGGGGGCCATAGCATCCTGTTCTGATCCAAGTCAGGGGTTATCAATTCATCAATCTTTTTCTGAATCCAAGTCCAAAGAATCCCCAGAGTCCTGTCCCAGAATCCTTTTTTTCCAAACCAAAACAACCGCCGCCAAGGATCAAAACCCCGGCGAAACAACTTCAAAACCACTTCCACTACGCTAACCATTCAAATCTCTACGGCTTTTCCACTGGACCATCCGTGAGGGCAGCCACCAGGCACTTTTTCCCCTCCCAGCGCTGCCGCCGGCCTAGCACCGAGACGGAGCTCCATAACAAGCTGCCGCGCGATATTGGTCCTGCTCCATGCGATTGCTCATCCCGCCTGGGGGGATATCACCAATTAACACATGTATGTACAGAGATTGTGAATCAATCAGCATGGCAAACCCGAGGAGGGTTATCATTTGTTAGGTATGTACTGACCTTGATTGATCAAGCCACCTCTGATAGGGTAGGCCATTGTTTTGGAAGCCTAGGCGCTCGTGAATCAATTGATCCGGATTGGCTCAAATCCTGCAACTGAGCCCGGAGCAGAGGGGAGAAGAGCCGGGCCAGGCCGGGCCGCTTGAGCTTGCACTTCAAAGCAAAACCTAAGCGGTTTGTTTGCACCATGCAACTCTCGCAATTGTGACAGCTTGTGAAACCCCCAAGCCTGTCACAGATCGCGAGCACCTCTGGAATCTGCAGCCGCGGCAGAGCTTTGTAGTGCTCACAAGTCACAGGCCATTACCTTGCGCAACCAGTTGAGTCCGCCACACTTCCGATGAATCTCACCTCAACAAGCCCCGACTCCGAGCACCTGTCAATGATGGCATCAAGAGAGCAACTGTCAAAAACAACACCAAGACTTCCTCCAAACCTCCTCAATTCCTGTCTGAGCTGTTTTTGCCTCAAATGGCCCCAGGTCCGTTTCGTTCCATCAGTTCTAACGGCATGGCTCGACCTCCAAAGTTAGGAATCAAGCGTAGATCCTTTGATCCTTCCTTCTTCACAAACCACACCCACTTCCATGAAGCCAAGAATGTCCAAGTCAATTAGATGCGGGTCGACTCGTTCAACATCGTAGTTGGGTAAGTTGATTTCTTGTGTGCTTGTCTGGTTTACTTGCAACCTGATGCTCATCATTTTCCACTTCCCTATTACATTTATTTCCTCTCCGGAAACCTTTTTCTAACATCTTAAACGGCCGCTGAGTCTACATGCCAGAGTACAATCTGTGTGAAGACAACTTTGCGGTATCCTTCAATACATTCAAGTTTTTATGTCTTGAAGGCTCACACTTTTTCAACTTCATCTCCTCTTGTTTTAGTCCCTTGTATTTGGTCCAATATCTTGTATTAGTAATTTGCTATGTGCCCACGTCTCATTCTTTTGTAACCCTAGTTCCCACTCAAAAGTAGTAATCTTTCGAAGATATCCTGTATTCTTTTCTGAGAACGTCCTACAGAGAGAATCATTGCACTCCCTTTTGTTGATCACAGACACTCTTGTTGGCATCTTTCTTGACTCCATTCCCTTGCACTGATTATTTTTCAATACATTCAAACATTAAGAGCCGCTTTGCCTTATATGGACTCTGCACGCTCTTGCAGTTGCAACTGAGCCTTGAACTTGAAAGTGACCTCGCGAGCTGAATTAAAAGGTCTGATAAGTTTGCTGGACAGTAGAGAATGTATATCCCTACTCCAGAGATCATGCACTGTAGTTATAGACTCATAGCAGAAATTGTGGCAACATCTTGTGCGAGCTGCCTTGCAGCATTTGAGGACCCACAACCACTCTTTCAAATATCCAGCACTTCCATGGTTACTACCCAAACCACCTAGTTTACAATCCACTATAAACTCAAAACCCATGCATTTGGCAATAGCAGGAAATACCAGAAAAGAACCCAGCTTGCATGACTCAACTCTGATTTTGGGAATGGCTTCATCTCTCTCTCCGCTATTGCTGTTGAAGTATCACCCTAACAACTCACAGCCTAAAGGATGACTCGGTGAATAAAGTTTTGACACCCTGGCTCAGGTTAATTCAGAGATCTTTGAAACTGAGCTAAAACTTTTGAGTCTTGTCTCAATCTTGTGTTTGAATACCAGTTTTATCAAAACAAATTTCCAACAGTACAGGCTACATCATCTCAGAATGTGGCATCCTCCAAAGAGTATTAATTTCATCTGAAAACAAGAGGCTGTTTGCAAAGAATTCAGCCATACCAGGAAGGAAGCTCAAGGGAGATGCAAGTGATGGCAAGAAAATCATCATGATCTTCATGCAGTTCGCCACACGGAAAGGTGACTGTTCTCCTTTCAATCAGCAAAGGGAGAAAAAATCTCCATTGAGTTCATGTACATTTATAAAACCAATCTTTCTCTTCAATTGATGTGATTTAGTTTGAATTCATTGCAGCATAGTCTCAGGCATATAGCAAGTATGAGAACCACATGATTAATTGTAATTTATTCTGACATTGGCAAAGACTCTGGTTTCTGCCAAGAAGTTGACATTGCTTTGCAATGCAGTTGGACATGGTTTGTGGGGCAGTTAAAATAGGGCACATGGTCAAGTTGGGTTGGGTTTCAAGTTGATATCAAGACATTTCCAACATGACTTCAGAAAGATTCAGCATCAATTCAGCCACACTTAAGCATAAATTCAATACAAAATTATGCATAACTTGGAGCCAAGTCCTTAAAGGATTCTTAAAGGGTTCCTAAAGAGAGGGGTGAAGGCACTTGCACGCAAGTGCTGAGCAAACATCCGTGGTGATATCTTTTTTGTTACATGTACCAGGGTTCCAAAAATTGAGGGAACATTTAAACATGCATTTGAAGCTTCCTTTGAAATTTTTTAGAGAAAAAAATAGGTACGTGGCAGGTATGTGGTGTGCTTAGTATAAAAATGACTGCTACATGTACAACTTTTTTGTTACACATTTAAAGAGTCTGAAAATTTCAGAAATGTTTCTATGGTTTATACTCTGTGCGCCATTGAATTTATAGCAATGGGGTAAACACAAAACATGAGATATAGGGGGGAAGAGCAGCCTTAATAGGAACAATCTGGCTAATTGAATATTTTTTTTGATAAATTTCCCAGAAGTCTAAGGACTTAAGGGGTTATACAATGATGCATATTCTCTGCGCTCTGAAACTTTTGGCAATACTGCTAACTCAGAACATGAAATATAAGGGGTGTGTGGTGGTCATATTCCTCCCTGCCTCAAGAAAAATATTCTCGTACTTTATTCCAGGGAGACCAATTGTCTGATCCAAACTGTTTGATTGGACCTGCAGAATTAACAAAGAACAAGATCACTCCTTGCTCCTTATCTCAAAATCTCAACAACCAAGGTCACTTCCTCTTCGCAATTGTTACTCTTGCCATGGCGGTTGCTGACTTAGCATAAGCCCTGTTGATGACGGATTATGGACACTGGGTCCCAGTACCGGCAAAAAAACCCAGGTCAATGTCCGATTTGGTATGCTCTAAACTCTATACAGCGTCTGGGCTCGCCTAACAGGGCTTCAAAACTCACTTGGACCTCAGCAATTGCTGCTCAATCGTCGCGTCCGCGGTCTGGAAAGACATACTCAGGCAGGTCAGCTTTGATAACGCTCTGTCTTATCCACAGATTCATCAATCTCAGAAGCTCCTCTTCATTTTAATCATCAGAACGGGGATTTGAGTGGCAATCAACAAGCGGCCGACTTGTTCTCGGAAAACCTTTGCTCCAACTAGCTGATTAGTGTCTTCCACTGCTCTCTCCAATCCCCCCATTCTTCCTGAATTCAACCCCAATCATCCTCAAATTGTTCCGATATGTAGCCCCCTTCCGTCCAACCGTTCGCCCTCCCCGCTTGTTGATCTATCACTCCCCACCCTCGCTGGGCTCTTCCCTGGCGGCCAGACCGGCCTCTCTCTTCTCCCCCTGATCATCCAAAGAATACCCATTAATCCGCCCCATCGGATCCTCTTGTTGGTGCAGAAACTTTCGAAAATGGGCGCCCTTGCAAGCCTTGACCTCCAGGCTCCCCTCACCACCAAATCGTACCGCCAACTCTGCCTCAAACGGGACGCAATTGGCTCGCTTGAGCACCATATATTCCTGCAACACTTGCACCAATTCTTGCATCTGGTCTCCTAACCCATCGCCCCTTTCCCCCTCTTCATTGGATTTCGCACTGACAATCATCCATTGTATCTTTTTTTCTTGGTTGCCCGGTTGACCATTGTCTTATTTACCGCTTCCCCGGTTTCTTTTGGCCGTGTACAAATTTTTTTTCTTTTGGTCTTCTTGGATGGTCTTCTCCAGGCTGGATTACTGCCACATGAAGCAGGATGCTGCATGTAACGTATCTCGTTGTAAGCAGATCAAGCAGGATGTATTGCCTTGTACACAGTTGCATGGCTCAAAGTATCCTTCAAAACATGCTGCACAAAGCTGGCTCTTCTAGGCACAGTTGACTGTCAAGCGTCCCCAATAACCATCAAAACGTTGATCTTTCTGTTTACTGAGTCCATTCCAATTCCATTGAAATCTTCATCAATATCATAAAAAAAAAAGTGTTGCCAAGTATCCTCCAACCTTGGCATTTCTCAAAATCCCTTCCCAGCAGAAACCCTTTTGTTCCTCTTTGATCTCAACATCCCAAACTTGAAATAGGGCAGCATCAACAGCAAATAAAGCCCTCCAATTTCCTCTGCCTGGCGCAGAGGGAGTCTCATGCTGGTTGCTGCGGGAAGCAGTAGCTGAGCGCAGGGCCACTACTGTGTCAAATTTTGGGGCTGGGGAGTTGGAGGCAACCACTGCACTTTGCTACAGTGTTATAATCACTGCTTCCTGACACATAGAGCCTCTCTTAAGCCTTGCAAAAAGGTGGAGGTTCTCAGAACAATATACTTGGGTTCCAGGACCAAAAATGGGTGAGCCAATCTGGCTGTCTTTTTCCCAGTGCTACTCTTGAATTTCCACACTGTTGACTGACTGCAGTATCTATCTGATTGGTTATCAAACATGAAACAGGTAAGAAAAATTGATTTTCTTTGCAGTTGGTTAGTTTCTGATGGCACATTTCATGTCAGTGCACGTGCCCTGTTCAGCTGCAGTGTTCAGTGTATTGGCTGCCCAACTTGAAACATGCCCCAAACATTTGTTCTGTTTTGGTTTTTGGTGGAACAAGTCTCAATTTTTCCTTGGATACATGTAATGTAACAGGGGAAAAATACTGTTTTTTTAGTTTTGATTTTTGACTTTTGTTGAAACCGCTGTTTTTGGTCCAGTTCCAGTACTTACAGAACCTGAATGTGCTATGTACCAAAGTTAAAAAAAACTGCATTTGGTGCACAGCAGATGTTTCACCATTTCAGACTGTAGCTCTCACATATGATTATTGCAGGCTGGAATGGGCTACAAGACTTCAAACAGAAGAAAAATGTGTTTTTGGTGGCACGTGTAATGATAGTTTGAAGCAGTATTTTCTTAGGTTGTGGCAACAAAGATGATGTTGGTCCAGTTCCATGTCCAGACTGAAGTCTACGGTGGGTTACCAACTCCAAAAAAAAAAAAAAAAAAACAAGTATACTGCTGTATGGGGGAATGGCTGATATCATACCCAGGAAGCCACATACTCTTCCACGTTTCACAAATTCCCACGATGTCTATTTAAGTGCAACCTCTTTCAAAAACTCACCATTTCCCTTCCAGCTTCAAACAAGAATAAATCTTTCATGAAAAAATAAATAATAAAAATCCTCTGGGAAGAATAAAGATAACTCTAACCTTAGTAATATTTAGAAAATATTTCATTTCCACACCTTACTTGCTTGTCACCACCATCTGAGCCTGATTCATCTTTGGGTAAGTTCTAAATAAAATTTAAAAACATTTCTCAAAACCTTACTGTCTCCTGAGAGCAGATTCTTATCTCCTTGGCTAGCATTTCCTTTTTTTACCATACTACTTTAATTCTAGGTTTATTTCACCACCACTCAAAACTACTGGGACCCAAACTTACATACCAAGTAAGTCCATTGCAAATTCTACATCATCAAATGGCTGTTGCACTGATATATTTAATATGCACATAATTTTATATCCCCCAGAAGTTTTTTCCAACTACAAGAGAGATCATGTTTTCACAATTGATGGTTTTTGTGCTGATTTGCAACATAAGCCATGTCTGGGGGGGCAAAAAATTTCAGTATATGATGGTAGACCCTTCAACAGAATATATAAAAGTTCAATACACAACAACCAGACCATCCTTCAGAAGTGAAGATATAAGAACCAGAAGGTTGGACCTGAAAGAAGTATGTGGTGCCTTAGAAAAAAAAACAGGTGGAAAGAAAGCTTCAGAGAAACTGAAATCCATTGCCCAAGGTAAATGGGCGGGTCAAACACATTTGATTGTGGATTACAAAGCTGAGGACTTTGGAAGACATTGGACGTCATTCAATTCACAATATATAATAAGTCATGCAAATGAAAAAATAGCAAAGCTGATCAATGAAGTTTGTACTAAGCAACTCAACACCCAACCATCCATCATTATTATTCCTTCAAAGGATTTTGTACACATTCAACATCCAGTGGCCACCCCAAAATCTAAAACAGGAAGCTACATCATACACAAAGGTGTTCAAACCCAAGAGTTACTGTCTGCATTGGAACAAATACCACATGCTCATGAAGCGTTTAAGAAGGGAGTTCGTTTGAACTCAGATGAAGCCAGTCTTTCAGTTGAAGATGAATTAAGCAAAGCAATGTCACACTTAGAATTAGATGGAATGCGTTGGTCACATCACGACATCTCAATGAAATTGGTTGAGATGGATCAAAAAGAGTCAAAAATGGTCCGAGAAGCATTTTTTCAGCAAGTGGGAAGTCTTCCTCAACTCCCTGTGTACATAGGCCACAAAATTAAAGGTCTTGCACATTGATGCAAATTCACATTCCCCATACCCTAATTGAATATCTTGAAATCAAGGCTAATTACCCTTCTTGGCCAATATTTTCTTACATCACCAAGAAGATACCAAGCCTATGTTTTCATGATTTGATTCTTATCTGCAGAACCTGAGTGGCTGATATTGAAATTTTCTCTTTTTAAGGTCATGCTCAAAAAATGATTTCTTCTTGTCAGCTTAAAATTATTGCAATTTCACTTGTCCTTGATCTCCTTTTTTTCTTCTTCTTTCACACCCCTGTCAATGTTTTTTTGTTTGTCTGCTATGCATGTGTTTTCTTTTTCCTATTCAGTATGCCTCATTACTTTGCCCACAAGCTCAACATATTTTATCTAGTCTATTTAAAACATGTTAAATACAATGTGTCAGCCCATCAGTAACTGTGAGCCTGCCTCTTGCAAGCTCACAAGACCATTCACAGTAGTGTCAGATTCCCATCTCTGACAGAGTACTTGGCCTCAACTCCCCATACTCTCCTATAGAGAATGATGAAATGGACCCGGGTACTGGTTGCACCGCCGGTACCCGCTTGATTTTTGCCAAAAATAGGCACCCAGCACCGCACCTGCCACCGCTGGGCGGGTACCGCGGGTCTTTTTGGCGGGTACCACTGGTACCAAACATTTTTTTTTTCCAAATCACTCTCGCAAGTCCCATAGGACTTTCAAATTAAATAAAAAAAACACTTATAACAAATGGGGGTTACTAAACGTACCCGGTTTTTCCGCGTTTGTACCCGGTTTTGGCGTACCCCCTTTTCTGCGTGCGTACCCAGTTTTTTTCTACTCATTTCTATGCGACGCAAGTAATATCAAAATTAGTTTAAAATGATGAACAAAATTATCATTCAATCAGAATACCAAAAAAACCCATTTTTATTTACGGACTTACTTCGCGCACTGCGAAAAGCTCTTCGCGCACTGTGCAGTGCGCGAAGTTTGCAAACACTTCGCGCACTGCGCGTGAAGGGCGCAACTTTTTCAAATTATTTTTTGACCAATCAATAGAAAAGCTTATTATTGTCCTCTGTGAATTTATTTGGAGTTTTTTGAAGCTTCCTTGTATGCTTAAAAATCCCACCAATAAAAAAAACAAGTACAGCCATTTGGGGACCTGGAATTCATATTCCCACCAGTCAAAAAATCCAAATAATCTAGTGAATAATGATACATATGAATTCAAACTTTTTAGAATTTTTTGGCCACTTTGTGCAAGAATAAGGCTTTCAAAAATTAGGAAAGTTCACCACTTACTGGCGCATTTTGGCATATCTTGAGAAACAGTTACTGGTTTTTGAAAGCCTTGTCCTTGTACAAAGTGGCCAAAAAGTTCTAAAACTTTTAAATACATGTTTAATATGATTCAATAAATTAATTGGATTTTTTGGCCTGTGGGAATATGAATTCCAGGTCCCCAAATGGCTGTACTTGTTTTTTTTATTGGTGGGATTTTTAAGCATACAAGGAAGCTTCAAAAAACTCCAAATAAATTCACAGAGGACAATAATAAGCTTGTCTATTGATTGGTCAAAAAATAATTTGAAAAAGTTGCGCCCTTCACGCGCAGTGCGCGAAGTGTTTGCAAACTTCGCGCACTGCACAGTGCGCGAAGAGCTTTTCGCAGTGCGCGAAGTAAGTCCGTTTATTTATTAATTATTTTTTGCATACCCCCTTTTCTGGGGTATATACTTAGGGAATAAATTTTTTGGTTACAGGCCCCAGCCGCATAAAAATTTCAGGGCATTTATGATTGTGAATATTCTACATTACCTGAAATTTTTAGGATTTTCAGGGAGTGCGCGGTGGGCTTAGTAGGAAATTTCCCGCTAACTGAATGACTTTTTTGTTACATTTCCAAACAAGCTAAAAATTTCAGGGGTATTTAAAATCTGTATATTCTACGTGTCCTGAAATTTTTAGCAATGGGGTGGCATAAAAACATGAGATATAAGGGGTGTGCGGCAGTCTTAAGGGGAAAAATCTGGCTAATTGAATAGCTTTTTTTTTACATATCACAGCAGTCTAAAAACTTGAGTGAAATTTCAAATATGAATATCCTCTGTGACCTGACATTTTTAGCAATGTTTTGGCATCATAACCTGAGATGTAAGGGATGCACGGTAGTCATAATACCTACTACTGCACACCCAATATAACTCATGTTATGATGCCACAACATTGCTAAAAATTCAAGGTCACGGAGAAGATGTATATTTCAAAGTTCATTCAAGTTTTTAGACTGCTGTGATATTTAACAAAAAAGCTATTCAATTAGCCGGATTGTTCCCCTTAAGACTGCCGCACACCCCTTATATCTCATGTTTTTATGCCACATCATTGCTGAAATTTTCAGGACACGGAGAATATATAGATTTTGAATATTCCTGAAATTTTCAGCTTGTTTGGAAATGTAGCAAAAAAGTTATTCAGTTAGCGGGAAATTTCCTACTAAGCCCACCGCGCACTGCCTGAAAATCCTAAAGATTTCAGGGAATGTAGAATATTCACAATCATAAGTGCCCTGAATTTTTTGTGCGGCTGGGGAATGTAACAAGAAAGTTATTGCCTTAGTGTTTACCCCAGAAAAGCGGGTACGCAAAAAACCAGGTACAAATTAATTAATCAATTGGAAATTGAGTTTTTTGCAATTCTGATTGCATGATAATTATGTTCATCATTTTAGGTTAATTTTGGTATTATTTGCGTTGCGTAGATATGAGTGGAAAAAAACCGGGTACTCACGCGGAAAAGGGGGTACGCCAATACCGGGTACAAACGTGGAAATACCCGGGTACGTTTATTAACCCCCTAACAAATATAACTAACTAGAGGCCAAGGCGGCTTCGCCGCTGCACTCCCAGGTCCCAGTATCTAAGCTTTATGGAATGTTTGTAGTACTCATGGAGTACTCTCTGGATTGTCTATTAATTATGATGCCACAATTATACTCCTAGCCTAAGTCTGAAAATTAAAATCCTCTTTCTCAGGATATACATACATACTTTGGAAAGAGATTAATTGGTTGTAGACATTTATCTGACCAGAGTACTGTTTTCAAAGTTTTATTTAATCCACAAGGAGGTGGAATATATTTCTATGATTGAGATCCCCAAGTTCTCTCAAGCTGGTCTTTAGGCTGTATAGTTGCGCGCAGCATTCTACTGTAGAAGATTCTTTGGCTGGTCCCAAATGGTGGGGCCCAAAACCTAAAAAATACAGGTTTTTCATGTATTTTTGGGCGGCTGGGACATGGTATGGTGTGCTAGCTATGGCTTTAGACCCACCAGACACTCCTGAAAGCACTGCATGACAGTTTATGCCTTTACATGTGGGTTTAGTGCTCAACCAGGAGGTAGAAGTATGGGTTTAAGAGGTGGTACTCCAAAAAATCTGGAGGACCCATTTTACTCTTAACTCCATGTTTGTTGGAGCACATGCCTGGGAACTCCAAAATACACCAAAATGGGATGCACTCCACCCTGATTTTGGCTTTGCACTCCAGTGTGCAAATATGAACTGAAGTGCCCACAGTAGTCATCAAGCAAGGCACACCCCACTTGATGACCAGCTAATGTGCAACTCTTCTCAATGAGAAGTACAGACCAGTCATTGAGAGGTGTGAGACCCCTCAATGGCTGGTACAGACCAGTCTTGGGGAGGTGTGAGACCCCTCAATGGCCGGTCCGACTGGTCATTGGGAGGTGAGAGACCCCTCAATGGCCGGTCCAACCAATCATTGGGAGGTGAGAGATCAATGGCCGGCAACGTCCGGCCATCAAGGTGTACTGTGCTGCGGAGTCCCCTTGATGACCAGCTCCAACAGGCCATCAAGAGGGATGAGACCCCTCAATGGCCGGTCCGACCAGACATTGAGAGATATGAGACCCCTCAATGGCCGGTCCAAGAGGGGTCTCATACTCCTTGATCCCCTTGATGGACGGTCATTGAGGGGTCTTGTCAGTCACAGAGTACATGTCACAGTACCTTACACATACCAAGTACCTGCAATTGTTCACATTATTCATAGTACATTCCTTTTACACCTTTATTACATATGTATATCATTAGATACAGGCTTAAGAATGTACTCTTGTTATACATCACATTACAGATAACCATAGTTGAATACAGTTACCATAATGTACTGTTGTTGTAAGAGTTAACTTACGTGCAAACAGTAAGATTACAATACGTTGTAATATCACTGTACACGTGAAATACCCCAAGACAGGTATCACTCATTTATCCCCTGTTACGCCTCAGTACCTATTTACATAATATATTGGTTATGATATAAATACATAAACAATACATGATGTAATACAATTCAAAGAGCACTGAATGGAATCACTTGTTGGTTATGATCAGCTAGTGTGCACAGCTACTGATCCAGGATCAGTACTGATCATTACACTGCCCTGATCATTTCCAATATTGATCCTCATGAGGATCTGCTTCCCTCTAGCACTTCCAGTTCCCCCCTGGTCCTGAAGCGCCTCCAAGCGCCTCATATTCCCTCCTGCTATTTTCCCCTCTGTATAAACACGCCCCCCAGGACTGTTTATCCCTCAGAATATCATTACAGCAAGGTTTAACACATACATAGGTAAACAGTGCCTTCATTCTCACCCATCTTTCAATTCAGGAATAACATCAACTCTTGATTACCCTTACTTTTCTGTAGGTAAAACCACGAACCCAAGTTGAGTTATTCCTTGGATGCCTATTAACACCCTGTGTTGATCTGGATGCGCCTTACTTGAGCAAGCCTCTCAGTCAAGATTACTGATAGAGTGAAACCTTTTACAGGTCTTACCACGAACCCATTGGCACATCCTTGGCACTTTAAACTATCATCTTGCTAGTGACAACCCTCTCAGACACGGTTAGTTACCTACAGGCTGACAGGTCTCATACCTCTTGATGACCGGTTGGTACCGGTCATCAGGAGGCGAGAGACCTCTCAATGACCTGTCGGACCGGCCATCAAGGGGTAATGTACTTTGGAGTCGCCTTGATGACCGGTACAGACCGGCCATTGTATGAGACCCCTCAATGGCCAGTCCGACCAGTCATCAAGAGGTATGAGACCCCTTGATGGCCAGTCCAACCAGTCATTGAGAGGTGTTAGACCCCTTGATGGCCGGTCCAACCGGTCATCGGGAGGTGAGAGACCCCTCAATGACCGGTCGCACCGGCCATTGAGGGGTAATGTAGGTTTGAATCTCCTTGATGCCGGGATGTTCCAGTCATCAAGAGGTCTTACGTCCTCCCACAATGAACGCACAGACCAGTCATTGAGAGCTATGACTCCCCTTGATGACCTGCACAGAACAGTCATTGGAGAGGAGGAGTGAATCTGCTCAATGCTGGTCTGTACCGGTCATCAAGAGGTATGGGTCCCGATACCACTACAGATCAGCATTGAGACAAGATGGAGACCTCGGGGAGGATGCCTCCCCGTTAATTGGACACAATCAGCTTATGAACTACTTGCAGCCAAGTTCCTTGGATCCGGAACATGTCTGGATGACCCTGACTGGTCATCTTGAGGATTCAGGCTCTCAAGCTGACCTGTAAACACTTGAATGAGTGTGTACAGGCCAGCATTGTGTCTGCCCAGATGCAGGGCCCTGACAACCAAGTTGTCAAGTTTTGGTTTGAAGGATGTCAGGGCCCAGGGTGTGTGAGCTTGGTCGGATACTTAAAGGGCTGGGGGGAAGCTGTTTGTCCCCCAGGGGATCTGGTTTCGTCCACCCCCTCCCTGAAGGCCCCCTATTTCATTTGAGTAGGCCCCTTCTTGATTTCAAAAGACAAAAATTCCAAACCCAAACAAAACTTGAAACACACAAAACAAGAAAATTTAAACTTTGAACTCACACAAAACAAAAACATTTGAACAAAATCAAAACACACAAAAACATTAAATAAACTCACACAAAAACAGTAATTTAAACTCAAACAAACCATAAACTCTGTACTAAAAAAAACGTAAACTTTTTAAACTTAAGGAACACAAATTTCAAACTTTTAATTTCTTCTGCCTGCAATTTCAATGAAATGCAGCATGAACCCATGAAGTCAGTTTCTGTGAAACTGTGGTTTTAATAAACTTGGATAAGTCAGATTTTTGAGTCAAGGTGAGATGTGAGGCAATTTCTGATAAGGGGGCAATTTTTGATGAGGCAATTCTTGATGGGGGAAAATTTTGATGTGATGTTTTCTGAACAATATTAATTATTATTCACTAGTGCAAGCATCCCCCAAAAGAAAACAAGTAGGGGTAAGTGTCAGCCTTAGAGATACATCAAGTATCCAAAAGACTGCAATAACTTAGTAAATAATAATAATTAGTGAATTATTATTGCAGAATCAGATTCCTCATCATAAATTAAGGGGGGTCACCCACTCAAAGTAACCCCTTATTCTGTCAAGACTCAGGGCCCACTCCAGAGCAAGAGAAGCGCAAGGAGCGCAACCCTAACCCCGCAAGGGGGACTGGTGAGCCCGCGTACTCTTCAGGTCCATGCATATGCATAAGACTCTCAGACAGTTGGAGTAGGCTAAAGCTGAAACACTGTTCCTCTTTTTCAGCCACGTCAACAACAGACGGAGTGCCACAGCAATCCAAGCAAACCGCAACACCAACAAGGTTAGTCGGAAAGCTGGATCGTCATAGCTAGGCTGAGCCATGCTGACTAGAATTAATAATTCATTGCAGCTTGCTCACGACCAACGCCAACCCAGACCAATACGGTTCCAGCCTCACCAAAAGGATTACCAACCCCAAAGCAGGAGGTAAGTCCATCGGTGCAGAGTCCTTAAGAGAAGCCGGAAGCTAACCAAGAGCTAAACTCTTGTTCAGACAGCAAAAGCTCCGGCGATCTCGCAAGTCGTATTGGCCTGTGTTAAGCGCTCTGCCGAACAATCACAAGTAAGAGAAAACAAACTTATAGCTTCCCTCTCGGGAAGTCCAAGGCACTTAAATAAATAATAGTTGCTCTTCATCAGACTATCTAGTCTAGTACAGGCAGAAACCTTCTGCTCCTCTTCTCTATTATTTCTCTTGTCAGAACTAAGCCGGACCGTGTTCCGCTCTTAGGTACATTGTTTTCCTTTTCTATGTCTCTGAGTATGTCAGATAGACCGCACAAGAACTAAAGCAATGCACTCTTAGTTCCGTGAAATCTTTTAGATTTACAGTCTTGATTGCAGAACCAACCGATCTCATTTTCACAAATTAAGAGCGGAGCATATAAATGGCCGGTACTCGTCAGAATCCTTCCACTTCATCGTCAGCTGCCTCTGCCAACGCCACTTCTAGCGATGATCGGGATATCTTCAAATGCCCAACATTCAACGGTGATACCTTCCCTATTTGGCAGCGCAAGGTCAAGACTTATCTCGCCGTGAAAAGTCTACTTAAATGCATCGAGCATCCCTTGCCAGCGAACGCCTCTGAAGAAGTGAAACAAGAATACATTCGTGCGGCCGCTATCCTAAGCGGACACATCAAAGATGACATCTATAACCATGTCATCACTGACAACAACATCAACAACGCCTTTATGATTTGGAAAGAACTGAAGGGTGAATATGCCTCATCCTCCGTATTGGCTATTTATCATGCTTGGCGTAGATGGGAGGATATTCAGTACAAGGATGACATCAACCGTTATATTAATCAGCTTGAGGCAATGCTTGCTGAGTTTGCGGCTATGGGATTAGAAGTGCCATCAACCATCCTCAGTTGCACGATTATTGCCCAAATCACTCAAAAAAGGCCTGCCCTCATGGAAACTTTAATCAGCAACGCAGACCTTCTAGGCCATCCTAAGCAAATTATTGCAAAGCTGCGGGATATAGCGCATCACGACGCCGTTACTGCCACCATGCACCGAGAGGAACCAATGACGGCAAGCTCTTCCACAGCCCTTGCTACACAAGCGCAACAATCATCAAAAGAAGTGTTGATACAATCCGCATCCGTGTATCAATAATCAGCACAATCCTCTCGCCACCTCGCACTCGGAAGAAGACTGCTGGACGTTGCACCCAAGCAAGTTCAAAAAGGCTCGCCAAAATCCACCTACCGGCCTTGTTACAACAGTCGCCGCTGATGCTTCTCCAACAGCAAACATTGTCCGACCCACTTTTGGCTATCTAACCGGTCTCAATAACTGCAATGACAAAAAGCGCATGGTCCTTGACTCCGGAGCCAGCCACCATATGCTAAACACTCTTGACCTGTTCAGCTCAACATCTCCGGTTCGCATAAGCATAGCCACAGGCAATAAGTGTAAGGGTTTGGTGAACCCTCACTGGAAGGGTCAGAGAGACGCGGGGCCAAAGGCCAAGAGTCTATCAAAAGAATGGTATTTCACTATGTATTGTGAGTTGTTGAGGAGAAACAAGAAGAATGAAAACCTAGGTTGAAGACCAGCTTGAGAAGAAGAGAAGAGAAGTCAAGTACTACAAGCTTTATAGAGAGTTCTACAGTGTAATTGCATATGCATATGCATCCTAGCTTCAGTAAGGGTGAAGCCCTTACAATAAGTGGGACCAAAACAAACTGTTTGCAGTGGCAAAAGGCGATGCTACTCTTCAATTCGAGAATGGTGCAACGGTCGTACTAAAGGATGCCTTATATGTGCCCAATCTCACTTGAAGTCTCATATCCTTTGCTCAACTCATGGAGAACTCGGCTGAAATATCTCCGGCTCCCTGCAGCTTCAAGGTGAAGATTGACAGCGAGACAACGCTCAACATCGACACATCAAACTCAATTTTTGAGATTGTTGACTTATGCGATCCACAAGAGAGGCCAGCCGCTCATCTCACTCAGCCTACAGCAGCCACAAAGCCCAACGAATTTGACCTCTGGCACCGCCGTCTGGGCCACGCAAGCAGAAAACGTATTGAAACAATGCTTAACAAGCAGCTGCCTGCCGAGAACGCTAAAGCTTGTGATGCATGCATGAAAGGCAAGGTCACTCGCCTCCCGTTCAGTAGCCACTTCAAGAGTACCGCTATGCCTTTGGAAGTTGTACATGCGGACTTGGTCGGCCCCATCACTCCAGCAACGAACAGCAGGGCTCGGTATTTCTTAACCCTGTTAGATCAGCACTCCGGGTACATACATACAGAAATACTGAAGCAGAAGAGCAATACTCAGGCCGCCATACTGGAGTACAAGGCTTTCTTCGAAAAACAAACGGGTACCAGCATCAAAAAGCTAATCACTGACGGAGGCGGCGAATTTGTCAGTAAGGCTCTTGGCGAGATACTCAAGGAAGCTGGGATACAACACAATGTATTGCCTCCCTACACTCCTCAACATAACGGTTTTGCGGAGCAAGCCAATCGCACGGTGATCGAGATGACTCGGACTTTCATGATGCAGGCTAATATGGCACCTGAATGGTGGGGCAAGGCAATGAAATTGGCAACGGCCACGACCAACTGTCTACCTTCTCTCAGTAAAAGCCAAGCTTCACCGATGGAACTGATGTTCCAAATCAAGCCCAACATGCAATTCTTTCGGTATTTTGGCTGCCGCGCCTGGATTGTGAAACCCAAGCAAAACCAAGGGATCAAGTTCGGACCAATAGCCTGGGATGGCATTATGCTGGGGTATGACAACGACTTTACATCCTACCAAATCTTTTGACCGGAGGACAAATCATTTGTGACGTCAAAGCACGTCCATTTTGACGAACTGACTTTCCCCTGCTGTCCAGCGCTCAATCAGAGCCACAATGTGTTTGGTCTCAATAAACTACCGGCATTCATTGAATCAGACCCTCTTCCTTTTTCTGAAGAGGGAGAGCTCGAAAACCAACACCAAGAGGAAGAAGACGCTAGGGACGAGGAGGAGGACTTCAACAGAATCCTTGGGGAACTGCCACCAGGCCCTCGACTTGAAGACGAGGAGCTCGATGATCAAGATGACCTCTGAAGCAATGCTGATGCCGACGTTGCCGCTGCAGCACAGCCGCGGATCAAAGTCACTGGACCTCAGCATCCTACTCTGATCAACAGCGATATTGACCCAGCAACACTACCAAGATGGATGAATTTGCGATGTTGTATATCGATCAATATAGCGTATATTGATCAATTTATATTGATCAATTTTTTTTTATTATTCTTCTTGATACCTTTGCCTGTTTTCCATGTCTCCTTAATACCATTCTATAATCTCTCTCCTTCCCCTTGTGTTAGCTTCAAGCCACAGGAATTTTTTTTTTTTTGCCTGATAACATTCATAAATTTCTACATACACAATTCAATTCTTCCTGAAAAAAAGACATTGCAAGTTTTAGGATTAATCCAGGGTGGCTGAGGGGTCTCAATTTTTTTTTTCTTTTTTTTTACCTCAACAATTGATCTGTTATCAGAAGTCTGCAAATTGACTTTTTTTTCAAAAGAGGAAAAACATTGACCCCTGACCTCTCTCATGATACCATCCTGCAGAAATTTTTAATTTGGTTGGTTGAACTTGCTCAAGACATTGCATATCATACTTGAAGTGCTACATGCATAAGAGGCCTTTTTGAAATTGGTTTACCATGGTTTAGCATATTTTTGTCAGGTTCTTTTTTTTATCTACTTTTGTTTTCAACCACAGATTAATGAGGAATATTTCCACATAAAATTTTGTTGGACAATTTCTCTGAATATAAAACCCAGAAATAATGTTTTTGGGGTCACATCCATTATGCAGCAGCTGTAATCTGATCAGTTGCCAAATCTCACTACTTTGTTAGTTTCTTGGTATTTCTGCAACTATATCTCAACACAGCCTGGGAATTTTTCCATGAAATTGGTACCAAAATCTTTAAAAGCCCCCATAGATTCATTGTGTACCTTGAATGACCACAAAATCCCCAAATGTAGCTGCTACAATCTGATCAGTGGCCAAATATTAAAAGAATTTTGATTTCAGATTTATTACCTAATTGAAGCCGACACACTTGGAAGAGAGACAAGTTAGAAGAATAAACAATAATGAGGAAATAAGAGAGGAACCAACATTGTGATCAACAGAGACATATGAAAGGCAGTTGTTGAGGATGGATAGAATAGGGTGAATGGAAAGAACAAGATAGGGACAGAACTGAAAGAGGATAACATCAGTGAAGAACCAAGAGTCGAGTATAGTGTTGAAGTGAAATCTCACCAGACAAGAGTGGAAGGAGTTTGAATAAAGAGGAGAAAGAAAGAAGAAGAAAGAATGAGATCGAGGGTGTGATTGAAGGTTGAGAGTGTTGTGAGTTAAGGTTGTTGAGGTTGATAGGGTTGATAGAGGGTTGGAGTCAAGAGGAAGTTGAGAAGGAATAAGGAGAGAGCTGAGAATCAAGATTGAACTATGAGCGGACACAAATGAACGGACACAACGCAGAAAGGTGAATGTCACACAAGTGATATGTCTGTGATTTTTACACTCCCCGTGGCTGGAGAGATTTTACTAGAGGAGCGGAGAAGGTAGGGTCAACAGTCTTTGTGAGGTTAGTGACGGAGGATTTAGGAGCTGCCTTGGTTAAGGCATCGGCAATCATGTCAAAGGTTTGGATGAGGATTATTTTGATGTTTTTATTTTTGAGTTCTTGACGAATGCCCTTGGTCTTGAGATCAATATGTCGAGTTTTAGGGTTAGAACCAAATTTCTTCAGTTTGTCATCGAGGCCCTTGTTATCGATGTAATGGGAGTTGGCAAATTTTTCCTTGAATTCAAGTTCGTCCATCATGAGGCATTCATTGAGTTCGCCGTTGTCGATGTAGTGAGTAGCTGCCTCAATTTGAAGATTCCAGATATCGGACAACAGAGCCTTCAGCCAAGTACCTTCGTGAAAGGAGTCGACAAGAGGTTTGAGTTCTGCTTCAGTGGATGAGTAGGTTACATTGTGTTGTCTTGAGCTATTCCATGAGACTAGAGCTCCAAACAAGTAGCATAGGTATCCGGATTGTGAGGTTCTGAAGATGGGGTCGTCTCCCCATGAGGCGTCACTGTAGATTTTGAGCAGTTGATCTGGTTTCCGAATTTCGAGTGTGAGTTTCAAGTCTTTGGTGTGTTTTATGTACTGCCACACTTTCTTAACCTCATTCCAGTGTGTCATACCGGGTTTGATCGAAAAACGAGCAAGACTAGAGACGGCGAAACTGATGTCAGGTCGGGTGTAGCCAGCAATGTAGTTCATCAGACCAATCGCAGACCGATAATTGATGTTCTCTTTTTTGAACAGAGCATGGTCCTCATTGGTTGCTTCTTTCAACTTGAGGTTGGGAGTGAGCGGTGTGCTGGATGGCTTTGAGTTCAATAGTCCAAGTTCCTCTAAGCCATGGGTGATGTGCTTGGGTTGAGAGAGAAGGATCTTGTTCCCTATTCTCTCAAACTTCATACCTAGAATGGTATTAGGTTTGTGACACGAAGAATTAGAGAATCGGTTTTCAAACTTCTCCTTGAAATTATTCCCTGATCCGACTAGAACTAGGTCGTCCACATGAAAGAACAAACGTGAAATTCCATCATCGCACAGATAGAGGCAGGGATCGCAGTTGGACTCTTGAAAGCCGACGGATTCTAGCCATGCCACGAGTGTTTTGTACCAATTCTTGGGTGCTTGTTTCAGGCCGTACAGTGCCTTCTTGAGCTTGAGGTAAGGAGCTTCTCGACTAACTCCTTTTGGCGTTTTCATGGAGACGTCTTTGGTGAGTGGAGCATGCAAGAAAGCTCCCTGAACGTCGAATTGAGTTATCGGTAGATTTTGATGTAATGCGTACAGAAGAATCATTCTGAGAGTTGAGACTTTTCCGGTTGGGGCGAAGGTCTCGCCATGGTCGACGCCATTGATCTGATCAAACCCTTGCACACACAGTCGCGCTTTGTGTTTCAGGGGGTCGCCGTGGCAATTATCCTTGATCTTAAAGACCCATGTGGTGTCTAGTGGATTTGGAGGTTCGTCGTAGTGATTGTACCAAACGTTGTGATTTTCAATTGACGAGACTTCTTTTTCAATGGCATTTCTCCAGAATTTTTCGTCTGAGCATTGGATAGCAGATTCAAACGAGTTCGGTTCGTAATAGTGATGAAAACCAAATCGCTCTGGAGGTTTGATAGTTGACCTGTCTCGAAGTGTTCTGGTTGATGGTTCAATTGGTTGCTCGAGATTTTTTGGTTTCAGCATTTGAGTGACATCGTCGTCAGATTCTGAGTCTGATGAGTCATTGTTGTCATTGTCTTGACGAGGTTCGATCTCTTCCTGACTCATCGACTCTGAGTTCTCGACAGGACTTTCCTGATTTGATGTTTGTCGCAACTGATCCGCATCTGGTAACTCAGTTAGTTGATTGGGATAGAATTCTTCCCATTCGGAGGGCGCAGATTGATTGATCTGAGGCATTTTGAGAAAGCGAACATGTTTGGAATCAACAATTCCTCCGCTTTGCGTGATTATTCTATAGGAGTGGAGCAGGACATTGAAACCTACGAGTACTCCCTCTTGCCCTTTGACTTCAAATTTCCTCCCCTTCACTCTGTTCGTGTTCAAGACCACTGTCGAGGTTCCGAGGGGCTTGATGAAGTTGGGAGGTAGGGATTTTCCGTGAACGATTTCCCAGGGAGACTGAGCTTTTCCGTTCCGAGGGATTTGATTCAGCATGAGCACGACTTGACGACTTCATGCCAGAAATTTTTTGAGATACCAGAGGAGCGAAAAGTAGCTTGCATCGATTCGACAATGGTTTGATTAGCACGCTCCGCTCTACCGTTGTGTTCGGGATGATACAGTTTGGAGATTAGCCTCTGAATGTGGTTCTTTTCGAGGAAGCTAACTAACCTATTCCCCGTGAATTCCCCTCCTCCATCGGAGCAGATTAAACTGGGGAAGTATCCTTGGCGCTTGTTTTTGGATTCAAGCAGATTGATTAAGACATCCGTTGTGTCATCCTTCTTTCCGAGAGGGAATCCAGCGAGATAACCGGAATGATTATCAACAAGAGTGAGAATGTATTTTGACTTTATCTTTGACTCCGGGGTGATAGGACCGATAATATCAAGGTGTATTCGTTCGAATACCTTTGAAGCTGGCTCCGATTCTCCTTTGAATGACTGCTTGGTAATTTTGGCCTTGGATACTGAGGAAGGAATGAACTGCTCCAAGCGTTGTAGGGAAGCGTGGCCAAACTTTTCATGGATTGATCGGAGTGAGTCCGTTGCCATCTGAGAAAAATTGACGGAGTATTTGACTGTACCTCCGACTGCACTTGGATTATCCACTACGAAGAGGTTGTTTTCCACCTTTCCTCCGAATCGGCAGATACCGTCCTTTGAGACGTAGAAACTGTCTTTCTTGGCGGTTAATTCGCACCCTTTTTCCAGTAGATCTCCCGCGCTGATGAGATTAATGACGATGTCGGGAACATATAGACAGTCATCTATGGAGATAGTAGACCGTCCCCACTGTAGAGTAACTCGGCCCACACCTTTGATCGGTAGGGTCGCGCCTTCCTTGCCGGTTCTGATCACGTCCCGATCACCTAGTTCGAGCCTGTTGAAGAACTTGGTGTTGTTGAAGATGTGCGCCGATGCGCCACTATTGAGGACGATTTTGAATCTAGGATTGCTTATTTCAGTCCACAGTGTCACCAAGGACAAGTAGTAGTTGACGTTGTTGTTGCTACTTTTGCTTGCTTGCCACTTGGCCTGAGCTTCTTGCCACCATTCGGGTGCCTTCCCAGGGTGTAGGTGCCAACAAGAGTCCAATGAATGATTAGAATCTTGCTTTGGATTATGGTATCCCGTTGTACACTGCTTTCCTCCGTTTGATCCAGAGTTTCCTTGTCCTCCTTTTTGATTTGGCTTTTGATTTCTAGTGGATACTAGAGCAGCTTGAGTAGAGACAGAGGATTCTTTGACTTCGGCTCGGTTTTTGTTGTTGAACTGGGTGAGATGATTGCATACAAATTGGACTGTTAGAGTTTTGTCGGGATGCATGATTTGCCGCTTGAGAAGTTGCAAGGTGTCTGGTAACTTGAAAAGGATAAGGTACGCGAGTATATCCTGAGGGAGATCGATCCCCACATCGACGAGTTTCTTAATTGCTACCTTGATGTCTGTCACGAAGGCTTCCAGTGCGTCTTCTTTGAATTTGATGTATAGGAATTCGTTGAACACCCTCGCTTGATTGGCAGACTCGTCTGAGGCAAATCGATCTTTGATAGCTTTCCACAGGTCCTTTGCAGAACCCCTGTTGTCTGCCGTAACGATATTGTTATGCGTTACGCTGTCCATCTTTGAGATGAAGAGTAATTTGAGCTCGGTGTTGACATCGTCCGCTAGAGCTATGGCATTCGGAGGTTGTGAATCAAGTGCCGCAAGGACTCCCCGTAGCTCTAGCAGGGCGGTCATCTTGTCTTTCCAGATTGAGTAGTTTTCCTCCAATAGTTGTGGCGTGGTCTTGAGAGCAGTTTTGAGCATCGCCTGCCGGAAGCCATCATTGTTTGAAGAAACTGCCATCCCCGTTGTATCGGTTATTGTGAATGACGGTATCTGCTGTTGTCCTGCGCCGGCTTCACTTGGCATTGAACGATCGGTCGTAGGCTTTTAACCGTAAAGGAATTTTGATTTCAGATTTATTACCTAATTGAAGCCGACACACTTGGAAGAGAGACAAGTTAGAAGAATAAACAATAATGAGGAAATAAGAGAGGAACCAACATTGTGATCAACAGAGACATATGAAAGGCAGTTGTTGAGGATGGATAGAATAGGGTGAATGGAAAGAACAAGATAGGGACAGAACTGAAAGAGGATAACATCAGTGAAGAACCGAGAGTTGAGTATAGTGTTGAAGTGAAATCTCACCAGACAAGAGTGGAAGGAGTTTGAGTAAAGAGGAGAAAGAAAGAAGAAGAAAGAATGAGATTGAGGGTGTGATTGAAGGTTGAGAGTGTTGTGAGTTAAGGTTGTTGAGGTTGATAGGGTTGATAGAGGGTTGGAGTCGAGAGGAAGTCGAGAAGGAATAAGGAGAAAGCTGAGAATCATGATTGAACTATGAGCGGACACAAATGAACGGACACAACGCAGAAAGGTGAATGTCACACAAGTGATATGTCTGTGATTTTTACAGTAAGTACTTCCCCTCCTTGTTTTCTGCACAATCCACCAATTCTCACACAATTTCTCTTCTCAGCTGCCCAGTTCTTATCCCCGTCTCGCGGCGAGCAATGGTATTGTTCCGACCTGATTGACTTCCCCAAGCTCACCGGTTTTGGTGACAAAACTAATGACCTCCAACCGGGGTCTTTCATCCCAACTGTGACAAAGACGCCACATCCTGAATCTACGCTTGTCCGTGGCCTCTTCCAGCTCCTCCATCCTCTGACACGTCTGCATGTTGACTGGGCGAAGACTGTTGCCGCTTCAGTCAAATTGGTAGCAGACAACCTCTTCTGTCCACCTCAGGTCACCTCAGATCACGCAAACAATCATGTCTTTCAAGGTGTTGAAGCTCTGGCCTATCTGGCCGCTGTCAAGAATTCGGCTTCCAACTTCGACGTAACCCAACAGAATGATGACCCTTCCACCCCCTCTGCACAGCGTTTGCACTCCGTCGACGTACTCCATGACTTTTGCAATGTCATTATTGATGTATTGATGGCGTACATCATTCTCAAAACTCACTTCTTGGCCAAACCACCGTTGACGCCAGCTCAGAAGAAAGCAAATCACCGAGCTCATCGGGCCCCCGTGAACAGCGCAGCAGCAACTCTAGTCCCAAACGCTCCTACGGACATTGCTAATCTGCCTCCCGACCCCGTTAATCACCTCCAAAATTATTCAAGGCAGCAGAACTTCCAGCCCCTCGTATACTTTGTTCTTGCTGGAGTCCGAGGGCTGTTCATTACTTCAAGGGATCACCGGGTTGCTGGAATTTCTACTTGTATGTTATTAATCCAAGCAATGTCCATCATCCGACAAAATTCATCAACACCACACACTCTCGAAGAACCAATCTGGAAGAATGTATCTGCTTATCTAGTCAAGATCTTCCTCCCCATCTTCCAGTCTCCAGCTGAGAAGATCTGCCCCCTTGACAAGCTCAAAGTCCCATCACGGTTTGAGCTTGCGGAGGCCATCACAACTGATTTCCTCAACCAATGGCAGGCTCTGAACCCCACTTCCCCTTTTCTTCTGCCACAGTCACCTCCACAATTGGCCAATGCCTAAGCGTAGTACAGATTTCTATAGAATAGCTTCTCAAAGTTGTTTCAACGTGTTTCCATATGCTTACACTCCTAATGAAAATTACATTGTTATCATCTGTTCTGCTTTCACCTGGATGCTCCATGTAGCGCTATGATCTGACGTCACAGCACCAAATCTTCGCAGGTAGACCCAAGTGAATCGTACTCAACTCAAACTTCATGGTCTTGCTTTTCTCGCTGTTCCACAGTTATTTCAAGGCACCGGTGTTTGCAAAACCTGGTTTTTCCAAGACACAAACTCGTCACCTTGTCATAATACAGCAATAAAATGGGTTCATAAGCTCCAAGCAAGCTGCGGAACCATGGGCTAACAGCACAAGTTGACCCACAAACACAAAGCAGGAAAAAAATGACGAGCGGTGGGGCAGAGTATCTTGATGAGGAAAACTCTAGTGGGTGGAAAAATGTCAAAACCGGAGCTTGCAATTATACTACAATCTTTTGCGCTGCATCTTCTTCCGCGTGCATTGTCTGAGTCTTGCAGCCGGCTTCCAATCATCTACTCGGAGTCTGATTCTTGCTGGCGGACAGTGCCTCAAGCCGTATGGTGTCTTGTCAAATTGGTTCACCTTTGAAGCATGTTCAACCTGTCACATCCCAAAGTCAATCTATCAGCGTTGAAGACTTCCACAGAAAAGTACTGGATGAGTTGCCCACACGTAATGCAAGCAATCTGCTGCCAGAGTCTTCAATCCCTTCTGTCACGCCTCCAAACCTTATGGAATCCCCTCGGCAAATGTTTTGAAAGGTCTCGTGAGCTTGGGCGTGGCTTGCAATGAGCTTGATGTGACCGGGCTTAGAAAGCAGAATTTTTGGTCAGCACTCTTGCAAATCACCTGTGCACGTGATGATGATGTTGCAGTGATAAACCACTGACCAGATTGATGTCGTTATCAACAACCTCGATATAGCCTACACATCCTACAATTGGGTTGATATGGACCTTCACAACGTAGACCGTCCCGAAAGCCTGGGTCATTTCGAACTCTTGAGCGAGAGGAAAATGTCCTCGGTGAACTTGCCATTTCAACCGCTCCACTTGAATGATAGGGTGAGTGGACTTGGATTGAATGAGAAGTTGGCCGGAAAAGAAAACCTGGGTGCAGAAGTCAAAGAGTATTGCTGGAACCGCGATTGCCGATGAGTGGAGCAACATATTATACACTGGGTAGGCATTGATGGGTGTATCTGGAGAGAGCTGATGGGACGCAATGCGAGTTTTGATTTGGATTTCATGTCCCACAGCCTGGATGTTGTGCGGATCAGTGTTGGAGAGATGGATATTACCAGAAACTTCGATCATCTTCAGCAGTATCACAAATGAGCTCAATGTCAGCTTCACTTGTTGTATGGCCAACCAGGTTGGGCGAAAGAAAGGAAATATATATTGCTAGGTCTATCTCTGATGCATCCATCCCCTGCCCAAACTCAAAAATTAATGTGGAGGTGGGATTCCGCCTTTCAAATCAAGAGAAGGGGAAAGCTTTGCTCCTTGATTGTTTGCGTTGTAATTCATTCTATGCGTGTGGTTGACCTTCTCCACATCCAATCGCACAGGCGCGCTGTTTTTCCCCTTTGTATGACTCTGTGTTACCCCTCCTCACATCAAACATGAGTCACAAAGCTCACGTCCTATTTAGGTGCCTTGCTTGACAGCTTTGGATTCCATCTACCCCAGAGCCTTGCAGCTTCCTTCCTGATCCTTCCGGAGCAATCTACACAGATTGGCCCCACTGCAGCCGAGGCGTGTGAGCAGCGCTATGTCTACCGTGACGGACGGCCGTCCACGGTGGTGGACATTAAATTATGTCTTTCCTCTTGATAGCCCTATTTGCTTATCATTGTGTCAAGGCCAAGCGTCTAAACTCAACCCATCTTCTACTGCAAAGAGCCCAGCAGCTGCAACATAACACACTCACGGTGTTGGCTTTGATGCCCCCGCGCTGCCAGCATTCATGGATCATGGATATTTCAGTCTCCCTTGTACATCCTGTGTCGGAGTTGCTACAATTTCACTGGAAAGGTGCATGGGAGAAGGAGGTCAGGTGGCACACTCACGGAAAACAGCCATCTTACATAAGCAGTCCTTGAAGTGAACATCACTTGATATAGTTCACTCATCCGCGACTTGGGGGTTCCATGGCTAAGAGGCATCAGGCCCAGTGATGTCAAGTTTGGCTTACATAGAGCCCGGGCCAAAAGACACAGATGTTCAGTCGTTCTTGTCAAAGTGCTTGGAGGGAATGATCAGGGGGAAAACACGTTTCCTTCTTGCAGATCATCCCTTGGTTTGTTCTTGTGGAGGTCACCTCACATGCAATCTGCCATTTGAGATGATCATGAGGTTCCCAATGACCTGCAACAGATAGTATGAGGCTAAATCGTACTATTGCAAACTTCCCCGGCTGCCATGAGCGCGCTTCAATCACTATCGTCCTGGTGGCACTAAATCTTGATGCAGCACCCGCCAATCTTATTGGGCCCTGAGGGTAAATAGTAGGTTACAAATCTGATTTTCTTCCAAGCTTGAACACCCTGGGTGCCCATTATGCCTTCCCAATTGCCAAAAGGCAGTTGAAGAGCTTCTGGATTTTGGAAGCTTCTAATTCAGACACCAATGCTGATCTTTACAGCTATACACCCTACCCAATCAAGGATTGTGGTGGATCAGCGAAAAATTAACCAATCTTGGGACACCGCGTTAACCTGCCATCAGGGTGGGTGGGTGAGGACACCACACCACACAAAACAGCGGTTCAAACAGTATGTTCCACTAACTCCAGACAAATAGCTGCATGGCCAGTAAATGATTCTTGATCTGAATGCCTCCTGTGCCAACTCAGATGACTGCTATACTGAATCAAAGCATGTCCAGTCGAGTGAGACATGACCACTTTCACCCTGTACCAAGACGTCTCGCTACCAAGTCATCCCGATTGTGGTGTTGTTCCGGGTGTTGCGCACCCTCGTGCGCATACGGAGTTGGAAGGGAATGAGTTCCTCTCAACATGGACTAAATTCTGGTGCAGAAAAATGCATTCTGTCAATTGCTCTTGATCATGAGTTTTGGTAAGTAAATTATTATAGTAGATTGATGATGAACACGAGGAATCTGTTATCATGTTGGCCAAGAGAACATATGTACTTTTATCAGGATGAATCTTCAGAGGACCATGGGTGGGGAGAAGCTACATTTCTGCTGGCATCCCTTCAATAGACAAGAACATCTTGACCTCAGACATTGATTCTGAACAACCCATTTTGTTGGGGCTGTGTTGGAAATGAGTAATGGAATCCGCAAACTGCACTGTGAGGGGCCAGGTCGGAGTATATGTGACATTATTTGAGTATATTGCTGTTCCACAACCAGCAGCAACTTGAGTTGGATTGACATGTACCATTGAGAAACTCCAGAATAGCCGACTTCCATAAAATGGAGGAGGTACCTGCTCGGTGAGTCATAGAATTCTCTGCAACACAGCAACAGCGGCGGAATGTCACACATGAGGATCAAAATTCATATTCATGGAAATTGGAAAAACCATCAGCATTCCTCCAGCCACGCCATAGCTCAGGGCAGCTCATATTGGTCAACCTCAACGGGAGTTTGCCTAAGGAGTTGATTGCTGTAGCTGATAAGGACGGCTGTCATTCTAGTTTTGGGTAGACAGTGACAGGGGCTGACATTTTTTTACATGAGAGAGCTCTCCTGGTATCATGATACCTGATCTTTATTTTTCAGCAACCTACTGGGGCATCCAAACTTGGCAGCTGGCATCCTCTGACTTTGCTGCCACTGAGAAAGGGTTGAACAGATCATTTGAGTTCAGGCATGGCCCAACATGCAGGATTCTTGGGTCTCCACTGGAAAGCATGGAACCTTCACAAGTTTTACACAGTGCAGGAGCCATTCAGCCTACCAACAAGCCAACAAGCAGATGTGGTGTTTGGGTTGGGGCTGCAGGGGCCTTCTTCGTGTTTGAACATCCATGTAGATATACAGAGGGGTTTCAAGTCCCTCATGGTGGAGTGGGAATAGGCCCAGCTGGACTCAAACTATCTAGGATTAACACTCTTTGTTGGCAATGGATCACCAAAAAGCTCACAGCTCCACGATGATTTTCATCGTACTGCATGTTTGAGGACAAAATTCAACTGGCAGAAAAGGCTTGGTTCAAGTGGATCTTGGCATTCATCTAGTGATGAAATTGGGTAGGCTCAAGTGGGTTGGAGAATTTTTGCTGCTCCCCACCTAACTGTGAACATCTGACAGCGCATGCTGTGAGACAGGCACTCATGACGCAAACCAGGACTCCAAGCTTTGTTCATTCTAAGTTCAAATTAATTTGAACTTTCCATTGGGATATACATCAGTATGAAGTTCCTGTAGCATGTATGTATCATTGGAGTTAGTCTACAAATGAGTTCAGATATAGTTGCACCTAACATGAACAACATCTCAGCTTGAGTCAAAAATGGTGTAACAATTGGCATCTGGCAGCATTCAAGAAACAAAATACCATCTGGCACTCTCTAGAGAGAGCCACAAATCTCCCCCTGGTGAATGTGTGCCGGTAATCAAGAGGGAGGTGTGCCTTCTCAATGACCGGTGTGTGCCGGTCATTGAGGGGGTTGTGTAGCCCTCTTGATGACCAGCAACGACCGGTCATCGAGGGCCTCAAGAGGTGCTGCGGCACCTTGATCCAAAATACAGTGGCGGGTGTTGACCACGGGTACCCGGGTACCTGGGGTTTTTTTCACCAAATTCCAACACCCGCACCCGCACCCGGTACCCGCCGTAAGGCACCGGGTACCTGCCGCGGGTTCTGGGTACCGCCAAACGGGTATCACTTGGCAATCCGCACTGTGGATACAGCTCACATTAATATCTGTATGTCTTTATTTAGCCTTTTGTATTTTATATTATTTGGTTCTCTCTTGCTCTGTATTGTGGGTCAAGGAATCCTTTTTCAAGGCCTAGGAGGTCTACATTAGCCTTGCATGTACAACTACAAATTATTTTTAGTTGATATGCACTGTCAATCATCTCCAGTTCACTGTACTTGTATTTCCTTTTCTTTCTTTGTTTTTTTCATGCATCAATTGTTTTTTGTTTTCTATATCTCTACATAGGTTGTAACAAGTCAGACATATTCAAATGCATCCACAGATTTTGATAGCTGCAGTGCACATTGATGGAGGGGATTATACCCTGCAGCGGCGTAGCCGCTTTGGCATCTAGTTTCCAATTTATTTCATTGAAGGTTGAAAAAACGTGTAGTAGCTTTAGTCATAGGACAAGAGTTTTACTACATTACAATGCTCCAAGAGAGACAAGAAAGTGCCTTAGACCTTTTGTTTGCAGCGGCGAAGCCGCCTTGGCCGCTAGTACATGATAAATGGGCAAATTTATCACGCACGACCCATAGTTTGCCCCCATCTCTACCAAAATTTTGGAACCCCCGGGAGTTGCATGTGATAAATATGCACATTTATCATGTATAATGCGGCATCTAAACAGGGTCAAAATTAATTTGAGTGAGGTAAACTGATAATAAATTGTGAGATTATTCCTAAATCTAAAGAACAAAATAAGTTGAAAGGTGAAAACCATTCAGAAGCACACGCAAGATTTTGGTTAGAGCTTTTATTAGGAGATGCAACAGTAGAAGAATTACATTAAAAATGCTAAATCAACTCCTCATGGAGAATCATCAGGCTGCAAAAACCTGAAGCAATCTGTGTTGATCATTTGTCAATGGGTTTGAGAGTAAATCTTGAGGTATATATTGAAAACCATTGGTCATTGCATGAAGAAGATCAAGATACTGTACCAATTCCAGCAAAATACTCTTTTCTTCTGGATTTGGTAGACTTTCCATGAGTTCAGCTATCATTTTTTTCATTTTAGTTGGAGCTTCATCATCAATTTCAAACATTTTATTCATATTCATCAAATCAATGAGTAAGTTGAATCTTCTGCTTTCATCTTCATACTAGAGGCCAAAGCGGCTACGCCGCCGCAGGGCGGAGCCCCCCCCCCCTCCGTCCCCTCACCCGCAACGCAAACCCTCCATCCCAACAGGATTGTGACCTCACAGGCCCGCACGAAAAGAGGTTTGAATTTGCTCAGCGCGGGAACTCTTCACGCATTACTCGCCCCTCCGCCCTAGAAATCATAAACCCGACGGTCCCACTGCTTGCACCGGCCGCCGGCGACATAACCGTCGTCGCCTCACCCCCAACCACTCGCCAACCCTCCCCCCCCATTGCCAGCACCTCCGCCGGCCTCCAGCCCACCCCAAACACGAAAGAACTCCCGGACTCACACGAGCGAGCGAACCCATGTATCCACGCCCACCAAAGGAAATATTTCCGCCATCAAAATGAACAACACAAAAGCAAGCAAATGTCAAACAAATCACCCGCCACAACAGCGTAAACACAAAGCTCGTCACAACTCCGCGACCAGGCCTGGAATAATGAAACGTCAACGTCATCCCCAACAATCAACAAAAAAGCCAAACAAACCTCAACCGTTATCCTACCGCCTTCACCCGTTCCGCCAACATGAACACCCGAAAAAACAACCTTTGTCCCGGGAAAAAATGATTCACTCATCTCGCCAGGCATGTCGTGTGGTTTCACAATCACTGTCACATCAACAGGCAAGCACGAATCCTACACAGATATGTTAGTACCCGTTTTCCAGTATCAGCTGACCTCACATACCCCCAAAATGTGCGTAACCACCACCTCATGCTCAACTATAACTCGCCGCTCCGAATCGACAACACTTTTGACCGATTTCAACGCGCCAGATCCGGTAATCATCAATGGCCTTGGCGCGAACGCCAACTCCAACTGCCCACTTCTTGCGGCCATCAGGGGGTTGAACCTCCACTCGGTGGTCCCACCGAAGTTCCTCTCGACAGCCCCCTTAAGTACGTACCATTCACCGGAAGCAAGGTCATGTCCAAAGTCGGCTAAGCTTGGTGCCATTATGGTGATAGGATCCGCCAGAACGTCGTCGCCATTTATCAGAATATTGCCGGGACCTTGATGAGTTTTGCCGTGCTTCAACAAGTAATGATTGCAAATATTTCCGCTCTTGTCTTCGAACTGAAACTGAACACCAAAGTCAGCCATTCCTCTCCCTACACATGAACATCCTTGGGTCGTGTCAAACCAAAAACTAACTTTCTTGCCGAGTTTCAATCCGACTTCAAATTGAAGATAATCTGACCCTGCTTGTCTATCTGTGAGAAAATAAGGTGAATCGAATGATGTTTGTGTTGACATGACCGGAAAGCGTTGCAAGGGATTAAGGAGTGCAGAAAGTTGTTGGCCTCAAACACCTCTCCTTGATGCAGATGATGGAGGAATAAAAGCGCCAACTTTCCACAAACCATGAACTGGACCAGTTATAATTTGATACAACCGGCAATTAGAATGAATCAGTTGTTGATCAATTGGCCTGCTCCAGGCTGGCCCGCGTGTGTGGAGATACTTTGACCGAACCAAAAATGATGATGCTTTAGTTTTTTTGTCACCCCACGTCTACCCTATCATAGAGCCCAGCGCCTCACGGGCCAGGCAAAAATTTGAAATGTTCATAGCTAGTGCGCTTGCATTGACCAGTGACGATATCAAAACAGTAGCGTCCAACATTTGACTGAGAACAAATGAAAATTACGTAGTTTAGTTGAACATAAGGCAGCTCTGTCCAGCTATGACCAAAACATGTTGCCTTGACAAAACTCGTGAAAAACAGCGAGCAGCAAAGGTCCCTGGTCTCATCTTATGATAGGCGTGGTTCTGCTTAAATTCACAAAAAGCCCTTGACTCGGTGAGTCACATTGCGTTATACATGCTGTGAACAAAACCACTGTCAAGTGGACGGTGTAAACAATTCATTGCATGGAAGTTCAATAAGTGCCATATAATTGAGGCTAAGCAAGACACCAGAAAAATCTTTTCAACGATAGTGTTCATTTTGGATAAACTCGCCCCGCGGTGACCTGGTGGTAAAGTTAGCAATGGCCAATATCAGATGAGTAGATATGAGGAACGTGCCTTGACAACTATTCGACCTGAGATCAAGTCGACTCCTTGAAGCAGCCCACGGCATAAAAACCAATCACCTTTGCGGAATTTAACTTGAGCATCGACTTTTGTTGCGTCATTGCTTATGAAGTAATCTACAAGAAGTGAAGGTTTGCTGGGTCGGTGGACAAAATGTTTAACCCCAGATTGTCGTAGAATCACGTGAAAAGCTCACCAAACAATGTCTTACTACCACCTTTGTCAAAGTGCGTTCGGTCAAACCGTTGCATTGTATTTTTGAAGACTGATCTATAGTTCCGCCGCCCGTAACCAAAGAAGATGAAGTGAATTGAGCGCTGGATTCGCAGATAACCACCCTAGCTTTGTTAGTGTTGAACACCATGTTGATTTTCAACTTGTCATTGATACCCCGAATTTCGCCTTGAATTGAATATACCAAATCGGGTTGGACGACAAAGACTGAAAACGCCAATGGCGACAACCTGACGGGAAATAGGAATGTCCCGTTGACAAATTCGCCGGATCCCTTCAACAAAGCTCTTCTGAAGGGAGTGGCAGGTCTTCCACGCCTTTCGTCGTGATAACCCTTCTGAGTAAAGTTGATTGTTAGTATTAAACTAATCAACTTGCAGTGAATGCCCTTACAATGCTTATAGGTTTGAACAACCCCTCAAAAGTAATGCATGAGTCGGGACTGTACGGTTCGCCATTTGCCTCAATTGATACGCTTCCTTCCGTAAGGTTTGAAGCCATGGTTAGCCTGTGTTGTTGAAGTGCAATGATGAAAATTTGATATTGTTATGAATGATTGCGGCAAGCAGTAGTGATAAAATGATGAAATAATGATTTGGCAAGCAAATCATTCTAGTTCGACCTATCTCCTCCTTCCATGCAAACTCCGGGCTGGAAGCTCTGTCCCTGAGCCTTGCAGTTATCGATTAAAAAACGGTGAGGAAAATTAATCCAATGCAAGCAACATCTCTTTCTGCGCATGAGCATCATTATTACCCCGTTTTGCGCCTCATCATTTGCCGTTGATCTTCCAATCCAGTCACTCGACTCATGGCTAATCGCGGGTGTGACACATTGACAGCTAATAGTCAGAGTAAATTATAGTCCCATGTCGTGGGCGACCCATGTTGATAATTTGCATAACTTAATTGAAAAACATATATACAGGGTAGTTGATGTATTATTGTGTTAGCGGATATCCCGCTCGACAATGGAAAAGTTCCATTTACCCCGTGATCCTTGAAAAGAGGATAGATCAATCAGAAATTGACGGTAAGGCACTCAACCGGTAATTTAACACTATACTGCTCACTTACTCGTATTTGCTTGAACAACCTGCGATCACTGCTGGTCGCGAACCTACACACTTCATCCATGAGCGGATGTGAGGAAAACAATTAAGGACCCCCTCATCAAACCCGCAGAGGTGGCTAACATTTATCCAACTGAATAGACGCATGTCAAATATGAGGAATTGGAATCAGAAATAGCCAATGGCTCTAGATATCCACACTTGTACTTACGGCCAAATCGCCATGTCTGCTAAAGAGTACTTTCCACTCCCTAGGCCTGCAATGTAACTTCTTGCAACAATTGAGGCACGCTGGGCGAGATGCTGCTCCAACTCATTGAATGCTTCAAGTATTTGATTTTGGTAATATTCTATGGAATAAGTGTCGCGTGTTGAAGCATAACCTGTGTTACGCGCCCTGACATCGAACATCAGTGAACAGCCACAATTGCAATTAATAATTGAGGATAACTTACGCGCAAAATGAATACATTCTTCAATCAATATTCCCAAGTGGGAAAGGCCCCACGAAATCCATTGTTCCATTTCGGATGATTGAGTGCAATCTGCAAACCTGAAATTGTTGTTCTGATCTATACGGGAACATAAATACTACGGGATTGCGAGTAAATGCCCTGAGCTGGTTATTAGAATCACACAACACAAAGTGGTCAAGAAACTGACTTGACTAATTGCTCCAGACTCCATGACGCAAAACGGCGCCGACTGCGTATTGATGGCTGTTTGATTGTTATCAATCAAAAAGGGAATTCTGCCTACAAGTGTAGGGGAGTGGTCAAATAATCTGACTATATAGCCGAACCGGAAAGCCTTACCATTAGGGTTCAATTTAATGAAGTCGTTCAATTTTTGACTACCTTTACGAACGTCGCAAATGTGATGTGCTATGTCAAATTTGTAACAGTCCATCAGCTCTTCCACCAGTATCTGAACTTCTTGGCCTTTTGGGGTGTTCATTGTGATAAGCCTTAACGGGAAGGACATCTGCGGGCTCGACATCGCCTGAGCACAAATTTGAGTTTCAAAGAAAAGTGTTAGTGGCACGCAACAAAGCGTGTATTGCCGGCGAAGCTCAATCGACTTGCAAGAGTAACCATTACTTAGCCGGCGCAATACCTAATATAACACACGTAAAAGCTGAAAAACTGGGTATTCCCCAATCGGCCCCAACGTGAACTTGAATGGCGTTCATCACGAGACACGTTAAGGTTTAAGATGAAAAAAATCAGCGTCCTGAGCTCGCCGCGTGATTATGCCGAGGAATTGATTACCAGAAACAAAATAACCGTGGGGAAGTTGAATGGTAGATTATGAATCATGTTAATAGTGAGGCAAAACCATAATGGTTTGCACCCCTGTTGAGTCGCAAATTTACCTTTGTTTGGTCCAAGACGAGGTGAGTACCATCCTGAATCGAGAGATTCAACTCTGCCGAATATGACATTATACCCTGACGCGCCGGAAATGCATCATCTGTTGCATATGTATGTAGCATTTATTAAATAGATTACTCAGGTTTCACTCTTCCACGGCGGCCGGTTGAAACCATGCAACATCTGGCTCCAAGAATGCCGCGACGCATACTGGATGTCATCGCTACATGCCGTTCGTACTTGGAATTTTGCTGATTACTTGCGCCATCAGCTTGAACTCCCCGCATCGGGTCGATAGCTGGAATCCCAAAAGTAGAGTTGATTGATTTCACATGGAACTTCTTAATCTCTAAAGGTATATGTGAATGCTTAAAGAATGAGTACTGCGGATCCTGCGTGAAATATCAAAAAAAATGTGAAAAGTCACAACTGAACGTCTTCCGCCATCAGTGACCCTCTGTGTTTAAGATCTCTCCCTGAGTGGCAGCTGCGGGTCCCAAAATTTGGCGATCCCACGCCACTATCGTTGACACGAAGTCAGGGTGAACAGCCAAGATTCGAACAAATAACAGACAAGCGGCCACTAACCAGGCATAGAAGCATGACATGCGTTCCCGCGACAAATAGCGATGTCAAAACAAATAACGATGTGAGATGAAATAACTGCATAATTTTATTGTTTTCCGGATTTTTTGAGTTGTAAGCAAAGGCAAGCATGCCTATTTGATGACGGTCTTGGCCTTTGAAGCCTCCTTGTTGATTGATCTCTGGGTTTTGCTGTTGTCGACGGACAAGTTTCGCGTAACCTGAGTTTAGCGTTGGCCGCAGGACATAATCAAATGTGCATGGCCGATTGAAATTGTAGGTGGAGCATTAATGAATGTCAATGCTCACATGTTTGGGAGGCCGCTGACGCTGTGATATGAGGGTCCTCGTTCATCAACTAATCAGTATCTATCTTGTAGGTTTGACGCTTTCCATTTCCACAAAAGTAGAAAATCAAATCACAGATCTTGCCTTACGACGTTGAATAGATTCTAGCTGCGATGTCTGATACCACTAATTGATGTATTGTCGTGTATAACAAGCCGCCGGCCGTAGATCGCATGGAATTCGACGGCGATTTCCTGCCAATATCAAGCGTAAGTCGTAGTCCCCATTTCCTTGAGATGCTTGTACTGACAATCAAGCACAGTCAGGAGACGACGCGGAGTCGCGGACTATTGAAAACTTCGATTTTGCGAAATGTTCTCGGAGAGTTACTGGCATGTCATCAACGTTAGCTCACTGTTACACGGTTAATCTACGCGCTCTCGACTTCTGCGGCGTACACCTGATGGCGGGCATGACGTATCGTGCGCGGGGAATAGTCGTAGGGGGTGGCAATTTGCCGGTTCTTCACTACAATTGTGCAGTCATCTCGGATACGCCACTTGACGATCCGTTTGCATTTGCCAACCCAGTCAACATCACCGGTGTTGGAACAATATGTGATGTCAAAGCTTACCGGTCCAGATTCACGTGTGAAGGAGTGATAACTGAGGTCACATTGGAACACAAAGCGCAGGTTGGTCTGTGATCCGATTTTCTTGCCTCACCATTTGTCTGATGTAGGATTTCAGGCCCCCCTGTTCAACAAGTTCTTAGCTTGATACTTGGTAGACGAGTCACGTGTAGCCATAACCTCGCGTGATATATTTCAATCATCATGCCACGCAATGTTTGTTGGTGCCTTGGACGGCGTGAGCCCAGTAACTGGAGAGTTACTTATTAAGGTGCGCTTATGTTTTCAATCTTTGTGTAAGCAATAACTAACATGGTTGACTACTTAGGTGACTTTGGTTGAAATATATGGGGGGAACTCGACTGGCGCTGAGGATGTTGTCTAACTCAAGTAACACAAAATAGCATGCACCGGCAGTTGACAACCAAAGTCGACCACAACATAGAGAAGTTTCCCCCCTTCTTACTTTAAATGGCAACACTGTTGAGTTAAGTTAGTCATGAGAGTTTATTATTTCATGCGCGTGTTGCGGAGTTGCGGCCAGGACTTGTGTACACCGCAACAATTCATATATTGATATTTAGTAAGGAGAGACATGTGGCGGGCTATCAAGCGAACGTGTGTTGCAACATTTAAATTGTGCTACGTATCAAGCCGGAGTAATGAGCAACAATTCTTCAAACGTACGGCCCCGAATGGTGGCATGCAATGGCAACACTGAGCAGAGTGAGGAGGCGGAATTCCCGGACGAGTCGCAAATACATTACTTCAATGTTCAGGAGGAATCATGAAGAAAAGGGTTGTTGTTAGTAGAAACAAGTCGTGGCGTGAATCCTAATCATTCAAATGTAGAGAAACACATGAAATTGTGTGATTGGGACCGCTTAACCAAGACTTGTAATGTCAAGTCAAAATTGTGGAACAGTGGTGAAAAGGCTTGAATTGGCAGGTGTCACTCGCCAATCTTAGAACGCATAAATTAGCTTTATAGAACATCTGTCTGCTGTTTCACAATACGTATTACAACAAATTATGTTTACAGAAGGGTACGTGGAGCTTCACGCAAAGGATCAAAAGCAGTTCGATGGTGTTTAGTGGGCGTCCGCATCCAAATGATCAATTGCCTGCGTGGATAGTCAATGCATAATGAGATGTGAGATCAATTATAAATTACGGACACGTGATCAAATACGCACATGAGATCCGAACATTTGACGATGAACAACATTGACGACACCGGCCCTTTCTTGGGGCTTTCCAACAAGCAAATTTTCGACGTTGGAAATGCGGGACAGTGCAACGTAGAGTTGTCCGTGGGAGAATACGTCCGTGGTCAAATAAACTCCCACTCGGCCAAAAGTCTGGCCTTGTGCTTTGTTGATTGACATAGCGTACGCAGGTGTAATTGGGAACTGGTATCTGAAGAAACTGAGTCCGGAGCGTGGTGATCCTTTATTGTGCAACTTGACTCGGGGAAGCATAATTATTCTCCCTTTGAATGGCCCTGTCATCAACTGTCCCTGAATATAAACATGGGAAAATGCTAAAATTAGCATCCGTGTTCCGTTGCCACCGTTGATGTTCATATTGCGAGTGACTACAACGGGCATTCCGATCTTGACGAGGATAAGGTGTTCAGGGAATCCGGATATTGAGATTTTATTGAGACATTCCTCGGGAAGGCTGTCACAACCGTCCGGATCCGGGGTGTCAATTGACTTCAACGGGGATGCGTCGCCAGGGATACTATTCATAATATCTTTGTTGAGTTGTTTTACATCCCGGTTGAGGGGTGCGAGAATACATCTTTCATTTAAATACTCCACTACATCACTTGTGCTGCGGGAGGATATTGAATTCAGTTGGCAGTAAACAAAGTCTGTGAGGCGAATCGACATGTCGCGCGTGTTTGGGAAGGACTCGACGTTCATCCCATCAAGGGGTACAATGCCAAAGTCGGTTGTCTGATCTCTACCTTCGCCAAGGCGGAGAAGAGCCCGTGCAAAAACCTGATTGTTTTCCATTGCCGCGCCGCGCAGAGCCGCGGCAAGCCTCATGTTCTGGTGCAGCTTGAATTCAGAAACGTGATCCCAGACTAATGAAGATTTTATTGTTGCCGCGTATGAGGGTGGAAATTCGTTGTATTTCACAACTGGTAGTGTCTGTCGAAAACCACCCGAGAAAATAACTGTCTTGGCTCCGAATGGTAGCGTCGATGAGGTGAGGCGCTGAAGTGTCCGGTCAACGGCGTCAATGCAATTCTTGTGGATAGTAACAATTTCGTCCCAGATGATGAGTCGCGCGGTGACTAATTTTTGCGCGAATGAAGAATCGGTTTCGACAGGGCACTCGACGTCCCTCATGGCATCAATGGGGATCTTGAATGCGGAATGAGCTGTTTGCCCAAACCTGAGCAGCAAGGCTGCAACACCAGACGATGCGGTCACAATGAATGGAAAACGCTTGGTTTCGGCGAAATCTATGATTGAATTGAGGACAAATGTTTTGCCCGTTCCGCCGGGTCCGTCCAAGTAAAACAGGCGAGGTTGCTTTTTGGTCAACGATTTTTTCACGTTATTGAAGAAATCGAGTTGTGCTGCATTGAAACGTGTTTTATTCGCGCGGAGGCGAGCATAGACAGCCGCAAAATCTTCTTTCCCAAGGCGTTCATGTTCGAGACGTCCGAGAGATCGCTTGTCGGCGCGGCTGATAGTGATCCCGCATGTTTCTAAATTGCTTCCCATTTCTTGAAGGATTTCCTCCAACCGGAATAAGGCGAGTACACGTCGTTTCTCTGGTCTCAAGGTGCGACTTGAACGGTTCTGCATGTCAAGCCGTGGAGAATCGTCCGTGAACGACTCAAAGTGCCTCTCGAACAACTTTTTGGGGTCTGATGGCGGCGAGTGTATGCACATCATCGCATACATTTCGGCGAGCTTGTAACCAGTTTGAGCTGAGGAAGCTTCGTGGAGAGTCCGGTCATAAAGATAATCGTCTACAAGCAAGCCGAGCCAATTGCATGCGATCTGGTAAGTATTGGCACGACGCCCGTCAAGAGTCCGTAGTTCTTTGTGGGATCTGCATCCTTTACGATGAAGAAGTAGAACACGCAAGTAGAACTTCTCGCCTGCGAGAAAGGAAACCGAGAACATCCTGCCGACCGCTTCTGATTTTGTTTTGCGGGGAAGCCACGCCTTCTTGCCTTTGTCCCACCAAAAAAAGCAAGGGATCTCCTCGTAGAGCAGGGATCGCGCCGGCCGGCCTTCCGCGCCGATCGAGTTTTTCTGGTTTAGCTTGAAGTATCCGATTAAGCTAGTCTGAGAAGCTTTTCCCGACTTTATCTGCCCTTCAGCGCCCTCATTTGAATCGAAGTAGACCAGTTGTTCACCAGCATCGTGAATTGCCAGCCGTGTTACGGCGGGGGATCGGTTGGATAAAGGAAACTTGAATAATCTCCAACATGCTAGAATCACGTGTCAGAAAAGTGGCTTGGAAAAAATGGATCAAAAAACAAACCTTCAGGAGGGCTGATGTAGCGCGCATCAATGTACGCCTGGACTTCGTTCGCTACGTCGGCTGCCATGTATGATCGATCATGGCCTTTCGTAATGTACTTGTAAAGGTATTTGATAGCGGTACTATTAACCGGGATCTCAACATTGATATGGCATTCGAACATTAAAGTCAAGAACTTGTTGAAAGGAACAACATTCCCATTGGTGAATGTGGTGGTGTGTTTCGTGACTGTTGCTCCGTTGTCGCGCCTGAGGTAAGCTGGGTATGCTCCATCAATGATTACGGTGCGAGGAGTGTAAGGTTTTGGGTAACCGGATTTGCAATTCTCGCCAGTCCAGCAAGAGCGTCCAATGCAAGGCCCGTGTAACATGAATTGCGTCACAAGTTGATGAAGGCAAGGTTCGAAGAACTCATCAGGAATTTCGGCTGAAACGATGCGGTCGACTTCTTCAGGGGTGAGAGGTCGATCGTTGGGGTCAAGAGTTACCATCAAATGAAGGTGAGGAAGACCCCTCTTCTGGAATTCTATTACGGACACGTAGGCGAGAACCTTGCCGAGACGGCCCATCTTTAGCAGTTGAAACATGAGGGCCTTCATCTTGAGGTGAAATACTCTTGATACGATAGTTGGATGGTCGGCAGGTGATTCTCCAGCTGGAATGATGAGTAAGATTTTGGGCCAATTGGGATTTGCAGTCATTGTGATAAACAATGATGGAGGTCCCCCTTTTTTACCGGGGAGGGGTTTTTCATTTTGTAATTTCCACCCTCATGTTTGGGCAAACATCAGGGTGGACATTGGCCAGAATTTTACTAGAGATTGCCAAGTGGACCCGCGCGCGGGTACCCGGCACCCGTGGGCGGGTACCCGCCACATGGCGTCGGGTACTCGCGCGCGGGTGCTGTGTACGGGTCCGGGTGCGGGATTTTGGGCAAAAAAGCACCAGGTACCCGGATACCCGCCAAAAATACCCGCGGCAGGCGGGTCTTCCAGGTACCCGGGTACCTGCTATTACGTTCACCGAGGGAGTTGATTCCTTGAGATGAGCGGGACAGATCCTGGTCATCAAGGGGAATCAGCCCTCTCAATGACCAGGACAGACCCCGGTCATCGGGAGGAACCATCACTCCCGATGAACAGTCTGTAGCTGTCATCGAGTGAGGGTGTTGGATAAAAAAAAGCACAAGTACCCGCGGTACCCGCAAAAAGTACCACCGGTACCTGCCCGCGGGTGCCGTTGTAGGACTCAGGGATGGATGGGTAATCGAAGTTCCTTTGAGGGGGAAATAAATTGTATGATAGGTTGAAAGGCTATTACAATCTACGGGTGGTTTGAAAGACCTGCCCCTCTAATAGTACTATGCAAATAACCAAGAGTCTTGTAATCAATATTTAAAAAAAATGTGGCAGATTCCAAGATAGCTCTTACTTTTATATAGTAATCTCTATCAGACCTAAATATCTAATTCAATGTGTTTTCAGACTGGTTATAACTACGGATAACGTGGTTTGTTATGGTGAAGTTCCTCTACTGTTGTTGATGTTATGATTTGTACTACTACTTCTACTACTTCTACTACTACTAATATGCTAATAAGGAGAATGGGTTGTTGATTGTTGGTTTTACTACTGCACTAACACTCTACTGACTGACTGACTCTACGCTACTCAATACTACTACTGCTAACTACTACTAATAAACTACTACTGTGACCAAACCTTTGTAGGCTGATGGTCCAAAAAAGAAATTATGGGGGGGAGAAGAGCTTCTTTTATATTGAAGAGTGAGAGATTTTAGCTCCAGGGTGATGTGTTTGGGGAATTTAGCTGCAGGGGATCCCAGTTGCACAGCATATGTACACCTGTACTGCACAGCCACACAAACAATGAGGGAATTATGCTGCAGTGACACTATTTGTACACCTTATCTGCCTGCATATATTGCACTACCTGATGTCATGCGTTGCTATGTACCCAAGCCACCTTCCATATCCTTCAGAATGAGTTGCTATGTAACCAAGCCACCTTCCATGCACTCTGCACCCAACTAGAATACTCCTCCTTTCCAGGATTTGGGGGTCAAAGCCTCTCTCTGGTCCTGCTTCCTTCCTCCTCCCTCATCCTTGTATCTACGTTGTGTATTCTTCCGTCCAATCCGCCATGGCTAGCAAAAGGCGTATGTGTGTAAATGCTGTGACTGTTGTGTAAGATTATCTCCTCCTCTTGTAATGGGTTCCACCTGTATGTAACTGTACTATCATAATACCTTTTCATATTTCCTTTTGGCATTGCAACAGGCACAGCACACCACACCGTGTATGGGTACGGGTGTCTGAATATCACAAAAAACACCGCAGGTACCCGGGTCCACTTGGCAATCTCTAAATTTTACCCATGTACCCAAAATTGATGACCAGTGTGTGTTTTTCATTGCTGTAGGAAAGTCTCAGCTCAATGTCCACCACATTCTGGCCATCTAACTGGGCTTTTCCGAGCTCGGTGAACAGTATTTACTGCCTGCTGAGCTCAGAAAGGCCTGCGCGATGTGCAGCATGTGCTGGTCATTGGGTTGTCGCTTCCCCGACTTGGGGAACCCTGTAATTTGTCCACCACAACGTTTGGCTGAACATCGTGGTGGACAAGTGCAGTGGACATCAACCCGCTGCCTCCCCAAGCTCAAATCCGATGACCAGCACCTACTGGCCATCACATGGGTGAATTCCGAGCACAATGACCAACAGATACTGGTCATTTAGCCAGCCTTCCCAAGCTTGTTAGGCAATATATACTGTCCATCCAGCTCACAAAAGCGCAGCTGGATGTTCAGCATTCCCTGGCAGCAACGGTGGATAGTTACGGTACGGTTATTGGTAACGTACCAATATCGTAACGGTTTTTCTCTTGTTACCGTTACCATTAACCGTAACAGAAGGGTGTTACAATATCACACACCCAGGATGTTTGAAATTTGACATCCGTTACAATATCTGCCCGCACAGAGGGGCAGATATTGGACTGAATATGATCCAGAGGGGGCCATTTGCCCCTCTTTATCTCGTTAACTGGTGGTTAACGTGTTACGCTACTAGTAACGCAAGTAACGCACCAAAAAAATCAGGCCCATTACAATATGGGCCTGGGGTCACAACTAGTCGTTACTATTAGCGCTAACGCCTGAGCGCAGTAATGGCAAGCGTTACGCTACGCGGATAACGGCGGTTATCATAGCGTATCGTAACTACCCACCTCTGCTGGCAGTTGAGCCAGGAATTCCCCAGCGCAATGTACAGTAATTGATGTTTCATTAATCTGGGAAAGGCCCTCATAAATGAACAACATGCACTATTAATTAAGCTGAACTTTTAACAGCACATCTGTGATTAAGTGGAGGATGTCTTCACTCAATGACAGGTATAAAACAGTAATTGAGAAAAGAATCCCTCTTATGAATCGAAATACAAACTGGTCATTTAGTGGAGGATTTCTCCACTCAATGGCAGGTATACATGGTCAAAAATGGTAGGATTTCTACACTCCATGGCTCATACAGAGGATCATGGAGTGGAGTATTTCTCCAGTTGAGTTCTTTACAAACCAGTAATGGAGTGGAGGTATTCTCCACTTTATGACCATAAAAAATGGTAATCAAGTGGAAGGTTTCTCCACTTGATGGCTATTACACACCGGTCATTGGAGACCACCTGTGTGTACCAGACTATGAGTGGAGAAAGCCATTAGTTGAGTCTAACTCACCAGAGAAAACAAAATAGGATGAAGATTAGACCAGCATGAGTTGAGTATGAACATGTGAACAACTCTCAACTCATATCTGGCAGACTTCTAGAAAGAAATTACAGTCTGGCACTCTCTAGAGAGTGCAACACATTCCTCCCTGATGTGTAAAATGTATTTTGATCTATTTTTTAAGGTTTCTGGTTTTGATTGGTCTCACCACACCGCCCAAGCCGGGCCCCCCTCAGCCTTCTCTTCCCCGCCTTGGGTCTTCCAGTCGCTCGGAATCGCCGCCGGCCGCGCCTCTGCTACCTATGTCCCCTGTCAGGTTTTGAGTCCAGGACCCTTGCAGCCCTAACTTAACACAAGTCCCCCACATTGGAGGGCCCTGGTACAGCCTGCGCTGGCGCAAAGCGCCCTCGTGCAAAGCGCGACCTCCAAAGGAGGGACTTGGGACTAATGTCCACATTTTGGCCTGAGGGTTTGAGGCCTTTTGGTGGGGGATTTGTGCCATTCCAATTTTGACCTTGTTCCCAAACAGCCCCATACACGCCCTTTGCACCATTAGAATCCTCTGGTTCTTCCCCATCTTTTGACGCTACACTCATCCCTGAGAACCCAACCCTTCTCTTTCCATCCTCCTTCAAACTTTTGGTTTTGAAGGTCATTCTGAGCTGTATCATGTGAATGTATTGAAAAACAGTACAGTATTCAATTCAATCCCCAGGAACCAAGCTCTGTTTTAGATGCCTTGCCCAATCCAGCTCTTGTGACAGATTTTCACTTTGAGGACAGGAACTGGAAGCCAAGAAGCTTGGCTGTTCCACCCCTTCATACCTTCACCCAGGTTGGAACGTTTTTTGCTGTGTGAGGGGAAAAAGAAGAAATATGGCTATAAAGCCACAAACAACCCAAACCCTCAAGCCAAAATTACAACATTAGTCATAAGCTTCTTCTACAGAGAGTCCCTTTGGAATGTGGGGGTCCCCCCCCCTCCGTTTGAGAGGCTTAGTTAGGCTAGCTTGCAGCCAGACACAGCCCCGAAAAAAACCCTTGCTACTTTCCCTGACCATTGCCTAGCCATCTCAGCTCTCAACCACGACTCAATTCAATCTGATCCTGAGGAGCTTTGCAACCAGGACCCTGGAAGTAAGTACAACTCTGTTTTTTGGCTCAACCAGACCAAATCATCCAACTGGTCAGATGACAGAAGCCACCAACAGAATACTAATACACCGTACCTACCTTTCTGTACAGACAATGATGGCATGTATTTAGACCCCGTTTCAACCAGCAGTGCCAAACCAGACATGGCTTTTTCCTTGTTTGTCTGGACTGGACTCCTGTAGTCATCCCTGGGCCTGTATGTTACCACTGCACAAGCAACGTTGGTTAAGATGATCAAAGGCCTATAAAAGACACTAACTCTCCTCCCTCTTTCTCTTTCTTTATTTGCTCCAAGTATCAGTTCTTATCCTCCACCTGTTCATAAATCCACCAGTCTCATCCCCGTTTTCATAAATTTCCCCACCACAACTCACAACTCATCTTCTTACATTGATCTAGTTGCTGAAATTTTCCCTGTTATCATCAGAACCCGTGCGACAACCTTGTCCTGCACCTCTGCAATTCTGCCCTTTTTCATATCTTTTTCTGTTTCTCTCTAGCCTGTCATCACTTGTGCAAAAAGCTCTTGTTGTTTCATCTCATACCGTACTCTGCCCTTTAAGGTACTTTTCCTCTCATGTCTCACACTTGTAGCTCTCTCATTCAGGAGTCTGACATAAGATGCAATCAACCTCTAAGTCTTCCTATTCTCACATCTATGGTGAGCCAGGTGTACAAGGGAAAAAGAAGATAATGATTGACAAGGTCTCAGCCCGGACAGGAGTCCGGGATGAGGTAGATACCGCGACTGCGGCGAGTGTCGGAGTGTGTAGCCCTCCGGGCTACAACACCCCCCCTCTTGCCGTAGATGTGGTATCCTGTACGGAAATATAAACAAGATAGAAAAGAACACACAAGGAATAATGGAAGAAAGAAATTTGAAGGGTTGAAAATAAAAACAAAACAAATAATAAAGCAAAAAAACAATGAAAACCAATCAAGCCTTCATGATCCTATTCCGCAATGCATTAAAACTCTCCGGCGGCATGCCTTTGGTAAAGATGTCAGTCAACTGGTCCTTTTTTCCTACCCACTCCAGACTAGTTTTCTTCTGAAAAAGTGCTTCATTGGTAATATAAAAATCTATGTCAGTGTGACGCGTCCGCTTGTTGGACGCTTTGTCAGTGGACACCTTAATGGCAGATTGATTATCACAAAACAATTGACCTATGAAGTCTTTCTTGAGCACATCGCGCAGTAAGTGTTAAACCCACAGGGTTTGGCGCTTCGCAACTCCAAGGGCCATGTATTCCGTGTGACAAGTCAACAATGCCACTGATTGCTGTCTCCTTGATACCCAAAGAATGGGGCAGTTGAGGAACAGGACCAGGACACCGTAAGAGGACCTGGAGAATTCACCTCTCCAAGAGGCATCTGCAAAAGTCTTGAGCCATCACTCGACAGGAAAAGACATAAGGAGAGATCCTTGCTTCCGGCTAGATAGTTTATCAGGTGTTTGAATTCTTTCCAGTGATTGAGACCTGGTTTGGCCGCGAAGCGCGCCAAGTAATTCACCGCAAAACACAAGTCTGGACATGTTCCCACAGCAAAATAACTAAAATACCCAATTACTGACAAGCACCTCCCTGAGTCTCCCAGTATTCCATCTTCATCCGTTGTTGCTTTGAAACCCGCCGGCAAAGGAGTTTGTGAGCCTGTGTCTCTTATGTGACAACAGGACACAAGAAAAATGGGTGGGCACTGCTTGGATTTCTTGGGATAAAGAAATAACAAACAGTAAGAGAGAGAGAGATAGAAAGAAAGAGATGATCTGAGTTATGATAATCAAGGTTCTTTTGACCTGTAGGTGGGAATTAACATCCACTAGCAATGCTACTCCTTAAGGGAGTGCTGCCAAGCTGTGCCTGAGATTGCAACAGCCTCTTCTCACAATGGAAACGTGGAAGGTACCTGAATTATACAAGTCTAATCAGCCACAATTTTTTAGACTTCTCTGTGGATAGTCAAGGTTCTTTAAAGGGAAACCTATGTGGTTTGTTACTGACAAAAACCACAGAAAAAGAAGGATATGCAGAGGTTTGATCCTTGAGAGTAGATGTCTAGAGGTATATGTACCTGTGATCAAAGAGGAGATAAGCAAACAAGAGAGGAGAGAAAGCAGTCAAAGAGACAGAGAGGAACTCCTCTGAGATAATCAAGGGTCAATGAAAAGGGTACTAACTGTCAATATTCTGTTGAGTTGTCTGTTAGTCTGCTACCATGATGTATCACCACAGTATGGAGGGCTGTCGGATTGACCCATGAGCACTACCAACCAACCACCCAGCTGGCAGCCACAAGCGTCTGTAGCCTAGTTGGTAAAGGCAGCACTCTAGTATGTGTCTCAGCATAGCTGAGGTCGTGAGTTCGACTCTCACCAGACACATCTTCATTTTACAGTCTCTACAGGTTATGAGCCCAGAGCTACCTGAGCGCTACTCGCTTACAATAGAGACTTGATGAATTTGTGAATGCTTACTTGTAAGACCACACAAACCCCTATAAGCCTACATCTAGATCACGGGTTCAATCCCTACACTGATCATCTTTCCTGGGTCTCATTCCCACTCTCTCTTGGGGTCAATCCCCACTTCCCATCATGTAGCAAGGGGGGGTGTTGAGTTGTCTGTTAGTCTGCTACCATGATGTATCACCACAGTATGGAGGGCTGTCAGATTGACCCATGAGCACTACCAACCAACCACCCAGCTGGCAGCCACAAGCGTCTGTAGCCTAGTTGGTAAAGGCAGCACTCTAGTATGTGTCTCAGCATAGCTGAGGTCGTGAGTTCGACTCTCACCAGACACATCTTCATTTTACAGTCTCTACATATTCCTGTGGGTAATACTGGGAGTGTAGTGGCCTTGTTCTGGTGATCCTGGGTTGTCTGGAGGTGTGGTTCTGGTCTGCTGAAGTCTGTAGATCCTCCTCAGGCAAGGGGGATCCTGACTTCGAAAGTTTTCACAGTTTGCTTATGTAATTACATATGTACATGTGGTTTGGCGCGCCTGGTAGCGCTGACACATCACAACTGCGCATGCGCGCCACAACTCAAGAACTCAGGGAAGGAGTAGAGTTACAGAGAATTGGTAAGTTGTAACTAGGGTTAAAATTGCATGAGGAAACAGAATATGAAGTCAAAACAAGGATATCTTCTAAGATGAAAAAGATATGAAGTAATTCATGTGTAAAAAGTAGAAAAAGGCAGACTTTAGGTCAGCTGTGTTGACTCTAAGGCTGACAGAGTTGCTGCCGTAGTAACACCATCCCAGTTTTCATTGAGAATGCCGGCCACCAGTTCAAAACTGTGTCCTGTACATTTAACATTCAAACAAACAATCACATCAATTCCATGACTCCACTTGATCATCTTAAGGATGTCCTTCAGATTGTGCTTGAGTTTCTTCAGAAGCGCCTCACTCAATGCCATCACGACCCCATTGTCTATATGCAGCCATACCACACCTGCTTTGTCCAGGTGCCGGAGTACATAGAAGCTGTTGTTGTATTGCAAGGGTGAATTGTGTCCAGCACACCCTTGAGGTGGAGCCACCAGCATCACGCCGCCTGCCGGGTTCCATAGAGCACTTTCTTCAGCAGAAGTTTATGGCCAGGGGGTGTTTACATCCCTTCAGGAGGTTTGACCCAAACTTCTTCATTGATTGGCAAATTAAGGTGTGCGGCCACGAAATCAAAAGACTGAACCGGCCATCTGTACGCTGCCGCAATCACTAGTAGAAGCTGCCGGGAGACAAAAGTTGCTGTTGGAGCAAAAGTCACTTCAAGGATAATTAAATTTCCCAAAAAAAATACTCAAAGTTTGAGGTTGGGAAAATCATTGAAAAAAAATCACTCTGTACTGAAAAACATGCAAACTGAGCGTGCTCAGCCAAAAAAATAAAAATGTTCCAGACTGAGTAAAAAACAATGGGGCACGTTTTTGGGGTGATTTGTTGGATGGGCCTGCACAAGGCCCGCATGGGCCCCTAACATGCCTGTTGGACCCATTGATAAAGTAGTATTTGTTTGGAATTCTGATGCTCTGCTAAAATGTGAAATGGGTCAAACTGAATAAAAAACATGGGAGTACATTTTTGGGGAGATTTTTTGGACGGGCCTGAATGAGGCCCACATGGCCCCCACAAAGCCCACTGGGCCCATTGAAAGAGTAGCCTTGGTCAAGAATGCCTATGCTCAGCTAAGAAACAAAATGTGTCAACCTGAGTAAAAAACATGGGGCCACACTTTTGGGGAGGGCTTATTGACAGACCTGCATCAGGCCCGTCAGGGCCCACCCAAAGCTGGTTTGGCCAACCCAGAAGTAGTCTTGGTTAAGAATGCCCATATGATGTTTCAGAACAGTACCAATTGACCACTAATCAACAGAAGATATTGAAGGGCTACCGACATCTGCATGACATTTGTGCACTCACAGAATGTATGTCCAGGCCCTTTCCTTTTACTTGGAACCCTGTTGGCCCGTACGGGCCTGATGCAGGCCCATCCAAAAAGCCTCCCCAACAATGTGCCCCTAGGGTTTTTACTCAGTCTGCCACATTTTATTTCTTAGCTGAGCATATGCTTTCCTAACCAAGGCTACTCTTTCAATGGGCCCAGTGGGCTTTGTGGGGGCCATGTGGGCCTCATTCAGGCCCGTCCAAAAAATCTCCCCAAAAATGTACCCCCATGTTTTTTATTCAGTTTGACCCATTTCACATTTTAGCAGAGCATTGGAATTCCAAACAAATACTACTTTTGCAATGGGCCCAACGGGCCTGTTGGGGGCCCATGCGGGCCTTGTGCAGGCCCGTCCAACAAATCACCCCAAATATGTGCCCCATTGTTTTTTACTCAGTCTGACACATTTTTATTTTTTTGGCTGAGCATGCTCAGTTTGCATTTTTTTTCAGTACAGAGTGATTTTTTTTCAATGATTTTCCCAACCTCAAACTTTGAGTATTTTTTTTGGGAAATTTAATTATCCTTGAAGTGAGTAGCGTTGAAATCCTCCCCTTCCACTTGCGTAAATCCTTTAGCCACATAGCAGGCTTTGAATTGCACGCCCAACCCATTCACCTCCGGTTTCGTCACAAACACCCATCTGCCTCCCAAAGCCTTTTTGTCCTCTGGCTTCAGCTTCAACATCCAGACCCTCAGCTGCTCCAAGTTAGACAGTTCTATCGCTATAGCTTTCAACCAGGCGTCCATCTTGCAGCGGTGGGCAGATACGTTACAGTACGTTACGAGGGCAATTTTGGATACCGTAACTATTTTTAGTTATCCATATCTGCCCTCTGGCAACGGTGGGTCGCTACTTTACGGTTATTGGTAAAGTAGCGTTATCATATTTTTTTTTTGCTCAATAACGCTACTACTCTTTCTAGGATCCATTTTTTGGACTACTCTACAATAACCAGACTTAACATATTTTTTTGGGGTGTAAGGATACGATAACCAGCAATTTTTTTGGATACAATAACCAGCATGAGGATTGGGGAGGGGGAACAACTAGGTGCTGGGTTTGCAACCCAAGCCTTTTATAACCTCTCCAGCATTTGCAAAGTCTCCTGTTAGGGGCACTTCCTGACGAAGCCACATAAGGCTGCTCACACAATGTGACATTTTGGAGGGGAGCAAGCGGCCTCGGTTGCTGCTACATACATTGGCTGCTGCCAAGAATAGTCGCTCAACCACACAGGAGCTACCTGGAGTCCCCAGATAAGCACGGGCCATCACAGCCAGGGTTGGGTACCTCGCTTGGTTTTCCTGTATATTACATAGTAAATCAGTTTCTTAGATGCAAATTGATGAAAGAAAGTAAAAAAATGAATAAATACCTTCCACCAAGTCAAAGGTGTGTTTTCATTTTGGATTGCACCATCACCAAATGTCAGATTAGCAGACAAAAATTGATCAACCTCATCTTCCTGAGGTGTTGGTTGTGCGCTGATACGAGAGGCCAGACGAGACATCAGTGAGTTTCCTGCCAATGGAGCCTTTGAGGGTTTTTCCGTAGAAACCAAATGCAGATCCGTGGTCTGCGCTGTCTTCAAATTGGCTTTTCTTTTGAGCTTGGCTTCAGTTGTACAGAATTCTTGCTTGAGTAACTGGCGTATTCCAGTGACCTCAGTGCTTTCGGCCCCAAAGACGAGCTCAAAAAGATGCATCCTGTAACATGGATGCATCAATGTAGAAAGCACAAGAGTCTTGCATTGCATGGCCTCATTGAGATATTTTTCCACACGTGTTATCATTGCCTTGTACATTGGGTATAACGAGTCCGTTTTGGCTGAACTCAGGAGCTTTTCCGTGAGGCTTTCTCTCAGATTGAGGTAGTTAGGTATCACATGTGTACCTGTCGCTGAATCACCCTCCATCTTGGAGGTCAACTTGACAAACACCTAGCAAAAAGTACAGAAACAAAGAGCAGTTTGTTAGCAATGCAATCAAAGAAGTGGGAAGTAGGAGATCAGATTACCTTGAGCTCAGAATTCAATTTCTCTATCTCCATCCAATCACGCGGGGGGAAAAGTATGTCGTCAAATGAGCTGGCAGTTTTTTGTTTTTGGTCTTCTTTAAGAATCTGGTCAATTACATCGTGGGCATCAAGCCCTTTTTTGTAGCTATGGTACTTGATGTTCCATCTGATACCGTATCCCGCAATCAGAGGCGCCACTTTGATCTTCAAGTTTTCAGCAGTTCTCTCAAAATTAGCCCGCTGAGCTGCCAAGTGGGTGATTTGTTTGATCACTGTATCAAGCTAGACGCAACAGCAAACAAATCAGACCCAAGCTCAACTAGAATAAAAGGACGGCTTACTTTTACAGCTGTCTGCCAAAGTTTCTCAGACTTGGCATGTACAGTCCGAGTGACATCCTTGTCTTGGTCCAGAGTGCTAGCATCATCCTTGACAGAACACGCTAATTCAGTGGCGCTACTGTAGTCGCTTTCGAACGCTGCATTGTATTCCTCAGGATGCGGCACCTGCTTCTGGGCCGCCTCCTTATCAGTTTCGGGCGTATCCTCAGGCTCCTCATCTTCGTTCAGTCTACCTAGAACTGGGAAAAATCCCAAAACAGACTCTTTGGTTTTTGCTGTAGGCAGGGTACCAACAGACAGTGCCTTGAGTCCTGAATTCACAATGAGGCGTCAAGGCAATCCCGGCATTGTGCCTATCTGGATCAATCCTGAAACATCTGAATTTGTAGTAGATCAACATTTGGGCCGCACAGGAGGATGTTTTGAATTTATCAAAAAGCGCTGTGTACATTGCAAAGCAGGTTGGAAGTTGTTGCATTTCAGAAACCAGGGATTTATCAATACTAGAGATGAGTAAAGCCCGCACAATCTTCTCATAAGTGGAGTTTTCACACGCAGTAATGGAAAAACGTGCATCTTCCACCGCTGCTTGTCCAACTTCTGCCAGATTACAGTACCAGTTGGCAAAATTCACACTTTCCGCCTTGATTGATTGACTTGCCAAAATTTTTCCTTGCCTGTTTGTATTGACACACCAACCAACTTGCTCTGCTTCAGGGGAACTTGGCCTCCTTGAAATCACGGACTTGCTTTGCCAGCCTCATATCTGAGCGTTCCTGTTGTCCTACGTCAGGATTGAGAGGGGGCATGGCAACATCTGGCTCTCTGGGGTGGTGTGTGGGTTCTGATGGCAGACGTGGGACCATGTGTGGCGGAAGTTGAGGGTTGTCTACCAAGGTTGTTTGCCATTGTTTACCCGCTCAAATTTCCGCAGGTTGACGGACCGGACCTGCTGTTGTCTCTGGGCTAGGTGGCAGGTGCTTGAACTGTGATTGGATGACTGCAATGTCTTCCTCTAGCCAATTTCTGTGTGATAAATCATCAATGTGCTAATTTTATGAGCCTGCCGCTCTGGACATTGACTGTTGATTCATCCTGGGATCCATTGGTTAGCGCAGTTGGCAAAATGGAGATTGGATGTGTTGGTTGGGAAAGGATTAATATGAGGGTTGGTGATGATTGTGAGGTGGGAGGGAAAGGAAAAGGGGGGTAAACAACTGGGAAAAAAAGATTTATGGGTTTTTGGGTAGAGAAAAGGAGATTTGGGCAGGAAAAAAGGTTATAAAGATATTCAAGCAATGTACAAGTTTGTATGTGAACTGGGAGATCAGAAGTGGAGAATTATAGAAAGATATGTGAGAGAGAAAAGTTTATGTAGATTTTCAAGAGTTGGATGGGAATTTTGGAGGTCGGAGACAGAAAAAAAAATTGAGAGGAGCTGAGGAGATCAATCCACAAGTCAGAGACGAAATAGAGACTTGAGTCCTCTCTCTTAGAAGTCCAATGGCAGACAGGACCGGGCCACAGTCCTGCTTTTTGGAAAGATGGCTAATCTTCCTAGCCACTGAAGATCTCCAAGAAAAAACTCTCACCTCTATAACACCAGTGAAATTGGTACCAAAAGTTTGTTGGATTTTCAGCTGAACCAAACCAATTAAGCTTGGAACCAAGGTTGGGATTTTCAATGTTATTGACCTTCTGACTGGGTGTTGGTCAGCCAGATAAGCAAGCTAATTAGGCTTGGTGATCAATAAGATTGAAGTGAGGATGGAGAAGTAGTGTTTTTTGAAAGATGTTCCAAAGGATTAATCCAGTCCTAGTCTGCTAGACGTGAGATGTATATGTATACATAAGCGTCAAGGGCTCATAACCTGTGGTGAACCAGGTGTACGAGGGACAAAGAAGATAATGATTGACAAGGTCTCAGCCCGGACAGGAGTCCGGGATGAGGTAGATACCGCGACTGCGGCGAGTGTTGGAGTGCGTAGCCCTCCGGGCTACAACAACATCCCCATCATCCAACGACCCCGCGGGCCTCACTTCTCGGCCGTTAATAAGGCCTGGTGGGATAAGGTCGGCGCTCGCAGGCTCGCTAAGCGCCATCCCCTATAAGCCTTCTGTTTGCTCGAAGTGGTCTGCGTATAGACCTTGTGGGACATTGTCTGCCTCCCTGACTTCTTTCTTAATCTTGAGTTTATTTGTTTGAATTCCTAATAGTACATACATATTTCATTGGGTCGTTCGGTACACATCCGCTGCGCTTTTCGAAAGGAATTTGTACTCATGAAAGGGAAGCAAGAAGTGTTTGGAGGATGACAGTGTAAGTTGATCAAGGGGTGAGGATTGTCCCCGCGGGAACAGCAGGCTGGAGTGGCCCATACAGCGACTATCTGTACAATGAAGAGCGACATCGCTGGGGGGCTCGTCGTTTCCAGGGCAGCGGGGGGATGAGCGGGTGTGCGCAGCAGCCAGGCTGCGGATGATGATGTAAGCTGCGTACACAGTGCCCCGCCCAAACTTAAACGGGCCTCGTCGAACCACCCCAGCCAGCTGTGTCCGTCGACCATCTACTTCCCACCAAACCATCCCACAACCACCCACCCACAACACCAACACACAACCACAGCACAGAGAATACGAGAAGAAGAATGTCTGCGCCCGCCGAGCAACACCATCCGAGCAGACCATCATCGAACGAGCACCAGGAGGGAAGAGAGATGGACGAGGACCACCAGCCGCCGTCGCCGAGCTCGGGGCAGCCAGCACAGCTCGAGCCGGGCTACCTGAACGACCTTCCCTCGCTGACGCCCTCGAAGCCGCCGGCGTCCTCGTCGGTGTCGGACTCGGACTCGGACTCGATCCCGGAGCGGTTCACGGACGATTCGTCGGACGAGGGCGCGGCGGGACTGCTGGACGGCCTGAGCCTCGGCCCCGCGCCCTCGCCCGTCGCCGCCCCGCGCATCCCGCTGCCCCAACGCACACCCGCCAGCCAGGCCTCGCTCCTCCCCCCCTCCCTCGTCTCCCTCTCCGAACCCGCCCCCCCTCGTAACCCCCGCATGGCCAGGAAACGCAGCCTCTCCGCCCTCGTCGCCCTGCGCTATCGCGGCGGGAAGGGCGACGCGGAGATCGGCGACGAGGAGCGCGGGCTGCTGGCCCTCGACCTCGACACCTATGTACGTCCCCTCCCCTTGCCCCCCCTCTGTCCCTCGCCGCGGGATACTGACAAGCCGCGCCCTTGGGTAGATCAACTCGGGCGAGCCAGAGATCCCGGAGACCCGGGCGCTGCCGCCGACGGCGCTGTTCCCCACCCTGTCGACCGGCATGGCGCCCCCGGAGAAGCCGGGCCGCGGCCTCATGGAGGCCCGCAAGACGACCAGCCCCGCCTCCCCCGCTCTCACCATCGAGCTGCTCCCCGACGCCGCCCTCCTCCTGCCCACCCCCCGCGCCGAGTGGCCCTTCGGAGGCGGCACCGGCCCCGGCAAAACCTCCAGAGGGTTCATCCCCGGCAGGCCGCTCAACCTCCTCTCTCCCACCACCCCCACGCCCACCTCCTCGTCCATCTCCAGCCCCAACGGCCCCCTTGCTCTCGGCTCCGACCCCGCCTCTTGATCTTCTCTGTCTCCAGAAAAAAAACCCTGAACCCTTCCTGATCTATTTCTTCGGTCGCCCACAGTCTGTGCTAGTCTCTTGATCTTCTTCTTCTGTTGTTGTGTATCTATCGCACCCCTTCTCTTTCGCTGTCTCTTTTTGTCTGTGATGCGGCACGTCTACACACACACACACACCAACCAATTGACACATGTGTTTTCTCGTTGTTTTTCTGCCTCTTTTTGTTGTTGTTTCTCGTGGATGGGTGATTTGGTGATGAATGAATAAACTAATGAATGAAGGACTGATGCAACTACACGCCAACCTCAGCAAGAAACTCTGGTTCTCCCTTTCTGATGTCCTTCTGTATGTAACAAGCCAGTGCTCCCAGCCCGGCCGTCTGGGCACCCAAGCTTGTAACAGCAAGACGGCTGGCTGCGGCCCAGGGCTGGCGAGGCCTCTGACGCAAATCATTGATTGGCCAGCCAGGTTTCTGCAAACAAGCCCCATACAGAATCGCCCGAGGGACCGCAAAACATGTGTGTGCCTCTTGATTTTGGGGCATCATATGTATCGAGCGTGATCTTCTTGGCCACATTGCTTGTCATGTTCGCCTACAGTACGTACTCCTTCTAACTTAACTAAGACCCTCTCTTTGTGGAGGGGGGACGCCGTCCCGCAGGGACCCTCCGAAGGAGGGACTTGTACACTAAGCGCCAGTGCTTGCCCTACTCTTTCTTGTTTTTTTGCTGTTTTCCATTCTATTGCTTGTACCTCCTCAGTTTTGAGGAATAGCATGAAGATTCTGCTGAGCCAAATGACCCCTTCCTTCTCCTGCATCTTGTAGGATATGTAGCATTATTTTTGGACCTTCTCACCATTTTTTACTGTCATAATAAGACTTTCAAAGTGCTCAGGTTTGATGGCACCACTCCCTGTACTCTGACTGGTGGCTTTACATTACATAAGCAGCCTGCGGATGTATTGCCCATGGAAAACAAGGTAAAAGACCTATTTTGAAGTGAGTGGGACACTTGATTTTTGGCATGCTTGTAGAGAAGAAGCAGGCAGTCATGGCACACTGAACAAGACAAAAAAAGGTTGAGTGGATCAAATTTGATAGTGTTTCTAAAATAATGCCCTGCCAAATGCCAAAGAGAGTAGGGCGGGTAGGGGGGTATACGGTGCAAGTCCCTCCTTCGGAGGCTTGCTTCGCAAGGGGCGCTCCGCGCCAGCCAGGCTGCACCAGGCCCTCCGAAGAGGGTCTTGTGTTAAGTTAGGTACTCCTTGGGCTTTATTTTTGGTTTTTAGAAAGTAATATATCCAGTTGCAAAGTTTGTCCAACAATTCAATAGGTTGCGGGGATCAGTGGGCCGTTACTGTTGCATGTAACTACAAGCTATTGTCAAGTAACAAAAATAAAACATCACAATACTCTGGAGGACTGCCTGTCAATCTGGGAACTCAAATTTTTCCAGATTTTGTGGGGAAATCTGGGCTCAATTGTCCCACATCCTAGATCTACCTAGATTTCCCTGCAAAAGCTGGGAAAATATGGGTTTCCAGATCAGCGGGAAGTTCTCCCCTGCCAGTGTTAAGTGTGTTGAGGTGGCAGATAAAAGAGAGCAATGGCATTGAGGGCTTAGCCAATACACTTGATAAGAAGTTTGCTAGCTTTTTGATAGAAAATAACAGACAATTTTCTGCACTTTTGGGCCTCTATATTGCAGGGCATTGCAACGGCCTGGTGTTGCCCAAAGAACCCAATAATCTGGGTATATGAATGTATGACTAAACAAATACAGGGAAGAAAAAGGGAGGAGGCAGAATGATGGCCGTCAGGCTTCACTGCATGAAAGTGGAATAGAGTATGAAGTTGGGCTCTTTTGGCAGGAGCAGGCGTGTTGAATGTGGGCTTTCAGGACCATTCTGAGATCCTGCTCTGTGCACAAGAGTCCAAGGAGAATTGGCAAGCCTGCAACTTGTGGGGACAGTTTGCTGCTGGCACGCCTTAATGTTTTGGGAAATTTGAGTCTGCTTCTGGCAGAGGGGAGCTGCTTATGGCCATGTGGAGTGACACAGGGGAAGGCCAAGAAGGTGTCCTGATCCAGAAGGATATTTTCTGGAGAACAGTGTTGAGTTAATCTTTGGGCATGATCTAACTCCTTTAATCAAGACATGTGAATAAAAGGAAAGATACATTTATGCTGACTTCCCTTTCTCAAAGAAACTGGAAGAATTCACAAAGTCCTTTTGCTTGAAAAAGATGATATGCAAGCTGTGCTGGTATTTCAGCTAGGTACATATTTCCACCAATATCATCAGGATTTAAGGTGTTCAAAGTTGAAATCATAAAATTTTCAATACATAAAATCATAAAATCATAAAACTTTCAAATGATGATATTATATGTACCATTTTAGAAAGGTTGCTCTAATTGGAGTGTTTTGGTGTACATATTTTTTTCACCTCACAATTTTATGATTTTATGGTGTTATGATTTTATGCAAGTCAACTTTGAACACCCTAATTGTCTTGGACTGCACTAGCTGTTGAGGCAGCCAAGATATCAGTTTTGCAGTGCAAGTAATGTTTGTGCACTCCAAGTGGGGGCAAGTGAAGCACCAGAGCACTGATTTGATTTGGCTTCTTTTTATGTGAGGTGCATCTCACTCCAATCTTTTTGGAGCATCTTCTCTGACAATCCATAATTGTTGATGTACATGGACCCACAAAAAATGGTGTTCAAACACTGTTCACCCACTTTTGGCATGCATGAAGTAATTGTTTGGTGTGCATTTAGGCTGCCCTTTTTCTCCTTCTCTCAGGCTGCAGGGTTGGCTATAAGGCTAGCACATGAGTCCCTCATTTGGTGGGTCCCTGCAGGATGGTGTACATCCCCCCCTCCAATCACAGAGGGACTTGAGGAAGTCAGAGCTCTGACTGATCTTACACTACTTGCTGCTCGATGTGAAAAGAAATTGAACTTTATGGCCGTGAAAATTATTATCAAATGTAAGGGTTTCGCGGATTCAGCTATAATTATATCTCATCCATAATTTGAATCGCCCATAGTCCGGTACATTATCAATGGACCTCAGCGTTACGGAGGCTCATTTTTTTGTGGCCCGCTGGTCGAGGGATTGATGAATCGCGAAGAGATGCTGAAAGTGGTGAGATTTAACTCCTTTTGCACTCGAAAGGGGTAGATAAACAACAGTGCCCTGCGGTTCGTTGGATGGCCACAACGTTCTTACATGTAATCAGGAATAAAAAGATAACAAAAAAATCCTGCCGAGGAATATGGAATTTTACAAATGTCAGGAACAAAAATTAGAAGGGTGGATTTTGAATACTGTCCAATGATAATGCTGAGAATCCCGTATGCTTTTCCTGATGAGTTTGTCGACTAAGGTGATTAATAGGGACGATTTCTCGCGATCAAGTACAAGGTAGTGATTGGAGAGAGGAGCGTAAAAAATCAGCGCGGGCGTGCTTTTTTGGCATCTCGAGTATAACAATGAAGGTTCAAGTCTCCTTGCGTTATCGGGCGGATCTGAACATGAAGTAAAAGAGGGAATCAGTTTTGACAATCCGCTCCAGTCAAAGCTCTCAATCTTATTCATGAACGCACATGAATGTCTTTCACGAGGTCGCAGCAATACCTTGTCGTTATTCGTTCCTCGGCAATTTTCAAACCATCGCAGGTAAATAGATCGCCTCCTTTAGCATTGGCATCAAGCCCTATGTAGGAGGTAGTATATCGCGAAATTTAAAGCTGAGATGATTAGTGGGCAGCCCAACTAGAGGATAAATACCAGAGAAAGCTTCATAACTTACGAAGGAATCCAACAGTCAAATCGAAATCGTTTACTTCAGTGTTTAACCAATCATTATCAACGACTTTCCTCACACAGACACCGTGGTCCTTCGTCTTGTTTTCTTTTGAAAGGTCACTGCATCGGAATGTAGAGTAAACAGCGTGGCTCTGTATCAAGAGGAGCACCCAAAGCTTGAAATGATGCATGGCTAGTGTACGGAAAAGTGTGGCAGCTTCAATCTACGATGTGGGTGAAGCCATTCGGTGGGATTTTAGGGTGCCGGATGCTGAGACGAGGATGGCGATGATACATATTTATCTTCAAAAGGCATCCGCCAGTCCGCACTTCAAAAGAAAAGGGATGTCTACATAGGGATGTCGCTGGGTAGCAACGGGCACCATGCGAACAAGGGCCGGAAAGCCTCCCCCTTGGCGTTTGCATGGTATCGGGCGCGAGCTGGCGCGAGCATGCGGGCAGAAGATTGTTTTTGGATGGTGATGCGAGAGGCGTGAATACGGTATGTAGCCAAAGCGAATGTATGTACCACTCCAATTTGTTTGCCAGTAGGAAAAAAAAAAAAAAAAAAACTTAAATCCATACAGCTGAAAGTGGTATGGAAGAAAAACACTTCTGGAAGTACCTATAGATGAGTCAGGAATCAGGGCGAGCCCATACATACAGATACCGGCCCTCAGAGCCGAGCAACCAACCGTGATTCCTCACCGGCATGCTGGTGCATACAAATTGACAACACAACAGCTTAGCAGACGAAAATCCTGCTTGGCAAGCAGGTGCTGGCTGCCCGGAATGTTTCTTGAGGCAGGCAGGTATGTATCTGGCGAGCAGGCACACCCTGCAGCTGCTCTCTGGAAAGGTGTCCTCATCAGCGAGAACCTACGATGATATTGCCAAGGAGGAGGGCTCTCCGGCAAGCGGGTGTTTTGCCTACTTTCCGGGGAGGAATCTTCCTCAGAATCATCCTCTGACAGCGGAAGATGTCCAGAGTATGTCCCCACTCACCTGACAGGATTGCTTCTGCACAAGCACCTTGCACCTGTTTACCGAGAAATCTTCCTCAACAAGCACATACAAGTCATAGTAGAAGAAAAAAAATTCACCGCCGAGTACAAAGGGGGCTTATAAAACAACAGAAGTAATAAGGATTCCGACGAAAAACGGCATTATCCCCAGGCCGCTGTCGAGCTGATTCCAGGGAAATAAGCATCAAGAACAATTCAAAATCAGCAGCTCGTCCGCAATATTTCTGTGAATTGTTTGGTGTGTGTGTGTTTTCTTTCATAAGAAATTGGAAGGCCAGTCGGGCAGGCAAAAAGAGGAAGAGGAGATGGTTGATTGCAGATTTCGAACAAGGTTTGATCAACCCACCTATAGTTCACAATCAGATGGCCATCAGTGGAAAAACATTTGAATAGATTGGCGACCGTTTCATCGGGTGCTGGAGAAAAGGAAGAGTTGATGTAAAGAAACTGTCGAAAACCAAAAAAAAAAGCAATATTCGCAACGTCTCAGTTATTTCCTGCCCTGTTCTTAGATGAAAACTGATGTAGATGAAGCCTGGAGGACTCTGATCGTACCACAGGATCCGTCGGTTTCAATCCCAACTCCTTCCTAAGAAATGCGATGACAGCTTGAAAGCGATTGGAAGAGGTGATCTTGAAGAAGTTCTGCTTCATGATTGGAGCCGAGCCCGTTGCTTTGAATCGAACGACGACTAGACGCATCACAAGACGGCCGGATAGATCAGCAGAGCCAACGCGAGCGGGAAACAGCCGAGGAATGCAGCAGACATGCGCCCCGTCTTAGTTGCACATACCCTTTGAAGCATCCCGCAGCTTGAATTCGTCGAGGGCCCTCGTCGCCTCCGCCAGTCCGCTCGATGATGAGAGTGAGGAGGACATCGGATCACACCAGGTCGATCGATTGCGCAGATCGGGAAGCGGGATACATACATGGGTATCGCAGGTGGGACTTCTCCAACGCGCGGTTAGCGAGTCGCGCCAGTCTTCGGGGTCGCGGACTTGCCACCGACGCCTCAACTCGCAACAACCCTCTTTTACAGATTTCACACATCACACTGCATATCTGAAGGGTTAGTAACTACAAGTAATCCTATGAACATCTTGATTGTGTGGTATTGTTGTCCTATCTTTGGTATGTACACCAGTTCTTGAGGATGATAGCAGTCTAAATGGTGTGAAATAGGGGGGTTTCTAACTTAACACAAGTCCCCCTGGTGGGAGGCTCGCTGTGGCTGGCCGCGAAGCGGCCCCTCCCGCAGGGAGGGACTTGCATATTATCCCCAATTTCATAGGGGAGCAGAAAGTACCAAATGGCTGTAAGGTTTTTTAACTTTTTAATAGCTCCGCCCCCAGCACCTCCAAAGGTCTGAGCCACAGGTTTCTGACCCTTTGACATCTCCTCTACAATTCTGTCTCCTCAGAATTTTTGTATCACCATCAATGTATTTTTAATAAATTTTTAAAAAGTGACTTCTCAAGAAATGGATCTGCACAAGGATTCACAAGGCTGTATTCCTTGTAGATCCTGTGGACCAAAAAATCTGCATGCTTTCTAGGTTGTATGTAAATTGACACATTGTATGTACATAAGCTAAGATCACCACTGTGCTTCCCTCTGTCCAAATGCGGATCCACACATGGATCTTCCAAACTTAAGACATGGTTTGGAATTTTGTTTTGCTGCCTTGACCAGATTCCTGGACACTTTTGCCACTAGGGAGTGCAGTCTTTGGATTGAGAGGCTGGAACAGGTGTCAAAATTTGCGCATTTATCAAGGCTACAATACTGTCTATTCAGTTTTCTTTTACTGTTTTTATTACAATTTATAGGGCTGTATTTTTATTTTTTGCACTGAATATCCCTTCTGCTCCTGCCAAAATTGAGGGATAGCAAGTAAGCCTCTCCTACGGAGAGCGCTCCGCGCGGGTCCCCCGGACCTCCGTTCGAGTGGCTTTGTTACGCTAGGGGGGGTTTAGAGCATCCACCACCGTCTAGGTAAATCTTTAGGTAGCCAGCGAGTCCCGCGAGGCTTGGTAGCTTACCTAAAGAAATATTCCACCCTCGCCAGCCGGTATTGGCTCAATAGCTAACACATATTTACATACCGAGCCCGCCACCACCCTCATCCCCATCCGCACCCCTCGGTAACATAACACTTCCCTCAAAAATGGATCCCAACAACCACCTTTTTCATTACCTCTGGGACCTTGAGGAGGAAGAATGTTGGTCACATCGATGACCGGTCATCCTATTGATCACATCAATGACCGGTCATCCTATCAGTCACATCGATGACCGGTCATCCTATTGGTCACATCAATGACCGGTCATCCTATTGGTCACATTGATGACCGGTCATCTTACATATAGGTCACATCAATGACCGGTCATCCTATTGATGACTGGTCATCCTAGTAATGTCTATGTATGACTGGTCTATCAATGACCAGTCATCGTATTGATGCCCGGTCTATCACTGACCGGTCATCGTAATATTTGTTTTGATGCCCGGTCTATCAATGACCGGTCATCGTATTGATGCCCGGTCTATCAATGACCGGTCATCATATTGATGACCGGTTATTGTATGGATGCCCGGTCTATCAATGACCGGGCATCCTATTGATACCCGGTCTATCAATGACCAGTTGGTCTGGGTCATTGTATCAATGACCGACCGGTCTATTGATGACCGGTCATTGTATCAATAACCGACCGGTCTATTGATGACCGGTCATCGTATCAACAACAGTTATGGTATGACCGGTCTATCAATGACCGTGATGGATGGTTGTTTTGTACATCTTGGTCTATCAATGACAGGTCATCCTAGTATTGAGAGGGGGGTGAGGGAGGGCGAGGGTTATACATATGTAGCTATGTAGGCTATGTAGGCTCTGCAAAATCTTCCTTACAGAGACTCTGTAGCCGTTGGTAAATCTAGCAAGCCTTAAAGATTTGCCAAACAGCTTTTTAGCTAAAGAGCCCTAAAGAGGGCACGGGGGTAGAAAATGGCTTGCATACTCGGTAAATATGCCTTACCGAGCAGGTTTACAGAGACGGTGGTGGATGCTCTTACATTGACCAAAATTGACTGCTTAAGCGCTCATGCACCCTCATGCACCTTTCAGTAAGATTCATGCAATGTGAATCACTTCCAAGGGGGAGCATCCCAAATGTGTAAGTTCAGTAGATTTTAATATGGAATAACCACTGTTATCTGTGTAGTGTAACACTTGCCGTTACTGCGCTCAGGCGTTAGCATTACTAGTAGCAAGCAATTTTAACCACGGGCCTGTATTGTAACGGACCTGATTTTTTTGGTGTGTTACTTGTGTGACTAGTAGCGTAACGCGTTAACCGCCGGTTAACAAGATAAAGAGGGGCAAATGGACCCCTCTAGAGTCTAGCTAATAGATAATCCGATATCTGCCCCTCCGTGGAGGCAGATATCGTAACAGATCTCAACAATCAAACTTCTTGGGTGTGCAATATTGTAACACACTTCCATTATGGTTAACGGTAACGGTAACAAGCAAAAATTGTTACATATTGGTATGTTACCAATAACCGTACCTTACCTACCAATTGTTGGTTTTGGATGAATGGAGAAAAGGTGGTGACATAGCTGAAAATAAAGTCAGAAATTCTGCTACAAACCTTGAACACTACAAACATGGATGAATTTGGGAAGGCATATATTGATCAATATGGCATATATTGATCAAATTATATTGATCATTTTTTTTTTTTTTTGAAATTTCTCTTTAATTTGTTTCCTTCCTGCAACATCATAACCCTTCTATCATCTCTCTCTTGATTTCCTCCTTTCTTAGTTTTCAACCATAGTAAAAGCTTCATTTTGTTGCCAGATCAAATAGGTCATTTTTACATACTAATATGAATTATTCCTGAGAAAAAATAGTCTGTTAAGTCAAGCAGGGAGGGGAAGGGGGGAGGAGGAATGGGGAGGCATGAATTATTGTCACTTGAGCCTTGCAGAAGTGTTGAAATCTACTTTCCAAAAAAAAAAAAAAAAAACAATCAGTCTCAATATATCATGCTACATCAATTTTGTTCAAATGTAATGGCTTGTATATATGACTCATTGTATCCAATATCTTAAATTTCTACTAGGCCTGAGATTGATTTAATGTTTGTACCAGATTTGAGTAAGGTGTCTTACATCATGGAAGAACTCCCACGCTGCACTGAGATATAGTGGGAGAAACACCAGGAAACTACCAAATCAGTGATATTTGGCAACTGATCACATTGTGGTTGTTACATTTGGAGGTTTTGAGGTCATTCAAGGTACACCATGATCCGTTGAGGGAATTTGATCATTGTTGTACCAATATTATGGACAAACTCCCACGCTGCGCTGAGATATCTTGGCAGAAACACCAAGAAACTACCAAATTAGTGATATTTGGCAACCGATCACATTGTAGCTGCTAAATTTGGGGGTTTTGTGGTCATTCAAGGTACACAATGAATCTTTGAGGGCATGTGAACATTTTGGTACCAATATCATGGAAGAACTCACACGCTGCGCTGAGATATAGTGGCAGAAACACCAAGAAACCACCAAATTAGTCATATTTGGCAACTGATGACATTGTGGCTGCTACATTTGGAGGTTTTGAGGTCATTCAAGGTACACCATGATCTCTTGAGGTCATTTGATCATTTTTGTACCAATATCATGGAAGAACTCCCATGCTGCACTGAGATATAGCGGCAGAAACACCAAGAAACTACCAAATTATTGATATTTGGCAACTGATCACATTGTGGCTGCTACATTTGGGGGTTTTGTGGTCATTCAAGGTACTCAATGACTCTTTGAGGGCATTCGAATATTTTGGTACAAATATCATGGAAGAACTCCCACGCTGCGCTGAGATATAGTGGGAGAAACACCAGGAAACTACCAAATTAGTGATATTTTGCAACTGATCACATTGTAGCTGCTACGTTTGGACGTTTTGAGGTCATTCAAGGTACACCATGATTCCTTGAGGCCATTTGATCATTTTTGTACCAATATCATGGAAGAACTCCCATGCTGCATTGAGATATAGCGGCAGAAACACCAAGAAACTACCAAATTATTGATATTTGGCAACTGATCACATTGTGGCTGCTACATTTGGGGGTTTTGTGGTCATTCAAGGTACACCATGAATCTTTGAGGGCATGTGAACATTTTATTACCAATATCATGGAAGAAATCCCACGCTGCACTGGGATATAGTGGGAGAAACACCAGGAAACTACCAAATTAGTGATATTTCGCAACTGATCACATTGTGGCTGCTACATTTGGCCGTTTTGAGGTCATTCAAGGTACAACATGATCCCTTGAGGCCATTTGATCAATTTTGTACCAATATCATGGAAGAACTCCCATGCTGCGCTGAGATATAGTGGCAGAAACACCAAGAAACTACCAAATTAGTGATACTTGGCAACTGATCACATTGTGGCTGCTACATTTGGGGGGTTGTGGTCATTCAAGGTACACAATGAATCTCTGAGGGCATGTGAACATTTTGATACCAATATCATGGAAGAACTCCCACGCTGCGCTGAGATATAGTGGCAGAAACACCAAGAAACTACCAAATTAGTCATATTTGGCAACTGATCACATTGTGGCTGCTACATTTGGACGTTATGAGGTCATTCAAGGTACACAATGAATCTCTGAGGGCATGTGAACATTTTGGTACCAATATCATGGAAGAAATCCCATGTTGCGCTGAGATATAGTGGCAGAAACACCAAGAAACTACCAAAGTAGTGATATTTGGCAACTGATCACATTGTGGCTGCTCCATTTGGGGGTTTTGTGGTCATTCAAGGTACACCGTGAATTTTTGAGGGCATGTGATCATTCTGGTACCAATATCATGGAAGAAATCCCACGCTGCACTGAGATTTAGTGGCAGAAACACCAAGAAACTACCAAATTAGTGATATTTATCCTCTATGCTTGCTGCATCTCCAACTCAAATTTCAAAGTCAGTTGAGCTTGTCATTTTATATATCATTCAACAGTAAGTTCTTTTTGTGAATTACCTGTTGAATCTTAAAACTACCCAAATAATAATACCTTCAGAGGATTAATAGTATACAAAAGAATGAAAGAGTAAAGAGATGAGGCAAAAGGCACGACACAGAGAGAGAGGAAGCGGAAAATCATAGGAGACCAAAGAAGGAGAAAAGGGGCATTATCAAAGGAATAGAAATCACTCTTGTCTTATGTTTAGTCATCATGAGCAAAAAGAAAAAAGAAACCAAGCAGAAAAACTGAAAGAAAGAAAAGAGAATACAAGCTGTAGACATTTTTACTTTGAATTGGTCTACTTCTAGTGCCTTCTTGATATCCTTTCACAAATAAATAACTCAAGAAAATCAAGGGGCAAAAAAACAGGCTTGGATAACAAAATGATCTCTGCGCGCTGCTGCGACAATGATATATGTTTAGGTTTCAAAATGCTTCCTGGGGTCTCTTTTTGAGGATTTCCCCCTCTCCCAATACCTTGTTTTGTCTTCTTGGGATTGGCTGGTTTTCAAGTCAGCTGGTCAAGACATGCAAGACCTTAATCAAGTGGCCATCATTTTTTCACTTGTCTTTGATTTCAAGTCCTTTGACTTGTTGCAAGATAGTCATGGGTTGCTGGTCCATGGATTTGGTAGATTGTTCTTCCTTTCCCAAAGATTGAGGTCCTGATGTATGCAGGGGTAGCAGTCGCATTGGCGGCGGCAGTCTTAGAAAGCGCAGCAAACAAACTGCCTTCCTTCCAGAAGGACGACAGAATGGGAGACAATGGAGAAGTATCACTTTAGAGGTGGGTGGGGCGGCGGCTGCGGGAGCGGGGGCAGTGGCGGAAGGTGGAGAATTGCCATTTGTAGCCGGCTTGGAAACGCTCAATTTCAGTTGAGTTGCGCTCCGTCATTAGTGCTCTTCTTAAACTGCCGCCGGACGCGCTGTGACCATCTTAGGATCCCACCGGCGTGACCCGGCTTGGAACGCAATTGCTGCCCCTTGGAGGTGGGCCTATGTCCTTCCGAACTGGCTCGTCTTATCGGGACTTGGATATTCCGGTCTCGTCGTGTGTCTTGCCGCTCCGGCTAATGGCTGTTGATAAAATTGGAGCAGGGGCCTAGCTTCCGAGGCGTCCTTGGTCTGATGACCAATTCATTGAGACTCTAGATTAAATTGTAAGATGTGACTGTTGCATTTTCTCTGAATGCCGAGTTGCCGACCACCAAGACAACATCTTCCTTGACCTGTAGGCATTCTGCCTTGCAATAAAATTACATCCAAAAACGGTGAAGAACTTATATTCCTCAATAAACTGATCCACGTTTGCGTTGTGGAGAAGCATCCACTGGGAGAATTCTGTCTGGAAAATCGTGAAAACTGCGCAGCGCTGATTTCATGATTGTTCGCCACTGCTCCTGTAATCTTCTCTCAAATGAAACACGGTGGACCCCCCGCTCTGGCCCAGCTCAGTATGCTTGCGTGCTTGGACCTTGGGGACCTCCCCTTGCAGTCCGGTCACCTACCATGCCAAGATAAAACGAATGGCCGTGAGGGCCTCATCAAGACGAAGGCAGAGGCGATGCCAGCATGGTACGGCGAGCCCCTGCCAGAAAGCCAGGGAATATTGGACTGGTTACAAATACATACCAAGCTGTAAATATTTGGGCCTGGATAGATCATTTGGGAAGGGACTTACGAGTACGCAATAGAGTTATGACGTCGACATCTGCCCTGAGTTTCCTGACTCGGTGGCAACTCCCTCATTGGGTGGGAAGGAAGGCGTGTTGGGGGCCGGATTGGCAAGGCAACGGGATCAAATGAAATCGCGTAGTGGTCGCCATGTGGCTAGGGTACCGTGGCTTCAATGTATTTCCACGGCGCTGCGAGTAATGGATGGACAATTCGTGGCCAGACAGAGCTGGGGCAAGGGTATAAATAGCTTCAATTGGTGGTTCATCATCCCCCCAGGGCAGTCGAGGATGCTGCACTTCCAGCTAACCTTTGCCCTCAACCCCTCCGCTGTTGCGCGTGCGCAGTCTGAGGGGCAAAGAGTGGGCCCCCCACGGGTCTGCAGCCTTTGCTGCAGGCCGGGGGCCTTCACGTCCAACCTTTTTGACCCGCGCGCTTGACGCGGGCTGGAGGTTGAGCCTGGGTGCACAGCACAGCTGATGTTGGAAGGCTAGGTTGACAATTTACAGTGCTATTTTTTTTTTTTTTTTGATTCATATTGATTGAGGAAAATTTGTGGATTTTGAATTGGTTTTTTGTACAATGGGGAAACCCTAGATTTTTTTTTCTTCTATTTTGTGTGTTTCCAGGGGGAACCCTTGATTTTTTTTTTTAGGGTTCTGGGAAATCTGTGTCTTCAATAAACTTGGATTTGGCAACTGATCAAATGGTGGCTGCTACATTTGGGTGTTTTGTGGTCATTCAAGGCAGACAATGAATGTTTGAGGGCATGTGAACATTTTGGTACCAATATCATGGAAGAACCCCCACGCTGCGCTGAGATATAGTGGCGGAAACACCATGAAACTACCAAATTAGTGATATTTGGCAACTGATCACATTGTGGTGCTACATTTGGCCTTTTTGAGGTCATTCAATGTACACCATGATCCCTTGAGGCCATTTGATCATTTTTGTACCAATATCATGGAAGAACTCCCATGCTGCGCTGAGATATAGTGGCCGAAACACCAAGAAACTACCAAATTAGTGACATTTGGCAACTGATCACTTTGTGATGCTACATTTGGCCGTTTTGAGGTCACTCAAGGTACACCATGATCCCTTGAGGCCATTTGATCATTTTTGTTCCAATATCATGGAAGAACTCCCATGCTGGACTGAGATGTAGTGGCAGAAACACCAAGAAACTACCAAATTAGTGATATTTGGCAACTGATCACATTGTGGCTACTACATTTGGGGTTTTTGTGGTCATACAAGGTACACAATGGGTCTTTGAGGGCATGTCAACATTTTTATACCAATATCATGGAAGAACTCCCACGCTGCGCTGAGATATAGTGGCAGAAACACCAAGAAACTACCAAATTAGTCATATTTGGCAACTGATCACATTGTGGCTGCTACATTTGGAGGTTTTGAGGTCATTCAATGTACACCATGATCCTTTGAGGCCATTTGATCATTTCAGTACCAATATAATGGAAGAACTCCCACGCTGTGCTGAGATATAGTGGCAGAAACACCAAGAAACTATCAAATTAGTGGTATTTGGCAACCAATCACATTGTAGCTGCTACATTTGGGGTTTTTGTGGTTATTGAAGGTACAGATTGAATCTTTGAGGGCATTTAAACATTTTGGTGCCAATATCATAGAAGAAATCCCACGGGGGGCTGAGATGTAGTTGCAGAAACACCAAGAAACTACCAAATTAGTCATATTTGGCAACGGATCACATTGTGGCTGCTATATTTGGGGTTTATGTGGTCATTCAAGGTACACAATGAATCTTTAGGGACATCAGATCATTTTTGTACCAATATCATGGAAGAACTCCCACGCTGCGCTGAGATATAGTGGGAGAAACACCAGGAAACTACCAAATTAGTGATATTTGGCAACAGATCACATTGTAGCTGCTACATTTGGGGTTTTCATGGTCATTCAAGGTAAAAAATGAGTCTTTGAGGGCATTTGATCATTTCCATGGCAAATTAGTTTCAAAAGGCCTTGTATGCATGCAGCATATCAAAGATGATATGGAATATCTTTGAAAATTCTTGAAGGATGGTATCATGAGAGAGGTGAGGGGTCAATGATTATCCATTTTTGAAATAAAGTAGATTTGGAAATTTATGGAAGACTTCTGATAACATCAAGGCGACACACACCATTCTTTTCTTGCTGAAAAAAAGACATTGCAAGTTTGAGGATTAATCCAGGAGTTCTTCCATGATATTGGTACCAGAATTATCCAATGCCCTCACAGATTTGTTGTGTGACTTGAATGACCACAAAACCTCCGAATGTAGCAGCTACAATGTGACCGGTTGCCAACTATCACTAATTTGGTAGTTTCCTGGTGTTTCTCCCACTATATCTCAGCGCAGCGTGGTAGTTCTTCCATGATATTGGTACCAAAATTTTCACATGCCCTCGAATATTAATTGTGTACCTTAAATGACCTCAAAACCTCCAAATGTAGCAGCCACAATGTGATCAGTTGCCAAATATGACTAATTTGGTAGTTTCTTGGTGTTTCCGCCACTATATCTCAGCGCAGCATGGGAGTTCTTCCATGATATTGGTACAAAAATGATTGAATGGCCTCAAGGGATCATGGTGTACCTTGAATGACCTCAAAACGTCCAAATGTAGCAGCCACAATGTGATCAGTTGGCAAATATGACTAATTTGTTGGTTTCTTGGTGTTTCTGCCACTATATCTCAGTGCAGCGTGAGATTTCTTCCATGATATTGGTAATAAAATGTTCACATGCCCTCAAAGATTCATGGTGTACGTTGAATGACCACAAAACCACCAAATGTAGCAGCCACAATGTGATCAGTTGCCAAATATGACTAATTTGGTAGTTTAACTTTCTTGGTGTTTTGGCCACTATATCTCAGCGCAGCGTGGGAACTCTTCCATGATATTGGTACCAAAATGTTCACATTCCCTCAAAGATTCATTGTATGCCTTGAATGACCACAAAACCCACAAATGTAGCAGCCACCATGTGATCAGTTGCCAAATATCACTAATTTGGTATTTCTTTGGTGTTTCTGCCACTAAATCTCAGGGCAGTGTGGGATTTCTTCCATGATATTGGTATCAAAATTATGAAATGCGGTCGAAGATTCTTTGTGTACCTTGAATGACCACAAAACCCCCAAATGTAGCAGCCACAATGTGGTCAGTTGCCAAATATCACTAATTTGGTAGTTTCTTGGTGTTTCTCCCACTATATCTCAGTGCAGCGTGAGATTTCTTCCATGATATTGGTAATAAAATTTTCACATGCCCTCGAAGAATCATGGTGTACGTTGAATGACCACAAAACCCCCAAATGTAGCAGCCACAATGTGATCAGTTGGCAAATATGACTAATTTGGTAGTTTCTTGGTGTTTTGGACACTATATCTCAGCGCAGCGTGGGAATTCTTCCATGATATTGGTACCAAAATGTTCACATTCCCTCAAAGATTCATTGTGTACCTTTAATGACCTCAAAACCTCCAAATGTAGCAGCCACAATGTCATCAGTTGCCAAATATGACTAATTTGGTGGTTTCTTGGTGTTTCTGCCACTATATCTCAGCGCAGCGTGGGAGTTCTTCCATGATATTGGTACCAAAATGATCAAATGCGGTCAAAGATTCATTGTGTACCTTGAATGACCACAAAACCCCCAAATGTAGCAGCCACAATGTGATCAGTTGCCAAATATGACTTATTTGGTAGTTTGTTGGTGTTTCTTCCACTATATCTCAGTGCAGTGTGGGATTTCTTCCATGATATTGGTAATGAAATTTTCACATGCCCTCAAAGATTCATGGTGTACCTTGAATGACCACAAAACCCCCAGATGTAGCAGCCACAATGTAGTTGCCAAATATCACCAATTTGGTAGTTTCTGTGTGTTTCTGCCACTATATCTCAGCGCAGCGTGGGAGTTCTTCCATGATATTGGTACCAAAATTTTCACATGCCCTCCGAGATTCATTGTGTACCTTGAATGACCACAAACCCCCCAAATGTAGCAGCCACAATGTGATCTGTTGCCAAATATCACTAATTTTGTAGTTTCCTGGTATTCCTCCCAATATATCTCAGCACATCCTGGGAGTTCTTCCATGATATTGGTACCAAGATATTCACATGCCCTCAGAGATTCATTGTGTACCTTGAATGACCACAAACCTGCCAAATGTAGATGCCAGAATGTGATCAGTTGCCAAATATCACTAATTTGGTAGTTTCTTGGAGTTTCTGCCACTATATCTCAGCGCAGCGTGGGAGTTCCTCCATGATATTGGTATCAAAATGTTCAAATGCCCTCAAAGTCTCAATTTGTACCTTGAATGACCACAAAACCCCCAAATGTAGCAGCCACAATGTGATCTGTTGCCAAATATCACCAATTTTGTAGTTTCCTGGTGTTCCTCCCAATATATCTCAGCGCATCCTGAGAGTTCTTCCATGATATTGGTACCAAAATATTCACATGCCCTCAGAGATTCATTGTGTACCTTGAATGACCACAAACCCCCCAAATGTAGCAGCCACAATGTGATCAGTTGCCAAATATCACTAATTTGGTAGTTTCTTAGTGTTTCTGCCACTATATCTCAGCGCAGCGTGGGAGTTCTTACATGATATTGGTATCAAAATGTTCACATGCCCTCAGAGATTCATTTTGTACCTTGAATGACCACAAACCCCTCAAATGTAGCAGCCACAATGTGATCAGTTGCCAAATATCACCAATTTGGTAGTTTCTTGGTGTTTCTGCCGCTATATCTCAGCGCAGCGTGGGAGTTCTTACATGATATTGGTACCAAAATGTTCAATGCCCTCAGAGATTCAATGTGTACCTTGAATGGACACAAACCCCTCAAATGTAGCAGCCACAATGTGATCAGTTGCCTAATATCACTAATTTGGTAGTTACTTGGTGTTTCTGGCAGCTACAATGTGACCTGTTGCCAAATATCACTAATTTTGTAGTTTCCTGGTGTTCCTCTCAATATATCTCAGCGCATCCTGGGAGTTCTTCCATGATATTGGTACCAAAATTTTCACATGCCCTTAAAGATTCACTTTGTACCTTCAATGACCACAAAACCCCCAAATTTAGCAGCTACAATGTGATTGGTTGCCAAATATGACTAATTTGGTAGTTTCTTGGTGTTTCTGCCACTTTATCTCAGCGCAGCGTGGGAGTTCTTCCATGATATTGGTACAAAAATTATCAAATGGCCTCAACGGATCCTGGTGTACCTTGAATGACCTCAAAACCTCCAAATGTAACAACCACAATGTGATCAGTTGCCAAATATCACTGATTTGGTAGTTTCCTGGTGTTTCTCCCACTATATCTCAGCGCACCATGGGAGTTCTTCCATGATATAAGACACCTTACTCAAATCTGGTACAAACATTAAATCAATCTCAGGCCTAGTAGAAATTTAGGATATTGGATATGATGAGTCATATATACAAGCCATTAAATTTGAACAAAATTGATGTAGCATGATATATTGAGACTGATTGTTTTTTTTTTTTTTTTTTTTTTTTGGAAAGTAGATTTCAACACTTTTGCAAGGTTCAAGTGACAATAATTCATGCCTCCCCATTCCTCCTCCCCCCTTCCCCTCCCTGCCTGACTTTACAGACTATTTTTTCTCAGGAATAATTTATATGAGTATGTAAAAATGACCTATTTGATTGGCAACAAAATGAAGCTTTTACTATGGTTGAAAACTAAGAAAGGAGGAAATCAAGGGAAATAGAGATGATAGAAGGGTTATGATGTGGCAGGAAGGAAACAAATTAAAGAGAAATTTCAAAAAAAAAAAAAATGATCAATATAATTTGATCAATATATGCCATATTGATCAATATATGCCTTCCCAAATTCATCCATGTTTGTAGTGGAATTTGGTGGCTTCTTCCTTTCTATTTTACATCACCACCCTTTTTTTGTCCAAAAATCCTCCTAAATTCTTATCCACAAACTCAGCAAAACTAACATCTCCACATCCCTTCCTTCTAAAGATGGCAATCGGGACCCGGGTACCCGCCACAGGTACCCGTACCGCCGACCTTTTTTGGCCAAAATAGATACCCGTACCCGTAATCGTACCTGTGGACGGGTGTCGGCGGTACTTTGGCGGTGTACCCGCGGGTATACCGCCTAGACTTGCCACAAAAATAACTCAAATATATGTTTATTGCTCTCGTCTGATCACTTCTAATCCACAACTAATACTTTTTTTTTCCCTTGTCCTTCGAACTTCCCTTCTCCTTAGCATTTGACCTTTTCTCCTGCTGAATTTGAGCCTTCCATTTAGCCAGGAGGCCATCCTCAATCAATCCATTCCTCGAGTAGAAGGCCACCGTCATGCCCCTGCTCAATGATCGCGCTGAGAGCCGGTGCCTCTTTGCCGACACATAATCGCGGCCAAAACTGAAAGCCCTTTCAACATCAACCGATGTAGCTGACATATCAGACCGTCAGTGCATGTATCAATGAAGGACACAAAGAAACCAACTCACCTGGACAACTCAAGATATCGAGTGCCATCTGCATGAGACCCCCATGAGTGTTTCCAGATCGCTTTTGGTTCATCCACCACTTGAGTGGATTTATGGGTTCGTCGCCTTCCAATACTAGCCCGCCTGCGAGCCACACGTCCAATGCATCTGTTGAGCAGCGTCCACCTCAGGCAGCAGCAGCACTTCCAAGGCCAGCCAACATACCAGTCTTGGGCTGAGGGACACGAACTCAAGTGGATTAGCATGTAGAAAAAATTGTTCTATGAATAAATAGAAATAAAGTCTTAACTTGTTGTTAGATGATGATGAGGGGGTCATTGGGATGACTGCAGGCTTGTAAAAAGATACCCACATCTCCCGGGTTAGCCGTATCGCTTCGACGATCCACTCGGGTTCCCAATTTGCTAACTTGAAGTATTCATCCCTAAAAGATGGGTGGAGGACTGAATCATGTGTGTTAGTGACAAGGAAGTGATATTTATCAATATGAAAGCAAGAAATTAAACTTACCAATAGCTATCCTATAAAGAGGGGAAGTGTCAGTAAGGCTGTAGTATTTGTTGGTCACCTTTAACCCAAGCCGACAGGCATTCCTTAACGCCGGTGGATAAGCTGAACTGCTGATCACTGACGACAAATGCTCAGTGATTTGATCAATGAAGACAACAATATTTGATAATCGAGGTGAGGCAGAGACCAATATTTGAAGTGTGATCTCATTGAAGAGCTTCAGTACATCAACGAGATCGCGCGCCAACTCGAAATCGGACTCGTCCAAGTAGTGCTTACGGTCGATTCCGTGCCACTTATGACGTTGCCACTCAACGCTTGAGTGAAGCAAAGAAAATACATATCAGCATAGGGATACGAGTAATAAAATCAGCTGAAATAAGAATGACTTACATGCCATCCTTGCATCTGATGATGCTGGAGAGTTGCGTATAGGTGGAATTCCATCGCGTACAAACGTCTCTTCCAACCGTATGAGGGGTGGAACACTCCTTTTCGCTACATATTTCTTTGAACAAGTTCCTTGAGTTGGGGGAGTACCTAAGTTTTTTAGCAATTGCACGGAACTGGTAGGGAGAAAGGCATCAGTCAGACTTGCTTGAAAGGAAATAAGCAGGAAGCTATCTTACTTTAGCCAAGCTTTGTTTACAGCCACTTGTGGTGTATCGATCCTCTTCGTCCTCGTCGCTAGCGTTATCAATATCATCCAGCTCGAGCATTGTAGAGTCCTCAACAAGTTGAGTATCATCCTCGCTTGCGGTAGATTCTCCATCTTCGGAAACAATATCTTTCTCGATGTCAAGACTTGAATGTGAAAAACAGGCCGGTCAGTCTCTTGACATGAAACAAATAAGATTCCCGTTTGGACTCACGGTATTATTTGGTCAGCTGCAATGTCGTTGTCGCTCTCTGAATCTGAATTGTCTGAATGATCCCAATCCGATTTAGTTTGGGTATTTGAAGTCCTTGCTCTCTTGTGATTTCCAAATGGTCGGAGGATACCTTGGACAATTAGATTGAGAACGTGCGCGAAACATCGTATCCACTCGGACTCCCCTTTAAAACGAGCCCACTTCTGCTTCTTGAGCTCCCTTACCATAACTCCATTGTTGGCCGCGCTGTCGCTGACAATGCCACAGATCTGGGTAAAAATGTAGTTGATGAGCTGGTTGAACAATAAGAAAAAGTTGAAGAAAGAGAACCAAGATCGAAGATACAATACCTTATGCTGAATACCAAACTTCTGCACTACCAAGCTGACAGTCTCGGCTAAGTACTCACCGGTGTGCCGATGGGAGAGTCGAATGAAATCAAGAGGCATTGCCTCCAGCTTCAAGTCATTGGATTCGAGCTCATGCAATCGGTAGATTACAATCCCAAGAATGTCAAAGCCGTTAGGTGACTGCCACGTGTCGACTCCTAAGTACAACGCCCCTGTGTGTGACTAAATAACAAAAAGAAATTGTTATTTGGGTGATATGATCTGAGGAAATGAAATCACTTACTTCGAGAACAGCCTTGTACTCTTGCTGGATAGCCGAGTACAGCATATGGATATCCCTCGAAACCGTCCTTCTGGTTGGTAACTGAGCAACAACGACTGGATGGAGGATGGCCCGATGGCTATCATCAGCAAGCGCCGAAAAGGGCCTTGCAGCCTCGGCGCACCAGGTTGCACACAATTGTGAAACCTAAATAAGAACAGAAAAAAAGATAAATATTAGCTGTGCAGCTTGTCGTTGAAAATTAGAAGGCTCACTTCTTTGGGATTGATATCCCCCGTCCCCTTGATTCCAACACTTGCAAGCGACCGGGTGGTTGATTTTTCGTTTTGTTTCCGAAGACAGTTTGCAGCGTGCTTGATCAAGTTGCTGCAAGAAGAGTCGCCGGTGGGGCGGTTGATCTTGGTTCCACATCTGGAGTTGGATTTAAGGGGATATCAGGGAGGAGTTGGGATCAGTCATCAAAAAAAGAAAACGACTTACATTTTGCATGGATATGCAATCATTCGGCGGCCATGCTTGTCTACTTGATTAGATAGCTCGGGTGTCGAGTAAGATTTATAACTTGCGCTGATGGTGTTTGCAGCGATCTTCTGGGCCTTTTCTGAAATTCAAGTAAAAGGTAGGGTCAGAACGCAATTTCTTGATTGATACAATAATATTTTATGATTACTCACCTAGCTCCTCCCGATCGGTCAGTGTAGTTCCTGGTGCAGGCTCTGCGGTAGCCGATTCGCTTTTGTCGGGCTCGGTGTCTTTTTGAGTAGATCGAGGATTTGGAGAGGAAGCAACCGACGATTCAATTGAGGTGTTTGGTTTTTTTCGCTTGCGGCCTGACATGGTGGTTGATTCCGGGTGGTTGGTTCCGGGTGAGATGCTGGATATGCAGATATCATGGCGGGCTTGGATATGAAGTACACGCCCCCCCCCCCCCCCCCCTCCCCCTACGGGGGCGGGGAACGGCCGCCGGCGCGCGCCATGCGCAACAAAACTTTGGAGGGTACCCGGGTACGTACCCGCCAACCCAAGAAAATCAGGGACACGTACCCGTACCCGGACACGCCAGGCGGTCCCAAACGGGTGTGGGCGGGTACCCTCCAACGGGTGGGGGGTACCCGCCCGCGGGTACCCGTTTGCCATCTTTACTTCCTTCCCACCCCCTTGCACACAAAAAGAACACTACTTGCACTATTCTATCCATGGCAAACCCCCTGCTCCCGCAGGTTTCAGCCTAAGAGGCAGTGTAGCTGTCCTAAACTCCGCCTTTATCAGTTATTTATACATGAATTGCTCCATCTGCACACTAAATAAAGGGAAAAGTAAAAAGAAGGGGGAGGGCCAAAATAAAAAAAAATCAGGCGCCACTGCAATGCTCAGAAGTGTGGCAAGAAGTAGGGTTTGGAGAAAAAACAGTAGTACTTAGCTACCCAGGAGGAGGAACTTACTTCTGGTCAAGAATTTCCTCACAAGAAAAAAAACCTTTTCACCTGATCTGCCGCAAACCACTGCTTCAATTTGGTACCATCCAGCTCAGTGAGAAAATAAGAGACACCCGGGACATGCTTCACAATAGGGGGGTTCACAATTGAATTTTACTAAACTTTGGAGACAAATTTAAGGCCTTTATGAACAAAATTTTAAAATTTTGGGAAATTGCACAGCAGCAGGTGATACTTATCAATCAGTGCAATTTATCAATTTTCTTAAAAAATGTTCCTAAACACCTTAAAATGGGTCCCAAAGTTCTGTAAATTTCAATCGTGAACCCCCCTAATGTGTTAGGGGCTGTTCCATCAGTTAGAAAACTACTGCCCCCACTGTGTCTCAAAGGACCTGATTGCCAATCTTGAGGGGCTTGCAGATCCATGATGTGTGCTAATCCTCCCAGTAGCGCACAGAATCTCTGCGCGCGCCCATCAGCTTCTTTTAAGCAATGCGTTGGGGTTCTTTGCTGTGCTCAAGATGAATTGAACACACAACAAGAAGATCAGCTGTGGAATTCACTGAGTCCCAACCAATGCCAAGGTAGGATTTGATTTTGAGCTCCAAAGGAAGCACAGCACACTGCCCAAAAACTAGCTTGTAGGGGGAGCAGCCAGTCATAAAAACTGTTAGACTTTCAGAATTGCAGTCAGGGTTGAAGGAGGATGAAGAGGAGCTGGGGACTTGTTTCTCTCGATGCCTTCTTGAGGGTGGTCAACAGAAAAATATGCTCTGACTTGATAGTTTGATTACAATGATGTTAGAGGACTATAAGAACTTGAGTAATATGCCACATTTGTGACAGCTAAATACAATAAGAACCCGGTCAAGAGCTATGTGAGCCTGTGTCTCTTATGTGACAGCAGGACACAAAGAAAAGGAGGGGGAATGGTTTGGATTTCTTGGGATGAAGAAATACAAACTGAGAGAGAGGAAGAGAAAGAGAGAGAGAGAGAAGATCAGTCCTAGACTTTAAGTCTTTATAAATTGATCTGGGCTATTCTCAACGTAGAAAAGTTGGATGCCAGCTGTGCAAGGCCAAGAAAGAGTGCAACAGCCTCCACTCACAACAAGGAAACGTTTGTGGGATTCAGAAGTAGGGTTACTACTCTGCTCTGGTTTTGTAGGTCTTAACCAGAGATAACCTTTTGATCTTTTAAGATTGAAAGAGTTGAGGAAAAGAAGAAACAATCAAGAGCAACAGAGTTTCACTCTGGATAAGCAAGGTTCAGTGAAAAGAGGCTACTTACTGTCAATATCCTAGGCGCCTGTGACGGTAGGTATACTGGGAGCATGGTGGTCTCTTTGGTGGTGATCCTGGGTTATCTGGGGTGTGGTTCTGGTGTGCTGAAGTCTGTAGATCCTCCTCAGGCAAGGGGGATCCTGACTTCAAAAATTTTCACAGTTTGCTTATGTAATTACATATGTACATGTGGTTTGGCGCGCCTGGTAGCGCTGACACGTCACAACTGCGCATGCGCGCCACAACTCAAGAACTCAGGGAAGGAGTATAGTTAGAAAGAATTGATAAGTTGCAACTAGGGTTACAATTGCATGAGGAATCAGAAAATGAAGTCAAAACAGTGATATCTCTTAAGATGGAAAAGATATGAAGTAATTTCATTTGTAATAAGTAGAAAAGGCAGACTTTAGGTCAGCTGTGTTGACTCTAAGGCTGACATTCCCTACCACAAAAAAGGTTGGATTTCTGTAGGAAATTAAACCATAGGGGCAGACCTTTTCTCACTTCTGAACTTCCTTAGAAGGATAGCAGAGTCTGGGATGTCTTTCTCAAGGAGCCATTCATCATGATCAGCACTCAAACCTTTGTATCTGGCTAAGTACATCATCACATCTCTGTTCTCCACTCTCAATCTTTTGTCTCTGAGAATCTTCTGTATCACTTTATTTTGAGGGTTCTTATCCATGGGGGGAATGACAACTTTAACCTTCTGTCTCAAGGGGAACTTATCTGGGTTAGGGTCTCTGTAAGGCTTCACTAAGCTGACAGGGAATGTAGGATGTTTTCTGCTGAATTCTTCAGTCAGTATTACCTCTACAGCATTCTTTCCATGCAAAGCTTTCACTAGGAATGGTCCAGCAAAGGAGTCTCTCATCTTCTTGGGGCCAGATAAGTTGTTGAAGTTTGCTGTGGATATCAGGACTTCATCACCAACTTTAAAGGATGGTTCTTTATGAGTCTTGTCCCATCTTTCTTTGTTATAAGATGTAGCTTCTGTTATGCATTGCTCAGCATGTTTTCTAGCTTTCTCAAAGATTTTTCCATAGGCAAGAGCAGTAGGATGAATGTCTACAGAGTCTTGTTTCAAGAAATTCCTGGGAAGGTTTGGGATCCAGCCTTTCTCCAGGATGGCAGGAGGTTTTCCAGTGGTTGAGTGTATACTGGTGCAGTAGGCTAGCTCAAGAATTGGTAAAAGTGAGACCCAGTCATGGGTGTACCCATCATTGTCTTTGAATTCTAGTCCATAGGCACAAAATCTCCTGATCATATCTTCAAGTGTTTGGATCATCCTTTCAGCTAGACCATCAGTCTGGGGGTGGTAAGCAGTAGAGAAGGAGAGTTTTGTTCCTAGCATACTATGCAAGCCAGTCCAGAATTCAGATGTGAATTTTGGATCTCTGTCAGAGATGATAATTCTTGGGATACCAGTTCTAGGCATCACTCTGTTCCAAAACAGTATGGCAGTATCCATTGCAGAGTCATCCTTGAAGCAGGGCACAAATATTGGAGTCTTGGAGTATCTGTCTACTATTACCAGACAACCGTTGAAACTAGCAGCTCCTCCAGGAGATAAGGAAGTTACCCAATCCATATTGATCACATCCCATGGCTTAGAAGGTTCTTCAATTTTCATGAGCAGTCCAAATCTCTTGCCTGTGGCTTTATTTGCTTTCTGGCATCTATCACAGGAAGAGCAGTATTCACCAGTGTCTTGTCTCCAATTAGCCCACCAGGCAGTGTCTGCTACTTTCTCTAAAGTCCTGTCTTCAGAAAGGTGACCAGAGTAGACACTGTCATGGCATTCATGCAAGATGGTGTTAATGCTGTTTTTGTCAGCTAGAACCAGCACAGAATTGTGTTTTTCTCTGAAGTAGATGAGGCCATCAAATAGTGAGAATCTTCCTTCATCATATAACTTTCTCCAAGGTTCCTGTAGAGAGTTTTTCAGCTGGGAATCCTTGGCATCCTTCAGCAAAATCTCAGACAAGATAGTAGTGTTCTTATCTTGTTGGTAACCTTCTCTTACTGAGTCAAAGAATTCATTCTTAAAGGTAGAGACATGTATGCCCATGATGGGGAATCTATCATCATCTTTGTCTTCTGGGTCATAAGCAGGGTTACTTGGATCATTTGGTAAAGCCCATCTGCTAAGTCCATCAGCATTCTTGTGAATATTCCCATCTCTGTGGATCATGGTCATATTGCCTCTGTATTCCTGAATGGCAATCTGCCACCTGAGGATATGTCTGTTGGGAGTCTTCATGTTCAGCAGAGATCTCAAAGCTGTGCAATCTGTTACAACATGAAAGACACTGCCATCCAAGTAGTAATGGAGTTTTTCCAAGGCCCAAACCAGACATAAGCATTCAAGTTGACTAGCACCATATCTTGTTTCACTGTCCTTCAGTTGTCTGGATATGAAAACAATGGGCCCTTCTTTTCTCACTCCATCAATGACTTGGACTTGATGTAAAGCAGCACCTAGACCAGTCATGCTAGCATCTACATATAGTGTGAAGGGATGGGCCCAGTCTGGGAACAGTAGCAAGGGTGCTGTGGTCAGTTTCTCTTTCAACAAGTTGTATGCCACTATCCTATGATGAGTCATCTCATATATGACATCTATCCTTGTGAGCTCAGTAAGAGGTTTTGCTATCTCAGCAAACTTCTCAATGTGCTGTCTGTAGTAACCAGCAAAACCAAGAAAAGATTGCATTTCTTTCCTGCTACTAGGCACAGGCTTCTGGAGGACAGCAGCTACTTTATTCTGATCTATTCCTATAGCAATTCCAGAAACAAGATGACCTAGAGCTTTGATCTGGTCAAATCCAAAGTTACACTTCTTCAAAGAGATTCTCATGTTCATGTTGATGACAAATTTAAGTATCCTGTCTATTAAGGTGTTCCTCCCAAGTATTGGACATAATGATAATATCATCAATGTAGATAATGACCCATTTCTCATCAATTTCCTTTCTGAATTCAATGTCCATCATCCTCTGGAAATGAGATGGGGCATTCTTGATTCCAAAGGGCATCCTCAGCTATTCATAGATTCCTTTGTGCATAATAATCCTGAGCAGGTGTCTGGAATCTTCTGCAATGACATTCTGATGAAAACCTTTGAGCACATCCATGCTGGTCAGAAATTTAGCTTTGGCCAGGTTGTTCAGAGTTTCACTGATTTTTGGAATGGGATATCTGTCTGAAGCAGTGTAGGAGTTTAGGGCTCTGAAATCTCCTACCATTCTGGACTTCCCATTGTGCCAGGCAATGATAACAGGAGTGGTGATTTCACCTACTTCATTATGGCCAACTTTCCTTAGAACATGCAGCTTTACTAGCTCCTCAATATGTTGCTCAAGAGCTTCTATGCTTTTGGGGCTGGCTGGATAAGGAGGTCTTCTGAGGAGAGGGGGATAAGGCCTTTCAGTTGTCAGCTTGAGATGAACTTCATGACCTTTAATGGCACCAAGGGGCTGGTTGGTGTTAGAGAAAGCAAGTTTGTTATTATGGAGGACTTCAAACAGATTCTCTTTCTGCTCAATGGTTAGCTTATCACTGAACTTGGCTTCACAGAGTTCTTCTACAATGAATTGCTGCAGTTGAGGATGGGACTTCTTTACAGCACAAATTTCATTGGAAGGATTCATTTTCTCCAGATGATGAGATTTAAAACTGAATTTCTTCCTCTTGTTCTCATTTCCAATGGTAAAGAATCTCTCTTTGCTGTTTGTTATGTCAAAGCCATAAAGAGACATGTAATCATTTCCAAGGATAAGGTAGTTTATTCTTGCATTTTTCATAACTACAAATTCTGCTAGGATTCTGATGGAACCTTTAGTGTGAGGAAAAATCAAAGCCATTTCTATTATGCCCATTGGCTGCAATTGGTCACTACAGCTGTGGAATTTAGCATGGTTAATTGGCATGAGCTTGTTTTCCCATTCTGGTATTATAGAATCTAGTAATTTGTTGCTAATGATTGAGCAAGAAGCTCCACTATCAAGAAGACATGAGTGTTCTCTGGATTCAATGAGGACAGTAGTGAGATTAGCTTTTCCAGTAAGATGAGCTTTTACTCTATCAGGTTTACATTTCATGAGTCTGGCATCTTCTATGTGGGATGATTGACAGGATTTGTCCCAGGTCTGGGGTTGATGAGTCTCAGCTTGGATTTCAGCAATGGAGAATTATTGATTTATCTCACATTCTACAGCATGAGCTCCAAAATCAAAGTCAACCAAAGGATCATAGTTGCTACCATTTCCATTGTCCATGGCAAGTATCATGTGGTTGGTTCTATGATTCTCTTCTTCCTCATCTAGCTGAGATTCAGACTTTAGTTGCTCACCTTGATCTTCTCCATTGTCACTCTTGGCATCATCATCATCATCCATCCCGACATTGTTTATCCTGTTCTTCTTCTTAGGGCATTCCCTGGAGAAGTGGCCAGTTTGTTTGCAGAAATGACATATGAGTTTGTCCTTATCAGGGGCAGGGACAGGATTCCTTTTTGAGTAGGACTCAGTTGGCTTATCAGCTCTTTCAGGAGTAGGATTGTCAGCTAGCTACTATGGCAGAGCCACCGTGACATAAAAATATACAAATAAAATATGAAAAGTAGTTTTACATATGAAAGAGACATTATTACTCTTACATATGTAAAACTACGCAAAAAACATTAAAAACACTTATAAATAATTAATTACTTAGCTTTGTGTAATTAATAAGTAAAATATTATGAAAGATTCTGATTCTAAGGGTAAAATAACCTAGGGTACCTCACTTACATGTACCCTTAATTATTATCCCTTCCTTGTGTAAACTAACTTCAAAGTTTACGCAAGTGCATCACGCCCCGCGTGGATGCACTTGTATGCACATATATATATAAGTACATATATTTACAACCATTTTCAGTGACGTAACTGAGGTGTTGTGTACAGTTCAAAAGATAGCTTTATTTGTTGTGTGGCGCACCCAAGCCCGCGTGCTTTGTTGCCTAGAGCTCAAGCCCGCGCTCCTAGTGTAAATATATGCATAATGCATAAACTAGCCCGCAACCAAAGCGCTCAGGTTACCAATAAGTAAGAATGGGCCAGAATACGCCCCAATAACAATATTACATGTGTTATAGGGCTTGTACACATGTAATTAATCACCAAACAAGATGTAATTACCACGTCATTCAATATAAAAACATTCTAGACTGAAAAGAGCTCTTGCAGCGTGCACAGGAGACACTAGAAAGCGCCCCAGCTTCTCCCAAGCCTCACTACACGTAAATTACAACTGTAGTAAATATGTAGAAGGGGTCAAATGAACTGGAGCAATCAATAAGCGCCTCCAGAACATGTATAAAGCACTGCTTACACGTGTACTAGTACACAGAAGCCAGTTCTAGTACCTTCTGTCGCACATTTTCACGGAAATGAGCGTCACAGAACCCCCAAACCAGCCCCCATGACGTGTAAGGCACGTGTAAAATCACGCAGAACCTCTGTAAAAGGTCCTTGGCAACCCTTGTATCCAAGCCCCAAGGTTCCACGACCCACAGCGCCTTCTAGCGCAACCAAATTGCCTCAGAATGCGCCCACAAGTGTCCCCATGTCCCCTGGGCGCCCCTGGAGGCCTGCCTAGGCTATATAAAGGGCCCTTTCTCCGCCCAAAAGGAGATTCCCCAGCTTTACATTACCTATTAGAATTTTACCCGCCTTCAACAGCCTCATTAGCCTGTGATTTGCCAGGTAAAATACCTAATTTCGTGATTTTTAGCCCCAATTTCCGCCCTGAAGCTGTCCAGTAACCACCCTGCCCTCAAGATTACCACTTCTGAGCGCCTCCAACTGCCCAACTTCACGCCTGAAGAACCTCAAGTGCCCCTAGGGTCTTATACTAGTAAGTTTAAGCCCCTTCTCTTGAGATTCTCCGCTATTTCTTTCTGGGATTTAAAACACCCCTGTTTACAGGCCCCAGATCTTCATTCTAGAGGGATTAAACACCCCTGATTTATCAGGCCCCTCTTTAAAATTAATTATATTCATTTTATTACGTCAAATTGGCCCAAATTGGCCCAAACTGCCTTATTCTTACGCCATAATTCCCAACAATTACGTTGGAATTAACCCTTATAACCTTGTCTTAGAGTTTTATAACTCTAATCTTTTGCTTTGCACCACGTGTAGCTAGAAGGATAATATCCTTGGCATCACGTAGGCTGACAATTGGGGGTCTGGCCGGGAAATTTCCTTCAAATTCATTTGAAAGAAAGAGCCCTTATAAATCTTAAATTTTTTACGTCAAAAATTTCCAAAATATACTCTAAAAAATACCTAAAAATATTTTCACTACTCTCTGAATTTTTTACGCCTTTAAAAACATTAAAACTGACAAAAAATCACCTTTTTTTCTACCTTCTGCGCCAAAACCAAACCAAAAACCTTAAAAATTCATCCAAGTTAGTCATTTTCTTCGTCAAAAATTCAACTAAAATTACAAAAATATATAAACAAAATTTTAAGTCTAATTTCTGACTTTTGTAGCGTGTTTTTTTCCAGTGAATTTACAGGAAAACACCGAATTAATTCAGTATTACCTGAAATTGCTGCGCCTGCGCAAAGAAGCCGCACTCCGCGACTACCAACCCACCCCGTGGGAACAGCTCACCCCCGAGGAACAAATCATCCTCGCCGCCTACCACGCCCATATTCGCGAAGAAGAGGATCTCGATACCCTCCTCAAGATCCAACGCTACCGCCGAGAAGCCAAAGCAAAGAAGAAGGCATTCTACGACGCCGAGTACCGTGCTAAAAGTGAGTCCAAACTTCCCGCTATCCTCTCAAAAATCCCTATACACCCGAAACTAAACGATTCTCATATCCTTTTTGGTACTTTACAGTGACTGCCAGCATCGCCGCCGAGACCACTGTCGATAACCCGACTCCCGCTCCGACAGCCCCCACCGCTGACAAGACTACCACTAGTAAGTTCCAACCTTCCCTTTCAAAAAAACCAAACCTCCCCTCAAACCAAGTACAGTAGCTGACAATGGTCAACTCGTCCCGAACTACAAGGCCCACTCCCGCCTCCAACGCGAGCTCGCGGCGGCAAAGGAGCTACAAGATCGGGTCAAGAATATGCAGGTGACCACGATCGCCCGCAGGGATCCGATGCCTGCTACCCCGGCTTCCACCCCGGCTCCATCTGACACCCCTCCTCAATCCAAGGACGGCCCTCGTCCGACCGAGCCGAACGAGTCCGCTATGGAGATCGACGAGATCAACGAGCTTTCCCCCAGCTTATCGGTTCCTACCCGTACACGCCCTATCACTCCCAAAATCAAGACCCTTTCGAAGGAGGAGCAGATCAAACTCCGGGCCAGAGAGCACGTGAGTACTTGGAAGCAGTACCTAGCGATCGCGAACGACGGAGCGACAGCCGGGCTGCGAGCTTTGCTCACTACGGCTCAAGAATCCCAGAAGGCCCTCCAGAAACTCATGGAGAACCACGAAATCGAGGCCCTCTTCAAGGGCTGGAATCCCTGGGAAGCCAAGAACTTCCACTTCCCAGCCCCGCCGAAGAAACAGATGATGAAGTTCAAGAAAACCGACTCGGGCAAGAATCGAAGCTCGAGCTCCAATCCGATCAACTTCGACGACCCCGCCAGATGGAAGCGGACGACCGACCTCCTTCAGATTGCGGCGAATCTGTACAAGAACATTGACTGACCCCTTCCATCCTTAATTCTCTATTCGACTCACTCGACGCGGTAAATGTTAATCTTTCCACTATTGATTTCAACAATGAAGCCAACTTAAAAACAATTGTAAATAGAATAAATAGTAGCTTATTAGAAATCAAAGAAGCCGTTAGTTCCAAAACTTTGTCTGTTCTCCAAAAATTGGAGAGACCACTGCCTCTTGAGTTGCCAAACAAACACTGTGAGCTTATTGTTGAGATTGGAAAGGATTTTGAGAGCCTTAAAAATACTACCCATGACACCAAGTATGACGTGTCTGAAATCCTGCAGTATTCCAGGAATTCTGCTGCTGTGCTCAATTCCACCGCTAATCACATAGTGACCAGATTGGACAAGGAGTACTTCGCCAAACAAAAAGCAGAGAACTTTGAGATTAAGGAATTAATTTTACAACTCAATGCCAAAATGGATGGCAAAATTCATGCTCTTACAGAAAATTTTACGTCTCAAATTTCTACGCTCTCTGCGGAAATTAAGACTTTGAAATCAACATCTGATAAGAAAGTCCAAGCTCCTTGCAATATTCCCCATATTGCGGAAACCTACGCTCCCGTACCTGAGTTGAGGTGCAGTAATGGTACTCAAAGAGACATTCCTCCACATCTGAAGAGTGCCAACAGTTATCTTAATGATAATCAGACTCCTCCCCCAGAAGCTCAGGAGCGTGGCAAAAATGCCTCATATGGCAGCCAAGCTTATCCAGAGAGAAAACAACAGTGTGAACCACATTACACACCTCAAGCAGAGGTCCCCAGGCATAATAACCCTTTTATGCGTAACTCTGCTCCGCCCCAGAATAATAATCCACGCCAGAATACCCCTTACAGAACCCTGGACATGGTTGAGGTAAATAAACTAATGCCTCCAGTCAAAGACTGGCCTAAGTTTGACGGCAAAGGAGAGTATGATCATATGAATTTTATCAGAACCATTGATCATATGTTAAGATCCTACGGCGCAGATGAGGAAGCTGTTATTTCCAGGATGCCTAGACTCTTTGAGGGCGTGGCTGCAGATTGGTTCATCACCAAAGGAGAGGAAGTAGGTGAACAAAGCTGGAGTGCGTGGAAAGAGCTTATCAAAGAGGAATGGGGAACCAGAGTCTGGAGAACTGAAAAGCGCCAAGCTTTTGAAGCAGACTACTTTGATCCAACCAAAGAAACTGCCTCAGAATGGTGCTTACGCCAGAAAAAGAGGATAGATTGTATGTACAACAATCCATCCAAAGAAGAAATCAATGATAGGCTCCTTAATCAGTGTAGAGGACAAATTGAAAGCTTAATGAGATGCAGACTCAGTGACATGAATGTAGACCTAGCTAAATTTATAGGTATATTACATGAAACTGTAGTCCTGAATGGTCTTAACAAAAAGTACGTGAGAAATGGTGTTCCAGAAAAGAGAGATCTCCCCAAATCTGAAACACCCAAACCTACCACAGGAGATCCACCTGTGAAGAGGACTGCAATCCCTGAATGTTACAATTGCGGGGAAAAGGGCCACAAAAAACCTGATTGCCCTAATCCACGCAAAAGGATTAACAACGTGGAAGTAGAAGAAGACTCTGACAATGAGGAAGACACCCAATCTCAATTTGAGGTTGTTACTACTGAGCCCGCGGAAGAAGACAACCCCAGGATACATGTAATCCAAGCTGATATTGGTGATGACTTATCCATTAATTCCATTCACGGGGATTCCAATTTACCTCAAAAATGGGATTCTTCTATGAAAGTCGGCCACGTTTCTGACGCCAAATTGCTCACCAACAAACCTGAAGCAGGGATGAGTTATACTATGGGTAAGACCAGCTATACCACTGTCTTATTTCAAGACATAGAGTTAAGAGCTCTGCTAGACATAGGCGCCTTCTGCTCCTGCGTCAGTAGCACCTTTTTGGATGATTGTTATCCAGAATGGGGAAACCACTTGCTCCCCATGCCAAAAGCCAAGTTAAGTAGCTGCAACTCTGCTATGAAACCAGTAGGAGTAGTAGTTATGCCACTAATCTTCCCGCACTCCAAAGGCTCCCTTAGACTAAATGTGGAATTTGTTGTTTTACAAGATGCTGTGTGTAATTACTTGATCTTAGGTAATGATACATTCTGCATGTATGGAATAGACATATTCCAAAGCAAAGACAGATTCTACACTATAGGTGGAGACTGGAAAAGAAAGTTCCAGATTTGCAATATTAATATTAAGCTCCCGGACCAACTTAATACTAATAATGTGAAATACCAAGAGGAACTACACTCTTTTAAAGAAGAGTACTTGTCCCAAGCTGCTGTTAGTGAAATCCTGACGGAAGATCAAAAACTTGATGTTCTGAAATCTTGTTTCAAGCACAAAGAAGCCTTTTGTACTACTGAAGAACCCATTGGTAATATTAAAGGTCATGACATGAAACTAGAACTCACGGTGAGCAAACCTTATCCGCCTCAGCTACGGAGGCCTCCCTATCCTTCAAGCCCCAAGTCCAGAGAAGCTCTTGAAACTCACATCAAAGAGCTCCAGGAATTAGGTGTCTTAAGGAAAGTAGGACATAATGAGCAAGTTGAAGTTACAACACCTGTAATAATTGCGTGGCATAATGAGAAATCTAGAATGGTTGGAGACTTCCGTGCTCTTAATAATTACACTAGACCTGACTATTATCCCATTCCCCGCATAGATCACTCCTTGCACAACCTGTCCAAAGCTAAGTACATCACCACTATGGATGTGCTTAAAGGTTTCCACCAGATCCCTATAGACCCAGAAAGCAGAAAATACCTCAGGATTATCTGCCACCTAGGAATCTTTGAATACCTAAGAATGCCCTTTGGTATCAAAAATGCGCCCTCACATTTCCAGAGGATGATGGACTCTGTATTTGGATCCTTCATCAGACAAAGTTGGATGATGGTGTACATAGATGACATTATAATTTACTCTGATGATTGGGAAACTCATTTGGAGAAAATTAACCTAGTGCTGTCCACGGCCATAGAAGCAGGTTTAAAGATGTCCATTAAAAAGTGTAACTTTGGATATGGGGAACTTAAAGCCTTGGGACGTGTAGTTTCCGGACTATCCTTAGCCATTGATCAGAACAGAGTAGCTTCTGTCTTACTTAACTCTATGCCACAGAATAAATTAGAAATGATGTCATTTCTAGGTTTCTGCAGCTATTACCGCCAACATGTACCAAGCTTTGCCCATGTAAGTAAAAGTCTTTATGCACTATGTAATAATGACACCATCTTTGAGATGACATATGACAGAGTGCAAGATTATGAAGAGCTTAAAAGGCTTGTTACATCTGCCCCCGTACTGTCCCAACCAGACTACAATAAACCCTTTATATTGTACATTGATGCTTGCTTGGATGGTCTGGGTGCCGCATTACACCAAGAATTTGTCATAGATGATAAACCTGTTGAAAAACCTGTTCTGTTTATATCAAGACAAATAAAAAACTCAGAAAAGAGATATGGCGCCAGTCAAATGGAATGCCTAGCACTGGTGTGGGCCTTAGAAAAACTTCATTACTACTTGGAGGGCTCTAACTTCGTAGTAGTCACTGATTGTACCGCTGTAAGGACCCTCATGAATATGAAAACTCCTAATAGACATATGCTTAGATGGCAAATTGCAATACAACAGTACAGAGGACATATGACTATAATCCATAAAGCAGGAGCCAAACATAAGAATGCGGATGGTCTAAGTAGATGGGCTTTGCCAAATAACCCAGATAATCCAGCATATGACCCTGAGGATGAAGACATTTTTCCAATCTTAGGGATACATGCCTGTGACTTAGATAATGCTTTCTATGACTTGGTCCAGAAAAGCTATGACGAGAACAGTGAACTCCTCAAATTGGTTGAAATCTTGAGAAATGACAATAGCCCACCAGAACTGATTGCTAGCTTACCAGATAATTTAGCCCAACACTATAAACTGGGAAAATTCACGTTGCTAGATGGACTTCTTTACTTCAGACATAAACACTCTAGTGTTTTGGTACTAAGTAATAAAGATCAAATCAAAGACATCCTGAAGGAATGCCATGATAATGTGAACTCTGGCCACTTCTCTGAAGAGAGAACAGTGGAAAGAATCAAACAAACTGCGTGGTGGATTGACTGGAAAGAACAAGTACATGATTATATCCAATCTTGTGATACGTGCCAGAAAGGAAACAAACAGACTGGTAAAAGATTTGGATTACTCCAGAAAATTGCAGAACCCACAGAGAAATGGGAAATAGTCAATATGGATTTTGTTACAGGCCTGCCCCCAGGAGGACCCTATTCTTACAACTCAGTCCTGGTTGTTGTAGACAGGTTTTCCAAGAGGGCCAGATTCATCCCTAATCACAAAGATGACACAGCTATGGAAGTAGCTATGCTATTTTGGAATAGAATCATGGCTGACGTAGGAATTCCAAAGATTATCATTAGTGACAGAGATCCTAAATTCACTTCAGAATTTTGGAGGAACCTTCACGACATGCTAGGCACTAAACTGGCATTCTCTACAGCTTATCACCCCCAGACGGATGGATTAGCAGAGAGAATGATCCAGACTCTGGAGGATATGTTGCGCATATTCTGCTCCTTTGGTTTTGAATTTAAAAATCATGATGGATACACTCACGACTGGGTAAGCCTATTACCAGCCCTTGAAATTGCATACAATAGTAGCAAACACTCCTCTACTAAAGTAGCTCCATATGTACTAGAAAGAGGATGGATCCCACGTATGCCCAAAGACAATCTTAATGACAAATTACCTCATCTGCACCCTACCGCTCTTGACTTCAAAAAGATGCTGTACTCAACTCACCAACATGCCAGGAAGTGTGTAGATGATGCTGTTGAATATAACAAAGGAAGATGGGATAAAAGCCATAAGGAACCGGAGTTCAAGATTGGAGAAAAAGTTCTATTATCCACGGTGAATTTTAATAATTTAGGTGGTAGCAGAAAACTTAAGCCTCCATTCATAGGACCATTCACCATTAAGCAATTGCATGGTAAAAACGCAGTGGAAGTCATTCTTAGTGAAGAACTATCTAGGAAACATCCTGTCTTTCCTGTGAGCCTGATCAAACCTTACAAAGTCAGGCCGTAAGAAGAATTACCCCCCCCGCAACCTGTCCCAATAGAAGAAACTCCACCCTCAGGACAGTTAAGAGTACATAAAATCTTGAAGGACAAGAAAGAAAGAATACAAGGTAAAGACACCAGACTCTACTTGGTCAGATATAAAAACTTATCCGCGGATAGAGATGAATGGCTACCAGAAAGTAATATACCAGATGGACCTATTCACCTGAGAAACTACAGAGGAAGTAAGAGATCAACCTGAGATGGCCAAAAATTTTTCTAGACCTTTCTTTTTCTGAGCAGAGACTCATCTTAGGGGTAGGGAATGTCAGCTGGCTACTATGGCAGAGCCACCGTGACATAAAAATATACAAATAAAATATGAAAAGTAGTTTTACATATGAAAGAGACATTATTACTCTTACATATGTAAAACTACGCAAAAAACATTAAAAACACTTATAAATAATTAATTACTTAGCTTTGTGTAATTAATAAGTAAAATATTATGAAAGATTCTGATTCTACGGGTAAAATAACCTAGGGTACCTCACTTACATGTACCCTTAATTATTATCCCTTCCTTGTGTAAACTAACTTCAAAGTTTACGCAAGTGCATCACGCCCCGCGTGGATGCACTTGTATGCACATATATATATAAGTACATATATTTACAACCATTTTCAGTGACGTAACTGAGGTGTTGTGTACAGTTCAAAAGATAGCTTTATTTGTTGTGTGGCGCACCCAAGCCCGCGTGCTTTGTTGCCTAGAGCTCAAGCCCGCGCTCCTAGTGTAAATATATGCATAATGCATAAACTAGCCCGCAACCAAAGCGCTCAGGTTACCAATAAGTAAGAATGGGCCAGAATACGCCCCAATAACAATATTACATGTGTTATAGGGCTTGTACACATGTAATTAATCACCAAACAAGATGTAATTACCACGTCATTCAATATAAAAACATTCTAGACTGAAAAGAGCTCTTGCAGCGTGCACAGGAGACACTAGAAAGCGCCCCAGCTTCTCCCAAGCCTCACTACACGTAAATTACAACTGTAGTAAATATGTAGAAGGGGTCAAATGAACTGGAGCAATCAATAAGCGCCTCCAGAACATGTATAAAGCACTGCTTACACGTGTACTAGTACACAGAAGCCAGTTCTAGTACCTTCTGTCGCACATTTTCACGGAAATGAGCGTCACAGAACCCCCAAACCAGCCCCCATGACGTGTAAGGCACGTGTAAAATCACGCAGAACCTCTGTAAAAGGTCCTTGGCAACCCTTGTATCCAAGCCCCAAGGTTCCACAACCCACAGCGCCTTCTAGCGCAACCAAATTGCCTCAGAATGCGCCCACAAGTGTCCCCATGTCCCCTGGGCGCCCCTGGAGGCCTGCCTAGGCTATATAAAGGGCCCTTTCTCCGCCCAAAAGGAGATTCCCCAGCTTTACATTACCTATTAGAATTTTACCCGCCTTCAACAGCCTCATTAGCCTGTGATTTGCCAGGTAAAATACCTACTTTCGTGATTTTTAGCCCCAATTTCCGCCCTGAAGCTGTCCAGTAACCACCCTGCCCTCAAGATTACCACTTCTGAGCGCCTCCAACTGCCCAACTTCACGCCTGAAGAACCTCAAGTGCCCCTAGGGTCTTATACTAGTAAGTTTAAGCCCCTTCTCTTGAGATTCTCCGCTATTTCTTTCTGGGATTTAAAACACCCCTGTTTACAGGCCCCAGATCTTCATTCTAGAGGGATTAAACACCCCTGATTTATCAGGCCCCTCTTTAAAATTAATTATATTCATTTTATTACGTCAAATTGGCCCAAATTGGCCCAAATTGCCTTATTCTTACGCCATAATTCCCAACAATTACGTTGGAATTAACCCTTATAACCTTGTCTTAGAGTTTTATAACTCTAATCTTTTGCTTTGCACCACGTGTAGCTAGAAGGATAATATCCTTGGCATCACGTAGGCTGACAAGGATTATTTCTCCATTGGGATCTGTTTGGAGCATTATAACTGTTTGTCACAGGCTTGTTTCTTTTCATGACTCTGTCTATGACTTCTTCAGCAATTATAACCATGTCCTCAAAGCTCATTTCAGTAGCATCTCTCTTGTATCTGCTTTTAACAGCATGCTCAAGATTTGGAGGGCATTGCTTTAGGATCTTCTGACAAATGAGATACTCACTGAGTTCAGGTTGATAGGCTTTCAGTCTTTCTCTTTGAGTACCAAACCATTTATGGATTCTTCTTCCATCATAATTAAAGTGATCACTTTCAAACCCCTGTTGCATTTTCCATTTCCAGTTCTCAGTACCAAATTTGTTTCTGATGGCATTCTTCCACCAGGCCCAAGACTTGTTCCCACACTTATCTCTGATTCCAAGGTACCAGTTTCTAGCAGTGTCAGTCAAGATGATTGTCAGTCTACTAATTATTATATGGTCCAACATTAAATAGTCCCTGACAAGGATATCAGTGTTCTTGATCCATAGCTCATGGTTGTAAGGTAATTCTCCTGAGAACTTCTCCCAATCACTGTTTTTTGGTATGCCTTTCCACAGCTCTTTCCTCATATCAAAGTCAATTGGTCCATGATCAATGTAAGGGAATTCATCATTGGAGAATGGACTGTTATGATTGTTAGCTGGTTTGGAGAAGTTGGGTTTATCTGATTGGTGAGAGTCAGGTAGAGGAGTATTGTCCATGGTAGGAGGTGGTCTGTGGGAAGTAAAATGAGCAGGATTTCTCAGATTATCTTGGTGGTGTTGGCCCTCACTCTGAGCATTAAGCACTGGATTATTATAGTTGAGATGAGGAGGACAATCTCTATCAGCAGGTCCAATCAATTGCTCTAACTTGGTATTGGTACTATTCACTACAGAAGAAATATCACAGAGTCTCCTTTTGGTCTGCTCAAATCTATTGTGACCATTAGATTGGAGGTCACTCATTTGATTTTCTAAAGAGGAAAGTTTATGATACATTTTATCTTCCATTTCATCCAAATTCTTACCAAGTGAGTCCATATTGGAATGGCATTGGGATTCATTGACTAGAATGAGGTCTTGCACTCCTTCTAATTTCTCTTGAACACCTCCTAGCTTTTCTTCAAGGAGTTTTCTCAATTGTTCAAACTCACTGGAATTCACAGCAGGTCTCTCTTTGGCACAGTCTCTCATTTGATTCAGGAATTGGTCAAGCAAATGGGGAATAAATTCCTCTCTAAAGATATCAATGATGGAAACATTGAGGACTTCTCTGAAATTTTGGACACAAGATTCTAAAAGAGTACCAGGGATTGTTTCCACAGTTCCAGACAGTTCAGAAAGAAATTTAGAGAACAATGAATGTAATTTTTCTTCTAACAAAATGGGACCATTGTTAGACAAATCATTGTTAAGATGACTAAGAAAAATTTCTCTGCTGGATTGGCTGGAAAAATTATCAAGATCTAAATTTAAACCCATGGGAGAGGCTGAACTTATTGGTTAAAACCTCTGCCTCTCCCTCTCCCTCTGCTGCGGCCTCTCCCGTTGGACCTGGTCAACCTCATCAAGAACTATCCTACGTTGATGATCCTGTGGGTATTCCCCAAGGGCGGGTTCCAGTTCCTCCCGGATCCTCTCGAGCTGTGATAGTGGGATTGATGCTGGTAATTCCCGCGCTGACCTCCCCATTGTTGATAGTGGGGTTGAGGTTGATGGTAAGGCGCGTTGGGGCGTTGGTAAGGATGGTGGCGCGGCGCTTGGGTCCCATCTAGCTGTGTAGAAGCTGGTGGGAGTCTCGCCATTTGCTGTTGTTGCGGCGGCGGTGGCGGCATCATCTGATGAGTTTGGTAGTCGTAAGGGGGCGGCATTGGCGCTTGGGGCGCGTAAGGGGGGGTAGGACCTAGGTAATTGGTCTCTTGCGCTTGGTGTCGTGAACCTGGAGGCTCTGGGGTCGGCGTAGCTACTAGAGGTTGGTGGCCTGAGTGTGGGGCTAGAGCTAGACTCGTGTTGGTCTGCGCGTTTGTTATCGGCGGTGCTCTGCGCTCGGCGTCTAGAGTCTGCTGGTATAACGTCCTCTCCAGGGTGTTGAGGTCCTCTCTGGGAATCCAATCCTGACTGAGACGAATAGATTCCTCTCTCCCTACGATGTCCTCCATCATTTCTTGGGTCGTAGCGGCCTGAGAGAGGAGGCGCCTCTGAGCTCGTGCGTTCTGCGTCTCCCGAGCGCGGACATACATTTTGTACTGCTTGTTGAGAAGATTGACCAGGTTCAGTATCTCCTGATCTTCTGGCGTAAGCTCCATCGGCCCGGAGGAATCTTGAGGAGCCTGGTTCTGAGCTGGGGGAACCAGGGATAGATCTGGCGGCGCTCCCGGTCGCAAACCCTCTGGGTTGGTAGGATGGGGGAGGGAAGAGTTCTGACTGGAATCATCTGTTCCCTCTCTACGGGTCGCAGTACAGGCGTCGACCTGTTTGAAGCTAGCGCCAGGGACGTTTCCCTCGGATTGTACAGAGCTGGGGGAATGCCCGTGTCCGGCGGCAAAGGTTCCTCTTGAGGGAACGCGAGAAAATCCTTGTCCAACGGCGGTAAGGCCGACTCTAGCTCGCCTAAGTTGTTCCTCTGCGGCTGGGCTGAGTTGGTAGCGGAGTCGTTGCTCTGCTGAGATGTCCCTTCCATTTCTAAGATGGGGGGGCATTTTGTTTACGAGTTGTTATTAGTTTTTTGTCTTTTTATGTTTTAATCTTTAGAAATAAGGAAATAAAGGAAGGGAAAGTACCTGAAATCTTAGCTTTAGCGGAAAGTCTACGGCTTTTACGCGTAGTAGAAGAGACTTTCTTCTTTTTTTGTTTAGCTTTGGTTTTTGCGGTAGGTTCAGAAGTCCAGTCGGCTATATTAACAGCGGCAGTGACTTTTTTGCGACGGACTTTCGGATACGCAGTTGTAGAAATGGGTGTCCACGATGTACTACTGATCAGGTTTCCGTTTTGCGGAGTAGCTATGATTCTACTTTTGTAATCTTCTTCTTCTTTGCTGTCCTAAGCCGTTGAGAATTTTTTTACGGTCCATAGCGGCAATTGTAGTTCGGAAGGCAAGGAATCTTTTGAGCGTACTCCGATTTTTGATATCTCCTCTTGATCCGAAGGTATAGAGGAGTCAATGGAGGATAAGTCCGACGAAGGGATAAATAGGTCCGCGGAAGAGTCGCAATTCTGCACTTTCACGGTTAGAGGGGACGTAATTTTTTTTTTCAAGGGTTCAGTTAGGTATTTAATCAATATAGAACCAATTTGGGAAAGTTTTGAGAGAATTTTAGCGTTAGTAGTATATGTAGAAAGAATTTTTTGTAATTTTTCGAATTTTTATGAATTTTTTGTTTGATTTAAACAGGATAATCAGTCCTTGGCTTTCAAGCAGTCTAGAAGTATGAAAAGGGAGGATATTTCCCGATGAGGCCCCCAATTGTGAGCCTGTGTCTCTTATGTGACAGCCAAAGAAAAGGAGGGGGAATGGTTTGGATTTCTTGGGATAAAGAAATACAAACTGAGAGAGAGGAAGAGAAAGAGAGAGAGAGAGAAGATCAGGCCTAGACTTCAAGTCTTTATAAATTGATCTGGGCTATTCTCAACCTAGAAAAGTTGGATGCCAGCTGTGCAAGGCCAAGAAAGAGTGCAACAGCCTCCACTCACAACAAGGAAACGTTGGTGGGATTCAGAAGTAGGGTTACTACTCTGCTCTGGTTTTGTAGGTCTTAACCAGAGATAACCTTTTGATCTTTTAAGATTGAAAGAGTTGAGGAAAAGAAGAAACAATCAAGAGCAACAGGGTTTCACTCTGGATAAGCAAGGTTCAGTGAAAAGAGGCTACTTACTGTCAATATCCTAGGCGCCTGTGACGGTAGGTATACTGGGAGCGTGGTGGTCTCTTTGGTGGTGATCCCGGGTTATCTGGGGTGTGGTTCTGGTGTGCTGAAGTCTGTAGATCCTCCTCAGGCAAGGGGGATCCTGACTTCAAAAATTTTCACAGTTTGCTTATGTAATTACATATGTACATGTGGTTTGGCGCGCCTGGTAGCAACGAAGGGTAGTTACGCTACGCGTAACGCGTAGATAACGGTAATGTAACAAAATTTTTGTCGTTATCTACGTGTTACGCGTAACGGCAGTGCAATTAAGTTGTTGCAACACGTTGAGCCGGTTTTTTCTATGCTTGTTGCGTTATCCGGGCGCGCAGAGCCCTTGAGAACGTGCAAAAAATGAGGCTAAAAAGCCTTAAATGGTCCGTTATCGCGTTATCCGGGGGATAACGCAATAACGGGCCTCAAAAATGAGGCCCGTTACGTTACGCGCAGGGCCTGCAATGACCCCGTTACTAGTAAAGTAACGGGGGGCCCCGGATAACAGGGGTAGTTACGTTACCAAAATTGCGCGGATAACGCAACGTAACGTAACTACCCTTTGTTGCTGGTAGCGCTGACACGTCACAACTGCGCATGTGCGCCACAACTCAAGAACTCAGGGAAGGAGTATAGTTACAAAGAATTGATAAGTTGTAACTAGGGTTAAAATTGCATGAGGAAACAGAAAATGAAGTCAAAACAGTGATATCTCTTAAGATGAAAAAGATATGAAGTAATTTCATATGTAATAAGTAGAAAAGAGGCAGACTTTAGGTCAGCTGTGTTGACTCTAAGGCTGACAAGCTACATGTCTTGAGGAAAAACCCATTTAGAACTACACATCTAAATCTTTCTAGAGCTACAAGTCTAGAGTGAACAAAATTAAGAGCTACATGTCTTAAATGAGATGATAATTTTATAATGTTAATAATTTTAGCTTTTGGTAAATAGAACTAGAGGATGAGACTAGAAATCTAACAAAAAATAGCTTGTAGGGGGAGTAGCTGGTCATCCTCTTGGTGGAGATTCTATCTGAGAAAAGAACCGAAGGCAAGTACTTGCGGAAATTCTTGCCGTTTTCACCCACCAAATTGAGAGGCCCATGGCCGCGCTCAAACATCTCTTTTCCCTCTGGGTATTAGGGATGCTGGCCTGGTAGTGCGCGCAAATCTCCGCAAATGCACCACCAAGGTCGGATCCACTGTCTATGGATTAAGAACGAGCCAAACCATAGTGCATTTTGGCTACCGCTTCCAAAGTGAGATTATTCAGAATCTTTGCTTCCACCCAGAGAATTTGTCTTGAGCAATGATGATGTACATACTTGACCAGAAGGTTACAGCCCAAGGTCTTTTCAATGACGACTGACAACGGACTTGAAAACTTCTGACATCTTCATTTCAATCAGAGCTCGTCGAGACAATGGATTCAATCTTACATTATAATTTCTTTGCCAACATTACAATTCCGTTGCTAATTCGCCTTGATCTGACTAAAGGAACAGATGGGAACTACCGGATTTCCAAGTGGGTTTTGAATGTGATTTAGGGATTAACGAGTACAAGATTTCCGCCTGACTCCACTTCAATGTGTGCTCTGTAGGGAGAAAAGCAATATTCCAACGGATCTTAAAATGGTTGGGATGGTCTTGATCCCTGCTTTAATTTCCTTGGGGAAAATCCTCGGCTCCACGGCGGGGATCGGCACAGGCGTTATTGGCCAGATAGTTCCAATTACTTCCTCGTAGATCTACTTCCTGTTTTTTTCCGATTGATGCATCAATACTCCCCCCTTAGCCTAAAAGCACGATCAAATAGTTATGGCAAATTGATGATGCTTATTTTAACGCGCCTTTTGGGCCCCTGGTGTTGATTTCTTACACAGCCACGTGATGATGATATGCATACAAAATGAGATACACTGTATCCCAAATTCTGGGGATCACCAATTTGGTAAATTTTAAGAGAAGGTATCTGAAATTTTGATAGTAAAACAATGCATGAAAAGTAAGACGGAGATCACGGAATGGAGCTCAAGACCTAGAGAGACAAAACAACAATAATCTCATTAGAAGGGCATTTAGACAAGGAAGAAAAGAAGAGAGATGAGCAACAAACCATCAACGCATGCGAGAACCGAGCAAAAGGTCTTTCGCGTACTGTTGTCCAATTTCGGAATGTCCATGTTGGGATACAAGATCTATGGGAAGTTTGATTAGTTCTTTCAACGCGTTCTTCACCCCGAGACTGAGGAAATGGAACGAATCGACTCCATAGAACACCAATGTTGCCTGTCGAGGGTCAGGATCTCCGTAGGAAGGTAGTCGATAGTGATCTCTTCTTGTGTCACTTCCGGTATCGAAGGGAGCGTCTTTCAAGCAAAAGTACAGCGCGAGATAGGGATTATTTTCTTGGCTCAAGTCGATATGAGCCGCTTCGGGGGTCATGTCCTCCTGGGAAGTCTCCACCGGACAGTCTTTGGTTCGGCTGTTGGAACGTATACCGCAGAATGTGGTATTTGCTTCATCCAACTCGGCATTGGACCCCTCCTTCAAGTAGATGGACAAGACTTGGTTGAAGACGGATTCGCCTGACTGGCATTGCAAAGCCACTCCTCGCTCCAGACATTTAAGTAATAATGCAGACTTTGGCCTCTGCGGGGTATGCATGAAGTGATTCCAGAACATCATCCCTTGTTTGAACAGTTTGCGCTTGTGATTGGTATCGATTGAGCCCAGAGGCAGCTCTTCTGCCGATAAGCCCGTGAGAGTTTCCAAGAACTTGGTGACGGGAACGGGATCCGGAAATGCTGTGTCTTGCATGCGTGCCGAATCTTTCGAATTTTCCTTTGGACTCTTTAGATCAGCTGCAGTTTTGTTCATGGCACAGAGTAGGATTATTCTGCTGGCGATTTCGGTAACAACTCCTGTGTCCCTGGGGTCGTCAGATAGAACGGTCGTCAGAGAATTGATACACGATATGAGTGCGTCCTCGTTCTTGTGCAAGTAGTCATTTGCAGCTAATGCATAGATCGGCTGGGACGGATAGAAGCTAAATTGCCTGTGGGTGTTTGTATCAATGTAACCACAATGCGCCGCATGAGATGCCATCAGTACCGCATTTTGACGCGCATGATCGGAGAGAATAACTCCGATGGTCGGACCAAGTAAGGCAAGTGCTTGAGATTCAGTTATCTTGATAGGGTCACTCGGGTGAGAGTCAAGAAGTATCGTCAGGGCAAGCCGAGAAATCTTGCGAACAGCTCCAGCAGGGTCCAGCACACGGTAACCCTCTATCAACAGTCTGAAGTGTACACTGAAGAAAGGAACTCCATATTTACAAAGCCGCTCTGGTACAAACAGTTCGTCCCAGAATCTGGGTGGCTTAGGGGAGACCATCTGGTCAAACGAGCGTATTTGGTAAATTGGGGGGTACAGCTTGGATGGGGTCGCGCAGAGGCTAATAGGTCGGCTGGTTGACTGGTTTGCACCTCTCGGATTGAAATTGGCTACACAAGAATCTGTGTCGACTAGAATAGCGAAGACACCAGAAGTGTCTGGTAAATTTCTCAAGGCACGGTGGAAAAAGTGGGACCGCGGTTTTGCATCCGGATCTCTTTCATTGCTTGGTTTGTCAAATAAAGCCTTGGCTTCGTCGATCGCCAGCAATACCTTCAACGGAGAACGTTCTAGGATGCGAGTTTGACCAGCTTTTTGAGCTGTGAGTTCAAGCTGGTGGACGGGATCTGTCGTGAGGGCGGTTTGTTCGAATGCTGACTGGACGTTTGAGTAAAAATCCGTGTTGGTTGAAGTATGGTGCTTGTACCACTCTTGCAATACGTCTTTTGGAGCCTTACTTTCAGAAGCGTCTTCAAAGAATCGAATGACAACAGATAATATCGAAGTGGTGAGTCTAGTGTAGTACTTTTCAAGGTCTGCGGAGCGGGGCGTCTGGAGGAATTCGGTGGCAAGCTGGGATCGTTTGGGTTCCCCGTCGTCATCGTAGGGACGGAGGCAGATATGCACGACACAGATTTCATCTGCCAGCTCCATCACCAAGCGGGTTTTTCCGCACATCGTTGGCCCAATGAGAGATGTGCAGGGCGCCAAGTATTCGGCTTTCCGCCATGCTGTTGCGTGCTTGTTCAGGGTCAGGAGGGTCGGGGTGACGATTGTATCGTGTCCGTGATATTCTTCGCGGTATCCTTGTTGAAAAACGTCCATTTTAATCGATTTGAAGATGGGATGGTGGCGACTGGCGGTGGCGGTGGCGGTGAGTAAGCCTCTCAAACGGAGGCTCCCGGGGACCCCGCCCGGAGGCGAGCTTGTACACACCGGGGCGGATGGGGCGCCCCGAGGGCAATAGTGTTGCGCCCCCGGGACCCCGCAAACCGATGACCGCAACGGCGCTCAGTCATGTCCCAGGGCAAACTTGACAAAGTCCCTCGTACCCAGTTTGGTAGAGGGGCGCGGGCAGCGTGTGCAACCCGACTACCATTGGTAGAGGGACCTAACTTAACAAAGTCCCTCCTCTGCGGGGCTGAGTGGGTAGAAGAGTGCCCCCGACCGCAGGGAGGGACTTAGACCTTATGTGGGGGTGCTCGCCTGAGAGCATCGGGCGGAAATCTGGTTCAACTTTGAGAGGATGTAGCTCGCTCGTTTTCGCAATTGAGTGGTATTTTGAACCTCCAGTTTATGGCGAAGGCGAAGTGAGTTGAATGTATTTGTGATATTTTGAGAATTACCTCGATAATCTGAGCTTATTATTGACATTGTTCTCATTATATTCTTCAGACGACAGGACCAAAGCTATTCTATCAATGTAAATGGTGTACTAAATTATAAAAAAGGGGGAAAGATACTTGCTCTAACCTTGTGAAGCATCGAGATGGAGACTTGGGGCGGATGCCTTGCAGAGGTAGGAAAGATGCAATCAATGACAGAGCAAACTTGCCGGTTACGGTGAAAGACAAGGAGGCTGCAAAGTTGAAAGCTTCTCCAGCAAGCAAGTTTCTACTAGGTGGCTTGTTTGACAACAGGAGCCTCAACCAACTTCTTGTCATGTGGATCGTTCAGTCTTCTCTTCCTTGGACCCGAATCCAGGATTTTCTGCTTGGAGTGGCTTTCAACTACGCTCGGCAGGGAATCAGGATCTATTCTTGCACCTGGGCCACAACCAAAGCTCATTGTCTGTACATCAGCTTGCAGGAGAAGGTTTTGAATACCCTGAGAGTCAGTCATTTATTTGTTTTTTCTCTCTTAAATTGCAATGACCAGAAGCTGACCTGATTTGTCAAAACTAGTTAAACAAATCTAAAATAACACTCATCCATGATGTATTGACGACAAAAGGTAATCACCATGCGTTCATGGCGATAGCCGCGGCCTACATCTCCAATGACTGGATATTTAAGTTATGCCACATGGGCATGAAGTATATTTCTTGGACTCACAAGGGTAAGTACCTTGCAGTGCCCTTTGCAAACATCATTACCAAATCATCTCTTCATGAGAAGATAAGTCTTTTTGATGGATTTTTCCATTACCACTTTCCTATCCGCATGAATGCCTTCATAACTGATGAAAATAATCTAACATGTTCTTGCTCAGACTACAGATTCTGGTCCAAATAACGGCACGATGACTTCCGAGGTTGACTGGCTAGTTGGGAAAAAAACATGCTTCAATCTGAACCTTTCCCAAAATCACATCAAGTGTTTCTGCCACAAAGTGGCCTTAATTCTCAGTGCGGGACTCAAGGAGATCAAAATGGTTTTGGAAGGTTTGACTTGAGATAAGGAAAGCACTCTAGGCTTTGTACCTGAGCTTACATCAATAGCAGAAGAATCCAAAGATCAAAACAATTCAAGCAAGCAACCTGCAACATTTGAATCTTTTGATGAGCCCATAGAATCTAGCAGTGATGAGTCTGAAATAGCACCCGTTCACATAGAAGCAGAAAGCAACCCAGCGGCCAAACGTAAAAAACCAAACATGATCTCTTCAGTATTGAAAAAGGTGGTTTTTTTGTTATTGTCATGGTAATACTCCAATGCAAATGAGCTCTGAACTTGATTTTTTTTTCTGTCACTAAAACACAGGTCAATTATGTGATTCAGCAGATCACTTCTTCAGCAGCTAGACGTTCTGAATTCAATATCTGGGCCAAAAAACTTGAATACAACAGTCCAAGCCTCATTGCTGGATACAGAATACATTGGAATATCAAGTGGCAAAGCCGGGACCGCGCATATCAGGCTCAAACCATCATCAACAAACTCATTGAAAATGAAAAAGACCGCCAAGAACATGATGGCGGGAAAAATTTCTACCAAGAGTATGTGATATATTGGGGTGACTGGGAAATTGTGAAGAAGCTGAATGATATTCTTGGTGTAAGTTTGCTATCAACCTGGCTAATCTTGATGTTTCTTTGTTGACCAAGTCAATTTTACTAGGAATTCTACTTCATAACAAAGAAGATGGAGGGAGATTGTTCCTCTGCCTGTCCAATGATTGCCAAGTACCTGAACATAATCAACTTCCTCAGATCACGAATTGAATCAACAACGGAAGTTGAATTCCGAACTATGATGCGTAAGATGGTACTGAAGACCAAGACATATCTTGACGAGGCATTGGATTGCAATGCTATACTCCTTGCAACCATCTTAAACCCAGCATATCTTTTATCAATATTCAAGGCCTTGTTCAAGGAACACCATACTTACACCAAATGATTACTTCAATCTGAATACCATGAAAAAAAGAAAGACCAAGATGCATATCAAAGCTCAAAAGATAAATCTCCGCTGTTTGAACATCAACCACCATCAAAACACCATTGCCAGGCTCTTGATGACTCTGACTTTTTCCCTGAAACAAACAAAGCCCCGATTGCCAAAGAACTCGTGGATTACATTGGAGGTAAATACAAGTTGCCTGCAGAAAAAGCAGACGAAGCCTTGAACTGGTGGCAGGTATGTTGTGCATTCTCCTTTTTATATCATTGACCTATAGAAATAATGCATTGAAGTGGTTTGAATTGATTCCAGGACCATTGGGCGGAGTTCCCAGTCTTGGCCACAATTGCCTGGGATTACTTGGCTTGTTGTGCAACCTTGGCAAGCGTGGAACATTGTTTCTCTGCTGCAGCTGATGTGTGTGGATGGGATCAAGGCAGCCTATCCGCTAGAACAATTGAACAATGTGTTAGCTCAAATCAGTGGCTACGGGCCGGGCAATTCTTCTTCTTGAGCAAGAATGTTTTGTGCTGGGTTCATCTCTGAGACTGTATCCAAATCTGCTTCAAATCCAGACTGTCTACTAGCAATGTTGCTAGCCAAGGGGGAAAGCTTGAGCCGATTAGAGTTGAGATGCTGATTCAGTGTTAGCAACGGTGAAAAAAATACAATACATGTACCTGTATCTGCCTGTATTTGTATCTGTTTTGCACCCAATACTATTTATTTGTATTGTATTCAAAGACCAATACTATACAAATGTATTCAAACTTTGGTATATTGTTGCAAAGACAGCCCAATACAGGATACTGTATTTTTATTTTTTTTGATAGTTTTTCTGTATACAGTCCACAGTGGCCAAAAACAAGAAAATCAAGTTTCAATACTTTATTGATACAATACTATGGTATTGTATCTTCAGGAAGATACAATACATTTGCATTTACAATTTTGTATTTTTAAAAAGATACAATACACAAGTATCTGAAGATACTGTATTGTATAGTATCTGTTTCACCGTTGGTGTTAGGGATTTGGGGTGTCTGGAGCCAACAGTGCAACAAATACTATACATGTATTTGTATATGGCATGTATTGTATTGTCTTGTATAGCATATAAATTGTATTTGTATTGTATTTTTTATCCAATACAATACAATGTATTTTTTGCATAATGTATTGCCCTCCCCAAATGTAATATTTTGTGGATTGGCACAGTCAATACGTTTTTTTTGGAATGTATTGTATTGTATTGGGTGACCAATGCAATACAAATACACCAAGACATTTTGTATTCAAAAATAAATACAATACAATGTATATGCCTATACAATACACGTGTTGCATTTGTTGCACCGTTGCTGGATCTCTGCGGCCAATAGACATTCCCTGTCGTGAGCTTATTCCAGATATTTCCAACATCCAGGGTTTACCTAGGAATTATTTCAACCACTAAAATCTAGGTTGAGGGGAGTTTGGCTGCTGAACATTTTATTTTTCTCTCTTTAGCCTACCTGATATTTTAGCTGTAGGGTTTTCACATCTTTCAAGGCCATTTATCTGATATGTTGTCCTTGGCAGAATGTCATCTGCGGTGAGGGGTGTTGTACATACAAATGTTAGATGTCACTACTAAGTTTGGGGGCAGTACAGGCATAATCAACCCAAGAACAAAGGACATGAGAAATACAAAGCACACGGGCTACGGAAGCAAAAGGGATGGAATAATAATCTGACTACTCAGTGTGATCGAACAAATGCGGAAGCAACCGGATCAGGTCTCGCGGTTGGGGGAAAGAATCAGGGTGATTGAGGTTGAATTCAGAAATAATGAGGGTATCAGAGAGAGCAGTCGAAGACGCTCATTAACCAGTCGGAGCAAAGATTTTCCGAGAGCGAGTCGGTCGCTCGTTGATTGCCACTCAAATCGTCGTTCTGATTAGAATGAGGAGAGCCTAGTGAGAATTGAAATCTAGGGATAGGGCAGCCCGTTATACAAGCTAACCTCCGTCAGAATATCCCCCAAGAACTCGTCCGCGAAGATCGAGTAGCAGCGTTGAGGCCCGAGAGAGGTCGAATGCCATGTTGCGCGAGCCGATCAGGAAAATATGTCAGTCTGTTGAAGTCGCATATATAGGAGAGGAGCAGAGCTTCATTGTGTTGGTGATGATTGATGGCTCGAAAGATCGATGATAGCGGCCACTTCAGACGCCGTCGAGGGTTTAGAGATGATCAAATTGAACGTCGACCCGATGCCGGGATCCATCCTACGTAGGTTCCCCGATCTATTACCAATAGGATCTATGGTTAGTCAGTAACTGACATCAAAAGAGTAACAATGGTGAAGAGGGGCTGACCTCGGTGATCGAGATGACAAGAACTGGTCCATCTCATTATTCGTTAGTTCGTTCTGGATTCACAAGATAAAAGCTGCAACCAGACAATCAGTCCCGCTATAATCAAGCACAAGAATATATTTTTCCTTGAGACAGGGAGGGAGGAAAGAGAGAGGCGCATAGCGTACAGTGTTCGCCCCGGATGAGGATGTGAGCGAAGTCAGTCCAGTTCGTTTGCTTTGGTTCTTCGAGTCGATCGCTGCTAGGACAGGCGGATAGAAGTTGTCCCCGTCGAGCTCTGAAGGCATCAAAGCTAGGAATACGACCAGCGGTAAGCTGGAGATACTCAAGAAGTAGATCTTGGAGAAAACCCTCAGAGGCCATCACCGATCACGGGATGGCCTGACATCATCATCGGGCCGGCAGATCTCCAAGCCGACGCAGTAACCGCAGCAACATCTGGCCCGCTGGAGTCGAGCTTCAAGCTTCATCAAAATTCCAACCGCATACAAAAACTTCCGATGGTCTTGAAGGTGATATCCTTGTCAATCTGGTCATTGTCTTCATCATTCGGCTGCTCCAAGAGGTTGATTCAGAGTAAACATATCACTCGGTAGAATCACCCTTGATCGCATATTCATCAGGTTCCGAGACCAGAAAATCGGATATTGAACCGATAGGTCTAAACTCAAACAGTTGGCAGCAGATCAAAGACACTCCTTCCTGAACACGAATCATCTGGTCTTCCATACCAATCCGAGCCATGCGTGCTAATATTCAGCATATACTGGCCATAACACGATGACCGCTTCTAGTGTCTTTCATAGCCGGATATTGAAACCAAAACAGAAAAGAGTACTCATAGCAAGCAGATATGAGCTGCTAATTCAAATGAGATGGATGTGGGATGTGATTCCCGCAGAGCGAGGAAATCACCTCCAAGGTTGAGGTCTGGGAGGTATGTATCATTCCAGTTGACCTGTCAACCTCTCTCGACTGTCTGCACTGCACATGAAGAAGGGGCATGTTAATGTGAGAAAGCTTGAGTGGTCATGAATCAAGGAAACTCGATGGCTAACCTAAAGGGATCTATCACTGAGCATGGGCAATTGCTCATGAAATCAAAGGATATACCCTTTTGCTAAGGGATTAATCCTTGCGCTAACTTGTATGATTGCAAATGAACACCGTCGACGATCACGCGATGACTGGATCATTGTGGGGTAGAAACATGAGAGTCAGCAAGGGAGTCTGTCAAGCATATTGTTTGTCTGATAACTGTGCCACTACATACCTCATGGTCACTCGCCTCGTCAGTTGACAAGAGAGAAATATCAAATATTGTGGTGGTACATGAAACCTTTCATGTTGATAGGAGGCGAGTGCAGCTCTTTGGTGTAGCTCAGCGGATAGGACTGCGCACCTGGTGAGAAGACTATCTTGTCAAGCTCAACGCTGATTCAAAGAAGATTTGACAAAGTTAGCTACCATATTCCGTTTCAGACAAAGAAGAAAAAGACTAGCTCACCTATGCCATCCTATCGATCAAATGTGTGGATATAGCATAAGACATTACTAGCTGTGTTTGTCTGTGAGTGCCTCACCTTATAAGGTGGTCGGACAATCCAATTCGAAGATCAAGAACAAATTATCAAATTGAGCATTGATTGATGTATACTTGGTTGGATAAAACCAACTGGAGCAAGGAACTCCAGCTCTAGGGGATAAATATCCCAACGTGAGCTATCAGGCAATCTCAATGATCAACAATTGGGATGATTGGAGGGATCAAAATGCTTGAAGAAATAGTCAAAGGAATCATGAGCATCAAATGTTCTCTGAATCAGACGCGTGAAAATGGAAGGCTACAGGTCACTCTGTAGGGTTGGCCGGTAATGATACTTTGATCTTTGGTCCCATTGTTTGCGGATGCCAAAACGCATTGCTTGAGTGAGGGCCAGGTGCGACGCAGTGAGAGAATCCTCGGCAAAAGGGCTAAAGGAAGAAATTGGTCAAAAAAGAAAGAGTGTATATTGAGCGCTTGGAGTGTGAGCTGTGCGATTTAATCAAGCGTGAATTGAGTGGTTGTCCCATGGTTCAAAATGAACGGAATGTGAATACATAATCCTGACTATGCGGAGAACATGGGCAATGAAGGTGATTAATGCAAAGAGTAGTGGTCTGCTGGAAGAGGTGATGAAGGGAGGAATCTGGAATGGAAAGTGGAGTGGAGCTGATGGGGAACAATTTTGACCGGGATGGAGGTCCTTTTTAAGTCTACCCAAGTTCGAAAAAAAGAACAACTCATGTCTTTGGGGCATCACTGTGGTAGTACTGCCCCAACAAAACCCGACCAATCATGACGCGCTGTTGGATATAGAACGCTAAGCTACACTCAGGGAACAAACGCGGTGCTGTTTGTTTGTCCATTTTAATATTATGTGAGTCTACGCTCTATGTTAATACCTACCACCGAGCCATAGAATGGGTTATAAACTCTCCTTAAGCCATTAAAGGTTTGCTGAACTTCAAGTGGATTGTAACTATTTTTCTCTGGGGCTACATCGTCACGCCAATGTTTAGCTTTATTAATCCGACTCTAACGCCCTGCTTGTTAGGGGCGCAGATGAAGCAATCGACTAAGTCAAATCAAGCACCGAGGAGATGGTTCGTCCTCTTGTTCCCAAATTCATCATCAACCCTATCCACTTTAGGCTCTTGAGGCAAAAAATGTGCAAATGTGTCGTGAGCCTTCGGACCGTATCTTATCTGCTTGGATTACTATGTGGTCTGGAAGGAATCAGCAAGTCGGCGTACGCTCTGATACGGTAAAATCCTCCAAGCCCGTGAGCAGGGCTGACAGTAATATATCTATTATCTTAGTTCAATATGTAGTGTACACTGCAAGAGCCGCTCAGCCGAAACGAGACAAGTCAGTCTTTTTTTTAACCACTTCACTCTCTCCCAAGCTACGTAACCAGAAGTTCAAGCGTGATTTTCAGCGCCAGATAGCCCTTTCTCTATTTTGACCATACAATGTGAGTGAATGTAATACAAACCTTGGATAATTTGAAGCTGGAGGGGGATGTATAATAGTCCTTCCAGTTCCGTTGCGCATTACCCGGTAATACGCCCGCACGGGGGACGTGAGGTGCTGAAGTTCTACTTATGGGGAACGGTCATGGCCGGATCCCATGATTACAGTTGCAATTTGCACAATGGCGCGATTCTAAAATGTCCAAAGAATTGTAGACCTGATATGGGCGGCGAGACACTTGGCGGCCTCAAAAAATTTCGCTCACCGGTCCCTTGTTCATGCATATCTGTTTAGCCAGCCGCAGCCTTTCGTAAGAGACCCTGCACTGTTAGTAGACCGCTCAGCTCATAGCTTTGAGTAAGTCCATGAGCTTGTAAAGTACGTAGCACAAGTCCTGACACAGCGTCCGACTGGAACGCCATCCTAGATAGCACAAGCATTGGGTGAAAGAGCAGCCTGAGTGTGCCAGCTCAATGCGTAAAGATTACTAACAACGGAACCATACTAGCAAATTTTACTTTACCCTTAGAATGGGAGTAGCACGGGATTTCCGGGTTCCAGTTCACTGGCTATTTCATTAGTAATAGTATCACGTTGTCTGTATTACCAAATTTTTCCAACACAAATTATCAACTACCCCTATCAATCTTTTCCACAAAAGTTGTGATTATCTAGTCAATCCAAAATTAATATGTTCTTGCTCTAGCCTCTAGAAATCTCTTTCAAATTTAAATTTAAAGATGGTTTGAACCCAAGGCTTGAATTTTGTGGCAGAATAAATCAGATAAGCAGGGCAGAACATTTCCACCAGAGATCAGTGTTGGTGAAACATGATGATGTCTGCCTGCTGTACACAATCTTGACTAGACTCTGCTTAAAATTGCATGGGAATCTGGAGATGTGTAACAGTCCCGCTCAGCTCATCAGCTGGGCAAAATTTATTTTTACACATGTAACTATTATGAGGCAACTACGGCGCTAAACTACGGCTAAGTTTAGCTTTAGCAATTTCAGGAAGCTAAACTGCATTTGGAATGAAAGCATTGTAGTGAGCGCCACAATACACTACCTGCTAAGTGTAGTGCTGTTCAGCTAGCGCTAACGCTAACAGCTGGGATTATTAGCGGGGACTATTAAGCTAATTTATTAGAGGTGCTAATTACTTTTAGCATAATAGTTGCACCTTTGCCCCAATCATCTCTTAACCCCCAATTCCCCTAACAGGCTAGGAGTATATTTGTAAGCTTAAAAAAATTTGGTCTAAAATTACCCCAGATACAGTGTTGGCATTGTATTGGGTACCCAATACAATACATCTGTAATCAAATATTTGTATCATGTAATTAATACTTTGTAACTGTATTGTATTGGACCACCAATACAATACAAGTGATCTTAAATTACATGTAATGGTCAGAGATTACAATACAGTTACAGGCCAATAAATTACGTGTAACATAATTGTTTCACCTTTGCTAGTAGACACGTGTACAATATGGCATAACTCTAACTAGTGAGATGAACAGAGTTATGTGATTGTTGAGTTTGTCATCTTGGTCACCGTAACTCCCAACACATATGTACAAGCCAATTGCCGTCTTGAAGAACAATCCCAAGCCATGTTGGTATTGGCGGAGTTTGGATGACCCTAGGTCTGACCGGACAACAGATACCTGGGAGCTGAATGTCCCTCAACTGAATCTGGTGAGACTGCACCGCATGCTGCTACCCACCCCCAGTGCTCAAACGCTAAACATGCCAATACTAATGGTGGGCCAGCTACGCTAACCCTAGCTTTAGCTTGGAGTAGCGTAGCGGAATTCCGCTAACTTTTAGCGTAGCATTAGCGGAATTGCGCCGTCTCCGCGCTAACGCTACGCGCACAAGGTGCGCAGCTAATTTAGCTGTTAGCGTAGCGTTAGTGCAGATACGAGCAATTGCGCTAACGCTACACACAGAGGGCGCCAAAAAGCGCGCGCTACGCTGCGCTACAGCGCTTTTAGCGGAGAAAAGGCCGTTGGCGCGCTATTAGCGCAGCGTAGCGGCACTAATAGCGCGCCAATGCTATTCAAAATTGGCGGGCGCGTTTTGCCACTACGCTAACGCGTAGCGGCCCACCGTTTCCGATACCAGCAATACCGTATTGGGTATTTATTGGTTTTGTCCCCCAATCCCAATACACAAAAATCAGATTGAGTGTATTGAATTTGTATTGGCCACTCCAATACTCAAAATAACAAGATCAAGTATTGGATTGGTTTTCAGATCCAATCCCAATACACAGTATTGGACCAAAAAATGATCTGATGTTGATAAATCCCAATACATACATGTATTGGATTGGTTTCACCCTTGCTTTGAGCTGTCCTGTCCCCCTTTTGCCCTTCACAACCTCTGATTTCAAACCCCTGTGACATTCACACCCCCTGGAACCCCAATATTGGGGGCTATGCCCTTGTGATAGACGATGTAACATCAGTGTCAAAATAGTATAAGTATCAAATCCAATGCTGGATCTGATGATTCTAGAAAGCATTTTCGAGGGTTATCTCAGAGTTCATCTCCCAAGAAACACGATAAATTTCAAGCAAAAAAACATTCAGGAGATTTGAGAGGTAATGTATCAATGAGGTCACAGGGGAACTCTTGTACTGATCCTGCAATGATACGCCCACCCCACCGATGCATTCGCTTAGGGGTTTATCTTGAGACCTCCACTCGATTTGTGGGGCTACCAAGAGAAATCAAACAAGAAATCAATTCAAGCCTGGTGCCGACTTTTCTGGAGGAAGGGCTGATGATCCCCATACTGCCGGCTGGATCTGCGGAAGGGCTGATGATCATTCCCTGCTGCCCAGTGCCAGCTGGACTCACCTGGCCTCTCAAGGTCGGCTACGTGGTATCAAGTTGAAAGATATATATTATCTTCTTCTCTCCATGGGTTCCTCAACCGCACAACATAAGTTTAGTTTTTGTTTTTCTCCCAAGGATGGCCTCCAGATTGCTTCGACTGGCACAGGTCCAGTCCCGCTGCATGGGTCCGCAGTCACCCCGGCTCGTTGCTTTATGCGCCCGCAGCACAGCCCCGCAGGACACCCTCTTAATCCACCGACGACACTCTGCTGCTGCCCTTCGCAAGTCCATCTTCGACCCATTCCATCTGCTGGCCGCGGAACTCCGCCAAGTCAAGGAAAACGTGCAAGCTCTTGTGGACTCGGCTGATCCGGACCTCGCCTCGATCGCCAAATACTACTTCGCCTCGGCGCGTCAGGGGAAACATCTCCGCCCGCTTCTCATCCTCTTGATCTCCCAAGCCACCGCCAGCCCACCACCAAGCGATTACCAGCCCCCTCAATTCAACCAACCCATCTCTCGCCCTGACATCCTCGACGATGACAATCCCACCCATCCGACCTCATCTGAGCCGGTCGACCAACACACCCTTATCCTACCTGCCCAGCGCAGACTGGCGGAGATAACCGAGCTGCTCCATGTGGCGTCTCTTTTGCACGACGACGTAATTGATGAAGCTGAGACGCGACGGGGACAGCCCTCTGCGCCACTGAAATTTGGCAAGAAAAAGGCCGTCCTGGCAGGCGATTTCCTGCTCGGCCGGGCCTCAATAGCCGCTGCTCGACTCAGAAACTATGAAGTGAACGCATTGGTCGCAAGCACTCACACCGACATCATCCAAGGCGAACTCGTCCAGCTTGCTGCTGTCCTCAATCACCCCTCCGAATCCCTTTCCCCTTCACCCCCACCATCATCAGCCCTCAAATCTAACAGCTTTCCAACCGCTTCTCGCTTCGATCATCGTCTGTTCGACTTTTACCAGCGCAGAAACTACCTCAAGGCCGCCGCCTATATCGCTAAATTCTGCCAAGCTGCTGTCATTTTGTCGCCCTCAGCAAGTCAGGAGCCAGCCCTAGTTAAAGCAAGTTTTGAATTCGGAAAACATTTGGGTCTGGCTTTCCAAGTTCAGTCCCATAATTATTCCTCCCCCCTCGTCCATGTTTCTTCGTTAGATGTTTATCACGATTCTTCTGCCGCAGGTCGTCGATGATGCATTAAATTGCACGAGCTCTGCAGAATCGTTTGGCAAGGCCGGCGACTTCTCTGATCTTAAGACTGGAGTCATCACTGCTCCCGGTCTGTTTGCCTGGAAAAAATTCGACTCGGAGTTCGGAGAACTGTTCGACAGAAAATTTTCCTGCGATGGAGACCTTGATCTAGTTAAGTCCAACGCTTACTATCTCTTCAACAACAACTATCCACCGGTCAGTTGCCCAGAAAATTAACATTCCGTTCTTCTTTTTTGTGAATGTAGGCTAAAAAGATGATTGAAGAGTCTGATGCAATCAACCAATCGTATCAATTAGCCAGCCATCACATTGATATCAGTAGATCACAATTGTCCCATTTCAAGGACTCGCCAGCCAAGCAAGGGTTGAATGAAATATGCAACATAGTGCTTACAAGGAGTTATTGACTGTACAGTTGTCATCATCTTGTCCCTACATGTAAACCTGGTATATCTTTGGTACATCAATCAAATTGGCTGATGTGATTGATCACAGACTCTCTGCTCAGAAATAGTGAAATGTAATTTAGAGACTTCTCCTTGGCTTTTTTAAGCAGATCTATGTTGAGCTGACTTGTAATTTCTTGCTGGAAATTGAAGGGAGTATGAACACCATCCTGCAACGGGAATAGCTCAAATCTGGTAAGACATCTACTTCTGGTGCCAACAAAAAGGTTCTGAAAACATTTCCGTCAGAGAAGGAACGCTATTGCCACCAAAGTTTGGTTTTTGATATCAGTTGTGCAGCTTTCAGGCCAAATTTCAAAAAGCTGGTCATCTAAGTATATTAAATCCACACTTTCATGGAAATTTAGATCAAGGGTTTCCCCTGTAGTTTTCCCAAATAAGCCTAGGAATCAGGCCTAATTTCCAGATTTTTGCCCGCTGGATTTGTCAGGTAGAAGTATGTTTGACTTGTTACCATAAAAAATTGATTTAAATTCCCCAAACATATATGCCTTGGACTGGCCCCCCAATCAGTGAAACCCAGATGAAAAGGGGCCAGGATCAACCCCCTTGGGCCTGTTGCAAATGCAAGGGGACGGAGGGGGGGCAAAAAAGTGCCACTTGGTCACCTGCAAGTGCAGAGTGACGGCAGGCCTTGATGCCACCTGCGCAAATGCAACCAGGGGTGAAATGCTGAATTCTTAGCCCCTCAAGCCTATTGCAAGTGCAATGGCAGACAGGACGAGATGGTTTTTCCACCTGCCCAAATGCAACAGGGGGGAAAACATTATTTTCTTGGCCTTTCTAGCCTATTGCAAATGCAATGGCGGAGAGGAAAAGGATGAGCTCATCTCAACCTGTGTAAATGTGACAGGGGATCTGGGCTGGTGGCAAAAAATTGTTTTGGGAGGAAGCTGCCTCATATATCCTTTTGAAGGCGCATCAGACCCCCCTTCCCAAAAGTCAAGCCTCACAATCCCTGTCTGTTTTAGGTGCCCTATCTTCCGTTAATGCTTGGTTTGGGTTATTTGGTATAATGTTTCAGTGAGTGTAAATTTCCAACATTTCCCTAGCTGTCAATTTGCACCAACACCATTCAGTAATACAAGTTGTTACAGCTTACCATTTCATCCTTGCGCCAAGGAGACAAATATGAAAACAAAGCCAGCTTGGAAATGAGGGTCAGTACAGCTTCTAAATCTTACCATCCTCCCTTGCGCAAAGGACCACCTTTGAATCCAGTGTGCGCAAAGAACTAACTTTGAATCCATGACAGGCACGTTGAGGGACTCCTGTCCGTGCTAGGCAGTGGCAGTTGTCTGAGGGGAAAGTGCTGAGTAGCTGCCCTTGGGTGAAGGTCCAGAAAAGTGAGCAGAAAAAGGGAATCAAGGATAGCTTAGTTGGTGGGGGTGATTTTGAGAGGTTAACCTGGGTTTTGGATCCTTGGCTGTGGTTGTTTTGTTTGGGTGATGGGGGAAAGTTTCACTTGGATACAGAAATGGCATGAAGAACAGGTTGGGAGTGATCACAAAGAAAAAAAATACTTGGAGCTCAGAGCTCTGAATATATGATCAGTAGGATTTGGTGATGGACTGTATTCTAGGGATCAAAATGCCATGCCGCTCCCCTCCTCCAATTTTGGTGAACTTGGACTCAGGGAGGTGACCTGTCACATATATTTCATCACATGCTCTGCGCATGTAGCCCATGCACACACACAACAGAGAAAGCAAGAGAAGAAAAAAAAAATAAACAAAAGGACAGCAGAAAAACATGAAAACTCAGAACCTGAACAGAAGAGGACACAAGACTTGAAAAAATGAGAAGTAAACTTTCTGGCCTCTGCTCCCTACTGTGTTTGTTTTTTCCTGCCCTGTTTTTCTTTTCAGTCTCTTTGTTCCACTTCTCATTTTTTTTAAGTCTGGTGTCTTCTTCTGTTTCTCAGAAAGGAGATATTAAAACTGGAATAAACCCACAGCAGGTGCTGTGTTAGGAAAAAGAAAGGTGAAAGGAATGGGGGTGGAAAAGAAGATTTGAAAGAAGGGGGGAAAAGACTTTGAAGAGGGGAGGATTTGAGGCTGAGAAGGGGATGGAGGAAGTTCTTCAGGATGCAATTTTGAATATCTTGAGGACTTGAGGATGGATTAAAATCTTGAGGTTTGATTGTAGAGCTTGAAAATTGCTGGGAATCCTGCTGATCTTGCAGGCAGCGGTGGCTGAACTACTTCTGACTAGCTGACCACAAAAAGGGCCACCACAACATTGAGCAGGATTGCAAGAGTTTCAGTGCTCCACCCTCAATTGCTGTCTTTGGAATTGTTCATTGTTTTAGCTTACAGGAACTCCACTTACCTTACTCAATGGTCTCATCTCGCGGGAGCCTCATGTTCCCCTATCCGCCGAACTTGGCACCCCCATTCAGTGATGTAACTTACTCCAATAATTAATCACAGGTAGTGGACTCTTTCGAAAGGGGTGCCCCCCTGTATTCTAAACATTCCCTGCCTCTCTTGTCCTTTTGGTCCTTCCCTCTTTTACGTGATACTCAACCCCTCTCTGATTGTTGAACACAGAAGAGGTATGACTGATAAAATCAAATCCCAGGATACAACATTATGCGCCGGGGTCCATTCAAAAACAGGACCACTTGTTGTGGGCATTCATGGGCCATTTTTCAGTACAGTTGATGTTGTCTTGCAATCAGAATTGCCCTTCATCCGCTTCACCAATTATGAATGCTGAGAACCATGATCTTGGTGGTCAACCAATTGCCGCAAGACCTAGCCGGGGGATCCACAAGATGACTGTCAAGCATTTGGGCAAGGTTTTTCTTGAACTTCACCTTTATTCTTCTATTCAAGGTTATACTGAGGTTTGAGTAGAGATGGCACTTTTGCACCCGGGTACCCGCTGGTATGTTTGGCCAATTCCTGACATCCGCATCCGCATCCACACTTGTTGGCGGGTACCTGCCTGCCTGGGCGGGTACCCGCGCGGATATCCGCGGGTACCTGCCCCTGCCTCAGCGACTAGAAGCAATCCCTTCCGGTCGAAGAGGCCATATGGCTAATTTGGCGACCAGAAGGAAACCCTTCTGGTTGCAATATGACCTCTGCAACCAGGAGAATTTCTTTCTGGTTGCAGAGGTCGTGTAACTTCTGCGATCAGGATATTTACGCCTGGTTGCAGAGGTTGTGTAGCCTCTGCAACCAGGAGTTCAATTCTGGTCACCAAGGTTGTATAGTCTCTGCAACTAGGAGAAATCCCTCTTGGTCGCAGAGGATGTATAAACTCTGCAACCAGAAGGATTTCCTTCTGGTCGCTGAGGTTGTATAACCTCTCGTACCATCAAAGGATTTCCTTCTGGTCGCCGAGGTTGTATAACCTCTCGAACCAGAAGGACTTCCTTCTGGTCGCCGAGGTTGTATAACCTCTTGGACCAGAAGGACTTCCTTCTTGTCGCCGAGGTTGTACACGGCGGGGGTGCTTCCTGGCCCGCGCTTTTGTGGAGACGACGGGATCACCGGCTCTGTGAAATCCACGTGGATTTCACTGCTCCCCCCGTCGTCTCCACCCTCCCGTGGAAAATGGGTGGAGACGACGGGCTTTCCCGTCATCTCCACCCGCCTGTGATTTTCCCGTCATTCCGATGGGGAGAATCACGACAAATCCACGGCTCCCTCAGGGATCCCAGTGGAAACTGTCCTCGTGAGTTTCTTGTTTTTCTCAACAACAAGGAACCCACGGATGCCCTTGCATTGCCGGTGTTAGGGTTATTTCAGTGATATTGGCTGGCTTGTGTGCGTTTTGAGGACACTCAATGGCTCCCAAGGGAAGTGACGACTTTATCCCCAGCCCCGCCACCCCGCCCTCTGACCCTTCAGTCCCACTTCCTCACGGCCCCTGGAGGCTCACCTTCACACCGTTCTTCCCATCCCAACCCACACACACCCACCATGGCCGCCCCTCGCCCCTCCTCCTCCTGGGCCTCAGATGGATCCGGCGAGCGTGCGGGCAGAAAATAACAATTGAGTCGCCGACAAACGGCGCCGTCCTGCGTCCGGGGCAGTGGGCCGACATTGTCCTCAGCTACCGTGTGAGTCCCCCTTCTAGTGCCCCTGGCAGCTTGTTAAGGGCTGAGAGGACTGTCCGCAGCCACCACGCCGTCCGTTGTCAGTCTTAGAGTCAACTCAGCTGACCTAAAGTCTGCCTTTATCTACTTTTTACATATGAATTACTTCATATATTTTTCATCTTAAGAGATATCCTTGTTTTGACTTCATATTCTGTTTCCTCATGCAATTTTAACCCTAGTTACAACTTACCAATTCTTTGTAACTATACTCCTTCCCTGAGTTATTGAGTTGTGACGCGCATGCGCAGTTGTGACGTGTCAGCGCTACCAGGCGCGCCAAACCACATGTACATATGTAAATTACATAAGCAAACTGTGAAAATTTTCCTAGTCAGGATCCCCCTTGCCTGAGGCGGATCTACAGACTTCAGCACACCAGAACCACACCCCAGAGAACCCCAGGATCACCACCAAAGAGATTACCATACTCCCAGTATACCTACCGTCACAGGCGCCTAGGATATTGACAGTAAGTAACCTCTTTAACTGAACCTTGTTTATCTCAGAGGTACAACTCTGTGTCTTGTTTGATCTGCTCTTTTCTGCTGTCCTTTGCCTCATCTTGATCACAGGGCTGTCCCTTCATATCTGCTGGCCTTTGCCTCTTCTTAACAACAGGTCTGTCCCTTAGGTTTCCCTTTAAGAACCTTGACTATCCAGAAGGAAGCTAAAAAATTGTGGCTGTATTAAACTTATCTAATCCAGAGACCCTCCACGTTTCTTTGGTGAGAGGAGGCTGTAGCACTCTCTAGCACAGCTTGGCAGCACTCTCTGTAGAGTTAGCATTGCCTGTGGATGTGCATTCCCACCTGAATAATCTTGAATATCTGCTTATCTTGATCCTGCTCAGTTTCTCTTTCTCTTTCTCTCTCTCTCTTATATTTGTATTTTCTTTATCCAAAGAAATCCAAATATTTCCCCCCTTCTTTCTTGTGTCCTGTTGTCACTATAGAGACTCAGGCTCACATCCGTGCAGACCATCGCGCTCTCCCTTGGCCTCAAAGCCGCCGCCACCCAGGCCCTGGAAGCCGCCCTCAGCGACCTTGTGCTCAAGACCCTCTACACCAGCGACCTGCACATTGATCTGCGCGACTACAGCTACCGCTTCTCGCTTGTCCTCCCGCACCCAAAAGACCTCGCCGCCGGCGCCGCCTCCACCCTGTGCGCCACCAGCTCACCTCAACCAACCATCTGAACTCAAGCCAACTACCCCCACTTCCTGTGAAACAATTCAAGGCAGATGTCCAAGCCTCTTGTGAAGGCACTCGGCTCAAATTTCATCTGGTCAAGTACTACTTGGATGGGATTGGCGTAGGATGCAATACACTCCCCAGATCCAATCCCTGCTTACCTTTTAATGTTGATGTCATTGCAGCCGGAGGAGGGTTATATCGGCCACTTTGATTCACCCTGGTCAATCTAGTCAATCCCAACGACTACAAACACTCGGACAATTGCAACAACAGGATCTGCAAAGATGAGCAGGTGATCAAGTCGCTGGGTACAATTTGGATCACCGTCACAAGATGTATTGCCGTCCTTGAAAGAACGTCGCATGCCAATGACTTTGACAAAACTCAAACAACTAATCAGATGAACTTCTCCGAACGTTCCAAGAAGGCTTGTCTTGCTACTACCGCCGGCTTAGCCAATGAAAAAATCGACCACGAGCCGCTTCCTGAGATGGTACCCCAGCGGTCAACTGTATTAGAGAGCCCGTCAGGATGAGTAGTTCAGAGCAGCGCCACCGGTTCTGGCATCTTATCCTCTACAGCCATGTCCAACAACAGCTCAATGTCAATGCAATCCCAGGAACCTACTGACACCGCTGAAAAGGAAGACTAGAAAACAACTAATGCAATTCATTTCTGCATGTATTTCCTGATCATTTGTGCTCTCACACTCTTAACTTGTTTTCTTGTTGTTTTTCCCCACTACTTTTGTCTGGCATATTATTGTTTTTATTTTATTTTTACTTTGTTTATTTACATTCCACAGCTACTTGATATGCAATGCAGTTGTGGTACCACATTCTGCAATATTACCCGCAGTTTTGATCCGCTCCGCCCTCCCCCCCCCCCCCCCCCCCCCCCGGGTTACCTAACCAAACCACATCTTGTGGGCCCGACCCGGGCGTGGGTATTAAGGCGAATCCTCGGGGAGTCCACGGTTGAAGGACCCGTGATCCACCCGTGGGCCCAACCTTCACGTTGGGATCACAGGGAATCCATGGGGATTCCACGCGGAGCCAAAATCTGCCGTGGAATCCATGGGTGATCCTCCTGGTGGTGACCCCGTGATTCCCTGGACCTCCAGCCGCTGGTCCGACCTCTTGCGCGGCTACCACGTGGATTCCTTGTGGAATCCGCGTGATTTCCCCGTGGATGGACTCCCTGGGTGTATTGTTGAGTTTAAACTCGCACTTTGAGTTGATCTTTATGCATGTGGGTATGCATAATAGTACATGACAATCAATCGGAACTCTGCTCCCGAAACTTTCTGATCACCAACTCTCAACTCGCCAACAACTTTATTCTTCCCTCTTTCCGTCTATTCTTTCTTCCTCATTGTACATCTTACAAGTTGATCCAATATTATCACTCAATCATTATCATCAGCTCCGAAAATAATTGAAGACAATCTCCTTTGGGCCTGATTGAACAAATCAAATATCAACTCAACTATCAAAGACTCTAAGCTTAAGGAAGAGCTAGATCCAGTCTCCGGGCAGGCTGGTTTGTTGTGGTATTTCCTTGTGCTTCCGGTCATCAATTGTTGTCCTTGTTCAAGATTTTTAGATTTGTTTTGGTTCTTTCTTTTAGGTATTTCCTTTTATGTTATCTTATCTTTAAGTTCAAAAAACATATCTAACCGTTGTTTCTTATATCTTTACAAGTGTATTACTTTTTATTGAGTTCTTTACTATAATGTTACACAAAGTAATTTGACCTACCATTTTCACATGTATAACCTCTCGGACCAGAAGGACTTCCTTCTGGTCGCCAAGGTTGTATAACCTCTTGGACAAGGAGGATTTTTTCTTGCTTGCCGAAGCTGTATAACCTCTGCGACCAGGAGGATTTCCTTCTGGTCGCCGAGATACAGCCCTGGCCACTGGAAGGAATCCCCCCTGGTCAAAGAGGTTGTATGACCTCAGCAACTGGGAGGAGCTTTCTGGCTGCCAAGGTTGTACAACCTTGGCAACCGGAAGGGATTCGGCGGGTGTCTGCGGGTGTGCATTTAATTACCCGGGTACCTGCCGGCTTTTTCCCAGAATCTCAGACACCCACACCCGCACCCGCATCTGTTGGCGGTAGAGATGGCCTTGGGGTACCGGTTTGGGGGTACCTGGTACCACCTGGAGGGTACCCTCAGGTGCGCCGGCGCACCAGCCCAGAGGTACCAGGTGCGGTACCAGGTGCCTGCTTTGGGGGTAAAAAACTGAAGACACCCGGGTGTACCGCCGGTGTACCGTTGGCTAGGGAATGCCTTTGGGTACCCGCCGCACCTGCCAGGCGGTGCCGGATGCGGTGTTGGGTGTCAGCTTTTGGTGAAAAAACGGGTGCGTACCCGGGTACCCGCCTCCCGCAGCCGCGCAGCCAGCCAGACGGTGTGGTGGTCATACTGGTAGAGGCCCACAAGAGCATCAAAATCATCAAGTAAGCAAGATCAGCAATCTCACCAGCAAGACCCCAAGATTTTATCAAGGCGTATCAGGATCAAGAAACATCACATGTCTTCCTTCTTGTTGTTTTTGTCTGTTTTGTGTCTTTTTTTTGTTTCTCCATTTGTTTTCCTTCTGACCCACTTTACATCTTTTTATTTCTATATGCGCGCGTTGGAGGGGCCTTGTTATGCGGAGGGTTGGTTTAGTTTCTGTTTTGTTTCAGGTTGTTTTGTTTGGTTGGTTTGTTTCTCTCTCTTCCTCCCTCCTTTTTGTTGTTGCGCGCGTGTGCGCGCAGGTGTATGATGACTTGTCCACAGCATGTCACAACCCCGGAGTCTGAGTTCAGTTCAAACTCAGACAATGGGGCGGCATGGACTTCGTCTGAACCATAAAAAAGTTTATACACAGATCATCCATCGACCTCCAGAATTCCAAATCTAAAGTTTATTGATCCCATAGTTTTGCCGATATACTTGCGGAGCTTCTGAGTTCACCTTCTCAGCGCCGCGCCAATCCCTTTTCCAGATTCCCTCCCTTCAGATCACTTTTCCTGGCTCAGCTCGCTGGCTTCTCTCCTCAGATCCTTAACAACAAACCACCGCCGACGGGAATCTACCCCCCGTTGTCTCAAACCAAAAATCCCTCCCCCAAACTAAACGCTATCAACTCAAATCCCAGATCTCTCACTTTCCCCAGACCACCGTGAAGGCAGCGCACAGCGCACTTTCCCTTCAAGTGACTGCCAACGGCCCAGCACCGGTCGGAGTTCCACATTTGGTCCCCCGAGCCAGGATCAAACCAGCGACCTCAAGATTTACAGTCTCGTCTCTACGGGATTTCGAGACGCTTGGAGGTCATCAAACCTGCTTTTCCATTGAGCAACCATTTTATTCCTGTATTTTTTTTCTTTTTTTTTCTTTTGGTTTTTTTAGGGTTCAGCGGCGGAGGCGCAAGGGAGCAAAAGTAAGTCCTCCCCAGTTGTGCACCTCTAGGGTTCTACTACTCGTCGTATAAGCATTACATTCGCCACATACGTGAGCCGCTCAGACCGTGTTGTCACTCTTTAGGCTCTGGAGCATCTTCCTTTCTTTGCAATGGCCGACGCACCCGTAGGACCACCCGGTGGACGTATGGTCAAGATCAAGCCCCAGAAGAAGGGCCTTTGTTTTGATGGCTCCGAGGTGGAGCAGTTCCACGATTTCTACGAGTTGGCGGCGCGTCCGAGTACGACATGGCCCGTCAGCTTGGGTGTTTCGTCCAGGAAGGCAAGATTCTCATGATCCTTGCTACGTTGGAGGGGTATAAGCCCCCGGAGTGGCCTAAGTTGAAGGCAGCAATGATCGCTTATTGGGGCGACGTCGATAAGGCCCTGTTTACGCAGCGGGATTTGGACGCCCTCGTGGACCTGTGGGTAGCTAAGGGAGGCGTTTTGTCGGTCTCCAAGGATCAGGCGTTCCGCAAGTCCTGGGAGCCTATCCAGTCCTATCTGGTGCTAAAAAAACACATTGATTCTGAGGAGGAGCTGAGGAAGAAGTACTATCAAGCCTTTTCTTCGGTTTTTCAAGAACGGATCCAAGCGCAACTCATCAAGGAGAAGGCCATGGTGACGACTTTAGATAAGCGTTTTCGGCTTGCGTCCTTCCAGCTCCTCAAAGCCGCTGTTGCGACCGTGATGGAGACTCAGACCGCTTTGACTTTTGAGGATTCCTCTAGTAACTCTGAATGAGATGTGTGTTCTGGTTAGGATTGCCTGAGTGGCATGCAGAAACTGAGGATGGGAAAGGTCCTCCTTTTATAGTGAAATTTGAGGGATTTTTGCTGGTGGGGATCCTTGTGAGGGATTTTTGCTGGTGTGACCACCATACAGGTGTCCCTTTTCTCAGCCCTTGGCTAGTCCAGACAGCGCCAAGGCTGACACGGCACGCACCACAGAAGAACTGTGTGCGCATAGTGCTGCCCCAACACGCGCCGAAGGCAACGAGTGCGCGCGCATACGCAACTGTGTAGAATGCCTTTGAATGTCATACCCGGCTGGGTAACACTCACGAGTTGTCGTGCTTGAGTGAGCACAATCCACGCGCATGTTCCACGCGTGGATTTAGTTGTCAAGCTCGAGTGAGTACAATCCATGCACGCGTGGATGTAGTTCAATAAGAAGTGTCGAAGTGCGGCCTGTGTATTTTGGCTATAAGAGACCTGGGGCCTCCGCCCCACGAAAGGTCCACCAGATTATTATTAGATTACCAAGCCCGTCATCCTTGTTTGATACAAATGACCGGGGCTCTCATCTAGTTACATCTCACATTTCCCTATATCTTCGAATACTCCCTTCTCCTTGACTCCGTCTCCGCCTCCGAATCCCTTTCCCGCCTTCAACTCCGCAGTCCCCAACTTCCTCTTCTTCACGGTTCTTTCCGCTCGCTACCCTACTAGGTAAGCTTGAGCTTTGTGAACCTTCTTAGGTTCCGGTACGACTTAGCTCTACCAGCCCCTCCAACGGAGGCGCGGCTTTCTCCTCCCATATCCCGGTCGAGTCAAGCGTGTTTTCCTATTTAGGAATTCACATCCTGTTCATTTCCATTCAGGGCGTCGCCACTTTAGAGACGCGCCCTGACATTTGGGGGCCTCATTGGGAAATTTTTCCCAGACCCTACGAGTATCCATATACTGATACTCGTCCTTTTACATTGTTAGTTTCTTTGATAGAAACCCAGTTCGAAACCAACCTTTTTGCGTCGTTGAACAGTCGAAAACTGCCCATTGTCATTAGTAAGCCGCAGTCTCCGCTACGAACGCTCACCAAGGTGACGTTGCAACTGACAATCATCAATTTAGTGTTGACTCGTCAGACTTCCCTTCTTAATTTTTTCCAGTCCGAACGTAATCCAGCGGTTTCTGACCGCTCGACGAGAAGCTCGGCGCCTCCCGGGGTAATTAACAAACCAGGCCCAGCTGATCCGGCAGGTAGCCAGGCGAATAACGGTGTGGGCGATCTTTTCAATTGGCTTTTCCATCCCACAGGTGCCACAGCTCGCAACAGCACTCGCGCAGCTACCGCTCCAGCTCTAGAAGCTCCAATTCAGTTGCGCAACTCTGCGGCTTCGTCTACTGGTTCTAACTGGAACTCGGTTCTCCGGGCTAGCTCCGTCGTCCAGCGTCTCATAGACGACGTCCGTTCCAGGCCATCTCCAGGAGCCTCATCCGCAGCTATAGAACAACAGTTGGTCGGCGATAATCCTCGCGTTGGGTCCGATAACCTGAACCAAGAACGGCAGCGATCTGAGTCCGTTGCTAGCATAGATATCATCACCATCGGTGAAGGTTTGTCCAGTCCCATCCATCATGACTCCTCCCAAGAAAACCAGTAGTAAACACGTCTCTTGTGCATCCTCCACTAGGTCCTCCCAACCAGCCCTTGTTCCCCCGGGTGAATTTAAACGCGGCGGAAGTACGCTGAAACTGGAGCCCGACAACGGAGTTAGTATTCCAAACTCACCTCAGATACAAGCAGGCGTATCTGGAAGCCCTGGCGGGAGCGAACCAGGAAGCCATGGGAATCTTGCGGGACCAAGCAACGGGGACACACCAGACTCTGGAGCAGTTGATCGGCCGCGAAACCTTGCTGGTTCTAACCGAGGGTTGGACTCCTCCATCCACGCGCCCCAACCACCGGGCAGCGAGGTCGGCGAACCAACAAAACCGCGGCCGAAACCGCCATCAAGCCTATGCACGCCCCAACCGAGAAGCAATTCCACCGGGAGCGCCCCAGCCAACCCAAGCCCACGGAAATCGTCCGAGCCGAATGCGGGGTCGTCAGAACTACAAGGCGTCAATCTACGCGGAGTTGTTCTGCATGGGCAGGACGATCCAGGGAGGCTATCAGGCCATCAATCAGTCACGCTCCAGGAACCAAGGGCACAACAACTGACCTTATTAGAGGTGAGCAGTGTGTTGAACCACATGTTCAAGGAGCTGGAAAAGATTATTGACTGTAATTCTCGTCTCATAAAGGATCACATTGATATGTCTTCGACGTCCCTCTCGAAGTCCTTGCTCAAAGACATCTCTTCCCCTATCTCAAATAATGTCCAGATTGTGAAAGATGTTGTCAATGAGCAGTTTAAGGCTGTTAAATTCTCCCTTACAGGAATACATACTACTAGTAATTCCATATCGTCCAGTTCTACTTATATGACAGAAGTGCTTGATTGTCTGGCGGCAAAGATCCGCGCCATTGAGGATATTGTGAGAACTACGCGCCCAGATGACCCCAAGAAAGGCGAAAATGACTTGGGAAATTTTGTCCAGACAGCTCTTGACACCGCTGTAGCTCAAGTAATCAGTGGATTGCCTGATAACAGCAAGGTAATACAAGTGATACAGGAGGTCAGCGCCCGCTTGTCCTCTGTGGCTGATCAGAACAGGGCAATACTGCGCGAGATCGAATTCTCTAGGGAAACGGCCGTTCCGGATGACATGTTATCCAACCTGTCCGCTATAATGTCAGCCCATATTGATAAGAAGTTCGCCGAATTAAAGCTCGTGGGGAGTCTTACTGCTACCATGCCATCCCCGCACATCCCTTCGGGTGCCTCCAGCGTTAGTGCGGAGGTTGAGCAAAAACTGGAGGAGCAGAGCGAGAATCAGCGCGCTGATTTTCTTAAGCTTAGTGACAAAATTGACCGTATGATGAGTCAATATCGTTCAGAAGGGGCTCGGCTTAGGGAAGAAATAGCCGCGCTTACCGACTCGGTCACTAAACTACGCCAGTCTGATCAATACAAGCAGGCACCGCCTCATTTCCCCCAGCCTGAACACCAATCTCCTAGATATGCGCAGGAGGGGATTGATCCTGAACTAAAGAAGAGGCTTAATAATGCCATTGCTAAATCAGACTGGCCAACGTTTTCTGGCGACGGCAAATACGACCACTTGCGGTTTGTACGGTGGATTGACACTGCTAAAAATGACAGCCATATAGATGACGAGGTTATTGTCCTCAAGTTCCTTACTATTCTCACTGGGTCCGCGCTGTCTTGGTATGAAACCATGCGCTTAACTCACCAGAATACTACCTGGGCGTTCTGGAAAGCCGAGATCTGTAAAAAGTTTGGGCACTCTGCCTGGAAACAAAAGAAACAGGACGCCTTCTCGGCAGACAAATTTGTTCCAGGAGAAACCACACCCGCCCAATGGGTGACCCGGCAGTATAATCGCCTACAATGCTTTGAGCCTGGCATCGACCAGGAGGCCATTAACTTCAAGCTCCTAAATCTTATGGAAAACGAGGTAGAATATGCCGCCAAGAATGCGATGCGACGGCCAGACGCAGACCTTAGCAGCTTTATAAACATTCTAGAGGATATCTGCGATAAGACTCGCCTAGGCAGGCGGCGGTTCCCCCCAAAACCCTTTTCCCCCCCGACCACTAAAAACCCCGCCGCACAGCCAGACAAGGCTAAGCCGGCGATGTCAGACATCAAGTGCTTCTCATGCAAAGAGACCGGTCACACGTCGCGCAACTGTCCCAAGAAGAATGTTAATAATGTGGGAGACGGCGACGACGCCAGCCAGGGCGACGAAGCTGGTAGTGACCCTGAGAATGATGAATCCATCATTGGCGCTATATCTGATAGTTTGGAGGCCGTGGGACACGCGAGGGGCCGGAATAATTTGGTGCAGATGACGTGCTGTGACAAGGAATGCATGGCCCTGTTGGATAGCGGGGCCGTGAGGTCAGTGGTGGGTAAAGGCTACCTTTCTCGATTTTGTCCGGGATGGGAGAAATTTATCCTCCCCGTGCAGGCCGGGAAGTTTTGTAGCGCATCAGGCGCTCTGATCTCACTCGGAGTGGTGAATGTTAGACTTGTTTTTAGTGGCATCAAGATGGTAATCAAGTTCGTTGTCATGGATAACATGGCAGCTAAGTACTTCATTATTGGTAATGACTATCTGCTTCATTACAAAATATCACTGATCAACTCGGAGAAGCGACAATTCACAATTGGGAGGCGGACCTTTGATTTCGACGAGACAATCAACGCAGTATCAGCTGATAAGGGTGATGATCTCACGTTCGAGGACGAAGTCCTGCGGGACTCGAAGATTAGTGGGGATATTACCGAGGCACAGCGCGGCGAGCTGGTACGAGCCCTGGCCGATAACAAGTGCGCCTTTGCAGCTGCTGATCAGCCGTTTGGGTCAATCAGGGGGCACGAGGTTGAGATCACCCTCACAGTCGACAAACCATATCCATTGGCCCTGCGGAAGTCTCCGTACCCGGCCAGCCCGCGAACTCGAGCGGCCATAGAGGAACACATTGCCTTGCTCATCAAGATGGGCATACTCCGCAAAGTGGGTTCCAATGAGGGAGTTGCAATCACAACTCCGGTGATAATTGCATGGAACAAGGAGAAATCACGGCTTGTGGGTGATTTTCGCGCCCTGAACACGTATACCACTCCAGACTGGTATCCCATGCCTAAAATCACGGAGTCTTTGACTAAACTGCACGGTGCAAAATACATCACGTGCATGGATGTCCTCAAGGGGTTTCATCAGAACACGGTCAGCGAGAACAGAAGGCAGTTCCTACGCATTATATCACACATGGGGATTCACGAGTATCTCCGCATGCCGTTTGGGATCAAAAATGCGCCATCGCATTTCCAGCGCATGATGGACACCAAATTCCGGCTGGAATTGAGCGAACTCTGGTTAATCATCTATATTGACGACATCATAGTATTTACGGATACATGGGAAGAGCATGTGGCAAAGCTTCACATTATCCTCCAGCGTGTTATTCGCATGGGGATGAATATCTCTCTCACCAAGTGCTCGTTTGGGTTTTCCGAATTGAAAGCTCTGGGCCATATTGTGAATGGTCTCTCCCTTGGCATTGATCAACACCGGGTGGCGGCAGTACTGATGAAGCCCGTACCGGTCAATATCAAAGAGCTACAGTCCTTCCTTAGATTTGCGGGCTACTACCGGTTGCATATCAAGGATTTCAACCGTATGGCTTCCTGCTGTAGTTTGATGAGATCTTATTTATTGCAAAACACTTAAAAACCAGTAGTAGTAAACTAACGAAAACAAGACAATTAATAAGATAATTCATGAGAAAGAAACAATTGTTGATTTGAGTTTTACCTAGTTTGTTGGGTGTTAAGATCTGACAGACTATTTGAGAAAGCGATGATGAAGTGAGAAATAGTGAGAACTAAGAAAGAAAGAATCATTAGAAAACAACAATCTGGGGAACGAAGGAATAACCATGCTGAGCGTCAAAAGATCAAATACCTATCCTCCTCCCCCTGAACAATGCTCCTGGAGTTGTGTTGATTGAAGCTGGTGCTGATACTGCTTGTTCGGCGTTGGTGTAGGTGCTCTTGAGTTGCTGTGCTGGTTCTAAGTTGTCCGGATGGTGGTTCTGAGTTGGCCGGCTGAGTAGAAATTGACTCGGAAGGTTCTAGACAATATTCCGTACATGACATGCGTGTGACATTTTACCCAACACTCCCCCTAAATGGCATTCGCATGAACCATGTGAAGCTGTTGAAGAGCCGTGTCTATTTTGTTCGGTCCGAGTGGTTTTGTCAAAATGTCCGCAGTCATTTCATTCGTTGATACTTGCTCAACTATTAGCCGTTTCTTTTGCACTTGATCCCGAACATATTGATACCTGACTTCAATGTGTTTTGAGTTAGGGTTCAGTTGTACTTCCTGACTTATGCAGTTTGCACCCGAGGTGTCATTGAAGATTACCGGTGCCGAGATCTTGATCTTCATTTCCTGTATTAGATTCAAGAGCCATCGCACTTGTTTTGCACACACATTGATTGATATGTATTCTGCTTCCGTGGTTGATTGCGCAACAACTGGCTGCTTCTTGGTAAGCCAACAGACTGGATTTCCTAGAAATTTCACCACATAGCCCGAGATTGATTTTCTTGACGGTACAATGTTGGCATAGTCCGCATCCGCCCAGCCAACCAGATGAGATGGGCACGATCCAGAAGGTTTTGTCTTCCAAAAGTGCAATCCAAGCGTCTTGGTGCCTTGAAGGTAACGAAGCAAATGTTTGACAAGGAACCAATGCGTTCGTGTTGGACTAGATGTGAATTGAGCTAATTGATTTACCGTGAATTGAATGTCCGGTCGGGTGTGTAATGCTACGTGATTGAGGCTTCCGACAACTCGCTGCATCGTGGACACATCAAATGACTCATCAGGTTTGTTGAGAAGTTCATGAATATTCACCGGGGCTGGAGTCTTCACACTCTTGGCGTTCTTCATTCCAAAATCTTCTAAAATCTGCGATATCATGTTTGAATGGTGTAAAACCAGTTCACCATTTTTAAGCCATTTGAGAGTGTATCCAAGATGTTGCGTAGGACAATCGGTAATCTTGAGCTTATAGGTCTTTTGAAGGTCCACCAAGAATGTCTTCACCAGGGCATCAGATTCTCCTACTAGTAGACCGTCATCTACGTGCATATGCAAAAATAGTGTCTTTTTTTCATTCGCAAATACGGCATCATCAGCATTTAAAGGAAACATGCCGACTGAGTGGAGAGTTTTTACCAGGTGGGCTTTCCAGCATTGGGGTGCTTGCCTGGTACCATACAGGGATTTCTTGAGTTTCCAAACCCAGTTCTCCTTCCCCGGCTCCTCAAAACCTTTAACCTGACGAACGTACACGGGAGCATCAATCTCCCCGTATAAGAATGCCGTCTCCACATCAAATTGACATACACTCATTTTTTTGTTGACGGCCAGTGAGAGGAGTATCTTGAGCGATTCATTGCGACCAACCAAGGCGTATGTGTCCCAGTAGTGCTTCTGATATTCTTGGTGATTTCCGAATGTCACCCATCGCGCCTTGTGCTTGTAAACTTCATTGTACTCGTTCCTTTTCCGTGACAGAAGCCACATGCCCCCGATTATCTTTTCATCTGCGGTAGGAGGTGTGAGTTCTCCGGTGTTGTGAAAGGACAAAGATTGAAACTCTTTGCACATAGCCTCTTCCCAAATCGGTCGTTCTTCCTTGTTGGCCAAGGCCTTGTCCACAGAGACTTGATCTACCAGGGCAATGAAGTGAACATGCTCATCATCCTCTTGTTCAATCGGTTCCCCAGTTTCGTCATCACCATCATTCAACACGGAGTCCGACGGAATGATATTTTCAGTTGATATCTTGCTGCTGATGTTTTTCGGAGCTTTGTCGTTCAGGCCACGGATGACGTATTCCCAGTTCGGCCTGCGAGTTTTTTCCGGCAACTTAATCAGATCTTTGAGAGTGGGTGCTGACTTTGGTCTACTTGATCTAGTTGTAGGCGGAGGAAGTCTGATCTCATTTGATTGACTGGGCCCTGCATGTTGAGAAGCGGCCGCGCCTCCAGGAAACGAACCAGGAAACTGTGGAGTATTTACCACGGACAAAGAAGCACCCGCCATACCGGCCGAACCCACATTTGGTGTACGCTGCACGGGAGTAGCTGGTGGTCTTTGAGGGAGGGGGGCAACTCTCCGCTGTTGTTCCTCTTCTTTGTCTTCGCTTGATTCTGAGCCTGACTTGTGACCTGAGAGCGGAAGAGTGACCCACTCAGAAGTGTTGTACGCCGGTATAGTCGCTTTGGGTAACTCAGTCTCTTGTTTTTTGACCGAATACAGATCTCAAGTGTTCTTTGGAGCAACCTGAGTATAATCTCGACTTAGTATGACTCGTCCTGATGATTTGTCCAAGAATCTCATGGCATCCGAGTAGGGTTCAAAACCGAGACAGATCATTCGAACACCGGCTGGTTGAATTTTTGACTTGACCTTCTGATGAAAAAATGTAATTGCGCCGAACGGAATAAGATCAGTGATTTTCCGTTGTGGTTCGATACATGAGCCAGATTTTGATAATATCTCCGAGGGTGTTGACCAGTTTAGCGTTTTGTGAGGAGTGTTGTTGATGAGAACAGTTGCGTAGAGAGCAGCTTCATGCCAATAGCACAGTGGCACATTTGACTGAGCGAGTAAGCACCGCATCTTCACAAGTAGAGATTGATTAAACCGTTCGGCAACACCATTTGTTTGCGGAGAATATGGAGCACCGCGTTCAAGACTCATGCCAAGTGACGCAACCTTATCAAGAAATCCTTTCGAGCTAAATTCCGACCCATGATCACTATGAAGGTAAGCGGGATATCGATTTACTTTGTTGTGTATCTCTTCAAAATAACCGAGTGGTTTGCCTTCGATTTTGGTTTTTGATTTGACCACGAATATTCGTACGTATTGGCTAAAATCATCGACTATACCAAGAATGTATTTATGGCCGTACTTAGCAGGATTGTTGATCTCCATTGTGTCGAAATGAATCTTTTGGAAAGGTAAGGTAGCAGACGGAATGCGGTTAACATGGGGAGTTCGTTTAAGCTTGACAGCGCGACATACATCACATTGCTTTTGTGCATTAAGCAGGTCTCCAGAGAGTTTCACACCAATCTTCTCAAGGATAATTTTCAGGTATTGGTCTGAGGGGTGTCCGAGGAGCACGTGCCAGTCTTGACGTTGAGGTGGATTGCTCGGTGCTGATGGTTGATGTTGAATGGCATTGACAGCAGTTTCTTCACCATACCCAATGTATAGTCGCCCTCGTCGCTTGAATGCCTTGACAATCAAACTACCCCTTTTGAGCAGAAACAATCCTTCCTTGTGAACGACTTTGACTCCGTGATCTTCTGCTTGAGCACACAAAAGCACATTCACGCTCGCTCCAGGAAGGTACAGCACAGGGGAAATAAGCATGTCACCGAGTTTGAGCGTACCGGAATGAGTGGCAAACAATGGAGATGAGAAAGTTGAGATTTTCTTATGAGGAATCTCCCTGACATTGTGCAACAAGGATAGGTTGCAGACAGCCGATCCAGTAGCTCCGGTATCAAAAATCAACTCGTTGTCTTTGACCGCACCGGACGTCATTATGGTCTCTGGGTTGATGTCAATTTGGAACCACGACTCCCCGGCGTCATCGTCCTGTTGATGCGACGCTGACTGATCATTCATCACTCGGATAGATGGGTTAGAGGTACCTTGATTGGAACTAAGAGCTTGTTCCAAAAACGCAAGGCGCTGTTCGAGTGAGGAGGACTGATTCCCGTGTGTATGAAAGGTTGGGGCTACTCCACGGAATCCTCCACGTCCTCTAGATCCTCCACGTCCGCCTCGAGATGATCCAGTTGACCGTCCTTTTCCTTTAGAGCCAGAAGTCAAGACACTGTCTTTATCGCCTCCTCGCCGAATATGTTCGATCCCGATTCGATCTGTAACAGTTTGGAGATTGAATGGTTTGACGTCGAAAAGAGTTTGAACCAACGACGCCAGTTTTTCATCATTTTTAATGCTTCGAAGGAAAAATGCAGCAGAAAGACCAGTCGATATTTCCATGAGTTCCTTGTTTGAAGCTGTGAGAACAATTAATTCGGTATTGAGGTTCTTGAAGGCTGCGATGTGGGCTTGTAAGGAGGATGACGGTTTGTATTCCAGGGAAAGGAGTTCAAAAAGCTTTTCGCAAATGACTACTATTGAGTCTTGACCGCATGCTCGTGCTAGAGCATTCCAGGCGTCCAAGAAGGTATTATGCGAGCGAATTTCCGTGTGTAGTTCGTCGCACACCGTACTTAGTAAGAGAGAGATTGCTGCAGCATTCTTCTTCTTGAATTTTTTCGCCAATGGTTTCTCGTAATAGCTTTTTTCGAATAGTACATCATCGCCTCGTCCGTTTAGGTATTGCTCCAGATGATAGCACCAGGCTGCATAATTAGTTCGATTGAGTTTCTTTACGCGGATTTTGCTTGGTGAAATCGAATCATCGGAGTCGGACGACATCGTGTTCTCGTATTTTAGTCTGTACCTGTTTCTATCTCTGGCGGTTATGCAATTAAGACTCTCGCTACCATGTAGTTTGATGAGATCTTATTTATTGCAAAACACTTAAAAACCAGTAGTAGTAAACTAACGAAAACAAGACAATTGATAAGATAATTCATGAGAAAGAAACAATTGTTGATTTGAGTTTTACCTAGTTTGTTGGGTGTTAAGATCTGACAGACTATTTGAGAAAGCAATGATGAAGTGAGAAATAGTGAGAACTAAGAAAGAAAGAATCATTAGAAAACAACAATCTGGGGAACGAAGGAATAACCCTGCTGAGCGTCAAAAGATCAAATACCTATCCTCCTCCCCCTGAACAATGCTCCTGGAGTTGTGTTGATTGAAGCTGGTGCTGATACTGCTTGTTCGGCGTTGGTGTAGGTGCTCTTGAGTTGCTGTGCTGGTTCTAAGTTGTCCGGATGGTGGTTCTGAGTTGGCCGGCTGAGTAGAAATTGACTCAGAAGGTTCTAGACAATATTCCGTACATGACATGCGTGTGACATTTTACCCAACACCTGCTTGTATAAAATCTGCAGCCCTAACGCTGCTTTCGAGATGACCCTGGAGAGGATCGAGGCTTATAAAGCGCTGCGGGTAGCACTGACCACAGCACCCCTGCTTTTTCACCCTGATCCTAAACGGCCTTTCATACTGTATGTCGACGCTTGTATGGAGGGCATAGGCGCAGCCCTGCACCAAATCCAATTAATTGGAGACCAGGAGCAGGAAGGCCCTATTTGCTTTATATCTCGGCAGTTGAAAGACTCGGAGAAGCAGTATGGTGCCTCACAGCTTGAGTGCTTGTGTCTCGTTTGGGCCCTAGAAAAGCTGTACTATTATCTGGATGGATGTGTCTTCACCGTCATCACAGATTGTGTCGCGCTGAAGTCGTTGCTTAATATGAAAACGCCTAGCCGCCATATGATGCGCTGGCAGATCTCCATCCAGGAATGGCGAGGCGCTATGACTATCATACACCGGGATGGCTTGGTCCATAAGAACGCCGACGGGCTGTCGCGATGGGCCCTTCCTAATGACAAAGACAATCCCGCGGCAGACGAGGAGGACTCCCCTAGGGAGGTGCCAATAATGGCTATTAGTGTAAGCGGTCTGTCCAATGAATTCTGGGACTCCGTCAAACGTAGCTATGAAGGTAATCGTAACACGGCGGCTCTAGTAGGAATACTGCGCTCAAAGCACACGCAACAGGATTTAGCGGCCCAGCGAGAGGAACCCTGGAAGGCGAATTTCAGCGCAGGCCGTTTTATACTTTTTGGACGGTTTGTTGTATCACCGCACCAGAAATCACTGCGCACTGGTGTTAGTCGACGAGGACCATATACAGACAATGCTGCATGAATGTCATGATAACATTGCCGCCGGCCACTTTTCCAAAGACCGCACGGTGGAGAGGTTGCGAGTCTTAGCGTGGTGGCCGGGATGGACCGTTAGAGTTGAGCAGTACTGCTCCAGTTGCGATCGCTGTCAAAAAGCGAATCGAGCCACAGGCAAGAGGTTTGGGCTCCTCCAGTCCATCGAGGAACCCAAGCAGCGCTGGGAAGTTATTAACATGGACTTCGTAACAGCGCTGCCTGCTGGAGGAAAGGATAGCTTCAATGCAGTTCTTGTAGTCGTTGACCGGTTCTCCAAAGGCGCACGGTTCCTGCCGTGTTACAAGGACAATACCGCCCTGGATGTAGCACTTATCTTCTGGAATAACATCATCCATGACGTTGGATGTCCAAAAGTAATAATTACGGACTGCGACCCGAAATTTACTTCAGAGTTTTGGCAAAGCCTGTTCCAACTGGTAGGAACTAAGTTGTCATTCTCTACGGCTTATCATCCGCAGACCGATGGCCTGGCAGAACGGATGATTCAGACGCTAGAAGATATGATTCGAAGATACTGCGCGTTTGGTCTTCAATTCAAGGATAACGAGGGATACACTCATGATTGGGTCTCCCTGTTACCCGCGCTGGAATACGCTTACAACTCTAGCATACACGCGAGTACCGGTAAAACGCCTTTTGAACTTGAGCGCGGCTGGATCCCGCATATGCCGCGTGATCAAGTGCTCAGCAAGGCGGTGACATTACACCCTTCAGCCAAGCGATTTCAAGAAATGATGCTCAAGGCGGAGACACAGGCAAGCAATTGCTTGAATGAGGCAGTTGCGTACAACAAGGAACGCTGGGACAAGACCCATCGCGACCACGACATAACGGTTGGCGACCGTGTATTAGTATCAACTGTGAATTTTCAGAACTTGGGGGGTAACCGCAAGCTGAAAGACATGTTTGTGGGCCCCTTCTTTGTGAAAGCTCTCCACGGGCGGAACGCAGTAGAGGTTATATTGACGGAGGGCTAAGACCTCAAGCACCCCACGTTCCCTGTTAGCCTACTGAAAAAATATGTGGTCCCAGGAGATAAACGGGAGGCTCCACCACCCGTGGTACCTGAGACGTTGGCGGAGCCAGATTCAGATAAATTTGCTTTTCGGATCTTGGACGAGAAGATGACCCGTGTCCAAGGTCAAGATTGTCGTCTTTACCTGACAAGGTTCAAGGGATTGACGGCAGACGATGATAAGTGGCTCCGGAAGGAGGCCATTGCTAATGCCGATGTTTTACTGCGTAAATTTCGCGCCACAAAGCGACACAACCCCGGCACAACTCCCATCAGAGCCGTGCTTTTTTGTGGGGGCGAATGTCAGCCCTTGGCTAGTCCAGACAGCGCCAAGGCTGACACGGCACGCACCACAGAAGAACTGTGTGCGCATAGTGCTGCCCCAACACGCGCCGAAGGCAACGAGTGCGCGCGCATACGCAACTGTGTAGAATGCCTTTGATTGTCATACCCGGCTGGGTAACACTCACGAGTTGTCGTGCTTGAGTGAGCACAATCCACGCGCATGTTCCACGCATGGATTTAGTTGTCAAGCTCGAGTGAGTACAATCCATGCACGCGTGGATGTAGTTCAATAAGAAGCGTTGTGGAAACACGGCGTCGAAGTGCGGCCTGTGTATTTTGGCTATAAGAGACCTGGGGCCTCCGCCCCACGAAAGGTCCACCAGATTATTATTAGATTACCAAGCCCGTCATCCTTGTTTGATACAAACGACCGGGGCTCTCATCTAGTTACATCTCACATTTCCCTATATCTTCGAATACTCCCTTCTCCTTGACTCCGTCTCCGCCTCCGAATCCCTTTCCCGCCTTCAACTCCGCAGTCCCCAACTTCCTCTTCTTCACGGTTCTTTCCGCTCGCTACCCTACTAGGTAAGCTTGAGCTTTGTGAACCTTCTTAGGTTCCGGTACGACTTAGCTCTACCAGCCCCTCCAACGGAGGCGCGGCTTTCTCCTCCCGTATCCCGGTCGAGTTGAGCGTGTTTTCCTATTTAGGAATTCACATCCTGTTCATTTCCATTCAGGGCGTCGCCACTTTAGAGACGCGCCCTGACACCTGTGGTGATGGTATCCACCTGGTGGTGGTGGTGGTGCCCATATGGTGTCCACATGGTTGTGGTGGTGGTGTCCATGGAGCCTACACAATTATGGAGGTGTCCACAGATGGAACCATGCCTTGGTGCGTGGGTGGAGCCAAACAACAACCCTGGAGTTGTCCACAGGTGGAACCATGCCTTGGTACATGGGCAGGGCCCAAACCACGCCACCTATATACTATAAATATGTACTTGAGTCTAATTCTATACTATGTACTATCAAAATATCTCTACAGTATGTAATTCTACTTATGAAAACAGTATAATCCTAATAACCTTTGACTGAGTACAGCTAGCTTAGTGGTTCCAGAGAGTGACTAGGGGTTAAATGACCTGAAGAATTCAATTATGAAATAATACATCTGTAAATATGTCTCCTTCTCAAAAGTAAACTGTGAATTTATGTGGTATGATACTTGAAACACATTTGGCACACCACACCGGACTTAGACCCCGCGCCCAAGAGGCAAAGAGGGCTCCAGATGAAACCTAACTCATCCAAGGAGATAGGTCAGTGACCGCTCCCCAGGCGCATGCATATGCATGCTGCCCAGACGGATGGATAAAGCTAAGAGCTGATTCCTTCGTCCCAAACAGCCACGTCATTAGACAAAGAGCTGATACAGACCAAGCACTGCGAACAATCTTCAAGGTATGTATCGCAGGCTGGTCCAGGTGTAGCTGAGGAATGATAACTGATAGAAGTTTAAACTCTTCAGTACAAACGGCGCCGAAGCACACCCAAGCCAAAACGGCCCCAGCCTCAGAGAGCAAATAACCCCGGCATCGACCGCAGGTGAGTAGCTCCTTCTGCAGAGCCCATGCACCAGAATAGACGGTGCTGACATGAACGTGTATGTGCTATTGCAGACTACAGTTCTTCTGCCCATCTATCCTGACGCATCGCCGACAGTGTAGGCTCGTAGCTCATCAAAGCAAAGCGTAAGAGCGACTTAGCTTGAGTCCGCTCCAGTCTTCCATGACCAGATACTGACACCATGCGCAGTTATCCCCCAGCTTACTCAACCCAACAGTACACGCTCCGCGTGATCTCAGATACTACTCAGTATCCCCTCAGGAACCTGTTTTAGCTAGAGAAGGACTACGATCCGCTCTTAGGTAAAAACCATTTCCCACAGTTTATAATTAGCAAATATACAAGAATTGTACTTAGTTTAAGCAGAGTCTAACTAGCAATAAAACAACTCTTAGTTGCTCCATTTCTTACAATTCCCGATCCTCAAATCCTGTTCCTGGTCCTTTCAAGGCATCCAACAACGTGATGCTCAAAATGGAGGCGGATCGCCGACCCAAGGAAACGGCGGATCAGTCAAAGACTCCTGCTACTGTGGACAACCTGACTCAAATGCTGCAGTCCTTTGAACAGCGGCTGAAGCAAGAACTTGCGGCGGCTCCGTCACCGCCGAACCCCTCTTCTGGATCTCGCGGCCCTTTAGTCTGCTACTACTGTCATCGTGAGGGCCACGGCACGGCCCGTTATTTTGAGCTGAAAAAGGACAAAGATGAGAAGTTGGTCGAGCAGAAGGGAACGAACTTCTTCCTTCCCAACGGAGCCCTGATTCTGTTTGACTCCTCGCGCCCGATTCGCCACATTGTGGCGTCCTATCAGCCCAAGACAAATGTGGTTGAGAAAGAATTTCGGACGACCTGCGGTACCTTAGATCCCTGGTATCCTCCAGCAGTCTTGTCACAATACTTTTCCGGAGCTTATCAGTCCGACCCGGCACGCAAGAAACATGAGGTGCCCAGCCCCTACAAGGCTCCTGCAGTTACCTCATCGGCGGCCAAGAGGCCCATTAGGAAGTCTTGTTCTCAAAGCCCGGGATCCAAGGCAACGGATATGGAAGCCAAGCCAGAGCTTTTTGAGCGATCACCCTTGTCTCAACCGCAGGATCCGGAATCAGGGGAGTCCACACCATTGACCCCAGAGGCCAAGGCTGATTCCAGTACTCCTAGGGTTTGTTTTGAGCGGGGGATCGCGAAGGTGTCAGAATTCGGACCCTGACCCAACTCAGCCTCAAACTCGCCCAGCCCCGCTTGATTCAGTGAACCCAGCCAACCGTGTTCTCAACTCGGGCAACGACCCCAAAGATGCAAGCCACGATATCAATCAGGGTAAGCACAAAACCTTCTCCCTGACTGTACCAGACCGTTGAGCAAACCGGTTCTGATGAAACAGTCATGAAACTAATCAATACTGATTTCTCGTTGCACAGACAACATGAATATTGATACAAACCTTGCAACCAGCTGTGAAGAACCAGCCGTGGGCGTTTCCCTTTTCGCCGGTCTACTCTAAGGCTGCATACAGTACGTTGCTGCAGACGAGATACCTGCACCAGCGAACTAGTGCGCATAAAAGAGACTGACGCTCTCTCCTCCTCTCCTTTTTCTTCATCCGCTGTCTCTCAAAACTGTTCATAGTCTCTCACCCGTACATAGCTCTTTCTCCGCCTAGTCCAAATCCCACCAAAGCCCAATCTCACCTGCCTCAAGACCTTTTTTTTGTTTACGCTTATCATCAGCAATCTTGCGACGACCTTGTACCGCAGACTTGCCATTCTTGCCTGATTTCCTACTTTACATTTCTCCTTCTTGTTACACGCCCTGCGTTTCACTTGTTCTTCATTCCAGCACCATACCCTGCCCTTAAATGCCATTCTTACAGAAGGATCATCCTAAAGCGGTCAAAGGAGTGCTCAGGAAGATCGGAGATTTGACAGTTCTGACTCTTACGGTCCCGGAGCTCTTCTCTATTGCACCGGCAGTCGCGGATGGGATGAAGAAGTGGGTCTCAAGGAGGTGCGTAGAGGTTGGATCCGGAGAGTTCAAGGTGTTGTCGGGAACGTTGATGGAAGAATCTCCGGGATCAACGGAAGAGAGCAGCCTTTACTCCTGCCCGTTGGGATTCCTCCCCTGTTGGCTTGGCGAGGAGGAGGGAAACGCAGCTCCTTTGGTCAACTCAGGATCACAGCTCAACCTTATCTCGGATACGAAAGCCAATAAGCTCCGGCTGAGCCCTAGAGTGAACTTCAGCTCGGCTGTTTACGGCATAGGCAACCAGGCCTGCGAGTTAGTTGGCGTGGCCGAGGACATTCCCATGCGCATCGGCAAGTCTATTGTTGGGACCTGTCATTTTTGGATTACGCGGGTGGACGGGCCCATTATTCTGGGCCGTCCGTTCCTCATGGATTTTGACATTACACTTGATTTCTCAGGACAGACAGGCAAAAGGATCCTCCTTCCGGACGCTAATGGCCGGAGAATCAAGATTTCCTTGTGTTCAGCGGAGACGGGTCGTTGGGAGAGGGATTTCCCTGCCAACAGACGTAAGGCGGTTCTCACCCGGAAGGGAAAGGCCCAAGAGGACCCTTTGCAGGGACGTCATTTTTTATAGGTTCAGTTGGCCTGACACACGGAGAACTTAATATAGAGTCTCGCAGTTTGACCATAGGCTTAACTTTAGCACGAGAGTCTCAAAAGTCGCGCTTTTCATTTCGGCCTCATCTTTCTTCTTCAAATTCAGTCATTAAAATCAACACTCCCCAAAAACATCAAGAAAACCAATCAAAGCCTAAAAACATTTCTTCCAATCTGCTCTCCGACTCCCAAACTGCTTTTTTTTCCTCAAGATATCATGTACCATCAATTTTCCAACCTTCCTTGTTTCATAGCAAGAGGATTCAGTTTTGCACCAAAGGCGAAAAATTTTGGCGGATGAGACCTTTGACTGTGGAGGCCAGGGCGTTTGCGGAGGAAATGGATATTTGGCGGAGGCATTGAGCTATAGAAGTAAGTTCTCTCCATAGATGCACCTCTGGGCTGGATGCCACCCCCCTTTCAAAAACCCTACGATCCGCCACACTTGTGAGCCGCCCTCCATCCTAATTTTATGCTTTGGTTCCAGGCGGTTCTTCATCCTCTCAATCCCGTCTCCGTGAAGAGAATAAACTAGTTGCGTCTCACAACGTCCTCCGCAATGAGGGTAATCTAGCTCAACTCCCAAGCCTCCGAGACAAGGTTAAACTATCTTCCCCAACACCAATCCGCCTCCAAGATGAGGTTAAACTATCTTTCCCAATTCCTGGTTCCAACGGCCTCTGAGAAGAGGTTAAACTATCACCTTTCCCCTTTCCAATCCAATCTGCCTCCCCGCCTCCGATCCGCCTCCAAGATGAGGTTAAACTATCTTCACCAACATTGATCTGTCTCCGCAATGAGGTTAAACTAGCTTCCCGATCCTCATCCGATTCCACCCAGCAACAACCTTCCTTTCAAACTCAGATCTGTCTCCGCAATGAGAATAAACTATCTGTTCATCCATGTCTCCGCAATGAGAATAAACTAGGCGATCTTGATCCGTCTTTTGATTCCTTTCCCAATTTTGATCCTGCAGAATGTCTCTGCTCTCCTCAAGTCCGCCTCCGCAATGAGGGTAAACTAGTTCCGCGTTGTTTGGGTTTTCCGTGGAGGCATAGGAGTATCAAAGTAAGTCCTCCCAAAGTATGCACCTCTTGGGTAGTTTCTACCGCTTTGTCAAAAACTCTACGATTTGCCACATTTGTGAGCGGCCCCCGGGTTCTTCCCCTTTTTTCTTCTCTTGATCTAGGAATGCGTGGCGCAGTCTAGGGACAGACTGCAAATGGTGGGTGGATGTGGTGGTCATACTGGTAGAGGCCCACAAGAGAATCAAAATCATCAAGTCAGCAAGATCAGCAATCTCACCAGCAAGACCTCAAGATTTCATCAAGGCGTATCAGGATCAAGAAAAATCACATGTCTTCCTTCTTGTTGTTTTTGTCTGTTTTGTGTCTTTTTTTTGTTTCTCCATTTGTTTTCCTTCTGACCCACTTTACATCTTTTTATTTCTATATGTGCGCGTCAGAGGGGCATTGTTATGCGGAGGGTTGGTTTTGTTTATGTTTTGTTTGGTTGGTTTGTTTCTCTCTCTTCCTCCCTCCTTTTTGTTGTTGCGCGTGTGTGCGCACAGGTGTATGATGACTTGTCCACAGCATGTCACAACCCCGGAGTCTGAGTTCAGTTTGAACTCAGACAATGGGGCGGCATGGACTTCGTCTGAACCATAAAAAATTTTATACACAGATCATCCATCAACCTCCAGAATCCCAAATCTAAAGTTTATTGATCCCATAGTTTTGCCGATATACTTGCGGAGCTTCTGAGTTCACCTTCTCAGCGCCGCGCCAATCCCTTTTCCAGATTCCCTCCCTTCAGATCACTTTTCACGGCTCAGCTCGCCGGCTTCTCTCCTCAGATCCTTAACAACAAACCACCGCCAACGGGAATCTACCTCCCGTCTTCTCAAACCAAAAATCCCTCCCCCACACTAAACGCTATCAACTCGAATCCCAGATCTCTCACTTTCCCCGGACCACCGTGAAGGCAGCGCACAGCGCACTTTCCCTTCAAGTAACTGCCGACGGCCCAGCACCGGTCAGAGTTCCACAATGGGGAAGTTGGGACCTTGCCCTCCCAAGCCAACCAACTCCTTCCTGATCTCCACGTTGGTACCTGGTACCTCACCCTGGTCGGTCAAGGCGGTGTTGCCTTCCGGCTAGGGCGTTGTGGAGCTGGGTGTCCCCTGGCGGCGTTGTCGGTGGATTCCCAGCTCTGACCAGGGCCCCTGCCTGCAGAGGACTCGCTCACTTGTCTTCCCCGCCCCGCTGAGCCTCATCCTTGGCAACTACGCCTCCGTCACCCTCGCCGTCCCCGTCAACAGCCGCTAGCCAATCAGCCACACCCTCGCCAATTTCTGGCCCCCTTGCCCGCACCAACGCCCCCTCGCCCCTGCCTCACCCCTCGCTGAAAGCCGCCGGGCTCTCCAGCCTGGAATTCAAGACCCCTGGCCTCGCCAGAACACACAAAGTCGCCCGCAAGACCGTCCTAGGGCACCTGTGGGACTTGTTGAGTACTCCCCCCGCTGCCTTCTCTTCCCCCACCCTTACCTTCTGTAGAAGCTGATTTTAAACCTGCACGTTCCTTTGCACTCTTGCGTCTCCTCAAAGCTGTCTCTTACCAAGCCTAGTGTTCGCCCGAAAAGAGTCTACAACACGTCCGTTTGCTCATCCACTGAAGCTGCGAAGTTTTGGCAACATAACTGAGAATCTAAACCTCGCCGATTTGGTTCCATGCAGCGTTTTTGAGTACGCGTTGACAGCGGTATGATTTAGAAAGATGACTTGGGGTTATTTGTCTCCTTTTTCTCTACAAAATAAGTGAATGATTGGGGCATGGTGGGCGCATGTTGAGTAAGAGCAAACTGGTTAAATCAAACAAAAGATTCAAGCAGATCACAGAATATCTTCTCATGGAGTGGCCGAGTATGGTCTTCTCAGAACCTCAAACAATCCGTATGGCGGGTACCCACGGGTACCCGCCATACGGATTGTTTGAGGTTCTGAGAAGAACATACTCATGGGTACCCGCCGCACCCGCCAGGCGGTTCTGGATGCGGTGCCGGGTGTTGGGTTTGGGCAAAAAAACGGGTGCGGTACCCGGGTCCCAACAGGACCGGTGTCCACTGGGGCATTCCCTACCGTCGGCGCACTTGCCCGGCCAGAGGTCCCCGGTGTACTCCAGGACCCCCAATCAATAACCCGCTTTTCCAAGGAGTTCAGACATTGGGTGTATGCACATACAGATGATTGGATATCATCTGGCGATACCCAGGATGCCACCAAAATGTAACTGAACCCAACTCAACTCCTTGCATGCACCTTCAATGGCTTCCTCTCAACCTAGCCTTGAACCGGAGACCGGACCTATCAAAAGCAGTGGCCAAACTGACCGAGAGGAAGAAAACCATAGCTCAAAATCAGGAAATGCTTGAGCTTCAACAGAAGGAATTGCTCGCCCCTTGACTGATGAGGAGGAGTTAGGTGATTGGATTGATTTATTTTTCATTCAAGCCTGTTCTGAATATTTTTCTGACTATCTTCCTCTTTTTTCAATCAGATCAAGCTAGGAGAGTGGCCTTGAATGGTCTCAGCGTAAGCTTTCACAGTTACCAACAACCCAAGCTTTCGGATCAACGAGATAAGTCTGGCAGGCGCATGATAGCCTATCAATGCAAGATGTAAGATAGTCACTTCAATAAAAACAATAGTTAAGTTTGGCTGACACCAGACATCAGGTGTGCAACCAAGATCAATTGCCCAACCTCAGACACCTCCTGTAGCAACCTCACTAAACATGCATCGATATGTCTCCAAAAGCAAAATGAAGGCCAAACCACTCAATCTTTGGCTGCTCTAGGAATTACAGGTACTGGCCAAATCAATCCAAAAGAAGTAAGCTATATTGCAAATAGAGTTTAGATTGGCAAGTACATGACTAAATTCTTTTCTCACAGGTTCCGCAACTCTGTGCTGAAGCAGCTTGACCCTTATTGAACAAGTGAAAAGAAAGGTCCAAGTGAAGTGGGTGTTGAACCCACAACCTTGTGTACTGTGAGAGTCAAACTCACATACTCAACATTCATGAGTGATGCTCTAACCATTGAGCTAAGTACACATTGCTATGTTGCAGTTGAATACAGTAGCTGTATGCTTATGATGATGTGTGATGTTGCCCCAATGGTGATTGGATGTGTAAGCAACAATGTGTTAAGCAGTGCTAGATTGACACTTCAACAACTCTTCTCGGCACTGGTTGAGGAAAGTCATAAAGCTATCCTCCATACAACAGTAGTCAAGAATTTACCCACCCAAAAAGCAGTCTCAAAAGACATCCACAAACTTTACTCCGTAATCCAAGAGAAGTATTGAGATGAGTTGCAGGTGGGTCCTCTTCTTTATTAAAGCGGCCCCAATAGGCTCAATGAATATCTTATTGATTTGGTCTCATTCTTCATTTTTAGGCGCACTGAGGTGCATTATACTTAGGAGCAGATGTGTGGCAGTCGCCGAATGGCTTTAACATTTTGGGGGTGGTGATCTATTGATTAAAAGAAGAAGACTCGGGCAATTCTGAACTAGAGGCCATGCCCCTAGACTTCATTCGGCTTTCTCAAAGTCACACCGGCGAGTACATGGCCAACAGTGTTTGTATGGTAGTGGAGAAGTTTGGAATACAGGATAAAGTAAGCATATTTTTGACAATTTCTGTAGTGTTTTCCCTTCCAAAGCTTAGCTAAGTCATCCTGTTTAGATACACGGACTAGTAACCAACAATGCTTCAAACAATGAAGCAATGATGAGTGAACTCAAAAGGCTCAAGTGGCCACACTTCAAAGGCAAGACCCAATGGATACGCTGCTTTGCGCACATCCTTAATCTGATTGTCAAGGTGATGCTTCGGCCATTCGGGACGGAGAAGAAGAAGAAAAATGTGGTCAGAGAGCAAGAAGGCTCTGTCTTGGAAGATGATGATGCTGCGGCACAAATCAGAGTGTAAGTATCCAAGGATACTTCCTTCAAACAATTAGGGCCTGTACCATACGAAATTTGTTTTTTGCTCACGCGGAAAACAAGTTTTTTTTTTTTGATATTGTGTTGTTTGGAACCGGAAAACAGCCTGTTGAGAAACGTGTACCATAGCCTTCCTGTTCCTTGGTCCTGTGATCACCGGTATCCTACCATCTCCACCATTCAATGATCAAGACAAACCTATCCACCCTTGAAAACACCAACATCAACACATCAACGCACCACCTCAACCATCAAGACACAACACACATCACCCCACCCATCCAGCCTCATCAAGAATGGTTGATAACAAGTTTGTAGCCGCCCTGGCTGCTGCCGGAGCAGCAATTATTGAGATGGATCGCGTCTTAATTACGCTTGCTGCCGCTGGAGTAGCTTGCAATTAGTACCTTGGTAGTCTATAGAATACATACGAGGCATATTATGGAGATGGAGGGCAAGCAAGATACACTAGATTCCTGATGGATGAAGTCAGGCCCGAGCTCTTCCGCGAAATCACTCGGATGGAACGCACAACTTTTGACACTCTAGTTGAAGAATTGACGATTAACGGCCTCCTTAAGAACGGTCTATCGGTCTCTGTGGAGGAAAAGGTGTTAATTTTCTTGGATATTGTTTGTCACAACAATAACATGCGCCAGACAGCGGTCAAGTTCCGCCGTGGTTTGTTTACAATTAATCGGTGAGTTGTTTATTTCCCAATATCTTCAAGCGGCTGGCAGAAAGTCATTAATACTACTGTGTGTACAATTTGATCAGGTACTTTAGCCTTGTTCTTGACTCGCTGGTTGCTATATATCCAAACTACGTAAAATTTGACATGGAGTCGTGTCAACAACCCAATTTGATTTTGCAAAACCCAAAGTATAAAGCTTTCAAGAATGCTCTAGGCGCTCTCGATGGGGTCTTTGTACCAGCAACTGTACCCGCTGAGATCCAGAGTCCATGGCGAAACCGGAAACACTTTTTGGCCCAGAACGTGCTTGCGGCCGTTAATTTCAACTTCAAATTTGTTTATGTCCTGGCTGGGTGGGAAGGCAGCGCTCATGATACCCGAGTCTTCAACGATGCAACATCCAAAGGTCTCCAGATCCCTCAAAAGAATTACTTCCTCGCCGATGCCGGATACGGCCTTCGACAAGGATTAATGACACCATATCGGGGTGTCCGATACCATCTCAAAGAACAGGCCCAAGCTGGAATGAAGCCGTCAAACAAAAGGGAGCTCTATAACTTAAGGCACGCTACCCTCCGTAACACTGTTGAGCGCATCTTTGGATGTATCAAGAGGAAATTTTCCATCCTCCAATCGGCACCCAAGATTGACCTGAACAAACAAGTCCTTTTGATCTATGCTCTCTGCATGCTTTCGAATTTCATCCAAAGTCATGAGGGAATTGAAAACCTATTTGACGATCCCGATGAAGATGCCCGAGTATTTGCCCGTACCCAAATGGACTCGGAACCTTTTAATGTCGCTGAGGAGGATGCAATCATGAAGCAACGGTGTGATCAACTGGCAAAGAAGCTCTGGGATCAATACGTAACCTATACAAGGAAAAATTAGTTTCTATTAACGGTTTAACATTAAGCGGACCGACGCGCCCACCAAAAAAAAAATTGGCAGCATCCCGCCCCCCCCCCGACTTTGCAATTAACTACAGGTCCCAATTGTCCTGGATTGCTTGGCTCCTTAAGCAATTGGCGCCGAGCAGGAGCCAAGCGATGAACTTGAATTGTGTACAAGCCGTGTTCTTTTATACTGTGGCCCAAATCCTCATCTCATCAACGCTTTTTTTATCTTTCTCTCCTATTTCCGGTTGTGAAGCCTTCCGGATCAGGAAGTCGCTCGTTGCATTCCGCTTAAGGTAAGACTCTCGGCCTTATCTATACCTATATCCGCCGCTATTGGTCCTTGCTTCATTCATTGTTATGCCGACTTCGGCACCTTGTGTACTCATATGCCGCTCTCGGCCGTATCGTTGCCTGCTGCAAATGACTAATTTCCTCCTATATCGTCAATTCCGGGATACTGAGAGCGTGTCCCGGGATACCAAGTTCATCCGTGTATCGCCATTTTGAGGACGGTTGCGAAACCCGGGAAGATGAGTTTCCTCCTATTAGCGGTTTAACATTAAGCGGACCGACACCCGCCCCCAAATCTTTTATGGTGTTTCCGGAATAGGATCTTTCTCCGAGTGCTACTCATCAATCCTATCTCACTTCATCACGCCTACAATAGCACTTCCTCGCCTTATCCTTTTCCCTGCGCCCCACATCAACATTCTCCTTTTGAGGCCTGCCAAGCACATTAGTGCCTCCATGACGCGGCTCTCCCCCCAAAAATATCTTGCACTGCACAACTGACACACTGCTTGCATTCTTCTCCGATGATAGGCATCAAACTTCCTTATCAAAATCCTCTGAGACAAGGTTTAGAGACAAGCACTGCCGACTGAGTTGGTTATTATTGTTGACATTCTACTTCAGAACAACCAAACTTTGATCAATCCTTTGCAACATCTAAAAATCACAATCAAAAAGAACTGCTTGTTGACAAATTGCATGAACAGAAATTGTCCATCAAATTGATTCTCCCCGTTCAGCCGGAATACTCAAAGGTCAGATGTACTTCTTGATCTCTTTTTCTGACATTCAATTACAAACAAAGAAACATGCTCTCTTTTCCTCATCTGACAACACCAACTAATCTTGCCACCATTTTATTTGATTTCCATTATTTCAAAAAAAAAAAGATAACAACTTAGCGGTGAAACACGCAAGGACCCTCCGAAGGAGGCGAAGCGAGCCTCCGAAGAGGCTCGCTTTGCAAGGGGTGCTCCGCGTCAGCCAGGCTGCACCAGGCCCTCTGAAGAAGTTGTTGTGTCAAGTTAGCCCGTACATCTTTTAGCAGAATACAATTGCAATTGTATTCAGCTCCTCGCCATCAATCATTATACATAAAAAACTCCATATACAGTTGTTGTATTAGTGGTCAAACAAATTATAAGATCATTCACAGGGCGGCGGAGCCGCCCATAAACCCTAGTTGTTGTTTATATCATGCATCTTTTCATTCTTGTACCAACATTATTGATAACAAGCTCTGGGATCAATATGTAGCCTATACAAGGCAAACTTTTGTGTTTATATCATGACTTTTCATTCTATGAGCGACTTTGTAGATCAGAGAGATAAAGTTAGAGTCTTAGAGATAAATGAAATTGCAGAGAAAGAAATTGCCAAAGCAGAGGCAAGCAAGAAGCTGAAACAGAGGCCACTGAGACGCGAGCAACACAGATCTGAGAAGAACATCGGGTCTGAGTTGAGGAAACACAGATTATAAAATAGTCAGTCACAACAAGCATCAAGATGGTAATTACTATCAGGCTTTTGGACTCACTGGGGTTGCATCATGCCTGCTTATTCGCCTTTGATACCTGCTTCTCGAGCCATGCGTGGCAGACTTCATATCTTGAAGTACGATTGAGTGTTATAAATGTTGAGGCCTTGTCTTTGTCTTCAAGTACCGATACATATTCAAAGTAGGACTCAATGGGAACAATCCCCAAGAATTTTTTGGCGCAAAGGTCTAGGGCCGTGTCTTTGACCGATTGGATTGGTCCCAAGGATGGGGTGCTAGAACCAAGGACTGGGAGGCTTGGGGTACTGACTGATTGATCTTCAGGTTTGGAGTTGTTTGATATCGCTGAGGCGATCATTGTGAATGCTCCCATTAGACCTTTGGAGTTTTCTGAGACTGCCTGGATTGCACCATTAATGCTTTCCATTTCTGACTTGATGAGCATGTTTTTTGATTCGCGGAGGCGTTTGGGTTTAGCAGTTGAGGTCGTGGTTTTGATAGAAGACAAGGGGTTCACTTCGACATCAGTGTCATTGTTGTCGTGATCGTCTTCCTTCACAATTTTTCTTTTGGTCGCCGGCGTGAGTTTGATCGCATCGGTTGTCAATTACGGAGGGAGATGAGCGCCCGCTGTTCCGCCAGTGGCAGCCGTTCCATCGAAGACGCTCAGAGCAAGATCATACAGAGGGAACGGCTTATCCTTCAGTTTGGCGAATTCTCTTCAAGGATGACTTTCAATCAGCTCTTCCCAAACCTTTTCATCAGCGGTCACCGTTTTACACTCTTCATCCCACCCGAACCCGCTCTGACCACGAAGAAACTTCAAGTCAATGAAAAGTCTTCGGAGAGTATTTTTTTGGTTCCTGCATTGATTACCGGTAAGATTGGTTCCAAGCTTCTCATTGAGTTTCTTCACAACACCCGGCCAAGCTTCCTTCTTCAAACCACCGTTATCGGTTTGCTTACCAGCAGCAAATTCAGTTGCTATAAGCTCAAGCAGGGCAGAACGCTGGTCGTTTGTCCAGATGTGGGGTGGTGATTTAGATTCAATATTGTTATTGTCATCGTCCTCATTGCTCTTCGCTTTTTTTCTAGCTTTCTTGGGTGCGGATTTCGTTTTTGGTGGCGGCTTTGTGGAGCACAAGCTGGGTTCTGGAGAAGGCGCAATAGTGGCAGAGCGTTTGACTGGTAGGGCGGATGGTGGAGCAGGTGGTGGAATGTCCATGAGGACCGCTGGATCAATGTTATGGTCCATTGCGATGAGTCAACTGCTGGGCAACGGTGAGTGACAAGAAATCAGTATGAAGAAACAGGGTCAGACCTGTTTCTGGAAATCAATTGTTTGGATAGAAAAACAATATCCGGTTATCCCCAAAAACATGCGCTGTGGTACATGTTTTTTGGTGAAAACTGTTTTTCGGAGATAAACTTGTTTTCCGGGCAAAAAACAGTTTTCTGAACTGCTATGGTACAGGCCCTTAGCTCTGATCTGATATGATTCTCGGCTGCTAGACTTACTCACACAGACGAGCCCGCCTTGGGCTCAGATGAACTTGTTTTCCGGGCAAAAAACAGTTTTCTGAACTGCTATGGTACAGGCCCTTAGCTCTGATCTGATATGATTCTTGGCTGCTAGACTTACTCACACAGACGAGCCCGCCTTGGGCTCAGATGAATATTCCAGCAAAGAAGAGTTGCTGGTGGACAAAGACAATGAAGACAAATATCTTGGCGAAGGGGATATTGATGAGGCTAGTGATGAAGATGAGGATCACTATACTAGTGGCTCTTGCAAACACACTCTGGCCAAGGTAAGAAATCCAATACTCCTATTGATCCGTACTGATAATTAGCTTGCCTTCATCAAAAGATTCGTGTGATTGCCAAAAAGTTGAGGTTCTTGCCGAATTCCAAAGCCAAGTTTGTTGAAATCTGTCAAGCCAAAGAATGCAAGACACCACACAACATTGAAAGAGATGTGAGTACCCAATTGAATTCCACAAATAATCAACTGCAAAGTATAATACGTTGTGAAGATGCTATGTAAGTTGTTCTTTCTGCATGAATTCTACCAGGTAAACTGACCAAAACTTTCCTCACAGTCTTGTGTGGCAGCAAAACAAGAGGCACAGAGTCAATTGCAAGCATCAACTTGATGACTCCGACTTCGATTTGGCTCGTGATTTGGTGGAAATACTGAACCTATTCTATGAGATTACTTTGCAAGTTTTGGTTGCAGGCTCGGCTCGGTTATCAAATATAGTAATCTTCATTGATCAAATCACCAACCATTTATCAACTGTCATCAAGGCCACCACCAAATATCCTCCAGCATTGAGGAATGCTTGTTGAGCAGGATTAAAGCTGACAAACAAGTACTACAGTTTGACCAATACATCTCCTGTTTACAGAATTGCAATTTGTGAGTCCTTCTTGCTTCTAATCTTGTTCATACCAATACCAACATAATTTTTTGGTAAGTGTTGCACCCTTTGTTCAAGGACGATGTGAGAACTCCTTTTGGGACGGGTGGCAGTTCTGCGAGGGGGAAATAGCAGTTATAATATTTCAAGTATGTATGAAGCTTTTACAACTGTTACGGGTGGTTTGAAAGACCTGCCCCTCTATAATACTACACAAGAGTTATCACAACAAATTTATTTTATTGTTGTGGCAAACTAATGATAGAGATAACTATATGTAGCAGTCTCTAATCAAACCTAGATCAAACTTGAATTCAGCGGAAATGTTGAGTGGATCCGGGGAAATGGAGTTGGTGGTGGAAATCTGTCAGCCGGGCTACCATTCTAGAATAGAGCCCCGCCTGCAGCTCCGGTAGCGCAGCCAAGAGCACCGTAAACCGGGTGCAGAGCAGACCGCAGCGCGGATCTCTGCGCAGCATAGATTTGTTTTAAATTGTTTTAAATATTACAAATAGCTTCCTAGAGAAGCTAGACACCAACGGGACCGCCGCGCGGTCCAGAATCTCTTCTGTACAATATATCCCAACTAGGTACAAGTAACAAAAACAAGGGAGCATGTATAAAAAGACCCCCTCAGAAGACCCACGTAATACTCAGCAGACAGCCACTGGTTGCGCGAAAACTACGTGGGCTTGTTAGCGGCTAAATCACTCAGCCACGCGATACAGAGTACTGTAGTACCTGGTCGCATGGAAACAACAGCCGCCAGTAGGCGGCTAAACAATCAAGCCACGCGACTCAGAGAACTACAGTACCTGGTCGCGTGGTAGCAATCTTCTTCCGAGCTCCGTCGCAGCAACAGTAGCGGAAAGACTCGGACACGAATCGCCGAAGAGCTCCGCATAGGAACCGACTCCTAGTGATCCTCCACTCGAGAGCAGAGGATCTCTAGCGTGTCATTTCGAGTAGAACTCTTTAAACGAGTTCCGAGAAGAAAGAATCTTCCTTGTGACCGGTATCCAAGAGATACGGGTCTTACGAGTAGCAAGACCAGTAAAGAGGCTGTGCCTTCCAACAAAATGTATTGGAAGGCCATCCAGGAGAATAGCGAGCCGACGAGCCTCCCAGAAACAGCATAAAAGCCGGTGTTGGGAGGACTCTGGCTCCCCAGAATCGTCAACCACTTTAACCGCCCAGCAGCGCACTACTTCGCCGAACATATTCGTTGATCAGTTCGCTCTCAGCTTGTGTTAGATTGTTTTTAGATTTATTGCTCGTCGCTGGACTCCTGCTTCAACAGTAAGTCCAGCTCATTTTCTCTTTATCATCTCGGGTGTAATCCCCATCAACTATATACTTGGGAAATTGTCGAACTACCCCTGCTTGTCGGACCCCAGACAACACAGGATCCACTACCCCTGCTCGTCAGGCCCTGTAAGAACCGCCCCGGAGGGCACCATAACCATTCCGCTGCTCTCGCGGCCCCTCCGTTACATCCCATTAGGGATATAAAAACTTTAACACCATCATCCTACCGCGTCTACCGACGCGCTCACTCGCCGCAGTCACTCGTGTAGCTAGAGGACTTCGTGTCTTGGCATCACCAAGCCTGACAATTGGGGGTCTGGCCGGGAACTTATCCCAAAAAACCAGAAAAAATCCTACTATTTCGTCTATCTGACGATTAACCAAACCAAACCTACCTCTAAAATTCTTTTAGCTTACATCACCGTTAGATTGTGTCTAGAAAACTCTGCAGTTTGAGCACGGCGCGCTATATCGCACCATTAGATTGACCTTTTAGTCTAGTAAAGCTCAAAAACCGCGCTCTTTCGCGCGCAACTTACCCCTGAACAATTCTGAAGCTACTAATCCTTCAGAATTATCTCCTATCATCTCTTTACTCGCTTTTGAACCTCCCTAACTTGCTTTTTGCGTTCTTATTTTTCCACATCAGTGGCTCATTTACAACAGAACGCCGAGCTGATTCAATATTACCTCCGCTATCTTAAACTCAGAAACGAAGAGTTTATTAAAAACTACCAGCCGGACGACTTTGAAAAGTTAACCTGCGAAGAAAGAATCCAACTCGGCACGATCCTAGTTGAAAAGACCAAGAAAAAAGATTTAGAGGCTCGAATCACTCTGAACTTTCTACTCAACAAACACCGGTTGAATAGAATTCAAAGAAAAAAGGAAAGAAGTAAATCGCTTTTTTTTCGCGTACTTAAAAATTTACTTTGAAAAATTCTAAAAAATTATTGATTCTTCCGCTTAGTGGCCGAACAAAACAAGGAAAAAACAAGCTCCTTTACTGCAAAAGAAGCCGAGAAGTTTGAGAATCCCGTATTAAGCGATTCTGAAGCGGACGAACTCGGTTAGTCCAAGTTTCTCTTGCAAATAATCCGTATAAAAACACTAAAACATAAATAAATAAATAAAAAAACATAAACTAACATGTCCACCCGATCGAGCAGACCCGATCTCGAAGGACCTCTGTCCACCCCCAAGAGGCATCCTAGACAAGCCACCGGCGGCGGAAGCCGAGGAAGTGGCGGAAGAGGAGGAAGCCGCGGAGGAGGAGGAAGCCGCGGAGGAGGAGGAAGCCGCGGAGGTAGCCGTCGAGCCTCCCAAGGAGAAGACTCCGAAGCTGAGCTCCCTGAAGTTCAAGAAGAAGAACCCAGCTCCGGTTCCGAGTACCTCGACGACCACCTCGACCAATCCGGCGAGGACTATCCTCAAGACGAAAGAACAGCTAATCAAGCTGGACAAGACCAAGGACTTAGTCCGCGACCACGTCCTGAACTGGCAGGAGTGTGTAGCTCTCCAAGTGAAAGGAGGAGCGACAGAAGAGCTGCGAACAGCTCTCCGCAGAGCTCAAGAGAGCCAGAAAATGGCGCAGAAGTTGATGGCTCAAAAACAGCTAGAGTCTTACGTCGAGGGTTGGAATCCTTGGACGGTGATGAAGCAACTCTACCCAGCCAGAAACACCGGGAAAAAGCGCAAAGCACCCCCAACTCAAGCAGCCAGAGACAACGTCATCCGATGGAAGCGTCTGATGAAGGTGGCGGACACACTAGACAAAGCTTACGATCACCTACAATAGACAGAGACTTTATTTTTTCTTTGTTTGAGAATGTATACAGTAATCTAGACAAATTACATTACAACTCAAATAATTACCATAAAACTACTGTCTCAAAAATTATTGATTGTTATAAAGCCACGAGTAACATGATTGAGACCGGCGTAAAAAAATTGCTGGAATTGTCCCAAGAACCTTTTGTTAAGATCCCAGAACTGAGAGAAATAGTTCAGAAAACTGAGAGAGAACTCCGTGACATAGTTAAAACTGTTGCTGCAGTAAGAGACTCCAATCTCACAGCGCAGGACAAATTAACTGATCTTGACATCAGCCTGGCGGACTTCAAAAATGAAGTAATCACCATGATTAAATCTGAGATAATGGTAGCTCAGCGTGAGCGTGAGGAGCACCAATCTGCTCAGTTACGAATTCTAATTGACCTTGTCAGTAACCAGGATGACACAATCAAAGAAGTTGCCAAACAAATCACTCAGTCTGTTTCGGAACAAATTAGCACTTTGAAACTTGAGATTAAGTCCCTTAAACAGGCAGCCTCTGGGATTCAAACTCCGCCCCACATGACCAATAAGGCGGAATCCATTGTTCAAGAAGAATTACAATTTAATAACCCTTTCTTGAACACAAAAGAGAGAGTCTTTCAAAATAAAGAAAGATCAATGCCTCCCAAAAAAGAGGAACCTGTTGAACAAACCCCTCCTTACCAAAACCAAGCAAGACAGACCACATCATATTTGAGCAACTTTGATATTTTCGCAATGAACAAACTCTTGCCACCCATCAAAGAATGGCCCAAATTCACCGGCGAAGGAGAATATGATCACATATACTTTATGAATTACATAGATCATCTCCTTGAGTCCTACGAAGCGTCAGATGAAATAGTGACATCCAGATTACCCCGATTGTTTGAAGGCATGGCCTTCGATTGGTTTGTAGGAAAAAAGAAATCAGTTGGCAAAATCAGCTGGAAGGAATGGAAGAAACTGATCCACTTACAATACGGCACTGACGTCTGGGAAGATAAAATGCTTGCCGCATATGAAACCGATTTCTTTGACCCTATGAAACATGTGCCTTACAAATGGTGCTTGACACAAAAGAAGAGAATTGACTGCATATATGATCAACCTTCTCAAAAATTTGTCACCAAGAAAATATTGAAAAAGTGTCGGGGTGACTTAGAGCATGATGTAATGTGTCGCCTGCGGGATCCTGACGTAGACTTAGCAGAGTTAGTCTCAGTTATAGAATTGGTGATTGCTGCAAAAGGTTTAGATAAGAAGCCCAAATCTTATGAAGAAAGAAAGAGTGCTGTGTATAGAGATAATGCGCCCACCGGCACAAAACCTGCTGAAACTGCGCCAAAGAAGGCTAATATTCCTGAGTGTTATAATTGCGGGGAAAAGGGCCATAAGAGACCTGAGTGCCCCAAACCCCGCAGAAGGATTAATAACATTGAGGTGTTTACAGATGACGAAGGCGACTCTGACACTGGATCCCAGTTTGATATAGTACATTTTGAAAATGACCGGGAGAGTGTCACCGGGGATTGTGGCTCCGAACCAATAGCCCGCTGCAACGTGATTCAAGCAGACTTGGGTGACCCCCTTCACATTACAGTAATCCAAGGTGATTCAAACTTGCCACAAAAATGGAACCCTTCCGCTGGAGTCGGACATGTATCTGATGCCAAATTGATGACTAATAAGCCAGAAGAAGGTATGAGTTATACCCTAGGCAAAACAAGTTACACTACTGTTCTCTATGATGGTAAAGAAGTTAAAGCTCTCCTAGACATTGGAGCCTTCTGTTCATGTACCAGTACCAACTTGTTGAGCCGGTACTATCCAAGATGGCGGGAGAAATTACTCCCAACCCCGCGTGCCAAGTTTAGTAGTTGTAATGCTGCACTTAAGCCTATAGGAGTTGTAAAGATGCCACTAATTTTCCCGCACACCAAGGGTTCACTTAGACTACATATAGAATTTGTAGTGTTAGAAGATGCTGTGTGTGATTACCTAATCTTGGGGAATGATGCATTCTGTCTTTACGGGATAGATGTTTTCCAAAGTAAAGACAGGTTCTACACTATAGGTGGAGATTGGAAAAGGAAGTTTGAGATATGTAACATCAATTTTCAGAGCCCTGTAAAAGGAAACCAAGACGAGAAAGAGCTGAACCGTTTCCGTCAAGATTACATGTCTCAAGCTGCTGTCAGTGACACACTGAGCAAAGACCAACATCTAGATGTGTTAAAAATTTGCTTTGAACATGAAGAAGCTTTTTGCACAAAAGAGGAGCCCATAGGCAATATCTCCGGACATGACATTGAGATAGAACTTACTTGCAAACCTCCTTATCCCCCCGCGCTAAGGAGAGCGGCGTATCCCTCGAGCCCTAAGTCCCGCGAAGCACTAGAAATTCACATTAAGGAACTTCTAGAACTTAAAGTATTGAGGAAAGTAGGCCATAATGAGCAAGTGGAAATAACTACACCAGTAATAATAGCATGGCATAATGAGAAGTCCCGCATGGTAGGAGACTTTCGAGCGCTTAACAATTATACGAAAGCGGATAATTACCCTATCCCCCGTATAGACCACTCGTTACATAACTTGGCTAACGCAAAGTTTATCACGACAATGGACGTGCTTAAAGGTTTCCACCAAATTCCTATTAAGGAAGAGAGTAGGCAATTTATGAGAATTATCTGCCACTTGGGTGTTTACGAATATTTACGCATGCCTTTTGGTATTAAAAATGCGCCGTCCCACTTTCAGCGTATGATGGATACCATATTTGGATCTTTTATCCGACAAAGCTGGATGATGGTGTACATAGATGACATCATCATATATTCTGCGGACTGGGAGGAACATCTTGAGAAAATAAGATTAGTACTCAAAACAGCTATAAAATCCGGTTTGAAAATGTCCATTAAGAAATGCAACTTTGGATTCAAAGAACTTAAAGCCTTAGGCCATATTGTCTCAGGTTTATCACTAGCTATAGATCAAAATAGAGTGGCGGCAGTACTACTCAAACCTATGCCACAGACTATTACGGAAATGCAGTCATTTCTTGGATTCTGTAGCTATTACCGTCAACACATCCCTAGGTTTGCAAACATAACCAAAAGTTTGTATGAACTATGTAGCAAGGATGTATTTTTTGAGATGACCTACGGGAGAGTAGAAGACTATGAGCAGCTAAAGAGACTCATAACCACTGCCCCTGTCTTAGCTCAACCAGATTACGCTCTACCATTCATCCTGTACATAGATGCTTGTTTTGAGGGAATAGGCGCCGCGTTACACCAAGAATTCATTATAGATGGAGTACCGGTAGAAAAACCAATCTTGTTCATATCAAGACAAGTCCGTAAAACAGAGATGAGATACGGCGCTAGTCAGATTGAATGTCTCTGCCTTGTTTGGGCATTAGAAAAATTACACTACTATCTGGAAGGTTGTAAAATCATAGTAGTCACCGACTGTACTGCTGTGAAAACTCTCATGAATATGAAAACACCTAACCGTCACATGCTCAGATGGCAAATCGCAATTCAGCAATATAGAGGCCACATGACTATAATTCATAGAGCGGGAGCTAAGCATACTAATGCCGACGGACTAAGTAGATGGGCTCTACCCAATACTCCAGATAACCCAGCGTACGACCCAGAAGATGAGGATGTATTTCCAATCTTAGGCATTCATGTATGTGACATTGATGATGTATTCTTCGAAGAGGTCAGAGTTAGTTACAGTGAAGATATGGAGCTAGTTAAATTAATCAATATATTGGACAATGAAAACAGCGCGCCAGAATTGATTGCTAGTCTACCGGAGAAATGGCTTACTCCTTACAAAGCCGGACAATTCACACTCTTAGACGGCATAATTTATTTTCGCCATAGACATTCTAGCGTAATTGTGCTAAGCAAAGAGAGTCACATAAAAAATATGTTACAAGAATGCCATGACAATGTTGGTTCCGGTCACTTCTCCGAAGAGCGTACCGTTGAAAGAGTCAAACAAACCGCCTGGTGGATTGACTGGAAAACCCAGGTTAAAGAATATGTTAAGTCATGTGAAATTTGCCAGAAGTCTAACAAGCAAACCGGCAAGAGATTTGGATTATTACAAACCATTGCGGAACCAAAAACGCGGTGGGAAATAATCAACATGGATTTTGTAACTGGCCTACCCCCTGGAGGACCTTTCTCCTACAACTCTGTTCTAGTAGTAGTAGACAGGTTCTCAAAAAGAGCCAGGTTTATCCCGCATCATAAAGATGATACAGCTATGGAAGTAGCCATATTATTTTGGAATAGAATAATGGCTGACGTAGGTATCCCAAAAATTATTATAAGTGACAGGGACCCTAAATTTACATCAGAATTTTGGCAAAACTTGCATGATATGCTGGGTACTAAACTAGCTTTTTCCACTGCATACCATCCGCAGACAGATGGCCTAGCAGAACGCATGATACAAACATTAGAAGACCTACTCAGAAGGTTCTGTGCGTTTGGATTAGAGTTTAAAAACAGTGACGGGTACACGCATGATTGGGTCAACCTGTTGCCAGCATTAGAGATGGCATATAATAGCAGCAAACATTCTACTACAAAAGAAACGCCCTACATCTTAGAAAGAGGATGGATACCGCGGTTACCTAAGGATACTATTAATGATAAATTACCTGTAGCCCACCCAACCGCCGCGGACTTCAAAAAGATGTTAGACGCAACAAATGCTCACGCAGCCAGATGTGTCCAAGAAGCAGCAGAGTATAGTAAAACTTGCTGGGACAAAAGTCACAAAGAACCTGAATTCCAAATAGGAGATCCAGTGCTTCTGTCCACAGTGAACTTTAATAATCTGGGAGGTAGCAGAAAACTGAAACCCGCGTTTGTGGGACCTTTTGTCATTAAGAACCTACACGGTAAAAATGCAGTAGAAGTAATTTTGACAGAAGAATTCAGTAGGAAACACCCTGTGTTTCCCGTAAGCCTTATCAAGAAATATGTTGCAAGAGCAAATGAAGTGGTCCCCAAACCGTTACCGGTACCCATAGAAGAACCTTCAAAGAAAGAACAACTTAAGGTACATAAGATCCTCAAAGATAAAAAGGAGAGGATTTCAGGAAAAGATACAAGGTTATACCTTGTAAGATACAGAAACCAATCTGCAGATAAAGATGAATGGCTGCCAGAAGACAACATCCCGGACGGTGCAATTCACTACGTAGCTACAGAGCTTCTAAACGTAAATAATTTTAGAAAGTCAGCTAAGTTAAGAGTAACTTATCTTGGTGGTGGGGAATGTCAGCCGGGCTACCATTCTAGAATAGAGCCCCGCCTGCAGCTCCGGTAGCGCAGCCAAGAGCACCGTAAACCGGGTGCAGAGCAGACCGCAGCGCGGATCTCTGCGCAGCATAGATTTGTTTTAAATTGTTTTAAATATTACAAATAGCTTCCTAGAGAAGCTAGACACCAACGGGACCGCCGCGCGGTCCAGAATCTCTTCTGTACAATATATCCCAACTAGGTACAAGTAACAAAAACAAGGGAGCATGTATAAAAAGACCCCCTCAGAAGACCCACGTAATACTCAGCAGACAGCCACTGGTTGCGCGAAAACTACGTGGGCTTGTTAGCGGCTAAATCACTCAGCCACGCGATACAGAGTACTGTAGTACCTGGTCGCATGGAAACAACAGCCGCCAGTAGGCGGCTAAACAATCAAGCCACGCGACTCAGAGAACTACAGTACCTGGTCGCGTGGTAGCAATCTTCTTCCGAGCTCCGTCGCAGCAACAGTAGCGGAAAGACTCGGACACGAATCGCCGAAGAGCTCCGCATAGGAACCGACTCCTAGTGATCCTCCACTCGAGAGCAGAGGATCTCTAGCGTGTCATTTCGAGTAGAACTCTTTAAACGAGTTCCGAGAAGAAAGAATCTTCCTTGTGACCGGTATCCAAGAGATACGGGTCTTACGAGTAGCAAGACCAGTAAAGAGGCTGTGCCTTCCAACAAAATGTATTGGAAGGCCATCCAGGAGAATAGCGAGCCGACGAGCCTCCCAGAAACAGCATAAAAGCCGGTGTTGGGAGGACTCTGGCTCCCCAGAATCGTCAACCACTTTAACCGCCCAGCAGCGCACTACTTCGCCGAACATATTCGTTGATCAGTTCGCTCTCAGCTTGTGTTAGATTGTTTTTAGATTTATTGCTCGTCGCTGGACTCCTGCTTCAACAGTAAGTCCAGCTCATTTTCTCTTTATCATCTCGGGTGTAATCCCCATCAACTATATACTTGGGAAATTGTCGAACTACCCCCGCTTGTCGGACCCCAGACAACACAGGATCCACTACCCCTGCTCGTCAGGCCCTGTAAGAACCGCCCCGGAGGGCACCATAACCATTCCGCTGCTCTCGCGGCCCCTCCGTTACATCCCATTAGGGATATAAAAACTTTAACACCATCATCCTACCGCGTCTACCGACGCGCTCACTCGCCGCAGTCACTCGTGTAGCTAGAGGACTTCGTGTCTTGGCATCACCGAGCCTGACAAAATCAGTAGGAACGTAAGATATGTTTTATATGGTTTATATGTGTATTGAGTGAGAGAAGTATGTGCTGAGATATAGAATGTTGAGAGAAAAAACTAATGGCAGATGTGAACTATTCAAAGTGTTTTTGCCCTCCTCCTTAACCTTCAGTTAAGAGTACAATGGGTTAAGATCACTTTGACTTGTTAAGGGCAAAAGTGGTGATGCTTGCTACTTGACTACTTATATATCCTCTGAGGTATGAAAGATTTTGATGGGCAACTTGATTGAGATCACACTAGTGGATTTATGTTGATTTTTGCTTGTAGCTTCTGAGTGAGATGTGTGTTCTGATGAGGATTGCCTGAGTGGCATGCCCCAACTGAGGAGGGAAGACATGCTCCTTATATAGTAAAATGTGAGGGATTTTTGCTGGTGGGGAAGTCAGTTGAGGGATTTATGCTGGTGTGACTTCTCCTGTGAGGGATTTTTGCTGCATGGAAGCTTCCGTTGAGGGATTTTAGCTAGTAAGCCTTCTGATAAACGTGTGATCCAACATGTGACTGATGATGTCATGCAACCATACAGGGGTACGTGTGTGCACCTGTATAAACTACACCCTAACTATGTACTTGTACCTGATTCTATACTATGTACTTACCAAATATAATTCTATAGTATTTGATTATGTTCTGTCACAAACAGTTTAATCCAAATAACTTTTGACTGAGTGGAGCTAGCCTAGTGGTTCAAGTGAGTGACTAGGGTTTAAATGACCTGTAGAATCTAATCATGCAATAATACACCCAAGAATATGCCTCCTTCTCATACAGTGAACCAAGACTTTATGCAATTTGATACTTGAAACAGGTTTGGCACACCACAACAATTACTTCAAATTGGCCCGGTGGGAACCTGAGGGGATAACCAAAGCAATACGCCTTGCAAGGGACATGTGGGTAAACAATTACAAGCCACGACCAATCACGATTCCCACCACTACACCAGATACCACCGCTACTGTAAGTGAACTCTCTCTTGATGATGCGCAATGTTGTCATGAAATAACATCTAATCCTTTGTTTTTCAGGCCAAGACGACTGGCATGCTGGCCCGCCTGTGTGAGCTTGAGTCTCTATAGTGACTACAGGACACAAGAAAGAAGGGGGGAAATAGTTGGATTTCTTTGGATAAAGAAAATACAACTATAAGAAAAAGAGAGAAAGAGAGAGAGAAACCAAGCAGGATAAGGATGAAGAGAAGTACTAGGTTTTTCTGGTGGGAATGCACGTCCACTGGCAATGCTACTCTTTCAGAAGAGTGCTGCTAATCTGTGCTAGAAGAGCTACAGCTTCCTCTCAGGAGGGTATCTGGATTAGATAAGTATAATATAGCCACAGTTTTTTAGCTTCCTTCTGGATAGTCAAGGTTCTGAGAGGGAAACCTGAGGGACAGCCCTTTAACCTAGATTTTGAGGCAAGGCCAAATGATAAGAGGGACAGCCCTGTGATCAAGATTGAGGCAAAGGCTGTTGAGTTATAGAGCTGTTGTTATTTCTGTTTCATCTCTAGTTGTGTGCTACATACATGTCACTTTCACTTCTCACATTTCACTACAGTTTCACATTTTCATCTAGTGTACTGGAGGCAGCAGACGTGGAAGGATTTCCCTTTCCTCATCCTTCCACACCATCATCCACTCACCCGCATTGTGTCTGCTGTCTTCAGGTTAGTCATTCTCTTTTCTTTCTCCTCACGTTGTTTTCTTTTCTTCTCATCTTCTGATTTATGCAAATCATGATCCTTCCACACCATCATCCACTCACCCGCATCGTGTCTGCTGTCTTCAGTATTCAGCTCCTGTCTCGCCTATCAAAGGCCTGGAGATTTGGAGGGACAGCCCTGTGATCAAGAAGGAGACAGAAAACCAGCAGAAAGAGCAAATCAAGCAAGACACAGAGTTGTACCTCTGAGATAAACAAGGTTCAGTGAAAGAGGTTACTTACTGTCAATATCCTAGGCGCCTGTGACGGTAGGTATACTAGGAGTGTTGTAAACTCTTTGGTGGTGATCCTGGGGTTATCTGGGTGGTGGTTCTGGTGTGCTGAAGTCTGTAGATCCGCCTCAGGCAAGGGGGATCCTGACTACGAAAATTTTCACAGTTTGCTTATGTAATTTACATATGTACATGTGGTTTGGCGCGCCTGGTAGCGCTGACACGTCACAACTGCGCATGCGCGCCACAACTCAATAACTCAGGGAAGGAGCATAGTTACAGAGAATTGGTAAGTTGTAACTAGGGTTAAAATTGCATGAGGAAACAGAATATGAAGTCTAAATGAGGTTATCTCTTAAGATGAAAAAGATATGAAGTAATTCATATGTAAAAAGTAGAAAAAGGCAGACTTTAGGTCAGCTGAGTTGACTCTAAGGCTGACAGCCTGAGCAGCGCTGCGGCCACACAACAGGGAAATACCCCGTACGACCTGGACATCTGGCTATTGGGAGGACTTATCTTGGAGAACCACCAACCGGTGAATCCACTCAAGTGGTGGATCCAACAGAAGGGCACTGGAAACACGCATGGTGGCCTCGTACACATGGCGCTGGACGTTTTAAGTTGTCCAGGTGTGTTTTAACTTTCATATATAATGAACAAATTTTCAGAAACTGAACACCGTTCAAAACTTTCCAGGAACTTCCGTTGACGTAGATCGCTCATTTAGCTTTGGGCGCGATTATGTCACATCAAAGAGGCATAGAATTGCGCATCAGTCGCTGACCAGGGGGATGACAGTTGCCTTCTACTCGAAGAACAACAAGATCGAACCTGGTACTTTGATGAAGTGGAAGGAAGGGCGCATATTAGAAGACAAGACAAAGCAAAAAGGTAAAAGAAAGGTCATTGTTGTGGATGATGACGAGTGATTTACAACAGTTTTGTAAAAAATGCTATGTTCCTGAAGTTTGGAAAATAAATGATTTTACTACTAGAAAAAGCTGGGAGGTACCCCTGGTACCCCCATAAGGTACCGCCGGTACCAGGTGCGGTACCAGGTGTCTGTTTTTCAGGAAAAACGACCTGGTACCTGGGTGCCATGGGGCCATCTCTAGTTGGCGGGTACCCGCCAGCGGATAGCAGGTACCCGCAACGGGTGCAAAGTTGCCATCTCTAGGTTTCAGTCTGCTTTTCAAAGGGAAAGTTTTTTGGGTCTGGCCTCTGCCAAGTTCTGTTGCAGACTTGCCGTGTTCCATGGGAGCAATATATTGTATAAGGGGTTGTTGGAGGGGTTTGGGAGGACGTCATTTTGGATGGTTCTTGAGGTGGCCCGTTTTTGTATTCCTCATCTGCACTGTTTTTTGACTAATTGCCATCCGGAATGCCTGCAGTTCACCCATGCAACTGCTTTGTTGGACAACCTCCTTGACAGCAATTTGGCAGAAAAATCAAGCTCACTAAATGAAGACTTCTGACATGAAATCTGCTCTTGCCAGCTGCGGAGATTGGTACTAGTTTCATGTTGGTTTTCAGCCTGTAGGTAACTAACCGAGCCTGAGAGGGTTGTTACTAGCAAGATGATAGTGTAAGGTAAGCAGGTCAGACTAGGTACTGGCACCAGCTGAATTGTCCGTTTGGACTGGTAGGTACAACACGTCCTTGGAGCGGCCTGTCTGAGCAGTTCTTGGACATGGCCATCACCAATTGGCCCATCTGCTTGGACAGGCAAGTCCGACCTCTTGTTGGATTGGCTAGAGGAGTTGTCAGACATGCCGGTACAAGAATTGGTGGTTACATATACATACCCATTTGCAACCTCCACCAACCCAGTACAGAAGTTTGAATTGGGAGTAGTTGCCTGGCAACTGTCAGCCTTAGAGTCAACTCAGCTGACCTAAAGTCTGCCTTTTTCTACTTTTACATATGAATTACTTCATATCTTTTTCATCTTAAGAGATATCCTTGTTTTGACTTCATATTCTGTTTCCTCATGCAATTTTAACCCTAGTTACAACTTACCAATTCTTTGTAACTCTACTCCTTCCCTGAGTTGTTGAGTTGTAGCGCGCATGCGCAGTTGTGACGTGTCAGCGCTACCAAGCGCACCAAACCACATGTACATATGTAAATTACATAAGCAAACTGTGAAAATTTTCGTAGTCAGGATCCCCCTTGCCTGAGGAGGATCTACAGACTTCAGCACACCAGAACCACACCCCAGAGAACCCCAGGATCACCACCAAAGAGATTACCACGCTCCCAGTATACCTACCGTCACAGGCGCCTAGGATATTGACAGTAAGTAACCTCTTTCACTGAACTTTGCTTATCTAAGAGGTACAACTCTGTGTCTGCTTGATCTGCTCTTCTTTGCTGGCCTTTGCCTTATCCTTGATCACAGGGCTGCCCCTGCTTAACATCATTCTTTTTCTGTGGTTTTTGTAAGAAACAAACCACATAGGTTTCCCTTTAAAGAACCTTGACTATCCAGAAGGAAGCTAAAAAATTGTGGCTGGATTAAACGTGTCTAATCCAGAAGCCCTCCACTTTTCTTTGGTGAGAGGAGGCTGTTGCACTCTCTAGCACAGCTTGGCAGCACTCTTCTAAAGAGGTAGCATTGCCAGTGGACGTGCATTCCCAACAGAATAACCTTGAAAATCTGCTTAATCTTGAATCTTCTCAGTTTCTTTCTCCCTCTCCTTTCTCTCTCATATTTGTATTTTCTTTATCCAAAGAAATCCAAATATTCCCCTCTTCTTTCTTGTGTCCTGCTGTCACTATAGAGACTCAGGCTCACAGCAACCATACAGGCATACTGCCATTTTGAAATTTTGATTCCTCAAAATTTGGATTTATGGGGCCTCAGATACTCAAAGATTATCTACAAATATTTGTGAATTACAATCAAACTGATAGGTTGGAAAAGTTAGAAGTAGCAGAATTTGCTATCAATAACTTACATTCTACATCTACTGGTGTCTCTCCATCTTTTTTGTCCATGGTTATCATCCCTGTTTTGACACGCTGTAAGACTCAAAAGTGTTCCTGAGAACCTTTTGCTGAATGTAGAAGGGGATGATGGAGGTGCAAACTCTGCCCTTCTATACTATCAGGTAACAAGACCCACCAAGGTAAGCTTGGCAAGTTTTAATGAAGTGATAGGGTTGGTTGGTTCCAGATGAGCTTGTTGATGACACTGAATAAATTGTTTTTATTGTTAATGTAAGGGTTGTTATGTATGTAGGTTGTTGAGTATATGTAAGACTGTAAATGTCAAAGTTGGGGTGACTGTGAATGTGATTGGTGAGTAATGAACTGAGGAGCTGACAACTGGTGAGGAGAGAGCTCCTTATATAGACAAAAGTGGAGCCCCAGAGGGCTTGTGGGTTAGGGTTTCAACTAATCTAGACAACAGTGTGAGGGATTTTAGCTGGTGAGAATAGATACAAATGATGTCATACTGTGTCAGGGGTACATAAATGATGTCATAAGAATGCAGTAGGGCCGCATGAAGGCTGCGTAAAGTGATAGTAGACTGCATGAGTTGACAAGTGGATGCACAGGGTGCATAAATGAAGTCTGAGGCTGCAGAGTCAGTGTGTGATGACATCATAATATGGAAATAGAAGAGTACTTGATAATATGTAATGACTGTAGTCTGATGGGGAGATTTATGTTTGTATTCTGTGATGTGTATAAGCATAATACTGTGATCCTTGACTTGAGGCTTGTGACAGGCTGGTGACTGGGTATGGTGAACGTGTGATGGGTGTCCAGTGTCCAAAGAAATGTAGGTTTCAATCCAGAGGAGCTCCAGTGACACCTCCAGTGGTGACTAGGGGTAAAATTGGCCGTAGAATCCAATTCCGAGGTTTGTTTGATGGTATCTTGAGGCTCATTGTGAGTAAGTATAGGTATAAGAAAAAAACTTTTGATTTTTCACTTTTCCGTCTACCACAACGCTCACTTTGACCTCAGGAATTTTTAAGGCAGATAGTTTAATCCAAGATCTACAGCAGATTCAGAACAAGGCTTCTGATTCTATGCAACAGGCTACAGAAAAGCAAGTGTTGTATTACAATGAACGACAACGGGACACCCCTGTTTTTTCACCTGGAGATCAGGTACTTCTTTCTTGCCGGTTTATCCAGACACGTCGACCAAACGCGTAGTTAGACTTCAAGCATTTAGGCCCGTTCTCAGTGGTAAAGATGGTTGGTGAACAAGCAGTTCAGCTTGATATTGCAGAACATTGCCCTAAGTTTCACCCAGTGTTTAATGTTTCTTTGTTAAAACCGTATAAAAACGCTTCTCTAAATCAATTTTGGGCAAATATGCCTTTGCCTGACAATCATCTATCACCGGTTGCTCAAATAGATTGGGATTTCTTTGCTGAGGTTTTAGATCATTGTTCAAAGAGAAAGGGATCTAATGAATACTTAATTTGTTGGAAAAGTTCTACCCTGGCTCATGATTGTTGGATTTCTTTAGGTGATATACCTGCCCAAACTCACAACCAACTAATCTTATTTCACCAGTCTTCCAATTCCGCTATACTGTTACTTCTAATGAGTAAAAGTTAAAGCATAGTTGTAAGAACTGGAAATACGTACTAGGTTATTAGATAATATTACATAAGAGTGACAAAGCTTAGAGAGAGAATATGGCTGACATTTGAGAGGAAAAAGAAGCTTATCATAGTTAGCAATAGGATTCCCGCAGAAACAGGATTACAATACTAGTGTATTTCCTAGGATCAATAGTTCTCTAATCTCATGATTCACTTGCATACTTTGTAGAGCTCAGACATTCACTAGTACCTATAAAGACCTCACAATGCGCGCATCTCAGTTGTTTTCTTTCTTATTGCACTATTTTTGTTTCTTTTCTTGTTTTTGAAATCCACATTGAAATATCTTCAATATTCTGTCTTGTGAAACCAATCTTCCAATCATTATCTGTTAGCTTGTCTGTGAGATATTCTGAAACACATTGTTTCTGGCTTGTCACGTAAATCGTAGTACCCTAGTTATTACAACAATACATCCGTTTATGTATTGAAAATTTTATGATTTCAACTTTGGATACCTTAATTTTCAATTGGTTTTCCTCTTATAGCACAATAACAAGTACCACAGATTTGGCATGTGCCACATTCTGAATAGATATCACTTTGCGGATGACATGTTTCTTGAATCAAAGGGTTGCAAGAATCGTCTGTTGGTAAGCTGTGAAGAACTGGGGATGATCCTGTAATCAATTTGGTAGAATAGGCTTTCAATATATAATACATGCTCTAGTCATTAAAATTGATAACAGAAGAATCATTCTTCTCAGCTCCGGGGCAAAGCAATTTTGACGTACCTTCATTGAGTAAAGATTCCACTTGGATGACAGAGCCATCCAGCTGGACAGATGCGCCCTGAACTGCTTGTGAGACGCACACAGCAGCAACCACCAGAGCTGCCAGGTTCATGAAAGGAGTTCGCATTGCAACTATGTGATGAACAGATTGTTATCAACAGCAATAAATCAGAGCTGGGTGAAATTGTAGTAGGCTAACGTTCTGAGAGACTTACGCAGATTTAGTTGGCAAGGATAAAAGGGTTATGTGGATACTAGGAGAAATTGCGGATGACGGACTTCAAATCACTTGTATAACTGTGTGATGGAAGGATGAAAATTGACCTTGATTAAAGCTGGCTTATGGGATGTTGATGCTTGGGGCTGCGGTAGGCAAAACTTACGCTGGTTTAGTGGACAAGGACAAAAGGGTTGATTGGACAATAGCGGGACATAATTGCTGACCTTGTGGCTCTATTTATATCCTCTTGTTTTCAAATGAGGTGGCCATGAAGCACCGCCACTTTCCAAAATGTGCGACACTTCGGTAAGCGAACTCATGCCAGCCCAGGTTGAAACTTATCTGGCACAATCACAAGCCAAAACTTGAAGAGGCGCTTCATGACAGTGTTTCATCATGTTCCTCGCCAGCCTTCCATGCAACTGGCTCTATAAGGCTCGGAAGCGGTTGAATGGAGCACGCGGATAAACCCTTTTGATTTCCATTTCCTTCCTCCTCCTCCTCCTCATGATTCTCTAGCTTAACTAAGTCCCACCCTCCTACGGGTGGAGTGGTAAAACACTGGTTGCATTGCACCGACTGGAGGGAGGGACTTACGCGCTAAACGGACTTACAGGCTGACAGCATTTGGTTTTTTGGTGGGGACTTTTTTGAAACTGCTCTCACCCATCCATTTCCTGTCCAATTTCATTATTGTTTGGATTTCTATGATGACCAAAGTCTTCTTTATCCATGTACTATACCCACCTATCCCCAACCTGTCTTCTTGATGTGCAATGTCCCTTGTAACATCATGAGTTTTGGATTCTGTACAGTGTGAACTTTGTAATATAGGATGAAGCAGACCACAGATAGTCACAAAAAATAGATCTGAGGGGTTCTGAAGGCCTCAAAAAATTCAGAAAAATTTGGAGAGATTCTCCTTGATCTTGGGAATCTTTTGTTCCCCCAAACCTTTGCTGCCCAATGGGAAAGGGTGAAGCCAGAAACGTTTGAAAAACAACATAATTCTGATTCTGTCAGCCCAAACTTGGACATTGGGTGTAAGTCCCTCCTTTGGAGGGTCCGTGCGGGACAGCGTCCCCCCTCAAATAGAGGGACTTTGTTAAGTTAGCCTGATTCTCAACTCGGGGAAAATTCATTACCCAATCGACTGATCCCTGGAATCTTCTTGATGTAAGTCTTATGTTTGACCCAAGTGCGGAAACAATTATCCTTCCCACTCCCGATTTATGTAGCTTCAGACCTGTTTTTTCCTTCTTGGTAATTGAGAAACACCATATACTCGCAGTGAGCTAAAGAGGCCGATCTTGGGAGGCCAACGAGGGAACAGAGAGAGAGAGGGGAGAGAAAACAACTATGCACCTGAGAAAGACCAGAGACTTGCAGTGAGCTAAAGAGGCCGATCTTGGGAGGCCAACGAGGGAACGGAGAGAGAGAGGGGAGAGAAAACAACTATGCACCTAAGGAGGTGCAGAAGGAGTTGGATCGGAGAAGGTGAGTGATTCATTGCATAGAGAGAACAAAGAAAGAGAGGAGACAGAAGAGAAAGGAAAAGGGGATTGATACCTGAGAAACACCAGAGACTTGCAGTGAGCTAAAGAGGCCAATCTTGGAAGGCCAACAAGGGAACGGAGAGAGAGAGGGGAGAGAAAACAACTATGCACCTAAGGAGGTGTGGAAGGAGTTGGATCGGAGAAGGTGAGTGAGGAAAAGAAAAGAGAAAGGGAAAGTCGGATATGTAGCTAGTCTAGATACAACGCATAACCTAATGTAATGATAAAGAAGGTTTGGCCCGCTTTTCCACCTCACACGCTTCGCCGCAGAAACCCCAAGTAGCCCCCTTCTGTCTTGTATTGTCACAGTAATCAGGCCCCACGGAAGCCGTTAGCTGCACTAGTAACCGGACAACGAGTCAGGATGATTTCCCAAATCTTTGACATTCTTGCTTTCGTACCTTGAACGTATTTTCCAGCCAGGGAAGGGTCCCATTGCCGGCCGACGCCTGCAAAACACGTAGAGAGCAAGGAATCGCACCCCCCGGCTGACGCAATTGTTAAAATGAGAAGAACTAAGAGTGATTTCAAGTTAGGCCAAGAACTGCAACTTGTTATGCGTAAATTAGAAACAAGCAGTTGCTCTTACCTAAGAGCAAGGGTACATTCAACTGAGGATTTTAGTTAAGGATAAGAGTAGGCCAATGAGAAAGGTGAATGAAGATTACACAAGAGTGTGATGCGCTGGTAGAGGCCTTTTAGGAGGATGATGGAGAATTAAAGCAAGCCGCGTAGTGCGGGGAAAGTCAAATTCAAGATTGTAGTAGAGGAGTGAATTAGGCCGATGACGGCGGGAGATTTAAGGTTGAGTTGGTAACAGAAATAGGCTAAGTTTTGTTAGGCTCCGGCTGGGATGTTGGTGATAAGAAACAGAGGAGAGTTAATTTCTGGAGGAAATTGGAGAAAAGAGAAGAAAGAAGGAAGGAAAAGAAGAAAGAGAGAAAGAAAGGAACAAAAGTGACTAGGACAAACCTGGGATGTTGGTGATAAGAAACAGAGGAGAGTGAGGAAAAGAAATGTTCACCGGCATCCCAGGGAGGGGGCTTTTAGAGAAGATGGAAACTACACTACAAGCATCAAAGGAAATATATGCTAATACTAAATACATATGCCTATAACATAACAAGGTTTGGTAGCAAGGCTGAGCGAGTGGATGATGAAGATACACAAGATTAGATTTTTGTCAGAAAAGACTTTTTAAGATTTTTATTGCTAAGTGTGAGCTGATGTAGATGTGACTGTAGAGAAAAGTGATAAGGGATGAATGGATGGGTTCAGCTTTTGGTGGCGAAGCGACTTCCTTTTATAGGCACAAGTCAGGCTACTGACTGGTTGTTGGTCCCAACAAATCGGGTATCCTTTCTCTCTGAGGTTTTCAGGGTTCAGGGGATGTAGACGCCGCACCTGGCCAAGTGTCAGGGTTAGAGGCTGAAACGTTGCCTGCAAAGGCTGCGGTAGGATTTGTATTTTATACACATGGTCAATTAGGGAACAAGGCTGGTTTTGTGTTACGCCAACAGCACTGGCTTTTCCATAAAGGACACTTACAGGACAGAACTTGGATAGCACTCTGTTTTGGAACTTGACAGCAATTGAGCTAACTTAACTAAGTCCCTCTATTGGAGGGGAGACGCTGTCCCTCAGGGACCCTCCAAAGGAGGGACTTATGCGCTATGTCAACCCCTTGGCAGTAGAGAATTAGAAAAATGTTGTTTTTCAATCCTCTCTGGACGCGCCATTTGTCACCAGGAAATAAAATTTTGGGGTAGCAAAATGTGCACAACATCATGGAGTTTCTTTGTACATATTTTACAAATTTTTCTGGGGCCTTGGGTGTCCTAACTTAACTAAGTCCCACCCTCCTACAGGTGGAGTGGTAAAACACTGGTTGCATTGCACCGACTGGAGGGAGGGACTTACGCGCTAAACGGACTTACAGGCTGACAGCATTTGGTTTTTTGGTGGGGACTTTTTTAAAAATGCTCTCACCCATCCATTTCCTGTCCAATTTCATTATTGTTTGGATTTCCATGATGAACAAAGTCTTCTTTATCCATGTACTATACCCACCTATCCCCAACCTGTCTTCTTGATGTGCAATGTCCCTTGTAACATCATGAGTTTTGGATTCTGTACAGTGTGAACTTTGTAATATAGGATGAAGCAGACCACAGATAGTCACAAAAAATAGATCTGAGGGGTTCTGAAGGGCTCAAAAATTTCAGAAAAATTTGGAGAGATTCTCCTTGATCTTGGGAATCTTTTGTTCCCCCAAACCTTTGCTGTCCAATGGGAAAGGGTGAAGCCAGAAACCTTTGAAAAATGACATAATTCTGATTCTGTCAGCCCAAACTTGGACATTGGGTGTAAGTCCCTCCTTTGGAGGAGGGAATTTGTTAAGTTAGTTGGGTGCCCCATGAAGTCCTTTTTTGTGACTGACAAGTGTCCACTTCATTGTGCATTCCACATTTTGCACTGTACAGAATCTGAAATTGATAATGTTACAGCCATGATTGCAGCTCAACCAGATGAGTTGAGGATGAGAAAATATAGTAGCAAGAATGGGACAGCTTAAGCCATCCCAGAGATGTAAATTAGAGAAAAAAAGGTTCAGAAACAAAGATGGCAGATTGATTTTAAAAAAGTCTCTGCCAAAAGTGCTAATTCTCTACTGCCGCGGGGTCGACATAGCCCGTAAGTCCCTCCTTCGCTTCGCTCCCCCGAGGAGGGAATTAGCTAAGTTAGGCAATTGAGGCACTTACAGAACCTTCCACCATGAACTTGTTCCGGATTTCGTCCTCGCCGTCTCAACCTGTCTCATCGGTTGAACGGGTGTTTACTATTTCCTCTACCGGTCTTCCATCAGTTTCCACGTCTGTTTTCGTCCTCCTTCTCTTGCCGATTCCAGAAGGGCAGACCCGCGTAACGGAAGGGACGGGCGTTCAGATAAGGTGAAACGTGACGAAATTCGGGCGGAGTTTGCAAAACTTGTGGACCTCTGGCAGATCTACCAGACCTAAACCCTTGACTTTCGTCAAAACAACCGAGCTATACATTGAGCCCACCAGAACCTCTCGTGAGCCGAAGAGACAGGTTGCGCTGGACTCGGAGGTACTGCGCGCCGTGCCCCAGAAATGAGAATGCCGGGACACCAGTTAAACTTAAAGAAGAAAGTGACGTTGGCTACGTTGTGAGTCGTTGTCTGCTCTGTCATCAATGATTGTCTACCCGGGCGTGGCGCGCTCCAGAGCGCAATACTTTTTGCATGGAATGAGAGGCACATGCGACAACCCACCCCTGGACCCTGGTGCGAGCTTAACCAAGCCTCCCCGAAGGAGAGGGTTATTCCGTTCTGATAGCCTCCCTTTTTTCATCACTCAACGTGTGCTCAATCCGACAACAAGCAGCATGAACATGTGAACAATTGTTGGTTAAAAAATACGGTTATTACCCATTCACAGAGAGCCCATGGACTTGGCTGTAGCTTCAGCGAAGGGCAATCGCTGTCGGCTATCACTTGACCCATCAACTTGGCCTCAGGCCGTCTGATTTGCTCTCCACGACGGCTTCAGACCATCGGCCGAGCCGTTCATGCGGCCTGCTCTCACCGATGGTTCTACTGCACCTGCCGAATGGAACCCTGTTTGTGACCATGCTTCTGGCCGCCGGCTTAACCTTCACGATGGCCAATCGATCCTAACGAGCTGGCGGAAGTCTTAAGGTCTGCACAACCCATGCTTATCGTCCCGGCGTCGTTCGGGCTGGATGCCCTGCTCGCCGGCCTGCCCTTACTTCGAGAGCCCCGCCTCGGAAAACAGTTGCTGGAGCGCATTTCCATCGGCCACGCGCCGGGCTCGGCTGCAGCTCGCGTCTTTAAGGACTTGCGCATCTACCGGACGGAAGCGCCCAACTGAACTGGGGAATTGCTACGCTGACTGACTGGACCGCCCTTCTGCAGCAGCCGCCTGTCGGGTCCCACCACCGCCCATTCCGGTTCACCGCGCCGGCGCGTGGATCCAGGCCGAAGATCGCCGCCGTTATCTGGAGCTGTGGGGCCAGCGGGAAGAGGAAAGGGGCCATGTGCAGCCACCACGCAATGCTCCATTTGATCGTCTCCTTTTGGCACCAGAAACTCGACTGTGGGCCGGATGAACGGGCGATTGGCCTGCTCCCTTTTTGTAAATTCTAGACAGAAATGGACCTGGGATTCGAGCAGTATAGCTTTATGGGACAAAAATTGTACCGTGTAAATGATCTCTGACGACAACAACGACTTCTCAAGCAAACACACCTGCGGTGGAAAGCGCAGTTGTGTTGATTTTAGATTTAGTTATGGATTCGGGTGAAGGACGCGTGTAAGAGCACAATGATTTAGTCTCTTCTTCACGGGTTGATAGTGTAAACGCGTGTAAATTTTATTTCAAGCTAACCTTTATGGGACAAAAATTGTACCGTGTAAATGATCTCTGACGACGACAACGACTTCTCAAGCAAACACACCTAACATGAAAACAAAAGAAGGAGGGAAAAAGATAAGGACAAATAAGCAATGAACAATGAGACAGTAATAAGATGATATGTAGAAATAAAGGAGTTATTTTATATTAGTGCATACCTGCGGTGGAAAGCGCAGTTGTGTTGATTTTAGATTTAGTTATGGATTTGGGTGAAGGACGCGTGTAAGAGCACAATGATTCTGGATGGATGATGAAAAGGGAAAACAAAGATAAAAGGAAGTTGGATAAAATTATTGTTAGTTGTTGTTGACGAGTTGTTGAGGTTTGAGTGATGTCTTTGAGGAAAGTTTGTGCTTACTAGTCTCTTCTTCACGGGTTGATAGTGTAAACGCGTGAAGAAAAGACTAGCAAGCTTGGGGCGGGATGAATTTGCTTTTTGGCGTTGGAATCCTGATATCATGAGGGTTAGGTTAATGTTTGGTATATTCAAGATGCGAGTGAGAATTGGAATGTTGGCTGCGTATTCATAATGAGTAGCGGATTTAGGCGCGCATTTCCTGCGTATTCATAATGAGTAGCGGATTTAGGGGCGAATTTCATGTAACTCAACACTTTTTGGCATGTCATGGACTGGTTATCTTTATTCGCCTCATGGACCCAGGGGGTGATACTCAGTGCGCTACACAGGACTCCAAACTATCGTCCTGTTCTCGATTTCCACAGGAAGTTCGAGCCTCGCCGAAGAGATTGCCGAGAGGAGGATCACCTCCTTGCAGATCGCCCCTCCTTCAGCCGCCTTCTTGGCGAAGTCTCCGCTGCTGGACGACGCCCGTCATGACTTGAGTAGGAGCGGCGGGGCACCAGTGGCTCCGGACATTGTGGAAACAGTGTTGAAGAGATGCGGCTTTCTGAGATCAAGTTTGTGGGTTTGTGAAGAGTGCTCCATTCCGTTCAAGATGTGGGTGGCGGATGACTGGCCAGGAAGGAAGTGCGTCTCGCCAGGGTTACGGGCTATCAGAAGCTGGCCATGTGGTTAACCAACTCGGCGCAACGACGTCTAGTGACCTTCTGCCCCAATCGGGTACGGTAGACAAGCTCTCACCACGTAGCAGTCCAAGATACATTTTCGTCGGATGCATGCTTTCTTTTTGTTTACTTTTTGTGTCATGATTTATATTATCAGAAGGCCATAGCCTTGTTACATGTCATCGGAAATCAAAAGAATCCTCGTGAGAACCACATCAAAGTTTACAAATGTCCAGCACAAAAAATTGCAAGGGTTGCTTGTTGATGATTGCGAATCAATCAACCAAGGAGTTGAAGAGGGGAAATAGGTAGAGAGTCGAGAGCGGAGCGGATGAATTCATCGGGATTTTTTCTTTCCGTCACGAGTATAACAATGAAGATCAGCCATTTCTTGATGCGTCTTAGAGCGCGTCTGCAGGTAAAATGAAAGAGGGAGTCAGTTTTGGCACTCTACTCGAGTCAAAGCAAGCCCAATCCCATTGATGGACGCACATATTTGCTAATCTCTTCCGGTTCACGGATACAGCAGTACCTTTCCGGTGGGGCTACGTCGGCAACCTTCAGGTCCTTGCAGGTATAGCGATCGTCGAATAGCCATGTGGCATCCATCACTATCCGAAAACAAGTTTGTGGGGAATTTTAAAGGTAAGACAATCAGCAGACATCCCAACCCATTGCCAGCTTCGTAACGCACCAATGTAGTTTTTATTAATCAAGCGCGGCTTCAAATATTCGGGCACCTTATGGGGATCGGTCAGTAGATCGATTGGCTTCACACAGACGCCTTGGACCGAATCTGGTTCCGAGCCGTCGTTGCATCGGAAGCGGGAGTAAGCCGCCGGGCTGTGGACGACGAGCAGGATCCAAAGCTTCGCGAGATGCATGGGGCGACCAGTGGGGACTGTGGAAGGGGAAAGGGATTGGGATGGGGAGACGACAGCCCGATGGCCGTCGACGTTTATCTTCAAGCGCCAGTCCGCCCTCCCAGAAAAAAGGGAGGTTGGCACCGCGATGTCGCTGCTGGCAACGGGCACCAAGGGAAAGCGGCCTCCAAAGGGTCTCCTCCCCCCTTGCGTTCATATCGAGGCTTTCTAAAAAAAACATGTGAACCATTACCAGGGCCGGATTGCCAGACCCAGGTTTTTGCGGGTCGGCCTCTCTGTGAGACATGAGCTCGCCCGGGGGGCAGTTTTACATACTGAGTGAAGGGCTCCACTGCTAACTTAGCTAATTCCCTCCTCGGGGGAGCGAAGCGACCTCCGAACGGAGGGTCCCTGCGAGCTTAACTAAGCCTCTCCGAGGAGGCGCCAAGCGTCTCCGAAGGAGAGGCTTAGGACTAATGTCCCATATTTGGCCTGAGGCTGACGGGGTTTTTCAATGAAAATGTGTGATTTTGTGTTTACAACTTTCCTACAACTTGGTATCACCTCATAATCCAAATCCCAGTTGGCCATGTCTAGCCCTTGATCTCAGCTGTCTTGTACATGTTTTTTCAAGTAAATTCATCAAGAACTGGCCGCTCAGCAGTCATTCTTGTAAGGGCATTTTCTGAGCAATGTGACAGACCCGCCGGGCCATTTGCAGGTCAAGTTCAGACACTTTCTCACGGTTTAACTTTCAGCCTTGCAAGGCCTCGCAAGCCATGCTTTTACAACAATTTTTTTTTTCAAGGGATGGGGGTAGGTGTTGTGTTAAACACACCAGAATATGTAGAAAGAAAAACTGATTCTAATGGTGCCAGAGGCTGTGAAGAAATCCGATGGGTATACGGTGATATGGGGGATATAAGGAATTTTTAGATGTTTGGCTGGGCAGCCTCAGGCCAAACATCGGACATTAGGCACAAGTCCCTCCATCAAGCGGGAGGGTGCTCGCGCCCCGCGAGCACAGGGAGGGACTTGTGTTAAGTTCGGGGTCCCTGCGGGGCGGCGTCCCCCCTCCTGTTACAGAGGGACTTATATAAGTTAGGCTCCACTGGCCCTCCTGATAACCCTTTCATTGTCTTGCAGTGCACTGGGCAGTAGCGCGGAGATTGTCCCACATACTATGGTGGCAGGTCGTGCGCCATTGACTGACAGACAGCCACCGGGACGGTCAAAAGAGAGAGCAAAAAGACTCTGAATTGAAAAAAGCACATCCACTCATGCAGAAGTAAGCAGTGGAAGACCCCCCGTTGCCCATGTACACAGGAGGGATGGTCTAGCAGGACATTCTAACCCATTGGATGCAGCTTGATAAGTCAACCTCGACCAATTTTCTCCAGCAGATCAAGGCTCGGCCCATCCGACTCCAACACATTTCTAGCCCAGACCTCATGGATACCACACCCCCCTCTCACACAAAACACACGCCGGAGGCCGGCAGCGAGGGGGCCTGTGAGTCGAAGCCGAGCTGCGCACACCCGGCCCGCACGACGCAACCATGCGCACAACAAGGATGCTCTTCTTTCATGGGAGGGGGCAATACACATGCTTGTTTGTTTTTTGAGAGAGAGTGAGAGAGAGAAGGCGTCCGTTGGGCCGGGCGGACGAGAGCGGGCGGCCGGGAAGCGGCCGTCGAGCGGGTCACGCCGCGATGGGCCCGAACCACCAAATCCTGCACGCCGATCCGCACGCAATGGGAGTCAGTCAAGCAGGCCGCTGGGGAGGGGGAAGCAAGGATGGAAGGGGGCGGACCGGACTTCGCCGTCGTCGCCGCCGCTGATGATCTTGTCGTCGGTGAGCTTGACCGCGGAGACCGCGCCGCGATGGCCGACGAAGGTGTGGACGCACTTGCCGGTGAGCCGGTCCCAGATCTTGAGCGAGCGGTCGTGGGAGGCACTGGGACGGATGGGTCAGCGACTGGGAGGAAAAGAAGAGAGAGAGGGAGGGAGAGCGGGCACCTGACGATGCGCAGCTTGTCGGCGTCGATGCTCCAGACGCCCTGGATGTGGCCGAACAGGGTCCGTTCGCAGGAGCCCTCGACGCGGACCTCTGCGCCGTCCTGGTCCAATGGGGCCCGGGCGATGGTCGATGAGGTTGGTGGTGGTGGAGGGGGGACGGGGAGGAGGAAGCGGATGGTCCAGAGCTTGAGACAGTTGTCCAGGGAGCCCGAGATGAGCGTGTCTGGCTGGTCGATCCCGGGCGAGCTGAGCAGCGAGAGGGACTGGACCTGGGCCACATGGCCGTGGAGGACCTTGAGGGTCTGGCGGGCGGCGAGGTTCCAGAGCCGGACGGTGCCGTCGTCGGAGCCCGAATAGAGCAGCTTGAAGGGCGCGGCGCCGGGCGGAGCGGACTTGGTGTCGAGGCGGACGGTGTTGACCCATTCGGTGTGGCCGCGGAGGACGAAGCCGGCGCCGGAGGAGAAGTCCCAGATGCGGATCGAGCCATCCGCGGAGCCCGAGGCGAGGAGCTGGTGGTCGAAGTGCAGACAGGTCACGGGCGCGTTGTGGCCGAGGATGGTCCGGGAGCATTCGCCGGTCCGCCAGTTCCAGATCTTCAGCGTGTGGTCCATGGCCCCGGAGATCAGCTTGTGGGAGTCGAACTGCAGACACTTGATCCCCCGCGCATGCCCGTGCAGCACCTGCACACACTCCTGCCGGTCCACGTTCCAGATCCGTATCGTCCGGTCCCAGCTCCCCGTCATCAGGATCGGGAAGCTCGGCGACGTCAGGTCTTCCTCGAACTGCAGACAGGTGATCGAGTCCGTGTGCCCCGTTAGTACGCTCTCCACGTAGCTCCCCTTCCGCCAGTTGCGCTCCAGTGCCAGGCGTTCTGTGTAGACCGACTTCCAGGGCTTGGTTGAGTCATCGATCGATGCCGGGGATGAGGGCCGGGTGGGGATGGACAGTTGTTTCTGTTTCTGTTTCTGTTGCGGCTCCGGCTGTTGCGGTTCAGACGGTGGCTGTTGCTGTTCAGAGAGTGGTGGTGGTGGTGGTGGTGGTGGTTGGGATGAGGGGGGCAGGAGGAAGGTGGAGGATGATGATGCTATTGGAGGGGATGGGTTGGGATCGGAGGACCTGGCTCGCTGGGTCTGGGTCTGTTGCTGCTGATGCGAGCTGGGGAGGGAGGGGGATCGCTTGCGCTTCTGCATCGAGGGGAGGCCCCAGCCGCATTTCTGGCAGGTGCGTTCGATGTGTTGCTGGCACATCTCGCGCCAGAGGAGGTCGTCGTCGGCGAGTTTCTTCCAGAGCTTGCTGACCTGGGCGGCCCTTCCGAGGCTGAATGCGTCGAAGTAGGAGAGGATCCGGAGGCTGAGTTCCTTGGGGAGCCGGCTGAAGGGGTCCGTCCGGCAGGCCGCGCGGAGCGAGTCGGTCAGGAAGGTGAGCTGGGAGGGGCAGCAGATGGTGAGCAGGCCGGTGAGGATGAGTCTCCGGCGGTGGCCGTTGGATGCGCTGAAGATGCTCCAGACGGTGTTGACGGCCTCCTGGTCGGTCTGGGTGAGCTTCTCGATCGCCTCCTGGAGGGCCCTGTTGGTGCCCTCGTTGGCCATCCGCTGGTGGCGTGGGCATAGCTTGGCACAGTCCCCCCCGCCGGGCAGTCCGCTGGAGATGCCCAGCCGGGGCCTGCTGCTGGCTGGTGCTGCTGCTGCTGCTGCTGCTGGCCGGTCGGTGACTCCGAATGCGTTGACGTTGTAGGCTGGGCTGAATGGCTGCTGCTGCTGTTCGCGGGGGAAGTCGAATGGGTTTGGGTTGAGGAGGAAGTCCTGCTGGGCCATTTCCGGGGTGCTTGGCTGCAAAACGGGAGGCTGGGCGAGCAGACAGCCAGACAGCCGCCGGGCGGGCTTGGCCCGGCACGCGGCCCGGCCCAGAGAGCTGTTTCACTAGCCCAGCTCACAATGCCTCCCTACCTCCCAAAATTGGCCAGCCAAGAGTGGGTTTGGGGCCTACTGAACATCTCCTGAAACCTTTTGTGTGGTTATGAGCTCATTGGAAAAAGAAGATCTTGAAGAAAAGAATACTGTTTGTGCTATATCTCCATCACTTTTTCTCATGCATAGAACAAACCAGGAAAGTGGCACATGAGTCAGGTAAATAGTAACACCACATCAGGACCTGGGTCTTATGGAATCACAGTACGGCACTCTGTAGGAAGTGCCACAAATCCCCCCCTGGTGAATAGCCATCCATCTTGGCTTTCCTCAAAGTGAGGATTGGGGACATTTGCCAAGGAATATCAACCACAGCTTGGAGAGCCTGGTTCCTGTGCAATCAAATTAAATTCCACACTGTTTTCCCCAGGCAGTTCAATACATGATACAGCCCAATATACCCCAAAAACACAAAGTTTGAAGGGACAGCAAAGCGGAACCTCCAGGGATGTGAGTACCAGCCAAAGATGCGGGGCAGAATGTGACCAGTCTCATAGTTAACAAAGCGCATGCATGGGGCCCTTCAGGAACAGGGTCAAAACTGGAACGGCAAGAAATGCCCAGCAAAAGCTCATCAGAAGATCTGAATCTCTCAGTGCAGTTGGGAAACATGAGTTCCAAGTTCATCATTCAGAGGCTTGCACTTTGCGCCAGCCCAGAGCAGCGGACTTGTGTTAATTTAGGGGGGACTTGCGGTGTGGCTTAGAGTGTTGCACTCTAATTCTGTCCTGTTGGCCTATTAAACTATCAAGACACTCAAGTCTAAAAACAAAACAAAAAATTAAACAACGAGGGGTGATGAATATGTACGAAGTCAAACAATTGGCAAAATTAACGGAGCAGAAGTCGATGAGATATGCATGCAAGGATTTCCGAACAAATCACTGGATTCACATTGATTATAGAGGCAAGAGTGGTCGAAACGGAGGAGCAGTCATGCGGCCTAATAATAGTAGTACCAGCAACTTGGGGCATTGGGGTTCTGGGTGCAAAGATCTCTACAAACAGGCGCAATCGAAGAAACGAAAATAAATAAGTCATCAAGACTGGTGATCTGAGAGAGATCGTGATTGGGTGAGAGATGGTGACTGGGAGAGACGTACATGTCATTGATCCTGTTCGCAGGAGCCCCCGTATTCTTGTACTTCGGAGGTATCCTCGTTTGTACCAACGATGGTTGACTGGCCATGGCCGGAGGGTATTGTGATTCGCCGAATCCACTTCCTCCGGGACGATGATTCAAAGACTCGCCAAGCGATGATCGGACACCATATCTGCTCAAGTCGGGAGGAATCCAAGAACAGAGGATAGGGGATGGTTAAAACATGATTTGCAGCGATTCAGCAGAATGCAATGTGCTCGACGCACGGCATGCCAGGAATGAAACCATCGATCTGGCCGCCCAGGTTGAGTGCGCCCATCGAGCCCAGGATGGGCAGGTCGAGCTGCACGCTCAGGTCCAGGCCGTTGCCGGATCTCCGCGCGAGTGCGCTGGGGCCGGTGCTCGGATGACGACGGGACACGGCAGCGGCGCGGTGGCCAGCGGCCCCGTCGAGCGAATAACCCGACGAGTGGGGCGAGGTCGGCAGAGCGTCCACCTGCATGGACACGAAGAGGCCTGAGGGGAGGCGTAGAAAAGCGGCATGTCGTCGTCAGTGTGCTGCCTCCGGAGGACAGAGCCTTTTCTCGCCCTGATGAAAGCGGGGGACTCAACAAAGTGAGACAAGAAGCAGAGTGCGAGCAGGACGAGAGAGAGTGATCATCATCAACCGGCTTCCGGGCGTGTGGTGACTGGTGTGCAGTGAAGGGAATGTGCAAGAGAGAGTGTGTGTGTCCTGCCGGATGGTGGCTGTGCACAAGCAAGAAATGCCGGTAGAAGAAGCAGATGGCGGAGTGCCGGGCGGGAGCTCGTTGGGTTCATTCCGTTTTATTGCTGATGCTGGGTGAAGGTGTCCTGATTGATAGGCTGGGATCACAAACCCGTCAAACACCACAGAACACAATTCATCTTTGCACATCTTTCCCCCCCAAATCAAACAATGGAAGACTTCCCGTAGGATCTGCGCCCCCCGTACAGACTAAAATTTCACAGATCTAAACCTTACTGGCTGGTGAAAAGTGATTGAGATCAAGTTCTCACCACCCAGTAAGGTTCAACCTGGCCTGACAGATCTGGCTTTTTAGATCCAATATTCTCATGAACGTAATATTTCAAAACCTCTTGTCCGATTGGTGCGTCCGCAGCATCAATACAAATTCATTGGTGAATTCCGCTATTATGCAAAAACTAATGCGTGCCAAGAAGGGTGTGACGGAAAGTCACGTCAGACTGTCAGTGAGCACTGTCACCGATTCCCTCAATAAAAACTTGATCAGGCATTTTTTGTGATGGATGATGCGTTTAGTGAGTGATGAGGGTGAACGGATCTTCGAATGCGAACGTCAACGGTCCTTGCTGAGGGGAGTCTGCTGACCGCAACACACTTTGCTGATGACAGTTAAAAGTTGACTGACGGGGGCTCTGATTAGTGAACAGTGCTTGTATTCTTTGCGGGCGTGATCCCTCAGCAGAAACTCATGACCTCTCATTGATCAGCAGGCTAGCCTTGGCTGTTGGGAAACATAAATTTTACTCCTGATCGTACAGCGGATAAGCAAACTCAACAGCTGGGATAAATCCGAAGGAAAACTGCTATTGGCAAACCGAACAGCAATACTTGAGGGGAAAATATCCTGAAAATTCCCACAAAAAAAAATCAAAGGGAGCTATCTAGAGAGAGAGAAAGAGTGACCAAAAAAGAAGAATGGTCCTCTGTCCTAATAATAGCAACTTGGGTAACCCATGTCCCATGTACAAAGATCGCTGTAAGAGTAAAAGGCGGGATCCAAGAAAAAAAGGGAGTCATCAAGACTGGTCTGAGGGATAACGATTGGTGAAAATAGAGAGAGAGACATACATGCCCAGCCCCTGAGGAGGGATCCCGGGAGTCTTAGGAGTACTATTGGGGGGGTCCCTCGTTCTTGCGGCTGCCGGTTGACCACCTATGATCGGAAAGCCTGGACGATTGTACAAAGACCCGGGAAACAGCGATCCTACGACATTCCTATGTGGTCAAGTCGAAGGTATACAAAGAAAAAAAAAAAAGATGGGGATGGGTTAAAACTGATTCATAGCAATTTAAAATAATAGAGTGATCGACTCACGGAATGCTAGGAATGACGTTATCGATCAGGCGGGCCAGGCTGGAGCCACCCAGCGAGCCGGGCAAAGGCAGATCGAGCTGCACCCCCACGTCCACGCCATTGGTGGCTCTCCGTTCGAGTGGTTCCGGCTGACTCGGCGTTGCAAGCCTGTCCAGGCCGCCATCCCCGCCTTGACGTCCGGCCGTGCTGTGGCTCGTGCCCGGATCACGGCGGGAAACGAGAGCAGCAGGGTGGCCAGCGGGCTCAGCGAGCGTGTGGCCCGGGTGCTCGTCGAGCGAAATCGGCACAGATCCAGTCTTCATGAACACGGAGAGATCTGATCGGACGTTTGTGAAACCAGCGTATCATCGTCAGTATGCGGAGTCCCGTGAACGGAATTAGCCACTTCTTCTCTTGAGGAAAGCGGTCCACTCAACAACAAAGTGAAACAAGAAGCAGGTTGCGGAGAGGACTAGATGGCGTTATCATGGTAGTCTGTCTTCGAAGCTGGTGGTGTGCAGCCAAGGTGATAAGAGAGAGTCGAGATGGTGGCTGTGCGCGAACAGGAGAAGTCGTGAGACCCTGAGAGAGCTGCTTAAAGGCCCGTTCCGAGATGCAGAGTCTAGATGGGAAACTTTGGATGGGGCTTTTGTTCAATATTTGATGACGGCGTCATGAGAATGTTTGACAGGCTGGAATCACAAACCCGTCAAACACAACAGAACGCAATTTGTCATTCCAGATTTTCCCCATACCAAACATATGTATTTTGCGACTGGCATGTCCGCGACCGCAGTGCATGATGCAAAAGTCCCGCTTGACAAAATCCAGGCTGAAATGCCAGAAAAGAAGTGGTCAAGAAATGCCGGAGCAAGAGGTGCCGCCGCCGGGGTTACATAGTCTGTCAATGATCGGGACGGGAAGTCGGGGCGTGTGAGTGTCAAGTGAGCACTGAACAGTGAATATGGGTAGGCGGGACGGTGTCCCCCCTCCTACAGAGGAACTTGAATACGATCAGACTCCGCCGAAAGAAATTGGTTGCCGGGCTGTAATTGAACATAAGTTTCGTATAAACACTCCGGCAAGAGATAACTGGGAGCGTCCGCTGTCAACCCATGGAGCTGCATCCAGAAAGGCGTGTTTATCTTTTCCGACTACAGCATTGAAGAAGTTTGACCCTCCAATGGAATCCGAATCGGCAAGACTAAGCATGGCTTCGAAACCCACCATGTTTTTCAAGTACCCATGAGTTTGTGGTAAGGAGTTCAAACAATGATGAATCCACAGGGCAATTTTAGAATATGTATAAATTTCAGCGTCCATATGTTTTTCGCAGTCTTGTACAATTCTCGGGGATAGATTGACAAAGTCATGTCGGCCTTCTAGTGACAACCCCAGCGGTTTGGGTCCCACAAGCAAAGATCTCTATATGGCAAACGTGTCCATGGGATGAGACGAAAAGCGAGAAACAAATCTTGTTATCAATTGATTCAGAGAAAGAGTGGAAACTGTCCTCAAGATTACTGACATTTCCACGGCAGCAGGTTCACCGAAAATATCGAATGTGCCCAGCCCATGGGGGAGTGTAAAAGTAGTAGTATTTGCCGAGCCCTTACTGTCCTTGGATGGCGGAGTAGAAGTATAATTTGACGAGTCTCGAGTGTCCTTCGAGGGTACAGAGGGATGATTTGACCAGTTTACTTTTTCCTTGGGTACAGAGTATGCATTTATCTTTGAAGCAACGAGACCTGTTCATCAGTGGATCAGAGGAATGCGAGGTGGACAGTGGTCAGTGTTACGATCCAGAGTGCCAGTTAAGTCGCCTTGTATGCAAGTCACCATGAGCTGACAGAAAGATCCAACGATGAGAGCCACTAAGCTAGGTGTAAGAGATCGAAAAAACATTGCAAAGGAGAGACTGCAGGTGCGATAAGAATAGCAAAAAGTCGTGTAAGACAAGTTCTGGGCGGTCATCCGGTCCAGTCTATCACTGTCTTTTTATTGCATTTCATGGGCACATCGTGTGTCACTCAGGAGAGGAACACGCTCTGGATCCGGAACAGACTGCCGAGGATTGCCGTATCCTTCCGGTGCCCGGCAGCTGCCAAAAGAATTTCCTGATACGTTTTTTAAAGTCGCAAGCTTCCACTGGATCAAACAGGATTAAACAAAAATGTGTTGGAGCCTTGTCCAAACCTTTTGAATGAGCCTGTGAGCATCCCTTCGAACCTCATCGCACTCGTTGAACCATCTTGATCATATTCACACACGGCCTCACACGGCGCATCGGGCGCACTACAGTGCCCCCCACAACTTCTCAACTACCCCTACAGGGGGGGTTCCAAATTTTGGAGATTTGTCTTTCCAATTTTTTTTTTTTTAAAAGTGGGCCAATGTTGAGCTTTTGTTGGCATTTTTGATGCAAATGTCACATTTCACCAACCATACCTGCAAACATAGTGCACCACGGGTGTAACAAAATATTTTGAAAACCAGTTCAATTGGTTTTCAGAATATTTTTTTTAATTGAGTCCGGACATCCTGAAGAACAAGTTGGACTAACCATTTTCAGATATTTTGAAAATATTTCTGGAACCACCTGATGTCAGCCTTAGAGTCAACAGAGTTGACCTAAAACTGCCTTTTATCTCCAGTTTATACCTAAATGTGTTCATATCTTTTTAATTTTAAGACATAAGGTTGTTTAGACTTCATATTCTGTTTTCTCATGCAATTTTAACCCTAGTTACAACTGGTCATTTCTTGGTAACTCTACTCTTTCCCTAAGTTCTTGTGTCAGCCTCAGAGTCAGCTCAGCAAACCTAAAAGTCTGCGTTTTCTACATCTCAAATTATTTGAGCATGATAAATCTAAAATAAAAGTTGATCCGCAAGCTCTAAGTTCCTTGAATTGGGCCCCGCGACTCAATGAATTACAATTGAGTCCTGCAACTCAATGAATTACAATTGAGTCCTGCAACTCAATGAATTACAATTGAGTCCTGCAACCCAATGAGAGTTATGGCGCGCATGCGCAGTTGTGATGTGGCAGTGCTACCAGGCGCGCCAACCACTTGTACATGTGTAATTATGTAAGCAAACTGTGAAATTTTTCCAAAGTCAGGATCTCCCTTGCCTGAGGAGGATTGTCAGAAATCAGACACCCAGAACCACACCCCCAGATAGCCCAGGATCACCACCAAAGAGGATACCACGCTCCCAGTATACCTACCGTCACAGGGGCCTAGGATATTGACAGTAAGTATCACTCTTTCACTGAACCTTGACTATCTCAGAGGTAGAACTCTGTGTCTCTTGATTGCTCTCTCCATTTGCTTGCTTTTGCCCAATCATTGATCACAGGTCTGCACCTAACTTGACATCATCAACCAAAGGATTCTGCTGCATTACATCCTTCTTTTTCTGTGGTTTTTGTAAGAAAAAAATCACATAGGTTTCCCTTTAAAGAACCTTGACTATCCAGAAGGAAGCTATAAAATTATGGCTGGATTAAAATTGTCTAATCCAGGAGCCTTCCACGCTTCTTTGGTGAGAGGAGGATGTTGCACTCTCAAGCACAGCTTGGCAGCACTCCCTTAAGGAGGTAGCATTGCCAGTGGAAGTTAGTACCCACCAGAATAAACTTGAATATCTGCTTACCTTGAATCTGCTCAGTTTCTCTCTCTCTCTCTCTCTCTCTCTTATATTTCTATATTCTTTATCCAAAGAAATCCAAATATTGCCCCCCCCATTTTCTTGTGTCCTGCTGTCACTAGAGAGACTCAGGCTCACACCTGAGGTGGTTTTAAAAATATTTTGGAAACCAATTTGGTTTGAATTTTTTTTCCAGAACCATTTGAAATGGTTTTGGAAACCATTTGGATGCTCCTTCTCTCACGGCACGGTTTTTGGGAACTTTTTGGCAACAGAATTTGTCCACAAACCAGATTCAGACCAATTTGGTTCTGAAAACCACTATCCAATCCATCTGGTTTTGACAACCATCCCAAAACCTTTTGGTGCACCCGTGGTGTACATATGAATAAATACATAGAAATTTCAATGAGCCTCATCAAGTCCTGGCTCTATGTAGAGAGGAAAAACTGCTTTCCAACCACAAAAGATTTCTGTCAGTGAAGCTGTCCAAACCCAAAGAGCACGTACAGTCTAACTCAACTAAGTCCCTCTCTTTGTGGAGGGGGACACCATCCCGCAGGGACCCTCCAAAGGAGGGATTTATACACTAAGTGGACCCTGCGGCCTGAGAGAATCAGGAACTTGGCCTTTTTCAATCCTGTGTAGCTTCATCACATCACATTATGTGATTGAGTTGTAGGGGAACAAAAGATGCTGAACATCAAGGAGAATCTTTTGACTTATTGTCCTATTTTTAGGGATATGTAATGACATTCAAACATCTTTTTTTGCAACTTCATCTAGTTGGCTATATCCTGTATTGCACATGTTGCATTGCACAGAATCTGGAATCCATGATGTTACAGCTCTGATCCAGAAATGTAAACAATTTCAAAAATGGTGCAGAGGCTCATGAGGGAGAGTGATTCTAAAAAAGTCCCCACCAAAAGTCATAATTCTCTCTGGCCGCGGGGTCCACATAGCGCGGAAGTCCCTCCTTTGGAGGTTGCCTTGCTTGCCCAAGGATGGAATTAGCTAAGTTAGACGTACAGTCATCCGTCTGTACCAACCCGTGGGCAAAAGTTGACATCCAGACGCGGGGCAATCCTGAGAATGTAACATAGGCCCAAAACTCACATTGACCACATTTTTGGGTCTTTGGAGGTTGTAGATTCTAAATCTAAGTGGGCATGCTGATTGCTCCAGACAAAAAAAAGTTTCATTTTTTTGATCTCCACAATTGGGACCTGGGCATATATACATAACATACTATAAGGCCATATATATGGACTTATATCTATTTTATGGGCTTGTGGAGCTTTCTAAAGCCATAGTCTCATGTTTAATTCAAACATAAAATAGCTTCAAGCCTCAAAGCTGCTTAATGGGTCTTGATAAAAATGAAAATATATGTCAGCCTTAGAGTCAACACAGCTGACCCAAAGTCTGCCTTTTTCTACTTGTTACATATGAATTACTTCATATCTTTTTCACCTTCAGAGATATCCTTGTTTTGACTTCATATTCTGTTTCCTCATGCAATTTTAACCCCATTTACAACTTACCAATTCTTTGTAACTATACTCCTTCCCTGAGTTCTTGAGTTGTGGCGCGCATGCGCAGTTGTGACGTGTCAGTGCTACCAGGCGCGCCAAACCACATGTACATATGTAATTACATAAGCAAACTGTGAAAAATTTTCGAAGTCAGGATCCTCCTTGCCTGAGGAGGATACACAGACTTCAGCACACCAGAACCACACCCCAGATAACCCAGGATCACCACCAAAGAGATTACCACGCTCCCAGTATACCTGCCGTCACAGGCGCCTAGGATATTGACAGTAAGTAAACTCTTTCACTGAACCTTGCTTATCCAGAGTGAAACTCTGTTGCTCTTGACTGTTTCTTCATTTCTTCAACTCTTTCAATCATAAAAGATCAAAAGGTTATCTCTGGTTAAGACCTATAAAACCAGAGCAGAGTAGTAACCCTACTTCTGAATCCCACCAACGTTTCCTTGTTGTGAGTGGAGGCTGTTGCACTCTTTTTGGCCTGGCACAGCTGGCATCCAAATTTTCCAGGTTGAGAATAGCCCAGATCAATTTATAAAGACTTAAAGTCTAGGCCTGATCTTCTCTTTTCTCTCTCTTTCTCTTCCTCTCTCTCAGTTTGTATTTCTTTATCCCAAGAAATCCAAACTATTTCCCCCCTCTTTTCTTGTGTCCCGCTGTCACATAAGAGACGCAGGCTCACAATATAAGGTAAATTTGTATTTCAACTAATTTAAAAACATATAGACCTGCGTTCTTGGAAGTCCAATATCTCAATATCATTGTCAAAATCATCCCATTCTTCATCACGTAAAAGCTTGATGCTGTAATGCCAAGCCACACACATCATCCGCCATTTCTGCTCTCACACGGATCTCCTGTCAACTTTGCCGCACATCATTGCCCACCGTTGGACTCCTCTCACCATAGCTTCCTCACCCCTGTCTAGCCTACAATGCCGGGATCTCACACGCCGCCTCCGCCCCAGCTACGCCCGTTGACGTAGCCTTCTTCAGCTGCCACAGCTTCCCCCATTCACCACCACTAATAGCCAGTTCGCGCCGGCCTGCGTAAGTTGAGTCCAGCTCCGCCGCCGCTGCGCCGTGTACAATCAACTCCGCGCTGCGTCTTGGAGACATCCTCTGCACCAGCCTTGCGGAACCACAGTCTGCAAACTCCGCACATCTGTGCAGTCCGTTTGATTCCCCAACCTGGTTTTACCACCACAGCGTCTTCTCTTCTGCTGAGCTCTTGATGCTTTACTCAAAGCCATCTTTAATCAATAGTTTTTGCTTTGAAAACATCAACCAGGCAATAGGGTCAAGCTGATCTTGAATTTCTCACATTTTTCTCACCCATAGCGGACATCCAGCTGACCCCAACCACCGCTCTCCCCGCGGGGACCCTATGTTTCTTGAAAAATTCCAGGCCCCCAAATTGGGACCAGCCAAAAGTTTCACCCAATGGATGACTACGGCAACTGTAGAGCTCACAAGCCATCCATGAAGAAAAAGCTGGCTTAAACTGCTAAACAAGCCAAGAAGAAACCCAAAATTCAAAAAGAAAGTCAACTTCTTTGGTCCAAAGTTATTGAAATTTCATTGGACCCGCTGCCCAGAGAGCAATGAAGAAATATTCTTCACATTTCCACATTCCAAAGAGTGCACTGATTGATCTCGCAGTCATCAATAACTAAGGAGGTGCATATTTACATAAATACCTACACCTGTAGTATGTATGCACATAGATAATATAGTCTCTAAATACATAATAAATAGTCTTTAAGTCCACAGTACATATCTGTAACCATATGCTATGGTCTTAAAACCAGCTGTTCCAAAAATTTGCATCTGAAAAAAATAAAACTTTTTTTTGAGGCATTGCACAGACTTCAAAGTTATATTTTTGAGTTCTCCTACTTCTGTAGGGCTCAAAAATGTATAGTTTACACAAGGGGAAGCCCCCCAATTTGGGGTTCCAGGGTGTGTTAAAGTCATAGGGGTTTGTAAATCACAGCAAGGGCATAGCCGCCAAATTTGGGGTTACAGGGGGTGTGAAAGTCACAGGATGTGAAAGGCCCAAAAGGGAATGGGACAGAGCAAAGGAAATGACATAAAATTTTCAAACCTTTGATGATGCAATTTCAGGGTGACTATGCATTCAGTCAAAGGAGAAACCAAATTTCAACTGAAAAATAGGTCAAAAAACAACATTTCAAGTGAAAACTGGGTGAGATAAGGGCATTTTATTTTGGGAAAAGACACAAAATTTGTTACTGAAAAAGTAAGTATTTGGAAAAATGGTGATGAGAGATACTCAAAAACTCTGAAAATGTGAGAGAAATTCCTTTTAAACAATTTTTGAAGTTTATTATGAAGGCTGGCCACTTTCAGGCTGTGGAATCACTACCTTAGTAGTTTGGCTTGACTTGCTTCTTGACAATACAAAACACAGGTTCATGAAGTACAATCCCAAAATTACCAATTTTTTGACCTTGAGATTTATTGATTGTGAGTGAGGAGGCCAGATTGACAGAAAATTTCTTGTGTATGAGCTTGAAAGGCAGTCCAGACAGCTCCAGACTTATCTGGGTCAGATATGAAAGGAATGTGACTCTGAGGGATGGGCACAGAATTGTTAACTCTGTTACCTGATACAACTCTTGTGCAAATCACATTTGGGCCCAACCTGGTTCCATTAAAAAATTCCCATTGTCCAATCAAGGTTCCTGAGAATTATTATTAAGCAATTTGGTCGCCGTTTGGGAGTTTGTAAACTCTTTGATCCACATTTGTAGCATTATCAGTAAGCCTTATTGAGTGATTTGGATTTATTTCAGATGGAACAAATTCAAGCTGTGGCATGATAGGATATTAATGGTGAAGGATTGTTTAGATTCTTTGCATAAGTCCTGGAAGTAGATCTTGACCATGAACTCTGTGGTTTTCAAACTCATTTTCTGTGTCATATATGTCCAGCTGTGAGAATTTGGGGAATTCCTGTGAAAGTGGAAGCAAACTTCCAATGTTATGGTGAATTGTACCATTCACCTTGAATGTATGGATACCTTCACCTTGATTGTTGAGTGCATCTCTGGTTGAGGCATTGACTCCAAGAGATGTAAATGTGAAGTTTCTATTTATCAAGCAGATGGATAGAATGAGTTAATTTCCCTCAGGTATATTGGGCTGATATGTAATTTTGAAGATCTGAAGCAATTCAGGGGGTGGGGGTGGTTTTTGTAAAGTGATCCTGCCTTGGCCGCAGCAAATTTAGGTTGTTTATCCTGTGAAGATTATGGCTTGACACTCAGGGTGTAAATGGGTTGGGCCGACCCAAAACCGACCCGAGACCCGTCGGGTTTTGGGTTGGGTTTGGGCACATTCTTAAAGAAAATGACATGACCTGAACCCAACCCAACCCAACTTGTAAAATTGTTGGGTTGGGTTTGGGCAGCCTATTTCCTAATCGGGTCAGCCTGCGACCCAACTATGACGCCTCCAACAGTCAAGTTGGGGGCTTTTGGCGCCTAAGGGGTTGGGTCGATGTCAGGGCTCGTCTCTAAAGTGACTGAGCCCTGAATAGATAAGATACTGTAGTATCCGTAGAGATAGCGCTGGCGAGGCGAGAAGACAAGAAAACACTGAGACTGAAGTCTCTCTCTACTCAACCGTCAGCGCGGGAGGAGCAGCCACGCCTCTTCAAAGGAGAGGGGCCTAGCAGATCTGGGATGTGCTGGAATCCAAAGGATTCTACGCCTGAGGGAGAAAGAGAAACTGATGAAGGAAAGCCTGTCGAACTTACCGGCTTGGAGACTTAGAAGGATCCGAGAGGCGAGGTCGAAGGCGAGTAGTGGTCGAGGAGTTGAGCTAAGGAAAGGAAAGGACTAAGCTGGTCGAGTTTTGATGGAAAGGCCCCAATCGTTGTCTTTGAACAACAATGATGTCGGGCTTGGTACCAAAAATAAACTCTGGGGGAAGTTCTCTTGACGAGAGCCTCCCCTACTATATAAAGGGAGAAAGGATCTCCGCGCGCGGAATCCTTTCTTCTCCTAACTTCCAGCCCGCTGTTAAGCGGGCATAGTAATCTACACTGCACATTGTGCTACTCAACACCACGACTTGGCAGCACCACTAGGTCAGTGCTTTGCCGAGTCCATTGCCGCGCCTCATTACGGCGGCCGAAGTTGTTCTGGCCGCGTAAGGGGCGGTCCATGGCAACCTTCTGTGCTGTCCAAACTAACAGAGGGTTGACAGTCAACCCAAAACCCAAACCAACCCGACCCAAAATAGTATGACATTGGGTTGGGTTTGGGCAGCATATTTTAAAATCTGCCCCAACCCAACCCAACCCGCGCTAAATGTTGGGTTGGGTTTGGGCACTGTTTTTCGACCCAAACCCAACCCGTTTACACCCTGACTTGACACTTCACACAACATCTCACTGCCCTCAAATTTTCAGGCCTGAACCCAGGAGGCTCAGTCCAACACCATGCATTTGGTCTGTTTAAATGATTCTTGGAATATTTCTGAAGGAATGGTTACCTGTGAAATCATGTTCAACCAAATTTCCAGCAGGAGGATCCTTTAAAAATCCTGCTCTTGAGATAAAATTGAATCAATTTGTTCCTGATGAAGGCCCAAATCAATTTCAGGTGGGTGATTCAAGTTTGCGGGTATTTGCACAGGGGATAGATTTGAAGAATATTCATAAGTTTGAAATGGATTGTGCATATTTCTTGGTGAAGCACTCTGGGAGTTGAGCAAGTTAAAAATAGACAACCTGGAGTTGTGGTTGCCATGATTGTTATTTCCATGCTGGGATGGAGATTTGTGTGAGCTGTGTTCAGATTGGTTTTGTGGTTGAGGATTGAAATTGTAAGAAGATTCATGATTTAGATGATACTGTGTATGCGGGGGTCTGTTGTCAATGTTGATGGAAATTTGGGGATGAAGACCACTCATGTCAGCCACAGAGTATATGTCACAGTACCTTACACCTACCAAGTACCTGCAATTGTTCACATTACTCATAGTACATTCCTTTTAAACCTTTATTACATATGTATATCATTAGATACCAGCTTAAGAATTTACTCTTGTTATACATTACATTACAGATAACCATAGTTAAATACAGTTACAATAATGTACGGTTGTTATGAGAGTTAAGTTACGTGCAAACAGTAAGATTACAATACATTGTAATATTACTGTACACGTGAAATACCCCAAGACAGGTATCACTCATTTATCCCCTGTTACGCCTCAGTACCTATTTACATAATATGGTGGTTATGATATAAATACATAAACAATGCATGATGTAATCCAATTCAAAGAGCACTGAATAGAATCACTGATTGGTTATGATCAGCTAGTGTGCACAGCTACTGATCTAGGATCAGTACTGATCATTACACTGCCCTGATCATTTCCAATGTTGATCTTCATGAGGATCTGCTTCCATTGAGCGCTTCCAGTTCCCCCCTGGTCCTGAAGCGCCTCCAAGCGCCTCATGTTCCCACCTGCTCTTTTCCCCTCTATATAAACACGCCCCCCAGGACTGTTTATCCCTCAGAATATCATTACAGCAAGGTTTAACACATACATAGTTAAACAGTGCCTTCATTCTCACTCATCTTTCAATTCAGGAATAACATCAACTCTTGATTACACTTACCTTTCTGTAGGTAAAACCACGAACCCAAGTTGAGTTATTCCTTGGATGCCTATTAACACCCTGTGTTGATCTGGATGCGCCTTAATTGAGCAAGCCTCTCAGTCAAGATTACTGATATAGTGAAACCTTTTACAGGTCTTACCACGAACCCATTGGCCCATCCTTGGCATCTTACACCATTATCTTGATAGTAACAACCCTCTCAGACACGGTTAGTTACATACAGGCTGACAACTCATGATTTGGATTATTTGATTGTTGAGTATGAGGAAAATCTTGAGGCTGATAAATAGAATGTTGGTGTGTAAGGGTTGAATCCCTTCACTGGAGTTGGTGGTGGATGAGCAGCGGAACGGGCGCAGGGAGGATGTTCTAGGACCAAACAGGGGGGGGCTTTGGATTGCAAGGCTGGCTCAGAGAGACTGCATGTCAGTTCTCTCCAAGAGGAAGAAGAGGGAAAAGAAGAGAGACAAAGGAAGGGAGCTTACCTGGCTCAGAGAGACTGCATGTCAGTTCTTTGCTGAGCCAAGGAAGGAGGAGGAACAGGCTATCTACAAGTCTGTGAAAGGGCAGGTGTCCATTGGTGACACCTTGTGAACCCCAGAGGAGGAGGGGGGTTTACATGGTGCTCCTGCCACAGAGAAAAAGAACATGGGAATGTGAATATTGCTGGTAATGATGGGAGGAGGCTGATAAATAGAATGTTGGTGCTCCTGCCACAGATAAAAAGAACATGGGAATGTGAATATTGGTAGTAGATGATAATGGGATTGTTGAGAATGAAGAGAGTGTGAAAGTTGATGATGATGGGATTGTCAAGCACATATGATGAGGGGAATTATGTAGGTGTTATGATTGCTGAATTCATGCAGATCAATTATCAGTTTAACATTGCTTGAATGGAAATGGTGTCTGTAAGAGTCCGTTTGAGAAATCTTCTTGAACGGGATTGATTATTGATGTGTGATAAGAGTCCATTCAAGCAATATGGTTGAGCGGACTCGGTGAAATTTGATCACCAAGTCCGCTTGATGAGTCTGCTTGAACAGACTTGACAGCATGACTCTTGTCAGCGCCCGTCTATTATGTGATGAGGGGCTGATGGGTTTTGGATTACGAGCTGTAGCAGCTTGGGCAGCGGCCAGCAAAACAGGGCCGCACTATAGCTATAACAGCCAGTGGGAATAAACCACACCTCAACGCTGAATAGCGGAGGGGCTAGCTCCCTTACAAATGTAAGGGGACGCGGCGATAACTCAAGCCAGGCGCCGTAGCTTTTAATAAAGAAAGGTTATTTTCTAGGTTACAGGTGTGATAACAATCACCTATACCTAGAAAATACAAGAGTAGAGGTCAAAGAGCTGTAAAAGGAAGAGAAGGTTAGTTGGTAAACCCCACTCACTATGATTTATAGTAAGGTGCACGGGTTTGCATGGTAATAATCTTGGGGGGAGATCTCTCCAGGGGAAAGGTCCCCCCTTTTATATTGCAGGATGCTGATCCTCCTTTGAGTCAAGGCCCCAGAGGGATCCTTAACTCCAAGGAGAGGGAGAGGATCATGGAATTCAGGAGAGGGATTTACATAGTATTTACCCAAGTATATTAAAGCCAGTGAATCATGAAAAAAAAATTCAAGGTTTCCCCCTACAAATTACCAAAAAACAGGAAAAAAAAGTCAAGGGTTTCCCCACAAAATACAACATCACAAAAGAACAATGAGAAAACAATGCACAAATCCACAAGCCCACAACCTGCCACCCAACATCAGCAAGCTGATGTACCGTGGCCCACTGTCCATCCCTGTCTAGCAGGGTCAAAAAAAAGTGAGAGGATGGCCCCCAGCGCGCCGCATTGAAGGCATTATGCAAAAGGGGGGCCAACAAGTATTTTCCCCTCAAACTGAGCAAGTGAAACAGCGGAGGGGCTTGAACCGAACCACCCGCTGGAATTACAGCGGCTGGACTTGGCTGAGGGACAAGATACGAACCCACCCCCCCTTTTATAGACAACACTCGCCCTCGCTGCTTTCTGCCACGCCCACCCCTCCGGCCTATCAGAACAGTCGCCAACATAACATTGTCATCCCAACCATTGTCTAGGTATTTTATGCGCCCCTACTGCGGCAAAATCACCTCGAGCACACCTTCTTGTCCCCAAAGCACCCAAGCCCAATCCCTCCTACAACCCTTTGTGTTGTCTTGCTTCAGCCAACCCCCAAAGCCCCTGGTATGTGACCCTTGAATTGCTTAGTAATGAGCCTGGAAAAGCAGCATGGGTTTTCTATGTACATTGACACCATATGTCTGTTGAACAACAGCATCTGTCCAGCGCCTTCATCTCCGCCGCCGTCTCTGCCCTCCAGAACGGTCCGTCTCTCCTTGCCTTCTCAAACACACCGGTCTTTTCGCTCTGAGTCCCTTTGGGGGAACTTGTGTGTAGCCAGGATCTCAGTAGTCACCTCTGTCATGATCTGTCATTTTGTGTCTTACATATTAATTACGGGTTTACATATTTTCATTACGTTTTCTTACAATTCATTACATACTTTAATTATGGCTTTATATATTTTCTCTCATCAACCCAAGTACATAATTACTCTTGTATATATATACTCTACTCATGTGCAATCTTATTCTTCTCCTTGGGGGAGTTTTCATCTCATTCTCGCCATTTCCTGATATGCCAGCTCTTCAGGTTATGAGCCCGCGCTGTCACCAGCGGGATTCATAGACATACAACTCCCTATTCACTTCACTTAGGCTTTGTCTCATCAACGACAAAGCTTAATCTTAGAATATTTGGTTTTATGGTTCGAACTCGCTCGCAGAACCCTGAAGTTATCATCCCCGACTTCACCGCTAGAGTTACTCCTCAGAGGTTGTCGGTGTATCCTCCTTCATCTTCACCCTCCGACCCTTCCAATTCATCATTCCACTCTTTGAATCTTTCCTTGTCTATGTCTGACGATGAAAGCTCAAACTCTCTTGTCCCCGGTTCATTTCCCTCCAACCCAAATCCAATCAATCCTTTTTCTCAACCAACAATACGATCATCTTTCCGTCCGACGTCTAAACCGTCTCCCGTTCCTGCTCCAGAATCCCCGCCTCATTTCAGTCCTCAACCCGGTCCATCCGCCAAAGGCAAAGGCAAATCTGTCTCTCCTGCAACGACCCCGCCTCCGGAGCCTGTTCCTTCCGACCCTAATCTAACCATTCAACCTGTGACGGTGTGGTAGACGGAAAAGTGAAAAATCAAAAGTTTTTTCTATACTATATATTTACGCACCCTAGGCCTCAAGATACCACCAAATGGACCTCAGAAATGGATTCTACGGCCAATTTTACCCCTAGTCACCACTGGAAGCGTCACTGGAACCCCGTTGGATTGGAAGTTACACCCTCTTGGACCCTCATGGACACGGCCAGCCCCAGTCATCAACCTGTCACACCCCTCAAGTCACCTTTCCCAGGTATACGCATACTCAGCCCCAGCCAAACACATACTCTTTTCTATCCCTCTTATCTCCACTGCATATGCAGGGGACCAACCCCATTTCTTCTGTATTTGACATGTCCCCGCTTCATTTATGCACCCCCTTACATCTGCATGCAGTCTTCTGACCCCATTTCTGCACTCCTTGCATTAGTCTGACACCACTCATGCACCCCTTGCATGAAGTACCTCTGTATTTGACATTCTCCGCTTCGTTTATGCGCTCCTTGCATTAGTATGACATCATCTTTCATTTCTCACCCCACTTTCTGCCTGTATTTAATATCTTCTGACACCACTTGTATGCAGCCCACCAGCTAAAATCCCTCATCCAGGGTCCCCCTTGTAGCTAAAATCCCTCACATTTGTCTATATAAGGAGCTCTCTCCCCCAGTTGTTTTTCCCTCAGCTCAGTATTCCCCAGTTATTTACATACCACCCTTCACACTTACCATCACCTTCACCCATCACTACAACCCTTATATTTGCAAATAACTACTGGACTCACTCTCAAATCTCACATACCTGTCATCAAACAACTTCATCTGGAACTAGACCAGACCTATCACTTGATTAAAACTTGCCAAGCTTAGCTTGGTGGGTCTTGTTATCTGATAGTATAGAAGGGCAGAGTTTGCACCTCCATCATCCCCTTCTCCATTCAGCAAAAGGGTTTCACAACCACTTTTGAGTCTTACAACAGACGACTTACTTATGCATGCCATGGGCAGCCAAGGTCTTGAAGGTCTGAATGAGGATGTCCTCAAAATCCTGCTTATCCAAATGATCAACGAGACCTCAAAAGCTAACACTCTTTCTGCATCCTCAGTTTCAACCCAACTCAAATGGCAGGACCTCGGCCAAAAAGTTGATCCCCCTCTAATGTTGGACGGTTTGAATTTTCCGCACTGGGCGGCTGCGCTGCAAGAGTCCATTGCCTTGGTCACTAAACGTGAGGACTACTTACTCAAGAACACCACGAAGAGGATTCGGCTACTTCGTTTGGGGTTTTGGCGGCAATCAAGCAGCCAATTGATCCTGCTCTTCGTCCTTTGCTCAACGGGATGACTGCCCACGGCGCTTGGACTTCTCTTTCCACCCTGTTTTCTGGTTCTTTGTGGTCGCTTATCCTGGGTCGATGGAGTCGTCTCACTCAGGATTCGGGAGATATCTCAACAACCATTTCTTCCAGTTTTGAGTCTTTCAAACGTGATCTCCTTGATCTGGAGACCCATTTGGGTGGTTGGTCCACCAACAAGCTCCTGTCTCTCATTTTTCACTCCAGACTTGGCACTCACCATAACGAGGTTGCGAATGCCATTGATGCCCGTAACTCCATCTCGCCTGGTCTTTGAATCTCGGCTAACGACCTGCTCAACATAGCATTGCGAGTGGATCAAGCATCAAAGAAGGCTACTCAATCATCGGTCATGGCTATGTTGGCTCAACAAGAACGTGGTGGTCGTTCCCGGTCCTCCAAACCAACTCGTGGAATTTCCGGGAAAAGTGGCCAATCTCAGGTGGGGAGTCATGGGGCTTTGCCTACGGATTCTTGGGGATCTAAATCTTTGACTCCTGAGAATCCGTGCAGTTCCTGCTGGGATTGGGGGCACTGGACTCCCAATTGTCCTCTTACCAAGAACGGCCTTCTGCCACTGGACGATCCCAGACGCGGCAACCCGAGTTGGCGGCCAAAAAAATCCTCAGTCCTCTCAAACCGGCTTCAAGTCTTGGATAACTTGTTGGCGTCAATCTCTGCGGCCCCCAAAAAATCTGATGATCTTTTGATTGATACGGGCGCCACCAATCATGTAACGTCATGCTGTGATCTTTTTGTCTCACTTCAGCCTGCTAATCTTTGACTCCATGTGGCGTCCGAAGAATGCCTTCCCGTAGAAGGTGTTGGCGATGTTATCGTCAACAGACATCACGGACCTCTTCAACTCAGCAATGTACTTCTCTGCTTGCAAGTTTGCGGCACGGTTCTTTCGGTCGGTTTTTTCGATTGGTGGGATGGTTCAGTTCATTTCAACAACGGCTGTTTTGTTTTTTGTCAATCCGGTTGCACCTTCACTTCTTACTCCGAAAATTATAGATGGTTTCTGCCAGTTTCTCAATCCCATTCCCCCTCAAATCAATCTCCTTCCAATGTTTCCTTGTTATCCAGTATTTCTTCTTGTACATGGCATCTTTGTCTTGTCCATTTGTTGGCCCGCACTTTAAATCGGGCTATTCTCAATAATTCAGTTTATGGTTTGCCTGACAAACGTTTCAACTCCACTGCCAAGAAATGCAATTCTTGCTCTCTTGCAAAAAGTCGTCACGTGCCAGTTGTGTCTCCTTCCAGGAATTTAGCCACCAAGCCTGGTGCTATTGTAGCGGTGGATCTGGTTGGACCCTTTCCTGAGGCCATTGACGGTAGCGTCTATGGATTAGTCATTCATGACATTTTCTCCCGAATGACTTCCACTTTTGGCCTCAAACAAAAAGCTGACGCGTGCAACTCTGTCATCAATTGGTTTCGTAATTTCAAGAAGCACACTGGATACGATGTCAACTGCATTTGGTCGGACAACGGCGGGGAATTCATTTCAAATAAGTTCAATGATTTTCTCAAAGAACATCAAATTTGTCATGAGATGTCAATACCGTATGAACACCATCAGAATGGCGCTGTTGAACGTACCAACCAAAGTCTGCTTGACATGGCTCGCACTCTCCTTGTTCATGCAAAGCTCCCTTCTTGTTTGTGGTTTCAAGCACTCAAACATGCGACATTCATTTTCAACCATGTTGTTCACAATGGTTCAACAAAGACACCGTATGAACTTTGTATCAAATCTAAACCTTCTTTGAATATGCTTTGCATTTTTGGATGTCGCGCTTACCTTCACGACTTGAATTATCCAAAGCAGTTTGTTCCCTGGGCAAAGGAACTCATTCACGTTGGGATCTTGGATGTGGCTCATGGTTGGATTTTGTGGGATCTGGTTTCAAATAAGTTGGAGCGTGGTGGTTCCATAGTTTTTCACGAGAATGAACTTCCTTGTACAGTGACCCCGCCATGTAAGCATACACGTTGTAAGCATAATTTGCTGTAAGCATAGGATTTCCATCCACCATTTTTGGTTACCGCAAATTTGATGCTTTTTATGCATAATGCATAATGCATAAAAAATTGGGGGGAGAAAACAAAAAAATGCTTATATAGGACTGGGAAAAGAGGCCAAGGGGCCATAGATACTGCTGTTCTCCATCTCTGAAACCATGAGAATCTCCAAACTACAGCTCTTCAACCTCAAAAATGTTCTTTCTTGAAATGTCTGTGTGCAAGATAGTAATGGAAATACATACATATAAATATAAGCATACATGCGTGAATTGGCTATGGCAACCCACTCCTGGTGGTTGCCAATGTAAGCATAAGCTGCCCTGGAAATTCACAATGCTTATATAGGCCAGTCCTATATAAGCATACATTGATTTATGCTTACTTCGCTAAGAAGCATACCTCTATGTAAGCATAGGATTTGTGTCCACCATCCTTATGCTTACATGGCGGGGTCACTGTACTTTGGATAATCCTGGCGAACTGACGTCTGTTCTGAGTTCCATCACTGTTCAGCGTCTGGGCAATTTCGCAATCATGAAAGAATTTGAAATTCAAGAAGCCTGTATTGAGTCGGCAGTCTCGGTCTCACCTTTCATTTCTGACGCCCCGGAGACCTGGAATCAAGCAATCAGGTCGGATTCTGGAGCGCAGTGAATGGCCGCGTGCGACGAGGAAGTTGGTATGATGGTTTCTCTCCACGTTTGGGATGAGGTTCCTTTTTCGACCAATTTTGAGGTCCTCAATTGCCAATGGGTCTTCGCTTTGAAGAGGAATCAAGAGGGCGAGATCACCCGTTTCAAGGCTCGAATCGTGGCTCAGGGTTTTTGCCAGATTCACAGAGTGAACGTTGGCAAGACCTTTGCGCCTACTCCAACGTTTACTTCCCTTTGGGTTTTGTTGGCGATTGCCTCTTGATTCTCCTGGCCCGTTGCCTCTTTTGATGTGAAGTCAGCTTTTCTCCATAGCGACATAGACTATGATGTCTACATTTGACCTCCGCCTGGTGTTTGGGTGTCTCCAAACTGTGTTCTTAAACTTCGCAAAGCCCTGTACGGTACCCGTCAAGCAAGCCGTTGTTGGTGGCTCCACCTTAAAAGCCGACTTTCATCCATTGGTTTTCAATCCAACCTTGAAGATCAATCAACATATGTGTACCGTGATGGCTCAGACATGGCCTTCCTGTGGGTTCATGTGGACAACGGAATCTTCATGGCAAACTCAAAATCTCTCCTTGACAAACTCAAGTCAAGCTTGGATTCCGTCCTGGACCTCAAATGGGATCACCAATTATCCAGTATTGTTGGTCTTTGAGTCCGTGAAGTGCCGGGTGGTTTCCAAATTGATCAACCCTTGCTTGTCAAAAAAATCATCAGCCTCATTCCTTCAAGCATCAAGACTCAAACTCCTATCTTATCTTCCGATTTGGTATTGAACCCATCCAAGGAAATGGACAAGTTTTACCTCTCTGTTGTTGGGTGTTTACTTTATCTGTCTCAGGGTTCCAGGCCCAACATCACCTACGCCGTCAACTTTCTGGATCGCTTCTCTATGGCTCCAGATGATTCTCACTGGGCTGCTCTTGACCACCTTGTCTGTTACATTTGTTTCACTGCGGCGGCGGCTCTTCCCATAATTGCGGGCGGTGATCCTTCTGATTGCATCAAGACTTTTGTTGACGCAAATTGGGGCGGAGAAGGTTCTTGTTCCGTGCATGGTTTCATTTCTACGGCATGGGGCGCTCCAGTCTCTTGGTCGTCAAAGCGTCAAACTTGCTGTGCGCATTTGACGTGTCAGGCCGAGTATATGGCTTTGTCTTTCGCCTCGAAGGACGCTTGTTATGTTTCTGCCCTTGTTTCAAAAATTTTCTTGGTTTCTCCGCCTCTCATTCTCTCCAACAACAAGGCTGCTGTGTACATCAGCAAGGACTGCGGGACTCGAAAAGAACACCGCCACATTGATTGGGAGTTTCACACCATCAACAAACTACTTTACCAGGAGAAAGTTTGGCTCAATTGGATTTCAACCAACGACCAACTTGCGGACATCTTCACCAAAGCCCTTGGTTGGAGGAAGGTTAATGAGTTTGCCACTCAGACGGGTCTTTGGTGCCCGTCACAAGCTATGGCAAGTACAGGGGGGACAGTATGCGCTAGCTGCGAGACACATACACCCCCCGCATCTGTCCGTCTCCTTCCGACGCCTCAACATTTTTCCCCTGATTGGTTCAACGGAGGTTAACCGTTGCTGCTTTATTTTGTTCTTTTTGGCGTACTTCCAGGTTCCCTCTGGTTGTCAATTACTTCCTGCTCTTTGTTTGCTTGTTGAATTTCTTTCTTTTGTCTGTTCTGGATTCTTTGCTTTTGGTCTTATTTTATTCTCTCTTCTATTTTTGTTTTGTTTTCTTTTTGATTGCTTTTTCAAACTATTTTCTTTTCAGTCTGTTTTGTCACGTCTCTGTTTCTTTATTTTCTTCTTTTGGGTTGTTGAGGGGGGGAGTGTTATGATCTGTCATTTTTTGTCTTACATATTAATTACGGGTTTACATATTTTCATTACGTTTTCTTACACTTCATTACATACTCTAATTATGGCTTTATATATTTTCTCTCATCAACCCAAGTACATAATTACTTTTGTATATATATACTCTACTCATGTGCAATCTTATTCTTCTCCTCGGGGGAGTTTTCATCTCATTCTCGCCATTTCCTGATATCCCAGCTCTTCAACCTCCCACCCCGACTGCCAAAAAGCTGTGCTCGCTAACCCGACGGCTTCCAATTTGGTGCCCCTGCCCACTGGGCCGCCACTGAAGGCCTACACCTTTGCCCTACCTGTAACCAGAATGCCCAGTCCAGGCTGCCTTTGCAAAACCATGCCAAGGCAACGGCTCCACCCTCACCCTTGAACGCCTCACATTCAACTATGTAAGGTTTTGCATCAGTGAAGCCAAGTCAATACCAATGGATGCTGACAACCCGCATAATCTTCTGTTTAAACCTTAACAGCTGCGTAAGACCTCTCCCGGCGTGTTGGAAGACCTCCCCCGCATCAATCCTCACAATTCTGATAGTCGCCATCTCCAGGCCCAACGTCAACCTTTGCTTCGGCCGCTCACCGCACGGCCTCAACCCCACCCAGACTCAGATTGGAGTTGGCAAAAACACCACAAACACAAGCTCCGCCACTACTTAAACACACTTGCCCAACACTCCCTCTCCTCCAATCGTCGAGAATTGTTTCAGACCGGCAGCGGCGGCGGGAAATTGATGTTGAATATCATGAGGGAAGCTACCAAGATTGTCCAGGACAACTTCCAGCGCAAGTGCAAGCTTCTCATTTGTTTACCTCAAGAATCCAAGATTGAACGGCCATACATCCGTCGCCGTCCCCGCTACGTCATTGGCCACCCCAGCCAAGCACCCAGAGCCAAAGGAGAGCAAGAGTTTATCAGTCCATGTTGGCGTCCATCCAGCACGTGATGTTGGACCAGATCATGTACACCGACGCCCCGGAGGCGGCCAGCCCTCCTCAGCCCACAAGATGTGGGTCGTTTCATCGCCCCCAGCGCTGCTGCAGGAAATTCCACTGAGCCCAACTCTCAACAAGTTTTCAAGCATCCGGACCCGCAAGGCGTTAGAGGAGGAGCTTGGGCTGAGCGCAGGGGACGCCGAGGCCGTGAAGCGGCGCACCAGCACTTCAAAGACAACAGCGGCAACGTAGTCCTGCACAAAATCGCCTACCCATCTGCAGCCTCTCTGTCTCACCGCCCCCCAAACCCCCTTGCCCAACAACTCACCGGCCCCAGTATCCGCTCTCGTCGTCCCTGCAAACCTCGCCCACAGTCCCACCATCATCCATTTCCCCGCCCCCTCCTCTGTTCATCCCACGTCGCGCCCAGGCAAAGGCAACCCTTCCCCACATTGCAAGCGGCACAATGTGAATGTTGACGACCCTCACATCATGCGCGTGCTCAGATGGAAATGTGCATGTATATTCATGGTCCGCTACCGCAGGGCCGCGGGAACCAGCCATACCAACCAGGTCTCTACAATGAAAAGCATCAAGAGGAAACATGTCCTCTCCCACAAAGAGCTCCAGCATAAACTCCCTGAACAGAGCATCTTCCAAAGGGTGGCTGATGAGCCTGAAAGTCATCCACTTATTCTCCCAAGGTAGACTTGTTAATGTTAGTTATTTATACTATCCAGCCCAATCCAAATGTGTTAATATCAATTTCAACCTTTAATTGGTTTTTTCCTCAGGAAAATAATTTATAAAATTGCCAAGAAATTATGATTATCTCAAGGTGAGATTTAGATACCGTTCCTCAAGTAAGCATATGCATGCTGTGATCCAAGTTGGGGTTTTCATTAGATAGGTTTGATTGTTCACATGATGTGGGTTTAGGTTTGGCTAGACCCTGCCATCATTTACTTGTGTACATGGTGATCATTTAGGGTTCTCTAAGTTGAAAACATACAAAATTTAAGCCTCATGAGTGCAAGTTCACTGCTGAAAAACTGTTATGGACCGGTTTGGAGGGGGCAGGGGAATGGTAGTAGATCACATTACACAGGATTCCATATCAACTTTTTGACATTTAGTCCAAGAGTGTATTATGTCAGGATTTTATGTGACCCAACCTTGAGAAATTATACACTCAGTTTAGCTAAGCACTGAGGCATTTTGTTTCAAATTTTTGCTCAGGCCCAGTCTGGTAGCAATGAAATTAAGGAAATTCATGATTCTTTTTTGCCTGACATCCATCCATCCAAAATCTGATCAGCTCTTCTAAGGCCCCATTTGGACATACTGTTATATGTCATAATTGGGGCAAATTTATAATGTGCAAACCAAAATTCAAATTCCTGAAACCCCCAGGGGTCACACATCATAAATTCACACATTTATGGCATATAATGTGGCATCCAAACAGGGCCTAAAACTTCATCAGATTTCAGATTCATGTGAATTACAAGAATCCACAGTATACTGCTGCTAAATAGAGCCTAAATTATTCTTTGAGATATGCAATTGGTTGTATTTTTTCTCTGGAAAAAGACATGGACTAGGTAAACCTATCCACCTAGGTTGTAAGCTGTAACTTGTATTGGCTTGTAGGCTATATGTCTGCCAATGGAAGTACGGCGGCACAGCCGCCTTGATCTCTAGTGTAATCTCTCTATTTGTAAGTAATTTCTCTTAATGAGGATAAATACATAGAGAGATAAGATTATCTCTCTCTGTATGTACAATAGGGGGGTTCACAATTGAAATTCACAAGACTTTAGGACACATTTTAAGGTGTTTACAATCATTTTTTTTAAAAATTGATCAATTGGACTGATTGACTAGTATCACATGCTGCTATGCATTTTACCAATTTTTTGAAATTTTGTTCAGAAGGGCCTTAAATTTAGCTCCAAAGTTTTGTAAATTTCAATTGTGAACCCCCCTAATATGTAACAAATGTGAAATAAAGTTAATTGCGGACTTAAAAAGTGTGAAATATTATGCATTAATCCATGATAAATGTACATAGAAATAAAAGGTACAATATCAATGTAAAGACAGGGAATTGAACTCATGACTTCATGTACATGAGTTAATTACTAATGGAGTCTTTAACCATTAGGTTATAAGACATGTACTTTCCACTTGTAGACACATGGACGTATTGTCTCAGTGTCTGACAACTCTGGAGTCTGCTTCAATGGAGTCGCTGGTCTGTTCAAGCAGAAGAGCAAACTCTCTTACCAAATCCTTTCAGAAAGTTGCACCAGGAGTCCGTTCAAGCGGAGTCAATTCAGAGGGAACGGACTCTGCATTGAACGGACGTGGTTAATACAAAAAATTATTGATGCCGGCGTTACTTGCATACCGATGCCGGCGTTACTTGCATGACAGGTATTTGTACTGGTTTGTTTGGCCCCCAGAGGCCATTTCTTTTGTTATATGTAGATGTGATACAGCTAACGTGGGAAAGCTTGCTTTTATGTGTGGCTGAAAATCCAACCAACACCAATTGACATTTCAGCCCCCTGCCCAGCTGGGGGCTGTATGGCCTTCCAATTCTTCCTTTCTTCTACATACTTCCTCCCTACCTCTCTTCCTCAGCCATGGCTCCCAAACCAGCCTACCTACCTCCAATTGGACCCAACCACAAACCACCCCCCCCCCCCTCCCCACCACCTGGCATCCCTCCCACCCAGCCCACAAAAAAGAAAAAAAAATCCCTACCGGCCTCCCCAAAAAACTTGGCTCCCTCCTGCACTTGGTTAGTCTGTCCCCTCCGTTGATTCCCTTTTGCATTGTGCGGACTTCTGACTACCATCTCAGCGTCATCACCCCTGTTGGACTCAATTCAACACACTGCAGACCAGACAACATTTATCTTCTCCCAAGCTAGTTGAGCATCCATCTTTCCCATTTTCTGATGTTCCCTTTTCTTATTTCCCTTCCTGATATTGTAAATACTGAGAGAAGACCAGACAACATTCATCTTCTCCCAAGCTAGCTAGGTGATCTTTGCAATACATCCCAAGTTCTAGAAACTGACCCCCCCCCCCCCCCCAAGTGCCATTTGAGCCAACCCCAGTGAAGAGATATTAGGGGGTTTCACAATAATGAAACCCGGGAAGGTGTTTGAGCGCTTGCAAGTATTGTTATGAGGATGCTTGGGTTGATTTCTTGTAGGACTTCACGCCAAATTTTTAAGCGAGTATGTCACCTGCAAGCAAAGAAATTTAGTGCCACAGGAAGCGGGAATCCCTATTGTGAAACCCCCTATTTGATCTCTTACAAAAAGCTCATCCCAAATGTCTCTGGAAACTTTTCAAATTGGTCTGGGGAGGGTAGAAACTTTCCCAAAACAATCTACAAACCCAAAACTTTTTTGCAAACCGTTTGTAAGCCCCAAAATGTTTCCCGAACCACATCTGACCCATGAAAACTTTTGGGAAACAGAAACTTTTCCCAGAACCAAAATCAAACCGGAAAACCTTTAAAACCTGAAATGCTTCATGTTGGTCTTAAGAAAATTTTCCTGCAGCTGTGGTGTAGGACCCGTCTGACCATTTGGGTGGGACTGGGAGAGCACCCACCAAAAAGTGATGAAAATTCACTCTCTGAATTTTCCAGCCGGCAGCTTCAAGTTCAACCCTGTCCCTTCCATTATTTGAAGTTAAGGTGATACAGATGTTGCTGATTTTTTGAGTTCATCTCCTTACCAACAAACCTCAAGCCCACGTTCTTTGTGGGCTGGCCTGGCCCCGCAGGCGGGGCAAGTTCTTGTTTGTATTATTTTGATATTGTGTTTTGTTCTACATACTTTCTCTTTTCAAAATCTGGATCAATAGAAACAAAGATGTGATGGACCTCATATGTACGAGGTGTTTATGTTATGTCTCAAAGTTGAACCAGACTTTTGCCGGATCAGGCCGGATACCCCCGCATAACTAGTCACAAGTCCCTCGACCCTGCGGTCGGGGGCACTCTGGATCCCCGCAGAGGAGCAAGCTTAACTAAGCCTCTCTGAGGAGGCGCGAAGCGTCTCCGAAGGAGAGGCTTATGACTAAAGTCCCATGCTTGGCCTGAGGCTGACGGGGTTTTACAGAGAAAATCGTGTTTTTTGAAATTACATCTCTTTTTACTCCCCTCTTTCGGCTTCAATTTCCATGCCTCATGTGCCAGTTTGTAGGCCTTGATCTTAGCTATCTTGTACAAGTTTTTTCAAGTAAATCCATTCATCACTGACCGCTCAGCGGCCATTCTTGCAAGGGCTCTTCTTGAGCAATGTGAACAAGCCATTGGATCATCCAAAGGTCGCCGTTGGACATGCTCTCACGGGTTTGTTTGGTATTAACTTAAAAATGACTGGTCTCTCAAAGAGTGCCATCCCATGCAGGCAGCTTGCGGTAGAGATGTCCAACCTTATTTTCATGTCTTTAGGCCGGACGCGCTATCCGGTCTACACCAGGCCGGATAGGCTCTAAAGTGGGGTTTTTTACATCAATTTCTCTTTGAGGGGATGGGGGTAGGTATTGTGCTGAATACATGATATTATGTAGAAATGAAAGCTGATTCTAATGGTACTTGAGGCTGTGAAGAAATCAGAAGGGTATACGGTAAGGGTGTTCAAAGTTGACTTGCATAAAATCATAACACCATAAAATCATAAAATTCTAAACTGAAAAAAATATGTACCACCCAAACACTCAAATTACAGCAACATTTCTAGAATGGTACATATGAAATCATCACTTGAAAGTTTTATGATTTTATGATTTTATGTATTGAAAATTTTATGATTTCAACTTTGAACACCTTAGGTGATAGGTGGGTTTGAAGGGAATTTTGGACAAATGGCTGGGCAGCCTCAAGCCAAATTTGGGACATTAGGCACAAGTCCCTCCCGCAAGCGGGAGGGTGCTTGCGCCCCGCGAGCACAAGGAGGGACTTGTGTTAAGTTTGGCAGAGGAGGCGGCCCAAGCTTAACTAGGCCTCCGGGCGGGAGCGGTAGCAAGCAGCGGAGCTGTCCACGCCAGTGGAGGCCTATGCCTTAAGTCGGGATTCCTGCGTGATGAGTTTTTCAATTTCGCGGGAAAATTCTCTTTTTTGACTTCCTCCTCCTGTACCCGCTTCTTTGATCATATCCACCTGATTTCCTTAGCAGACAATGAAGGCCTGCTTCTTGTCTTTCTTTTGGTGCTATGTATCCTGTTGTACTGGTCCTCACTGATTTTATAAAGATTTTTGAAAACTGTCTGTTTTCAGCTCCCGAGGACTTGTTTTGGTGTGCACGGGGTACTCGAACCGCTCGTTCGAGCAAAAAAAAGTTCAAAGTGTGATTTTATGAAAATCATTATAAAATCACAAGTTTATGTACTTGTTCTGAGTTTGGGTTGGATGAACAGGAAGGTGCTGCTCTTCCATAAACCCTGCCCAAAAATCCTCAAAGTTTTGAGGAAAGTGAGAGATTCGAGGATGAAGTTTCCTCCCACCAAAAGGTGGGAAACTCATCACGCGCGAGCTTACAGCAATGTCAGAAAAGCTTGCGGCCAGCTTTTGGACCGCTGATTTCAGCCTCAAAGCCTGTATGGCTCCTGTACGTCAGGAATGCCATCAGAAGAAAAAACCCAGTTTCTTTGTTTTCCACTTTGAGGCCTTGAGGGCCCCACCATTGGATTCCTGGAGCGATTTTACTGCGATCCGGCCCTTCGCCGCCCCTGCCCCCCTCGCCCTTCGCCCGGCCCGGCACCCATGTCAAGCACAACCAGCTGCCCGAACGGGTTTTGTCTGCCTGTACAGTGAAGCTGTACAGGCCTGTGGCTGAAATGCAGAAGTCATTTCAGCCACAAAATTAGGCAAGCTTTTCTGACATTGCTGTAACAAAGCCTCACTGTGAGAGCCCCGAAGGGGCAGCCCCGCAGGGTCTCTGTCTCACACGGGAGGTCGCACTTCGTGCGAGGCGCTTCGCGCCCCTGCCCCCCGGCAGGCGAGGGACTTGTGCTAAGTTCGCATCACGCGAGGTTGTCGACTTAAGGGGGCAAGTCCCCCCTGCGGGGAGGTTCGCTTCGCGAACCGACCAGCCAGCCAACTGGCTGGCGCGCCCCGCAGCAGGGGACTTGTGTTAAGTTCGGAGGCGGCCACATATTTATGTACAGCCTCAGGGAAGCTCGGAGCAGAGAAAGAAAAGAATCAGATCACGAGTCATTACAATTTACGATGGACCCGGTAAGATACCCTATCTCACCATACACGCTCTCCTACTCTCAGCTAACCCAGAATACGCCCATCAGCAGTCAACAGACGAATCACAACAGCGTCCTATCGAAGCCGATATCAACGAATACAAACGTTTTGTGACCCTGCACAGCTGTAAAGAAAATCAACAAACCGAACATTTTGCAGTAGTTTCTAAGGTCGTTGGAAGTACGTAGATGGGTTTGGTTAATGATTACCAGATAATAAGCACCACCTGATATTCTTTGGCACACCTGACCACTTCCAAAGTCGAAAGACTACGAAACTATCATGACGACCTGGAAGAGATCCTCAAACTGAAGTCGCCCGATACAAATCAAGAAGACGTCATATCCCAATGGGTAAAATTCTTCCAAGGGTACAAAAGCTCCTTTACCAGGCTCAAGAACGTTCTCAATCTCACCGATGCAGATCATGAGAATCAAATCGAGCAACTTGTCGAACTCGCTCACTTCATTCGATTCCCCACGGTGGAAGAACCCTCTGGAATGTCGCAAGAAGAGATGCTCACCAGAATCGTAAGATCCCGCACCCTCTCTCTCTCCTCTGCATCACCTGCAGTCTCCTCCTTCCAGCTCAACCCACTGTTGATATTTACAACGGCTAAAATTCCTACCTGTCAACCTTGAACAATCAAATCACAATAGAAAACTCTTCACCCCACAGACTGCAAACGCTTTGGGAAGCTTCACTGCTGCGAGGGAGCTATACTTGTCGAATCATTCACAGTCCTTTTCGAGGCCGTTGGAAGTAAGACAATCCATTTGATTGGTCCCAATATCCTAACCTCCAACTGATATTATTCTTTGGAACCCCTGACAAATTCTGAAGTAAAAAAGCTGCAAAGGTACCTTACAAAGCTGGAAAATATCCTCAAACTGAAGCCGCCCGATACAAAGCAGGAAGACGTCATATCGCGATGGGCCAAATTCTTCCAAGGGTACAAAGGCTCCTTTACCAAGCTGAAGAAGATTCTCAATCTCACCGATGCAGACCATGAGAATGAAATCAAGCAACTTGTCGAGCTCGCTCACTTCATTCGATTCCCCACGGTGAAAGAGCCCTCTGGAATGTCGCAAGAAGAGATGCTCACCAAAATCGTAGGCTGCCCCTCCCACTCTCTATTTCGCATTCAAATGTCACACTTCCAGCTTGATTGACTAAATTCATCCCCAGCAGCAGTCAACCAAAGAATCTCGCAAATCTCAAGAGGAACTTACTGAATTCAAGCGCTTCAAGAAGCTTCATGTGTATCCTGAAGAAGCTGACAAAAAATTCATATCACTTGTGGAGGCTGCCGGAGGTAAGGGACTTTTGATTGATTAGAAGCTCTTAGGCACCCACTAACAATCTTTGACACCCCTGATGACTTCCGAAGTGGCAAGGCTGCGAAAGTACCATGAAGACCTGGAAATGTGCATCGAGTCGCTCGAAGTAGGATGCCAATCATCCTTCCGAGTCTACTTCAAAAGATTCTACCAGGGAGCCAGTGACTCCCTCCGCGAGCTCAAGGAAAATGTCGGACTCAAGGATGAGGATGAAGTCCTTGAAAATCAAATCGATAAACTCACCCAGCTCGCTTACTTCAAACGATTCCCCACGCGGCAAGACTCTGGAATGTTGCCACACCAAATGCTTCTCGCACTCGGGCCTACAAATTCTCCACCTAAAACAGCAATTGACACTGTGGAACGGCTCGCCTGGTCAGCCAACATTGTCCGGGAAGGTTTTGAGGTACCATATGTGGCGTACGATTCTATTGTGACACCAGCTCTAGAGACCCTCCGCGATTACATAGTCAAATGGGAATCCAATCTGTATAGGGCACCGTACACTTCAATCGTTGGCCCAACAATGTCCGGTAAAACTCGATTAATCCTTGAGTTGGCTAAACACATCCCTGTAGTCTACATCTGCCTCCGGCCTCCCAACTCGACCGGCCAACCCCCTCGTTCTGAGCTTGCCGACTTGATGCTCCCTGGTCGGGCATTACAGGTGGACTTGAAGAAACGCTACACGCGCCTCTTGCATGCGATTTTTCTCGTGGTGGCCTCATTCTTTTCCAAACCCAAAAGGCAACACCAAGCCATCCAAGACCAATTAAACGCATGGAACAAGTATAGTCTCCAACTCAACGACGCTCCAGTTCCATTTGCTCGTGATGTGCAAAAAGAAATGGAGATGCTAGCCCACTCTCCTGTAAAAACAACTGCCCTTCAAGATGCCGCAAGGAAGATGTATCAGAGTATCCCCGGCTCAAAAGGAGTGGCTCCATTGCTATTGGCCATAGACGAGGCCAGAAACTTGGCTGATGAGAAAAACGACGAAGAAGTTTCGTACTTTCGTCTGCTTCATCGGGTTTTAGCCGAGCTACCAATATCAGCAGGATTCTTCAGCGTCTTCACCGATACAACTTCGCGGCTGGCCAACTTTCTTCCGGGACTAGACGAAGATCCAAGTGCGAGGCCGCAAGGCCATGGTGACAAATTATTTGATCCAATCTATCAAATTCCATCACTTGACTTGTTTGTCCCGGGACCCCCGAAAAATTGGCTTGAACTGCTATTGCCGGGTCGGCTGCTCACTTATGGCTGCCCATTTTACGGGTTGTATTATGAGCACGCAATCAAGAAGGGGGGGGTTAACCAGTTGGAAAACACGATGTCCATTGCCGGTTTAAAACTCCTGTGCCGATCAAAGTTCCCTACTTCCAAGATGTTGACCCAGCCACAAATCTTCGCCCTACTGGGCTCGATAATACACACCCAACTTTACAACGAGTCGGCCTTACACACGCAGCTTGTTTCGAGTCATGCAGCCCACTGCATGTTCATTGACCCAACTAGAGAGTTTATTATCAGTGATTATCCTTCTCAGTTCCCCTATGCATCAGCGGCCGGCGCTTTTCTTGCCCGCTCTCCTCGCAACTGGGAACGATGTATCGATGTACTTGCTCTTGCAGTGCAAAATGGTCTCCTCGCCAGCGGAGACGCCGGGGAAATGGCCACCAGATTGATCTTGATATATGCTATGCAGCAAACGAAGATTCTGGATTCTGGGAACGAATTCACCATCAAACAAGGACATTCGGTTCGATTGAGAGACTTCCTCGGCACGTTGACTGGGAAAGACCCCCAGGAAATTATGTTGGGCGCGGAAGATCCCAAGCATCGGACGAGACTCTTGGCTGAGGGGCGGATCTTTTTCAACCACTTTACTCGGATTGGATACACACCCAGCGCAGAAGAATTGATGGAGTTTCTGTATGAAGGCCTAGCAGTCCAATGTAAACCTGGTCAACATGGACTTGACAACCTTTTTACTATCTATCTTGCCCCGGAATCTGAACCGGATCACGAGCTAGATTGTAAAAACATAACCTTTTGTGGTGTTCAAACCAAAAATCAAGAGGGCAGCGTCAAGTGGAAAGAGAGTCGCAACTGGTGCAAAAGCTTTGCTGGAATTGAAGGCATCGGCAATCCCTACCTTATTCTGTTATTCAGCCTGAAAGCCAAAACTCAAGAAAACCCTGAACCATGGCAGGCGCCTGACGAAAACAGTGACACTGGGCGAGTTCATTTTTCAGTTTCTTGGTCTGGACGAGATTGCTTGTCTCAGTGACGAAATGCGCACTGCCATACGGAAATTGATTACTGCAGTGCCTGAGGACTTGTCGAAGTTGCATGATCTCAAGGTTGCCCATACTCGTGATTGGATCGAAAACGTGACCCGACATTACCACAAGACTCTTCCTCCAGTTCCTCAGCAAAAACCTAATCGAATATCAACTAAACGAAGCGGGCTGTCAGATCACACAAACACACCCGTAAGTTCTATTTCTCAGTTAACAGAGCGGTATGTATGAATACAAGCCCAGTCAGAATATGATACTCATTCCCTTCTTGAGCAACAATGTGCTTACCGATGAACCTGACGGCCAAAAACCAGAAGACACCAAAGCGGATCCGTAAGTTTTATCATTCACTGAACAGGCCAGCACAAGTACCTGCCCAGCCCAGTCCAGTCAAGATAAGGTACTCATTTCCTTGTTTGCAGGGCTAAGCAAGGAACACTAACCAAAACAAAATCAAGGCCAAGCCACGAAATGAAATCGGTGCCTGTAAGTATTATCTCGCATTGTCTCACATTGAACGGACTGATATGAAAGTCGGCCCAGTCAAGATAAGATACTAATTATCTTTTCCGCAGGGCAAACCAAGATGTCAAACCAATGCCAGTTACACGGCTTGCAATTGAAGCAAAGGCTCACGCCCAGTGTAACAGTGCAGATCCTAAGGGCGCCCAAGCAAATCCTGTATCACTCTCTTTGATCGTTTCACAATTTTGAAAATACTCCTTGGGCTTTTTGGCAATCACAATTTCATTTTGTTTTCACCAATTTTTCTCAATCTCTTCTCATCCTCCTGCCTCCTTTTTTCCATACAACCCTGAAAAAGTCGGTTTTCCTGTTAATTTTTGTTGCCCCATAACCCCCTCTTCTATCTGAAGTAATATTTGTGATGTCCAAAATGCACACATGCGAGGATTTCCCAATTTACTAAACTTTCCGAGCCTGCCAGATCAGCTCTGGAAAATCTCACCAGAGTCATAGAGCCATGTAACATGTACAAAATTTGATCAGTAAAGCCCTGAAGAAACTTACCTCAATTGATGTTATTTCCCGAAGGTCTACGGTGTCAGGTACTTTTTAAAAGAATTAGCTGATGCTCATTCAAGTCTGGGAGGGTTGTAGATACAACAGGAAGTCATCTGGCAATCTCCCTTTTCAGCTCCCTTGTCTTACACAAATCTTTCTCTTTTTCTTGACCAAATGAAAGGTCCCCATGTTCCGGAGGGCATCACATGGGCTATCACAGATTCAAAACTTTCTCCATATGTTTCACTTTTAAGGTTAGAGCATCTCCACCGGTCTTGGGGTTGATTGGATCTAAGTTTGCAATCCGGACCCTGATGATCCGGCAGGATCCAATTGTATACCGGGTAGGGTCAGATCCCTCCCCCCCCTCCACACTTGCCTGTCCCAGCACAATCTCAACAGAAAGTCTTCCTTCAGCAGGGCAATAAGGGTAAGACTAAGGAGGGACTGGGTGTGTCACAATCCAGGAGACATGATATTGGTTCTTGAGATTTTCAAACTTGGCCCTACATCAATAGAACAAACAAGAAAACATTTCACCTCTCAAATTTGGCATGTTTGAACTCCCTTGCTATTCAAGCCTTCTCAATCTCTATCATCTCATGTAATAGGGGTTACATCAAAACAATCCCCATATGGTATTTAGATTTTACAAAGGGGTGGATGATTTTTACAATTGGTGTTTTACAATGCCCACCCATTGCAAAGTGCGCACATTGTAAATTTGCATATGAGGCCCAATTAAATTAATTTTGCAATTTGTTGGGTACATACTACACAATGTAAAGTTACAACATGTAAATCACCTTTTGTAAATTACAATCTGGCTACATGTAAACTGTACTTTTACAGTGCCGCGTGTAACAATGCTTGTAACAATGCTTGTAAAACTGTACATATGTCTACAAACAAATAAAATTACATTCACTTAACTTACAATGCCCCTTCATCGCCCTCAAAACATCCTCCCCCAAGCTTAATCACACCTCTGGGAAGCTTCTACATAGCCTCCGCTGACCTAGGTAGGGCTAAATTTGATACACAGACACTCACCCATCATCACCTTGGTCGGAATCAGTCCGATCACTTTTTTTCGCTGCTATTGGGTGATTTCCCACCCGGATCAAAACCTTAATAGAGTTCTTATTACATACCCTGCAATAAAGCAGCAACCTAATCTGGATAAGCAATAAGCTTGAAAATCTTGTCTTTGTAGTACATAGATTCACCGCTCCTATGCCCCGCAAAAGACAATTCACAGCAAGTATCCCACTTCCCACGCCTCCACCCCCTCCACTCAATCCTCCCAGAAATACAATATCCACCGCCACATTATCTTCTACTGGTAGTATCCCAACATCCACTGCGAATAACACCAACATCAAGAAAGCTCAAGCTGGCGGCCCTGAAGATTCCAATCCGGAAGAACCCAAAGACTTCCCAAACTGGCAACATCCCGTCGCCATGGACAAGGAATTCAGTACCTTCATCGATCATGGATGCGAGTTGGACCGCCAGGGTTATCCCCTTTACCCAAACGGATCAACTACTTTTGTGCTCTCTCCCGGTGCGGACGTCAAAAACTTTGGAAATGTTGGGTACACAAAGACGAGTAGCAACGGTGCGAAGTCCGACGACTGGAAAGTAGTTTGAGTGTACTGCAAGGGAGTTCTAGTTTGTGATCGTGAAGGATGTGATTATACCGGCCCCCCACCAACTGGCAAAGGTAAAATTGATGAGCTGCTCAGCACGTTAGTCCCTTCTCTTCCATTTACCTCGTATCATGTACTGATTACCATGGTGTTGACGCCTTTAAATTTTATGTGATCTTGATTAGTAATCCCACCTGCAAAGGTCTGGCCGTTTGATGCCTTGGTAAGATTTACCAGCAGAAATGCTTGAATACGCAATGTTGCTTTGATTTTCATAAGAAGACCGGCTGGGGGCTCATGCAACACCAAGGAGCTTACGCGCATCCATGGCCATCTTCCAAGAAAGCAGACCCCCTCGCAAAAAAAGATCTAACCAAAGCAGTCCTGAAAAATCCAAAGGCAAGTGCTCTACAGCTCAAGGTATGTTCTCATACTTTCCTTCTCCTCAGGCTCCCTTTCTCCTTGGAAGCTGACCGCCCAATTCATCTCTCAGATTGGCAACACAAGCGGGCCTGGACAGGCAATTGACAGTGTGGTTAACATACATGAATACTTAGGCAACTCAGACCGGCTGCGTCACCTTTGTCGCCAGATACTGCAGCAGATGGATCTTGGTTCGGACGGGGCAACAGTGGGTCGCTACTTTACGGTTATTGATATTGTAACGTTATCGTAGCGATTTTTGGTCCCTTTACGCTAACCGGACCGGTAGCAATGGGGAAATGTGGTGCGATATCGACATTGCACCGGGCGGGTGTTTTTTTTTCAAGGCCGCTACGATATCTATGGGCAGAGCAGCAGGTATTTATCAACATATTGAGCAAGAAAAGGCCATTTCAGGGCTGATTTGGCCTTTCACTGCTCAATAAAGTGTTGCTCTGCTTGATAAGGGCCAATTTGACCCTTAATTGCTTAATAAAATGTTAATTTTCTCGATAACACGTTACTTTACTAGTAACGGCTGTACAAAAAAAGGCCAGTTACGATAACCGTGACGCGGCAATCCGCGCGCTAGCGTTAACAATAACTGTAAAAATGTTAGGCGCAGCTCGCTACTTTACTCTACAGCCCCGGTTATTGTAGAGTAAAGTAGCGACCCACCGTTGGACGGGGGAGACAAGTTCATGCATGACTTATTCCAGTGGCAACTGTAAGTATCTCAGATTTGGCCCATTTGTCAAAACTTCACGTTGTTAATTTTACAATCTCTGAACCTCACAGGAATGGTATGGAGGTCATATCAATCACCTGCAAGCCAGGCCACAAACACATAACACTCCAGACTAATTGGATGTCGCAGCAGCTTCTTGATCGTGGCGAGGATGGCCATAACTTGTACTCTGGCGGATTAATCTCGGATGTTACTTACCGTTTCTTTGCGTCCGGATATCTGCTCACTACCTCAATGTATTGCAACGATATTGGCCAATGGATTCCCATACAACTTAGCTGGATCCGTGGTCTAAGCAAATCCTACTACACAGTTCACTTCACAGTACTTTTCCGTCAATTTCTCATTCCATCTCTCTTGCAACATGAGCGCGAAAACATGGCACGGAGTATTGTGGATTTCTCAAAGGCTCAGCAAAGAGGATTTGTGGCGGCGTACATGTAAGTCTTTGGCGAATCCAACCCTGATGAAGCCCTGCGCAAACTGAAAGGATGTCGGGAACACTTCCGTCAATCAATCACCCAAGTCAAGCAAAACCGTGCTGTCATCATGGCTGACAAGCAGGTGAGATCTTATTTTATTTTATGTGTTTTCCTACTTTAATCTCATTCCAACTCCCCGCCAACACCCCCGCCAACCGTGACTCACATGTACATCCTCTCCAGGCGCTATTTGAATTTAAGTGCCTCGCGCTGTTGCAGCCGTGCAACAAGGACGGGCCTACTCACGACGAAAAAATAGATGAGATGCGTCGCAGATTTCCCAAGACCAAGGCGTGGCTGGACTGGTGGACAATGGCCGACGTGGAGTCCATCTTATTTCCAAGCCACCGCAAGATGCTGGAGGACTCACCCAATGGTGATCATGGTCTTCCAAGCTCAACCAATGCTCAGGAGAGCATGCACCGACTTTACTACATGTTCAGGTTTGTTTTTTTTATTTGTCTTTTACAATCTTTCACATTTGGATTGCAATTAATCACTAATATGTATGTATGTACCTTTACACTGTAGTGCGGGTAAGAAGACAATAATCGCGGGGTTTTCCAAGCTCCATGCCTTTTTTAAGGCATTGGAAAAGGACCATCTACTTGTGATGCGGGGCATTCCCATCTGTTACGGGATCAAGGCCAAGGGTCAGCAAGACGTTGCCCAATCGATTGGGTGGATCAAACCAACCAAACGGCAGCGGGCTGCGTTGAACAATGGTTGACCACCGGACACCACTCAAGCCCTCCTTGATCATCCTAACAAGCGCGCAAAGTCTGGCAGGCCGCCAAATTCCCAGAACATCAACCAAGCGGTGCACACAACCTTTGTGTCATACGCCGCTGAGAAGGAGGACCACTTGAAGAACCGGTGCTGGTTGGCGGCAGCTTTGGAATCTCTCTACGCGGTTTACAGCCCACTCTGGCTCCAAACCCCCGGCAGCAAAAAAACTGACATTTTCCACACTCTGGTCTCGCATTTCACCTCCAGGACAACTAACGAGCTCATCAAAAATAAAAATCTCAAGTCGTGCCTCACCCGCGGAGCTCACAAGCTATTTGAAGAGGCTTGTAAACTCCATCCACATTCGTTTATCCCTGGTGAGTATTCCTCATGTGATTTCTTCATGGAAATCCTCCCCAATCCCAAGTCAAACTTGTCAAAGATCCTGCAAAGCCTGTTCTCAGTCCAAGAGTCCCGCGAATTCTTGTTCCCCCAAAAGTTACTCACCCCCAAGGCAAATGCCGCTTGGTTGCGCTCAAGCTCACTACATCCATGTTTGCCGCCAATGGGATCAGCTCAACCGATGCGGAATCACTTATCACTCAGTGGACAACCTCCGGCCTTGCGGGAGCTTCTGGCTTACAATGCAAGAGTTGTAACAACTCCCTACCCAAAAAAACTTGTCGAAGTCAGACCACCAATCACAAAGACCTTCCTCAGCCAAGTAGTTTGCTTGATGAAGTCTCACTTATATCGTTCCCTGATTCTCAAGCTCCACCTCACCTCTACTTCCACATCGACATATCATCCATTCGCAATGAAGATGAACAGCAGGATTTCATGGGCAAGATGATCTGGCCGTTCAAGCTGACCATCTCAGGGGAGGTATATACCTTGATCTCACGTGGATATTGGGGTGCAGATCACTATTGGGGTAAGGTTTTACGTAACATTCGAGGAGTTACCGGTGTTTGGCTCCACAATAATCGAATCAATGCCGGCTTTGCTCAATTGGTTGATCCTCTCCCCGGAAGTATTAGTGGGGCGCATCCGCACACCAGCTGGTTGATTTACTCGCGGGGATGGACAAACAATGAAGCAGCTTTTGTGGAACAAAGTGTTGAAAGGATCCGCCGCAACAACCCCAAGATCACATCTGTGATCCCGTTTTCTCACATGAAGAACCTTTTGAATATATCTTACAACGGTGATGTGACGGTGGACCACTTCAATCCGCCTACAACCTTTGAATCCCGGCCTCAGAAGAAACACGTATACCATGGCAATATCGGGGACAACATCAGTGATCCATCCTGCTTGGGCACCTCTAGCGAGGCAGCCACTGAAGATTCTGACTCTAGCGAGGCTGCCACTGAAGATTCTGACAATGGCGACGGTGAATTGGAACCTGAATCTGGCAGTGATGCCTCTGAATATGAAGCTCCCGGATGTCCACCAAGCCCGCCTAACCATAGCAAACCAATCAAGATACGGCTTCGAATGAACCGGACTCAGCCTCCTCAATTGAATCCTACGCCGCAAACCATTGCAGGGTCTTCCCCGGCCCCACCAATCACCAAATCCAAAAAAATCCTGCCTGGAAGGCGGCCACGCCCTACAAAAGCTCGGCCAGTTTCCCCCCCTGCATTGGATCCAAAGACAGCTCTTCCAGATTGTGGTATTGAGGTTCCCAGGTCCAGTCAACCCCTCTCTTCTGTCCAAAAACCCCAGTATACACAACCGGTCAAGCCAACGTCCTCTGCAAAGAAGCCTGCAGGAAAACGGGGTCGTCCAAAGAAGGATCCAGCTGACGCTAGCAATGTCACCTTCCAATTGGCCCCGTTGACCGATGCTGACTGGGAGCGCATTACTGCCCGTTCGGCGGCCAACTGGTCTGCTCATTGGAAAGCAGAAAACAAGAAAATCTGGTTGCAGAATATTGGAAAAGTGCGTGAATGCCCACTAGTAGAGGTAGGTCCGGGGCCTGGTTCAATCACCTCAAAATCTGTTAATACGGCCGCCACTCAGAGATTGTCTCAGTGATTGGAGACTGCTCAGAAAGACGCCCCCTCTCAGAAATTGCTTGCGGCTAAGAAAACGGAAGCACCCACCCAGCCAAAGGTGGGTATGTGCAGATCTTCTTGAAATGCAGTGGTTTGATTTGTTGTTCCTCTGCTTCCTATTGTTGTTCATCTGCTTCCTATTGATGTCACTTGACACTTGTGATTTTGCTTGGATAATTTGTTTCCCTTTCATTTTTTGGCGGGTTTGGTATCAATCTCTTCTTGTTTTTTCCCTCCATCTGGTTGTATGTTTGCTCTGTCTTGGTATTTTTCAGGCTGTTGTGGTCTTTTTTTACAAGGCATTGTAAAAATGCACCTGATAGGAGAGAAATGTATTTTTACAACCTCTCTTTTACAATGTGCCCCCCTTTGTAATGGGATCTCATTGCAAAACTATTTGATTAGGGGCTATGATTCTTTTTCACATAGCCCATTTTTACAACAGGTGAACTTTGTAACAGTTAAGTTGTAAATTTGCAAAATGTATGGTGCCAGGTACATTTTTACAACTTAATTTTTGCATTGCATTGTTTTGCGGTCCCAGGAATTGTGCCCCATTATGTAAAATTAATTAATTGTGGGTTTATATGCAATTTTACAATTTCTCAATTTTACAATGTCCTACATTGTAAAAGAGGAATTGTAAAAATGAACAGCCCCTTTTACAAAATAGCAAAATAAATAAAAAAATCCACAGATTTAATTGCAGAGATCAGTGTAGCTCATACTTAAGTTTCAAATCAGCTTCTGGGCACACCCAAAATTGACCTCACACATAATTTTATTTCAGTCTCTGAGTTATTAGCGGGGTTCAAAATAGGATAAAAATAAAACTTTAGAGCTAGTCTTAAGGCCTTTATAAACAATTTTCCAAAAAATGAAGAATTTGCTCTGATTTTCACTAGGGGACATTCAATTGTGCAGATTTTGCCATATTTTTAAAAATTTCTTGATAAAGACCTTAAAATTCACTATAAAAATTAGGGTCTGCCTTTTTGCACACCAAAAAATTACCCCGCGCACACCAAAAAAGGTGTGCACTCCAAGGTTTTTTGGAGTGCACAGGTGTGCACTCCAGCATTTCTTGGAGTGAAATTAGTTCACTCCAAAAAGATGGGGTTTTTGGAGTGAACTATTTTCACTCCCAACGCCAATGGGGCAGATGTTCATGCCAATAGTGGAATCAGGACTTGTATCACCTATCTCTGGATTCCAGAAATTTCACACTACGCCTGTTGCGTTCCGGGTGATGTCAATTGCCAGTTGGAATTAATTGATGAGCAACTGCAAGACCTTTGGGGAAGGTCTGGTTTGTACAGCAGTTCCGAGAAACCTTGTGTTTCCGGACCTGCAGTTCTGCCCCCCAAACTCAAATTCAACTTCAGCCACATTGTCAGCTGGCTACTATGTCAGAGCCACCAGGACATAATATCAAAAGCAAACATGAAATATCATCACACAAGAAAGAGACATTATTACTAGAATTACTTATACTTACACATATAAAACCCGGAATATTATTCCATATTCTTAATCTAAGCCTAATTTAACCTAGGGTACCTCGCTTCAAGGTACCCTTAATTGTTATTCCTTCCTTGTGTAAATTGACTTCAAAGTTTAACAGGTGCACCACGTCCTGTGTGAATGCACCTGTATGCTTATATACATATGTACATATGCTTATAACACTTCAATAACCACAAAACTGAAGTGTTATGTTTAGTTTAGAAGATAGCCCAACTCAGGTTGAGTTAACTCTAAACCCGCAGGCTGCGCGCTACGTCTAAAGACGGCGCAGAGCCCTAAAAATGAATGAAACCCTAAGAGGGGCTACCTATACATTACAGCACACCCACCAGGGAAGTAATAACATCTATTCTGCCCCTCCACGTGAAACACTACACACATTACATAAGCTGTACATATGTAATGATGTCACATGGATGCAAACAGAATATTCCTGACGCATTAAAACAATTCAATACCTAATGCATACACAGTACAGACCAATTGGGAAGCACTGTGGCCCATTTGAATAAATATGAGACACGTAACAGCTCATCTGCCTGGATGAGGGAATCCTGAACTGTAGGCGCCCACAAATGGCCAGTACATATTCCCAAAAGAAGACTAGCTTCTATGGCGCCATCAGCCAGGCTGGAAATCCGCCTGAAGGCGCTCCAAATAGGCTAGTACATCTTCCCAAAGAAGAATTAGCCCTTGTAGCGTCAACAGCCTGGCCAAAAAGCGCCCACAAGTTGGCCAGTGGCCCTGTAGCTCCCCCAGGCGCCCCAGAGAGCTGCCACGGGTATTTAAAAGGCCCTCTGGCCGCCCCAAAAGGCCTTTCCTCACGCTTTTACATACCTACTTGAATTTACCCGCCTTCAACACGTGCTCAATAGCCTGTTTCTAGCCTGGTAAGTCCCTTAGTAGTTGTTTTTAGCCTCATTTTGTCGCCAGAAACTGCCCAGTGTCCACCAAGCCTTCAGAATCAACCTCTTCAAGCGCTTTCAACTGCCCAGCTTCTACCCTGAAGAACCTCAAGACTTTAAGGGCTTTTTACTAGTAAGTTCAAACCCCTTTCTCTTGAGATTCTTCGCCATTCCTTGCTGGGATTTAAACCACATCTGTTTACAGGCCCCAGTGTTTGCTTTTGAGGGATTAAACACCCCTGATTTTATCAGGCCCCTCTTTATTTAATTATATTAATCTAAGTATGTTAAATCCACACTTTTGTGGAAATTTGGTTCATGGGTTCACCCTCCCCCTTTCCAAAAAGGCCCCAAAAGGGGGCTGCCAGTGTGGCAGTGGCCAACTTGGCAATGTTTCCCACATTTCCCATCTTTTCAGGCAGAAGTATGTTTGACTTTGCTGCTGTGAAAATTAAATTTAAAGTCCCCAAACATTAATGCCTCGGACTGATCCCCCAATTCATGAAACATGAATGAAAAGGGACCGGATTCTCCCTCCTCTGCCTGTTGCAAATGCAAGGGGAGAGAGGCGGGCAAATGGTTGGTTTCAAATGAATTGCTCAGCCTGCACAAGCGCAACAGGGGAGGTTTTTTTTGTGTGTTCTTTTTTTTTTTTTGACCAGCCTGTGCAAGTGCAGCAGGGGGGCAGAATAATACATTTTTCCTGGGGCAATTGCAAGTGCAAAGGCGGAGGGGTTTCTATCAGCCTGCGCAAGTGCGACAGGGGAGAGAGAAATAAGATTAACCCCCTCGGGCCCCTACAAAGGCAAGGGTGGAGAGGGTTATCGACCGACGGATTGTGTTCTACCTCCGCAAGTGCGAGAGGGGAACTGGACCCGTGGAGGATAGGACACGGCCAGGACGCCTTTTTATGTTCACCCCATCAAGTCAAACCCCTCATTTTCGCGGACGACCTGAAACAGCAGCCCTGATACATCGTCCGCAACAGTCCGCACCCTTTCGGAGCAATCAAAACAAGAAACTGCTTGCGGGTTGGTGGCGCCTCCAACATTCGCACCCTTGCGACGCTGCGCCATTTAAACCCGAATTAGGAGCCCGTCTACTCGCCTAGCTCACTCTACATACTTGTCCCCCACGAGCGTTAATCCCCCGGCTTCGACGGAGGCGGCGGTGGCGGCCATACAAGCCACCCGGACCTCCCCGACAGTCCGCGCACCTTCCCCGCTGGCCTGGTCTCTCCGGACACACCACCATCCAGCAAGCCCTTATCAGATGAGCCCGGCGGGTCCAAGCCATGCTACTCGCCCCGCACACGCGGCCCTTCGATTCCCGTCGCCGCTGGCGTCTCCGGCCCGCGCGCCAGCGGCGAGGCTCGCACCACCCATGCCGGCGCCTTCAGACACTTCCCCCCCCATCATCAGCCTCAACGGGGTGCGCTACTTTATCTTCCAGTTCCCGAAGCTGCGGGCCAATCCCAGGGTGACACCTCCAAAGCCAGTGGTGCCAGGCCTCATGACCATTTGATGGCCCCAGCCGGTGGTGTCCAAGTTATTGGGCTCATGCAACAACCCCAACTGATATATCTTGTTTTATTGGGAGTACAACTTGGTGCTGAACTTGAGTCTTGAGCTCAGACCTACCCCAACATGAAATTATGCTGTTTGTGAAGCTTTTAAGGTCAAACAAACTTTGAATATTGTAAAAGGTCAAGTGAATTGAGTCCTGGACTCAATATATTTGCAGCCCAACAATCATGAATCATCAGACAAAAGGGAAAAAAACAATCCTGAAACTGGACAGAATTTTGACTGGAATGGAGGCTCATTTTTATAAGCTGCTGAATTTTCTGTCAATGTGAATTACAACTGGTTCCACTGAAAAAGTGAGGATAGGTTTCTGCAACACTTGATGAATGACAAAAAGACCAATGTGGCTGTAGCACATCTGAAAATTTGTATCTTTTGAGCAGTACTTTACATGCAGGCAGTGAAACAAGAAGGTTATTCACAGTCAAATTTTACAAAACTTTGGAGCTAGATTTAAGACCTATATGACCAGAATTCAAGAATTTTGGTAAGATGGAAAGCAGCAGGTGATACTGATCAATCAATGCAATTAATCAACTTTTGAAAAAAATGTTCATGAATACCTTAAAATGTGTCCTACAAATTTCAATTGTGAAACCCCCTAATTATGAAACACTCATGCTTGTATTTACCTTGATATCTGTGAGCCTGTGTCTCTAAAGTGACAACATGACAAAAGTAAGTTGGGTGGGCACTGATTGAATTTTTTGGGATAAAGAAATACAAGCAGTAGAGAGAGATGATCTTTTATTAAGATTTAATATGGGCCAAGCTCCAACTGGAAATGTAGGCTGCCAACTGTGCTGAAAGAGTGCAACAGTCTCCACTCACACCAAGGAAACGGTGGTGGGAATCAGAAGTAGGGTTTCTACTCTGCTCTGGTTTTTAAGGTCTTAACAAGAGATAACCTGATTGATCTTTGAGGGTTGGAAGAAGGGAAGAGAAGTCAAGAGCAACAGGGTTTCCTCTGATATAAACAAGGTCAGTGAAAGAGGGTACTTACTGTCGATTAGAGATCGCTGAGTGGACCCGGGTACTCGTGGCGGGTGCGGGTACCTGCGGTCATTTTGGGCATATTTGCGGGGCATTGCCAGATGGCTGATTAAAATGAGCGTAAAGCCTGCGGGGGTGTCCGTTGCGCGGGTGGCAACCTTGGCCCTTGTGCCTTTGGCCGCTGGGCTTGGGCCTTGGGCCGGCGGTGGGCTGTGGAGTTGACGCCCTGGGGTTGCGGCGGCGTAGCCGCCTTGTACTCTAGTTTTGTTAATATAATTACGCCATTTTTCATATATTTTACGCCATAATTACCAATATGTCATTGGAATTATCCCTTGGACTTTTGTCCCAGAGTTTTATACTCTTTTATACTAGTTTTGCACCACGTGTAGCTAGAAGGAGTAGTCCTTGGCATCACGGAGGCTGACACACATCCCCCCTGTATTCTGGACAGCCCGGAACATACAGGCATGTGTGGCCTGACTGGGGAGCCTGGTGGGTCATTCTGGCAGGCACAGGGGAGCAGAGGACCACTGGAATCAAAAATTGACAAGCTTGCCACTCTCAAAATCTAAAAGCTAGCTATCACAAAGATAGCTTTTGCACCAAATGAATGTTCCTGTATGGCAATGACCGTACAGGAGGCAATAAATTTGGCTGAAGTTGAGTCCGGGGAGCAAAATCACAGGTCCAGAAGCGCAAGCTTTCTTAGAACTGCTGTACAGGCAAGCGTAAGTGGGCTGGTATGAAAAAAAAAAAAAAAAAAAAAAAAAACTCAAGAAACTGCAGCCAGTTGACATGCAATATTACAAAGGCGCCTTTGTAATATTGCATGTCAACTGGCTGCAGTTTCTTGAGTTTTTTTCACAGTGGCAGACATTGAAACTGAGGCAGTACACATGTCTACAGTTTTTTCAAGCTCATTATAACAAGCACAAGGCTGAAGAAAATATGCTCTAAGCTATGAGCACAACACACACAACCAGTGATCCCCCAAATCTTGATAGATTGCAAACACTAACCTGAAGACAATATGCTCTAAGCTATGAGCACAACACACACAACCAGTGATCCCCCAAATCTCAATGAGGAGAGAGACGGGGGCTGGGGCATTGTGGTGAACAAAGTGGTCCCCATGTAGAAAAGGCAGGACCCCCGCAGCTCCAAGACGATTCCCGGGTAAAGTTGGGTGATCTGGAGAAACTCCGCTCCGCTCCGCAAGTAATTATGGGGCGCAATAATTGTAGAGCAAGTGAAATTAACGTATAAAATAAGTACAAAACACGTAGAAAGCCGCAGTAAACACAGTAAAATCCGCCATGAAGTACACAAAAGATAAAATGTCAGCCTTAGAGTCAACTCAGCTGACCTAAAGTCTGCCTTTTTCCACTTTTTACATATGAATTACTTCATATCTTTTTCATCTTAAGAGATAACCTTGTTTAGACTTCATATTCTGTTTCCTCATGCAATTTTAAGCCTAGTTACAACTTACCAATTCTTTGTAACTATGCTCCTTCCCTGAGTTATTGAGTGTGGCGCGCATGCGCAGTTGTGACGTGTCTGCGCTACCAGGCGCGCCAAACCACATGTACATATGTAAATTACATAAGCAAACTGTGAAAATTTTCGTAGTCAGGATCCCCCTTGCCTGAGGCGGATCTACAGACTTCAGCACACCAGAACCACACCCCAGATAACCCCAGGATCACCACCAAAGAGTTTACAACACTCCCAGTATACCTACCGTCACAGGCGCCTAGGATATTGACAGTAAGTAACCTTTTTCACTGAACCTTGTTTATCTCAGAGGTACAACTCTGTGTCTTGCTTGATCTGTTCTTTCCTGCAGGCCTTTGCCTTCTCTTGATCACAGGGCTGTCCCTCCATAACTGCTGGCCTTTGCCTTATCTTGATTAAAGGGCTGTCCCTTAGGTTTCCCTTTAAGAACCTTGACTATCAAGAAGGAAGCTAAAAAATTGTGGCTGGATTAAATTTATCTAATCCAGAGACCCTCCACGTTTCTTTGGTGAGAGGAGGCTGTAGCACTCTCTAGCACAGCTTGGCAGCACTCTTCTGAAGAGGTAGCATTGCCAGTGGACGTGCATTCCCACCAGAATAACCTTGAATATCTGCTCATCTTAATCCAGCTCAGTTTCTCTCTCTCTTTCTCTCTCTCTCTCATAATTGTATTTTATTTATCCAAAGAAATCCAATTATTTCCCCTTTCTTTCTTGTGTCCTGCTGTCACTAAAGAGACTCAGGCTCACATAAACTCCGCAAGCTAAACACCATCGCCATTAAGTAAAATCTCCTCCGCAAGGAATCCATACCAGAGTAATCACAAGAATCAAGCAAAAACCGTAAAAAGTCCTCCAATAAGATGATGGGGGGGGGGGGACTCCCTCCCCCCTCCGTAGAAAAGGAAAAACAACATGAGAGAAAAGAAAAAACATCCTCCTCCACCTGCCTCTCACGCACGCCATCCGCCAAGCCACACTCCCACAACCACACATGTTGCCTGTCCATTCCGCTCTCACATTCGCCGCACGTCATTGCCCACCGTTGGAAACCTCTTGCCCTAGCTTCCTCGCCACTTTCTAGCCTTCAATTCTGAGATCCCACACGCCGCCTCCGCCCCAGCTACGCCCGCTTTGGCTACCATGGCTTCCCCCGGTCACAGCCTATACTAGCCAGTCCTTGCCGGCCTGCGTAAGTCAAGTCCAGCTCCGCCGCCGCCGCGCCGTGTACATAACTCCGCACACCGCCTTGTAGAAATCCTCCACGCTGTGCTGCTCCGTGCCAGCCTTGGGGAATCCGCAGTCCGCAACATCCGCAAACCCGTGCGGTCATTTTGGGTCCCCAACCCTGATTTACCATTACAGCATGTGGATACATATAGTGTCAGGGTGCGTCTCTAAAGTGGCGACACCCTGAATGGAAAAGAACAAATTGTGAGTTCCTAAAGAGGAAAACACGCTCAACTCAACCGCGATGCGGGAGGAGAAAGCCGCGCCTCCGGTGGAGGGGCTGGTAGAGCTTAGTCGTACCTGAACCTTTAAGGTGGTTTGTGAAACTCTAGCTTACCTTAAAAGGTAGCGAGTGGAAGAAAACCGGATGAGGTGAGGTTGGAGGTTGGTACAGAAGCGGAGCGGTGGAGGATGAGCGTAGTAAAAGAGAAAGGATATAAAAGGATATGAGATGCAAATAGAAGTAAAGCCCCGGTCGTTTGTATCAAACAAGATGGACTGGCGTAGTATTCTAATAATGATCTGAGGAACCTCCTTTTGCTCGGAGGTCCCAGGTCTTTATAGCCTAGGAAACTGGACACGTGTAGGCTTCATGTCCTCACGGTCTTCTTGTTTGATCACAATCCACATGTAGAACATTCGCGTGGTTGTGCTTACTCAAGCACAACAACTGGTGAGAATCACCTAGCCAAGCGTGACAACCAAGACTAGATACAGCCATTCCAAAAAAGCTGGGCTTCTTTTGGAATAATTTCCGCTGGAAATTCCTTCTGGATTTGCCAATGTATGTGCATCCAACATCAAGGTTGGAAACATGATATTCAGACCTGCAAGCGCAGTTGCTTGCAGGATGCCACCAATCAAGCTGTTTGCTAGAAAAAAAAAAAAACATGCTGGCTGCTGAGACCAGCACCATCCAACCTTGCAAACAGGAGCAAGATGGCATCCAGGGTAGAATTAGCCAATAATTAGTAAAAAATGAAAGGAAGTAGATGATTGAGGGTATCTGGCTGCTTTATATACACCCTGCATATAAGAATGTGGTGGGCATGAATATAAATATGTCCAACCTTGCCAGTGATTATTGGCAAATCCAATACAAAGTTTGGGGGGAAATTCCTTCCAACAAAGCCAAGCTTTTTCAGAATGGCTGTACATGATAAGTTTGGCAATCTGGTCTCACAAGGTTAGGGTTTAGAGTCTAGACACATAGTATGGATAACATATGTATGTATTATGGGATTGGCTGACTGGAAACGTATGCAATTGTGTACACACTCTAACACTCATACTGGAGCTCAATGCTGCCTCCTTTGATGGAGATACTTTCTTCTCTGAGCTCAATGTGGACATGATTTGGCCACCCACCAAGCTTGAAGTTGCGGTGAAGATGGCCATTCTTATGGAAGAAAATGCTGCTCTGCCTCCTGGCGCCATAACCCACTAAGCCTTTGCTCTTTATATATGCATTTGATATATGTATCTGGTTTCCAACTTTCTTACCTTCCCCCCCTGTACAGAGCTCTTGTATTTCTCTTTTCTTTCCACACTTCCAGCTTCACTTTTGTGTATATTTTTGTTGTATGGTGTTTTCTGGGCAGATTGCTTCCTACCCTGGATGTGTGCGCAATAAACACCGACTCTCTAATATTTCTCATGTGTTATTGGTAGTGTTGTGCATTGCCCATGTACCACGAGCAAGCGGGTAAAACCTGCCAGTTTCATCTTGCCGCGGACGGTCGCACACGGTAGTTGTGGTGGGGTGCCGTGCATTGTCTCGGCCGTGTGGTTTATGAGCCACTGTGCATTGTTTGTCTGTTCTGGCCACCGCATTTGGTGGATGTGCTGTAAGCAACCAACTAACGTCGGCTGCTTGCGTCTGGTGACGTGCAATTCGGACGACGAGGGGGTGGAAGACGGCTTCATGAAGCCGTTGTGGGGCCTGGCACGGGGCCCGTATCTGGGCCGTATGTTGTTGCGGGGGAGGTCCTGTCGTGAGACGTAAAGGATCAGCCCGTCCCCAGATGTTCTAGTGCACCTGGGGTGTAGTCCCGCGCGGTGGAGATGCTCTTAACGAGCAAACCCTCATCTCTGCTTCCTTCAATAGCAGTCAGTGTGGAAAAGAGATTTTTGCAGGGCGCAAAGTTTGTCCATATCAATATGTTTGATATTTTGAGTGATAAACTTTGGAAACCTCATCATTTTCTTTGAAGCTTCCCTCTTGTTGAATGATATAAACTTCCGAAGTGTACATATTGGATACTGCAATAACAAGTTATCCACTCAAATATTGCACTGATTGTTAGCGACGTTAGCAGTGTTTTTTCGACCATGGCTCAAGCCTGCTCTGAGGACACAAAAACAATAATATTCAAACTTTCCAATATGGTTACAACTGTACATGAGGCATCGTGTCTGAAATCTTTTTCTCTTCTCATCTGGTTAGATCATATCTGATATGCTGCCTTGGCCTATCTTCTCTTGAAAGGTGCGGATAATCAGGACGATGAAGAATTCCTGAGGATTTGTGCGTCTTTTCTGAGTGCGTAGCCTGTCCAACTTTCGTCATAAAGTCTGGGGTGATTTGCGCTAGGAGCATAGAGGCGAATAGCAAGCCAGATAATACAGGCGGTCACGCCAACTGCGCAGGTGACCACGATATCTTTCTGGCCGTGTTTGATCTGTTCCCATTTCTGAAGATCATTATCCAGGGTCTCCAAGAATACTTTCTCGAGCCGGTCGGGGCTCAGCAATTTCTGGTAGGGCTCCGAGTCGCTCGGTTGAGTTAGCAAGGATGTGAATGGAAGCGAGAGCGAATGTGGCATGTGGCCTGATGGTAGTCCGGGTTTTGGTTCGGCATCTGTCCCGAGAAACCTGTGGAATACACCAGTTGATTAGTACGTGGTACCATCCAATAGCAGCTTGGTTGAAATAGTAGCAGGAATGTTTTGTGAATTTTTTATGCTTTTATCTTTATCTTCATCTTTAGGACATCTCCACTTGCCTGCCTCGGGGACGTGAATCAAAGACACATATCCTTTCTCCTTCAGCTGAGTTGTTGAAGTTATGAACAAGGGCGTCGTATGATATCACTTTTCCGCGTGCGAGAGCCTCATGAATTCCCGGAAGCTCGTACTCCGATCTCTCGGGCTCGATCGGCGACCCGGTTTCGACCGGACTGTCCTCTTTAATCCATCGCGACAAGCCGCCATCAAGAACGGAGACCTTCGGGTGACCATAAGCCTGTGTGAACAATTATTTAGGCATTAATAAATGTCAGGCTTTCCGCCGAGTTTCGACATATAACGGCGCCTACATTTAAGAGCCAAGCTGCACGAGGGCCCGAGAAGATGCCAACGGAATCGTATACGAGTAGAGGGTCATTTCTAGTGATACCCAAGCGCTCCACCTCACGTTTAAACGTGCTAAGATCGGGCTGCATATATCCAACTTTGGTAGTACCATCGATAGTGTAGGAGGTATCGGCGATAATTTCGTGGTCGAAAAATCTGGCGCCTGGAAGTCTCGGTCCTTTTCGGAACTCGTCAAGAGCAGATCGGCCTGAATTAGGGATAGAAAACGAAGCATCCAAGACCTTGTAATTTTCGATCCCATTGGCTTGGACCTCCTGAGGTGAGATCAGTAATACTACGGGCTCCGTTTGGGTGGTACTCATCTTAGCGGAGTGGACTTTTCTTGAGGTTGGCGGTCGAAATAGTGCTTTAAATTCCGAAGCCTGCCAGATGATTTCAACCGTCAAGCAGGAATGATACAGGTCAGCGTTCAATCCGTGGACAAGGGGGCATTTTGTAACGGGGCTCTTACAGATGGCAGAACTGCCGCAGAGAGGAGAGAAAGTGCACAAGATGATAACAGAGAGGTTTTGGCATTGCTATACTTATTTATAATTTTATATTGTCATCCTAGGCGCCGTTTGGACACCCGGCTTGGGACGATTGAGCGCAGATTTCCCCGCGATATCTGGAAAAATCTGAGTTCCCAGATTGACAGATATCCATTTTTGATATCGCTCTAGCGCTAAAAATTCAAATTTATGACGTACTTATTTATCATATCACACCCTATCACACCGCACTGACAACATGCATCAGATGTGTTTTTTTTTTTTTTTTTAAGTGAAATTTGGCCTTTGGCATTGCTCACTATGAATCTTAGAGACGTCATGATGAAAGGAAATAACAACTATAAAATCTACTACACAACATATAAAGTTAGGGTGAAATCAAGTCGAGGTTTGAGGTCATAACATGTTTAATTGGTAACAAGCAAAAGGAAAATTGAGGGGAAAAAGGAGGGGAAATGGGAATCATCGAGGGGGAAGTTGATCTTGAAATCGACTCGTCTTGCTCAGGAAGTTTGCCAAAGCCACTTCAGCTTTCCGGTTATTGAGGATTTTGTCTAATCGCTCCGCCCTGAATCAAACTTGCATGTGTCGGAGTTGTTTTCGAAGAGCCGCCCGTTGATCCTTGAATTTCGGGCAGAAATTCATCAGATGAAACACCGTCTCCTTGGCCCCAAAATTTGGGCAAAGAGGATCGAAGGCCCTGCAAATGCGAAAAAGGTGTTTTTTCAGCGCACAATGACCTGAATCCAATTGGTTGACTAGAGCGCTGTAGCCAATAGGTAAGTCAGAGGGCGCCGGCTTTACGATGGATAGGCCCTCCACCATCCTGCGAAGGACCTTCTTGCAATTGCTTTTGACATCCAAAATCTGCGTTGAGGGAGACTCCAACGTGTCTTTGGCTAGTTGATCTGCCAATTCATTGCCTACAATGTCCTTATGACCCGGACACCATACGAATGAGACCTTCAAGCTGGCCAGGAGGTCTGCGATGGCTTCATCAATTTGAAGAAATAACCATTGCCCTGGCTTCGGAGCGACTGGATTCTTGGTTCTCAGGATGACACCCTGATTATCAACAAAGATTAACACCTGCCGATGTTGCGATTCCCTGTACAGCTCCTTGGCCAGTCTGACAGCAACCAGAACCCCCGCTGCTTCGCTTTCGTGATTTGACAGGATCGCCTTCTTCCCGAGGGAATATGCGCTGAAAACGTTCAGAGTCGGGCAAATAGCCGCGCCCGCTCCTCCCTTCTCCGGGTGGAAAGACCCATCGCTGAAAACCAGTAACGCCTCTGGATCTAAAGAGTATGAGGAAATGAGGGACTTAACCAAGGATAACACGTCTTCCTTTGTCAGCCCCAAGTTGCTGTACTCCGATTCCCTCGATGGTCGGGGATTGAAATCAAAAGAGAGGTGGATCCGCTCCGGACCCATCGCAATGGCATCATCCACCAGTTGCGCCGATAGGCCGACTCTGGCTGCATCGGGGAAACAAGCGCCTGAGTCGGCTCTGCTGGATAAAATAAAAGATCGGACTACATTACTAGCTTTCACCGTGATTATCTTTCTGTAGAAGAAAGAGAGGCTTGTTTTGATAACTTCACTGAAAAAGGATTGAGCCGCCGATCTCGCCTGGATAAATTTGGAAGACGTTGACTTGAACACCCCAAGGGTAAAAATTCCCGTCAAACAATCAACCTTGTTGGCCAATGATTCAATTTTCCCCTTGTTAGGTTTAGTCACCCAAAGCGCCGCGCCATAGGTAATTCTAGGAACCAAAACACTCTTGATCAGTTTCAATCTGTCCAGCTCCCTGGTGCTCCAGCGTGAGTTGCCGAAAATCCTTAGCTGATTGAATGTCTTGTGAGCCTTTTCTTCCAAGGACCTGAAGTTCTTATTGAATAAGAGCTTCCAATCCAACCATACTCCCAACCATTTGGCTTCCGTCATTGGCTTAAGGCGGTGAGCCCCAAAGGGGAAATCCTCCTCCCGTACCTTGCCTTTGGACAGCCAGAGAAATTGAGCTTTGGCTTGATCAAAGATCGCCCCATGGGAATTACCCCATTGAAGCAAACATTGACCTTCCTCAATCACCAATCCTCTGGCCAACTCCGTTGAGCTTGCTGCAACCAAATGGACCACGTCATCCACGTAGCCTATTGAAACTGAATCTAGGGTTGTACAGAAATTCTTGATCAGCAACAAGTTTTTGTACAAGATATATAGGATCACAGAAAGAGGGGAGCCTTGGGGGAGTCCGATTTTGATGGGGAAAGCCGTCAAGGTGAAGTGTCTAGTCTGACTGTTGTCAACCTGTCCTTCAAAAAATTGGCAATGATCAATACCAAATATGTTGGGAATTTTAAGCGGAAAAGGTAATCAATGAGCCTGTCAGGGTGTACTGAAGGATACACCAACTTCACATCAAGAAACAATGCAGCCAAGACCTTCCCTTCTCTCCATTTTGACTTGACCCAGTGTTTGAAGGCAAAGAGCGCGTCCTCCGTCCCTGACCCCTTGCAACCCCCAAAGTGGCCGTCAGCAAGCACCCCGGCCTCTTCGGCCCACACTGTGAGACGCCTGGCAAGTATGAGCTAAAACAGTTTGCTCATGGTGCTGAGCAGTGCGATGGGGCGGTATGCCCCCGGGTTGGTGTAGTCCGGTTTACCGTGTTTCCGGATAATCACCCTGACTGCAACCTTCCAGGAAGCCGGGAATTTGCTTCTTATTAGTATGTTACTGTACAGTTTTGCCAGGTTGTCTGCTAGTGGAGTGGAAAAAGACTTAAGAAGTTTGTTGGCAATTCCATCTGTCCCTGGGGCTTTCCTCAGACGGACCGTCTGGATTGCCAAAGCAACTTCCTCTTTTGATATTGGGGGTAGCTGCCAAATCCACATGATAGGTCCAAATTCACATCCAATAGATCAATCGGTGTATCTGTCACTGAAGTGCCTTTGAAAAGTAACTCAGCCTGTTGGTGTTTGTCATGCACAATTGCGCCACCCTCACCCTTCAGGGGCAGGAACTCCCCTCCCAACGATTTTGAAGAAAAGCAAAGAACCCTAAATATATCACCCTCTTCTGGGTTCTCCAGGAGCCTTCTCTACTTCTGTTGCTTCAAGGATCTGACGAGCAAAAGAAAATCGTCATTCCACTGTTTATAACAGTTGCAGGCTTCAGGGGACTTAGCCAATATCATCTACTTCTGTGCCTGGTTGCGGGTCCAAAGAACCGGTTCCAAGGTTTTGCAACACCACCAAACCTTAGCCTTGGCCTTATTGGAATGGACCTTGCGCCCGAGCTGCTCCTGGGCCTGTTTCAAACACTTTGTTAGTTTCTTGGTGTGTGTGTCTGGATCCTCTGGGATCTCAGAGGCAAAGGACAATAACTTAGCATTAATGAGGTCAATCTTCCCATTATCCAACTCTGACCACTTTGGGAGAATCCAGTGATAGGAGGGGACGGCCGCTTCATTGTGAGCTGGATCTGCATTACCTGGTGATCGGACCCAAAGTTCTCACTCGAGACAGCTGTTGAGGCAACCAGCTTGGATCCTAAAAAATTAGCCCAAATCAGGTCAATTGTGGATCCCTTCCCCTTGGATTGAAAGAAAGTGGGAATGTGTCTTGGCAATGCAAGACAAAAACCAAAATTAGAAAGTGAACTTAGCAGGTCTTGGGCATCTGGCTCAATTTTCCAAACTCCTGGAGGGTTCCAATGCTGGTGGTGCAGGTTTGCATCCATTGCAATGATCATTGCCTGTTGTCAAGAATAGAATTGTGTCAGCCAGTTCTTCAATTTGGGGATTGCAGAAAAGGAGGACGGAGGGTTATAGATGTTCAGGAGCCAAAAGACCTTCCCCAAGGGGTGTCTCACTTCCACCCCAACAAAAGTGTGGGACCCCCCCTTGAGTAATCTCATTGACTCCAAGGGGATCAACCGCTGTATATATATAACAGTCTTATGTCTTTCATTCCAACATCTGGGCACATGCTCATAAGCAACATATGAGCGCCAAGCTGCATGTTGAGGCGGGAAGAGATCAATCAAGTTGATCCAAGGTTCCTGGAGCAGTAAAATATCAAAAGAAAGAGAAGAATTCAAAAGACTTAGCGTGACGGATTGCAAAACATGGCAATTCAGGTAAAGCAGAGAAAAAGCATTAGGATGGAGGTTTTGAGAAGGGGAAGAAGCGTTGAGGTCTTGACAAAGGGCATTGGCGGAGACAATGTGAGAAGGAGGGTCTGGTGAGGAGACTTGAGAGGGGCGCTGAGGTTGGTGTTGAGTGTAGTCAAGGGTTACGTTGGTTGTATATATCATTGGGAGGGTAGGGGTTTTTTGTCAAACCATCCCTTCTTGTAGGGACAAGTCATACTGAAGGGGGTGTGGTCAATGCCGGTGACGCCAGCGGTCTTGTTCTTGAGGCCGGCAGTGCATAGCACGCAAGACTTGACTCCTCCAATACCATCAGGGCACTCGTTTGTTGGGTGTTTGCCTGCGCACTTCACGCAGCAGGCATCTTCTTGGCACCACTTGCCAAAATGTCCCATCCGCAGGCATTTGAAGCACTGTGGGGGTCTGGGCTTGAAATTTTTGGTTTGGTGGAAATCAAAATTCAAGAAAATTCCCAACTCTTCAACGCGATACGCCAGATCTTTGTTGACAAACAAGAGGACAAGAGATCCTGCTTTCTTGGTCAAAGGTTCATTGGAGCCCATCCATCGGACGTGTGTCAGGTCCGACACTTGGAAATTGTTCTCAGAGGCGAGCGAGCTCAAATTGGCCGGATTACTGATGTCAAAAGATTTTGGGACACCGTGCGCCATCACAGAGTATGTGCTTGGGGTGGCTTCTAGGTCTGAGTGCACTTCCTTTGACCACATGTGTTTGTTGTTCATCAGCCACTTCTAGTGGGCTCAGTTACTGGTGTAGAACAATACATCCCCCGACGGCAGCATGCTGGCGTGGCGGATGGCCACGTACTCTCTGTTGACTTTGGCATCAAGTTTGACTAATGCCTCATTGGCTCTCTGAACTAGGGCGCATTTGGGCATGTCCTTGAGGGTGGTGTTTGCTGGGTTCAAGTGTATGATCATCCGCTTTGGCTTGAGTGAGGCGATGGTCTGGGCGGGTGGGGGACGTGTGTTTGGCGCGTGGATTGAACCAGTAAGGCCTGCTAAGGTCGCAGACGCGAAGGATTTGACCGCAGGTGCTGCCAGATTGGGACCAGTCTTGAAGAGCTTCTTGAACTCGGCCATCTTCTTCATGATAGGATCAATCTTGGCATCAACCTTGGCATCAAACTTGGCATTGAGCTGGTCAATGGTGGACTCCAATCGTTGAACCAATCTCTTGTTATTCTCAGAGAGATTCAGCACCAAGTCCACAAGTCTGGCATCAAGGGTGACCAAGCCGTTTTTGTTGCGTACGCCAAACGTCTTGGTAAGAAGGATATGAAGACTAGACGCGGGGGGTTTGTGGACCGGGCGGGGAGGAAGGCGGACCTCCAAATCTTCCATTATGTCCGAGTGGTCCGCAGGAAGCGCGCCGGACAATCGAATGGGGTCAGGGGGGCGGTGAGTGGGAAGCATAAGCTGCCTGAGGGCATGGGGGGGGGGAGAAGATCTTTTCTGATGTTAGTAGGGGGTTGATGGGTTTTTGAGGTGTCAACGCGTGTAGTGGGGTTTTTTGTGGTTTGCGGCAGAAAAGTGTGCATCAGATGTGTGCATCAGATGTGTGCATCCCAGTGGGATGTGTTATGTATGTTCCAGGTATATTCACTATTAGCATAATAGGGGTGTTCTGTAAATTTTAGATAGAATTCTTTTGGAACCTCAAAGGCAAGGGGACACCTTAATGATAAAGATACGAGTGAGACAATAGTTTGGACAACAAAGACAACAGTTCTGGACACACACACACCTTAATGATAAAGATACAAGTGAGACAATAGTTTGGACAACAAAGACAACAGTTCTGGACACACACACACCTGCAATAGATGCAGTTATGGTGTTTTGAGATTTATTTGATTGGTTTGGTTGAGGGACGCGCGCAAGAGTATAATGATTAGTCTCTTCCTCACGAGTATGATAATGTAAACGCGTGATTGATTTCTTTTCTATGCTAACCTTAATGATGAAGATACAAGTGAGACAATAGTTTGGACAACAAAGACAACAGTTCTGGACACACACACACCTAGATAAAAAGATAAAACATGAGAAATGGAAAAACAAAATAATCAGATAAAAGAGATTTTGACAAGGTTAACAAAGTAGTTGATAAAAGGCATACCTGCAATAGATGCAGTTATGGTGTTTTGAGATTGTTTTGATTGGTTTGGTTGAGGGACGCGCCCAAGAGTATAATGATCTATGTACATGTAAAGATAAACAAAAGAGAAACAGGGTTATTGGAAAAGATAATTAGTGTAATGATTTTTCTTGATGTTGTTGTTGCTTGAGAGTGAAAAAGGGAAATTTTGCTTACTAGTCTCTTCCTCATGAGTATGATAATGTAAACGCGCGAGGAAAAGACCAATAAGCTTTGAGCGGGTTGAGTCGGTTTTGTTGCCGGGGGAATTTCTGATTAGGTTAGGTCAAGACTTGGTATGTTTTGATGCAAGTGAGAATTGACATGTTTGCTGCGTATGCATAATGGAAAGTCGCATCAGTTTCAACAGGTTCACGTTGCAAAAAAAGCAATGCTGATTTTGTCTGCTCATGCACCTGTGAGTAAGGTTTATGCCTTGCTGATTGCTTCCAAAGGGGAGCTGCCCAGCCAAACCTTTTTGCTTTCTCATGATTTTCAAAAGCTGCATCTGCTGGTTTTGGTTGCTGATTTTCAAAATCAGCCTTACGTGAACCCCCCTATTTAGACGGTTCACGTAGGGCCAAAATCAGCAAGACCAAAATAAAGTTTATCCCACGGTCCCAGCCAATTTGGCTGGGAAGGCTGGCTGATTTTATAACATCAGCAGGGTTAAGAAATCACTACGTGAACCGTCCTATTTAGCTATATTGTGTTTTCTCTCTGCTCAAAAGACTCATCCCTGGGATGCTGGTGAATCTTCTTTTTCTTCACTCTCTTTGCTTGTTTCTCACCAACATCCCAGGTAAGCTCTATTGTTTCCTTTTCCATCTTTTTGTCATTTGTTTCTTTTCTTGTATTTCTCCTGAAGATCAAAATTCACACTCTCTTTGCTTGTTTCTCACCAACATCCCAGACATCCCAGGCTGGAGCATTAGAGGATGCGCGCAACCAATTTAACATTTGGTTTCCCAAATCCAATGCAATCCGCATCCGAGCTAAACTATGTAGCTGGCTGGTCGCAAAAATTGGTAGGCCTCCCAACCGATGAAGCAAACATCTCGGTTAGTAGACTGCAGCCGATGTAAATAGGTAACATCGCCCACCATCCACCGATTCATGAAAGCTCGGTTGAAGCTGTCAACCGAGCTTTCATAAGATCGGTGGTTGGAAACCGATCAGATTGGGCTCGGTGGTTGGCCCACCGACGCAATTGAACCTCGGGAGGTCTGAAACCATTTTGAATCATTGGTTACTGGCTCAATCGAGGAAATTGAAAAAATCGGAAATTAGTTCTCCGGAGAAGCTAATATTCTTTGAGAACTGGCTCTCCGGAGAAGTCAATTCTTGGAAAACTCATTCTGCAGAGAAGTCAATTTTTGGAGAAGTTCTTCCGAGAACTCTTCAGAAGCCGGAATCAATGTTGCATGATTGAACAACGAGGTTATAGATTTGCTGTGCATTAGTTCAGAAAGGCCTTGAGAAATCAAACTGCTTGTATCTCGGTGATTGGTAATTAATTTGAAGATAATATTTGGGTGGGGGTGCAGCAACGCCTCGTAACACTTTTTTGATTACAGGTTGAATAGTTTTGAGGGGCTGGCAACTTATTTCGAAGTTCATTTTGCTCGTTAGGGATACAAGTGCCAATACTCAGCGACAAATTAAAGATTCAATAGTCATGCGTGCCGGCGCTCAAGAACAAGGCAGAGGCAAGAAGAAAGCGGCGAGGAAATGGGTATCAGAGTGCTTGGACGTGTGGCCCATACAGAACACCACCACATCAGCAAATCTACAATTAACCTCGAGCTCTTAATCAAAAAACACTTCAACTCTTTCCACCAGCCTTATACAAGATGAAGGTTATTCTGCCAACATTCTTCTTAATGGTCTTCCAAATGCGTGTCTTTGCCATCCCAGCCCCCCACGACGAGCTTCCTGTCGGTCTTGAAGATGCAGACAGCAGAACCCAGGCAAGCGTTAGCAAGAGAAATTACACCCCACCGGGACTTAGGTGTTGCACTGCTTGCCCCGTCTGTTGAGCACTCATACTCAGTTGATCTTTCAAGCGGGTTTGACAGGTACAGTCCCCTTGCTCATCAATTCTACCTTCAGGTCAATGAATGACTGACATCAAAAGTGGACTTATTACATCCAGCTGGTACTGTATCCCTTGGAAATCTGTGACATTTCGCGCACAAGTTTTTGACTGGAACCGCTCTCCAAGACCTCTTGGTCCCCAATTAGTACCACATTGGAAGTATTGGCGTTTGGGGACTCCATTCTCTATTGGAATTTGTTCTTGATGAGCCCTTATTATTAGTAATATTATTACCAATTGGATTCTTCACGTTTTGATTCATTACAAGGAGCATGTTTCCTGTGCTTTGAAATTATGAATCAATCAGCCTACTTCCTTTGAGTGATTGGAAAAGGAAATAATCAAAAAAATAGGGAGACTAGAGTCATTATGGGAGCTTTTGTGAGAGGTCCAGTGTACACTCATTGCCCTAGGTTTCTTGGAAATAGAGGCTTCTTGTCTCTCATAAGAGAACAAGTTTATCAAACTTAATTTGGATATATGTGAGCCTGTGAGATTTGCTATTTGCACAGCAGGAGTGATCAGTGAAGAGAATTCTGATTTGAAGGCGGTCTGCAATCAAGGCAAAAATTCTGTGACAGATCCCAGACCACAGCATGGTGATTGTATATTGGGGCTCCTAAACTGACAGCACCAGGTTGGGGTGCAGCTTTTTACAAGTCAAGATCACAACTGCACAACAGACATACCAGTTCCTCAAAAGGTAAGCAATGCATCTCTCTGACCTGACACTGGAAGAGGCATGTTGAGTGGTCAAGAAGTTACATGGAAAACAGGTTGAGGGCTATGAGTTTCCCATTAGTTACGCATTCATTCAACGTCGTGGTGGGCCTAAGGTGCCTTTTGATGGCAACTTGACAGCAAGAGCAGCATGTCCATTAAACCAAGACACAAATGCCAGGCCGCCGGCTTGTTGCAAATTGGAAGAGCAAGAAAAGCTTTTTGGTTTCAAGAAGGCTCCAAGTTTCCTAGCTTTGTGAAGTGGCAAAGCCGTGAAGGATTATAAGACAAATCCAAACAGGTTGATGCCACTGAGTCTGAAATTACCAATGGTCTTTTCCAGGGATTCTCCTGACAGGTCTCCTGGGAGCAACGGGGAGAGAATCTTTCCTTTCACTCCATTGTCCTCCTACAGTTCTGGGGGAGAATCCCCAGAAATACATATGTAAGTGCCTTGGCTCTTACTATGCAATCTTTTCCTGAAATCTAACAGATATCACACAATTCCAGCCAAACTTGAAATTTTTTGACATATAGCAAGGTTTTTATAACTGTCAGTTTCTTGCAGGTTTTCTGATCAAAACTGGGTAGATGAATCTCTTGGAATTCCACATTTTAGTGGAGGACTTCCCATCAATCTGGGAACTACTTCCAGACCCAGATCTGAGCCAAATTTTGCAGGGAAATCTAGGCTTTGTGAATCTGGGAGTCTCCCAGATTGCAACAGGAAGTCCTCCAGTATGGTGCTGCAAGCCTGTCCGGGCACATGCCAAAGTTTGGCCAAAAAAATGCCTATGAAAAATAAATGTGGTCCTGTCACAAAGTGTCCAGGGACCTCCTCTACTTTGCTATGTTCCCGGATAAGTCAAGTGGTTCTTTGGAACTCCGCTCCCCAAAGTAGCAGTGAGGCGCAAGGAATACGCAAGTAAAGAAGCCAAGTATAATATACTCCACTGTAAAGTCATGAGAGCACCATAAATAACGTAAAGAAAAGCTCCGCTGCACGGAAGAAATAATTAATAATCAAGCTATAAGAGAGTGACAGCAATCTGCATGCAAATCCGCAACATCCGTAACAACTTTTGAAAATCGTGCAAGTAAGAGTAAGGCCCCGTTTGGCACTGATATAAATATAGGTGATATAATCACTGGTTAATTCAATAAGAAATACAAAATTCAACATAAAGCCTCCAAAATTTTTTTGTAGGCAGCCTACAGTGCTGGTCTCTTCAACTGTGAACCCATAATCAACTTATCCAGCCATCTTCAGCACCATCATACCATTATATCACTTCATGTTGGTCAAAAGCAATATAATGGTATTATGGTGCTGAAGATGGCTGAATCAGTTGAATCTGATGTCAAAGTCAAAGAGACCAGCACTGTAGGTTGCCTACAAAACAAATTTGGAGGCTTTATGATGAATTTTCTATTTTTTATTGAATTAATCAGCAATTATATCACCTAGAATTATATTGGTGCCAAACGGGGCCTAAGTAATAAGAAGGGAAAGTCCCCCCCCCCCGCTCTGGCTCTAAACAAAGAAAACACAGCCAGAAAGTGTAGTAAACATAAGAATATGAAATACACATGGTAAACTCCCACACATCCTCCTTCATCCTCACATGCACGCCGCTGCCAATCTCTGCTCTCACGCTAAGAGCATCGACAACGGTCCGGGGGGCAGTTGGCCTGTGTTCCCTGGCCTGCAACCCTGTGTCACAGCAGTCGTGGCTCAGGTTCAATTATGGACTGGCACTTTGAAGCCACTATCCGACTACTCTGCACCCGCCTCTGAAATTCAAATCACCATCACTCAAGACCATGCAAAATATTAAAACATTTCCTTGAATGGGTGGACAATGAAGATGATGTTTTAGCCTCCCAGCAAACCATACTCAGCTTAATAATCAAGAAAAAAGAGAAAAAAAACATGGTGGTTCAACACCCAGAAGAAGATAAATAAACCGGAATTGAATTCAGGGACCCTAGCAGCTATACAATGATTACTTTGCTGAGGACCCTGCATATCCTCTTGACGTCTTCCGCCATCAATTTCAAATGCAAAGGAGTCTTTTCCTGAAAATCATTGACAATCTCAAAAAAGCAAACAATTATTTTGTACAGAAACATGATGCAGATGGGAGGTTGGGCTTTTCTCCTCTTCAAAAGACCACTGCTGCAATACAAATGCTTGTGTACAGATTTAGCGCAGACTCTATTGACAAGTTTTATGAGTGAGTGAAATGCTTCTCTAACATGTCTAATTGTTGCAATCTTATAGCCAAAATCTAACCAACTATCTCTATGACAGGTGAAACAACTGCAATTGAGAGCTTGAAGCAGTTTTGCCAAACTATTGTCAGGGTTTACAGCAAAGAATACTTTTAGAAAGCCCAAAAAAAAACAATGCAGCTAGGCTCCTGGAAGTTGCAGAGGAGCAAGGTTTTCCCGGTATGATGAGATCAATCAATTACATGCACTGGTGCTGGAAGAATTGTCCAGTTGCTCATCAGGGAACGTATAGCGGCAAGGATAAAGAACCAACTGTTTTCCTTGAAGTGGTGGCCTTTTAAAGGTTCAGGCTTTAGGCACGCCAAAGAAATGCCGGATGCACGCCAAAAAAGGTGTGAACTCCGGACCACTCCAAGATTTTTGGAGTGGAGGATTGTTCACTCCAAAACCAGCCCCCATTTGGAGTCGAGCTTAACTAAGGCGCAAAGCGTCTCCAAAGGAGAGGCTTAGGACTAAAGTCACATTCTTTGCCTGAGGCTGACAGGGTTTTGCGCAGAAAATCACATATTTTGTATTTACATCTCTATTCCCTCTCCCTCTCAACTTGAAATTCAAAGCCCCATATGCCAGTTTATAGCTCTCAATCTGAGCTGTCCTGTACATATTTTTTCAATTAGAACCATCAAAAACTGGCCGCTCAGTGGCCATTCTGGTGAGGGCTATCCCTGAGCAATGCAAAGAAGCCATTGGATTATCCAAAGGTTGAGGTAGGACATGCTCTCACGGTTTTTTCCAGTATTGGATTAATTTGGGCAGGTCTCTTGAGTGCATAAGCAAGGAGTCCCACAGGGTTTGACATATGATGACAAACCTTAATTTCACGTGTTTAGACCGGACTGGCTATCCAGTTTAGATCAGGCCGGATAGGCTCCCAGGTGGAATTTCTACATCATTTTTTTTTCGTGGATGGTGGTAGGTGTTGTTTTGAACACATGAGATTATGTAGAAACAAAAGCTGATTCTAATGGTACCGGAGGCTGTGAAAAAATCAGAGGGGTATGTGGTGATATGGGGGTTAGAAGGATTTTTCCAACATTTGGCTGGGCAGCCTCAAGCCAAATGTTGGACATTAGGCACAAGTCCCTCCCGCAAGCGGGAGGGTGCTTGCGCCTTGCGAGCACAGGGAGGGACTTGTGTTAAGTTTGATTTGGAGTGCCCAAGCCGGCACTCCGGTATGGAGTGAACACCCTGCCACGCCAAAACCAGCCCCCCTCGATGGCCGGTCTGCGCCGGCCATCGAGGGCAGTATGTACACTGTGCCGGTCATCAAGGGCAGTACACTCGATGACGGGCACAGGCCGGTCATTGTGCTGGGGCGCTACACAGACTCAAAGGAGGCTAGGGGGGGTCACGGTATATGTGATGAAGAAATGGTATGATTTCGACTAAGACTGTAGATGACTGAGGGGAATGAAACCATACAAGAGGGGACCTGTTTATATACAGGTCTCTGACTAAATAACATATGAAATACTAGAAATGACAATCTGACATAAATGAAATAATGTCTCTTTGAAAGGGACATCTGACAAAAGCTACGCGCTACGGAGCGCCTAAAGAGAAGTGTATGAAATATAAGGCCCTGTTTGTTAGTGTCATATTACGCAGCGTAATAATAGGAAAAATGCTACATTACATATGGTAAAACATGTATTTTTAGGATAATCTTTTGAAAGTAAACCCTCATAAGGCTCGGCAGTTTACTTCCAAAAGATCAGGCAAAAAAGTACTGTCTTACACAATGTAGGGGGACACGGCAAGATTATTTATTGCGTAATAATCACGCTGCCAAACAGGGCCTAACGTAACAGGAGTACGTGAGGCGTTCCATTGTAAAGTATGCCTCACGAACCCTCCTGGGTGTCGTAACATGTCCGGGACCTGTCAGGTCTCGGCTACCGGGACCTGTCAGGCCCCTTCTATTGTAGCCCGGCTACATCATCGAGCGGACACACCCCTCTCGATGACCGGCAAGACCAGTCATCGAGAGACACAATCCTCTCGATGACCGGCATAGACCGGTCATCGAGAGGATGCATCCCTCTCGATGGGACACACCCCTCTTGATGACCGGCATAGACCGTTCATCGAGAGACACACTCCTCTCGATGACCGGTACAAACCGGTCATCGAGAGGATCCATCCCTCTCGATGACCGGTTTGTACCGGTCATCAAGAGGACACACCCCTCTTGATGACCGGCATAGACCGGTCATCGGGAGGATATATCCCTCTCGATCACTGGTCTGTACCGGTCATTGAGAGGCATCTGTCCTTTCGATGAGCGGGATAGACCGGTCATCGAGAGGGGCGTGTCCTCTTGATGACCGGTCTATCCCGGTCATCAAGAGGGATCTGTCCTCTTGATGACCGGTCTATGCCGGTCATCAAGAGGGGTGTGTCCTCTTGATGACCGGTACAAACCGGTCATCGAGAGGGGTGTGTCCCATCGAGAGGGATGCATCCTCTCGATGACCGGTCTATGCCGGTCATTGAGTGTACTGCCCTCGATGACCGGCCTGTGCCGGTCATCGAGTGTACATACTGCCCTCGATGGCCGGCGCAGCCCGGCCATCGAGGGGGGCTGGTTTTGGCGTGGCAGGGTGTTCACTCCATACCAGCCTGGAGTGCCGGCTTGGGCACTCCAAATGGGGGCTGGTTTTGCAGTGAACAATCCTCCACTCCAAAAATCTTGGAGTGGTCCGGAGTTCACGCCTTTTTTGGCGTGCATCCGGGATTTTTTTGGCGTGCCTAAAGCCCGACCTCTTTTAAAACACTTGGATTGGCACATGTTCTTTGGACTGCCCGGTACCCTCAACAATATCAACATGCTTGATTGATCTCCCATCTTTGACCAGATTCAAGAGGGTGATTGGTGAAGGACTCTCAGTTTCATATAAAGTCAACGGCAATTAATACAGCCTTGGTTACTACCTTGCGTATGTCACTTATCCTCCATATGCCACATTCATCCAAACAATCTCTCACCCACAAGAAGCCAAGAAGGAACATTTTTCAAAATTGCAAGAAGCCTACCAGAAGGATGTTGAGCAAGCTTTTTCGGCCCTACAATCTTGCTATGTGATTGTGCAATTCCCCAATCAATTTTGGAAACACAAATTCCTCTCTGATATTATCTTGGAGGTGATTATTCTTCATAATATGACGTTAAAGATGAATCAGGGAGTCAAATGGAAGGAAACATCAAATACAACCAAACACCACATACCAAAACAGAATTTGAAATAACCACTAATGGACCAAATGACTCAACTTTTGAACAATTTATGTTACAATACCAGGCTATTAGAGACCACAAAGCACATACTACCCTTCAGAACAATCTCATTCATTATTTTTGGAACAAAAATGGCTCTGATGAAGATAGCTACCCCAGTCCTAATTAGCTTGTTATTTTTTATTCTCAACAACTCTTTCTCTATTATTTCTTGCTTTTGTTTTCTTTCTCTCTATCTCATTGCAATTGATGTATGATTCAAAAAATAAATAAATAAACGGTCAAAGTATGGTGGCTAAACAAACAGAAACAAACAGATTCTCATTCTGTGTCTTTGTTGTCCTCATTCTCTTCCTTGGACTCCTCTGTCTCGGCTTCTTCCCTCTCCCTTTTCTCATTTTCCTCCCTCTCTTTTTTCTCCTTTTCTTCTTTCTCATTTTTCTCATTTTCCTCCTTTTCTTTTTTCTCTTTTTCTTCCTTCTCCTTTTGCTCTTTCTCTTCTTGTAGTTTGCGCTCCATAATTGATTTTTGCTTCTTTGAGTAATAAGCTTGCCTTGATCAAGATTCTTAGACATGATGGTCTTGTTGAACACCATTTGAGTTGCAGACTTCATTGAGTTAAGCCAGCTCTTGTTGCATGGTCATCATCTTCCCAAGTGAGACATCCTCAGTCCGTGTTTGTTTGGCGGATTTTGAACCCTCCATACTTAAATTCCAAAGAACCAATTGACTGGCATCAGACTTGTTGTCATCCACTTCAATAACGGCCGGGCTAGAGGCAGCAGGAGTAGAGCTGGGAACGTTGGTAGTGTTTGGTGTGCTTTCACTGCCCACAAAATTTCAGAATGGAGTTTTGACTTCATTATTTTCATTTATTATCATTCATTTCAGATGTGAATCCATTGATTCTGATTATTCATTATTTTTTTGGAATGGTATTGAAGATTTTCCAAAATCATCACTTAATGCAAGCAATTTTGTAAATTTTTTGATGTTCCAAATACTTTTTATTTTGTTGTATTCATTCTTCTGAAGTCATTTTACCCACTCATTCTTGCATTCTCATAACTTCAACTTTGTGGGTTGGCCTTCTAGAATGAGCTTTTGGGGGTACCAATGTTTCTGTCCAGTGACTGTGCAGAATCCAAAAATAATGATATTACAAGGGAAATTCCACATCAAGAAGATGGGTTGGGGTCCAGGGATAGAAGACAATGGAAAATGGATGGGGAAATTTATGAATATCATGGAAATTCAAATCCAAACAAGAATGAAACTCACTCAGAGTCTCGAGCTGGAAAAGTGAGGGCAATTTTGGGTGATTTCCCACCAAAAATCAAACTGCTTTCAGCCTCTAACAGTCTGTTAGAGGCTAAGTCCCTCTCTCTGGTTGGTGCAATACAACAACTGTTTAGCACTTTGCCTGGGGAGGGAGTAAGGGAATTAATGAGTTATGGAGAGGCTCTACCCAATTTTTGACAGAAGGGTCATCATGGGTCTTCAAAATTGAATGACAAATGCATAAACTTCATTAGAAACAAAAAATGCATAAACTCCATTGCAAACAACAAATGCATAAACTTCATTACAAACAATTTTTGGCCGGTGTTATGTAAGCACTTTCCTATCAAATTTTATTTATGGTTTATGTTTATGCATTTATGATTTCAACATTAAGACCACAATTCCAACTTTTTCTGAAGTCCCCCCTCCTCCACTGCTGCCACCATATATGCCAATCATCTGTCCAAACACTTGTGACTGTATCCCCACACATCACATCAACAATCATCTCAACTTTCTTCTGTTCTTCTGTAAGGAATCAGTTGAGTCCTTCACTAAGCTATCTTGAGGGGCACGGGAACGGGCACTGAGCCTGCGGATTCTAGCTCCAACGGGTTGGGATGAATTCCTAGCCACAACAGAGAGAATATTGGCCCAGTTCTCTTCAGCTAGTCTATAGGCAGGAGACAAGGGAGAAATGGAAATGGGGAAACTCGCCTAGCCACAACAGAGAGAATATTGGTCCAGTTCTCAGCTGAGCTAGGTGGAGAAGCGGGAATGAGTTGAACTGGTATCAGAGGTCTGTGATAGTCTTGTGAAGTCCGCGCGCGGGGCTTTACATCTTCCCCCAGCCATCACTTGTCCTTGTCTGGAGGGAGGCTAACTAACAACAATACATCACAGGGGTATTGGATACAACAATGACATGTTTTCCAAGCACAAATGTTGCACTGACTTAGACAATCCCTTTTCAGCTGACAAGGTTCAACACTACTTCAAGGACACAAAAACAATAATAATAGTAACAAACGTTTGAATATGACAACAGCTATACATGAGGCATCGTGTTTGAAACCTTTTTCTCTTCTTGTTTTGCTACATTACACGGCTTGACCTATCTTTTCTTGTAAAGGTGCGCACAATCAGGACAATTAAGAGGATTTGAGGATTTGGGCGTCTTTTCTGAGCGCGTATCCGGTCCAGCTTTCGTCATAGAGTCTGGGATGATGTGCGTTAGGGGCACAGAGACGAAGCGCGAGCCAGATGATGCAGGCGGTCATGCCGCTTCCGCAGGTGACGACGACCCCTTTCTGGCCGTGTTTGATCTGCTCCCATTTCTGATGATCGTTGTTCAGGGTCTTCAGGAAGACTTTCTCGAGCTGATCGGGGCTTAGATATTTGCGGTAGGGCTCCGAGTCGCTCGGTTGAGTTAACAAGGTTGTGAATGGAAGCGAGAGGGAATGTGGCATATGACCTGATGATAATCCGGGCCTCGGTTCGGGATCGGTGCCGAGAAACCTGCGGGATACGATGCGCCAGTTGATTAGTACCCTCAAGCAATTTGGTCGAGAACAGGAATGTTTTATGGTTTTAGGTTTATCATTAGGATATCTGTACTTACCTGCCTCGGGGACGTGCATCAAAGACACACATCCTTTCTCCTTCAGCGGAGTCCTTGAAGTTACGAACAAGGGCGTCATATGGTATCACTTTCCCGCGCGCGAGCGCCTCGTCGAATCCCGGAAGCTCATAGTCTGATTTGTCGGGCTGGATCGGTGCCCCGGTTTCGACGGGACACTCTTCTTTGATCCACCGCGGCAAGCCGCCATCCAGAACTGAGACCTTGGGGTGACCATAGGCCTGTGTAGGGAGATTTGTAAACATTCATGAATGTCAGGATTCCCGAAGATTTTTGATAGATAAGCGTGCCTACGTTTAAGAGCCAAGCCGCACGAGGGCCCGAGAAGATGCCAACGGAGTCGTATACGAGTAGATGGTCATTTCTAGTGATGCCCAAGCGCTCCACCTCACGTTTAAAGGTGCTAAGATCGGGCTGCATGTGTCCGAGTTTGGTGGTGCCATCGATAGTGTAGGAGGTATCGGCGACAACTTCGTGGTCGAACAATCTGGCGCCTGGAAGTCTTGGCCCTTTTCGGAACTCGTCAAGAACGGATCGGCCTGAATTAGGCAGATGAAACGAACTATCCAAGATCTTGAAATTCTTGATTCCTTGGGCTTGGACGTCTTGAGGGGAGACTAGCGAGACTAGTGGCTCAGGGTGGCTGCTGCTCATCTTGGTGGAGTGGAAACTTCGTGAGGCTGGCTGTCGAGATAGTGCTTTCGGTCCTAGAGTTTGCCCGATGATCTTGACCCTTGCAGCAGGAAGGAAACAGGCCAGCATCGTCATGGCCGACGGACTTCGCGCTGCACCGATTCCACAACATCCCGATTGGGTCATTCTCAACGCCCCCGGGGCCACCCGGACTCGGAGAGGTGACCCCCGGACACACCATGACAAGAAAAGCCCGACAATCAGGTATGTATCTTTCTCCTTTGCTTATGTGTGGATTGGGCTACTTGTTGTCGACAGTTTTCCTTCTTTCCTCATCTAATAATTCCATTAAGAACGTGGAGTTTGCAGTTAGGCTGTCGTATCCCGCAAGCCAACAACTCCAGGATCTTGCACTTGGGATTATTGATTGTAATTGGCCACAAATCCTTTACCTTGTTGTTTCCATCACAATCTGCAGCTCCACTTTCCTGTCCCTTCTTTGCTTCTTTCTGCCTCAACCCATAACCTGGCCAGCTAGTCTAAGTGAGGTGTTGCCTGCCGTTACCGCAGCATAGCACATCATTTTGCCACCAACACTACCAATGCTGCGGCCTGCGTACCAGCGTATGCCCGTTAAATACACTGTGGCGCAGCCTAGTGGCCCTAAAAGCCCGCCGCTAAGCAGTCGCTAGGTGTCCATTGGCGCAGTGTCACATCGTTGCTCCAACTCCCTTCCCATTGTTATAATAGTATCCAGAAAATACATTGAGCCAGTAGAAGTGGAAAACAATCACCACTTTTCAGTCAACTAGCATCACTATATCTATTTTCTGACCGGTGATAGTGATAATCTCTTGTTTTTAGTTCGAAATTTTCTTCCTCGTTATGATTAAAGGATGGCAGAAATAAAGTATTTTTAGGAGACATTTTTTGTGTTTGTGAAGTCAAGGGGATTGTACAGTAGATACGGCTTTAAAGGTATCTTGGAGAGCGCTGGATTGATTGGAGGGTGTGTTGCGAAAGACGAAGTCGAATATTCCAGTTGCAAAGGGCGTCCAACGTTTTGTATCGTTTTCTACCTATGTGTCTTCAGTGATTAAATGGATGCGAAGAAAAAGAATCAAGGTGCATTTTAGAGAAAGTTTGCAGAAACCCAGGGATTTAAAGTTTAGGGAAAAGCAACCTACACGTCCCCTCTTAATGCTTAAGCGAACAGAGATTATTCGGCAGCTTTAGCGACTTTGGCGGGCTGGGCCGTATGAAGGACTTCGGATCCCTGAATCGAGGCGCTAGGGTGACCTCTGAGGACGGCCACGCTGCCGACGGGCGAGATTTCGGTAGACGATTTCTCAAGGAGGATTGGAACTCTTTCAGTCTGGGAAAAGAATTTGGGAATGTCTTCCATTGCAGTGACGACCTTTTTGACAGCCACGATTGCAGGCAAAAACGGCACCGGTGAAAATGGTTTCTCGCCCAAGTTCAAGAGCGCTGGAGCGGCTAAGTTGAGCTGGAAAATTGCCCCGAAGAGGATAAGGCTAAACAGACACTTCATCTCGTGCGCTTATTTGGTTGAGTGTTTTGTTGTGGGGAACGTCGGTGATATAGAGGTTCTAGTCTGGGTATGAGATGGAGAGGAGTTTGGCTGATGTTTGAGAGCTGCTGGGTTGGACGAGCAGCTTATTTTATGTGCCACAGAGAAAGAACATCATGGCTCAGCATTGCTCTCAACGAGCTTCATAGACCCATGATTAGAAACATTCCATACTTCTGCTTCTGGTTCTTGGCTTATCGATAGGAATGCTTCACTCATGTGTATTAATTCTTGGAACGTGACGCAAGTTCAGATTTCGGTGTATGGATGTCTAACAGCTTCCTTTAGAATCTTCCTTTGCAAAAGCAACACCAACCGGGTATCAGGCCAAGAGTTTTTTGATAAATACCATTCGGTTGGTTTGGATGTTGTGTTTCACCCTCCGCATCCGAAGATGCCGCGGTTGGGCTTGGGTGAAAGCTGAAACGCAATGTCCAAAACGAAAGTTGATGTCCAAAACCAGCCAAAACCCTTGGCGCGCCGTAGTCTTACTTTGGTTTGGAATAACTTTGGATCACCGGGGAGCATCGTCAATAATCGACGGGCTTCTTACGCCGAGCTGTGCTTCCTAGATTCAAGCTTGCATCGGTGTACAAATCGTACGGAAGCCACCACTCCTTTTCATTTCCGAAAAACACTTTCGATCGGCCCCGTGTGAGGATCAATCAGATCTGATGTATGCTGCACATGCTTACAGAGCTGCCAAGCTTTGTCTTTGTCGTTTTGAGAATCCCCAAATTCCCCATTCTTTCCTCGCGGGGCCGCGTTGTTGTTTTAAGTTGACCAAGAGCGTACATACCGATATGAGAGCACTGGTGGGCAAGTGGGACTGCCAAGGCCCTTGGCAGTTTGGCCCAAGGGGCCAAGCCAGGCTTCCGTCTGGAATATGTTGGTGCTGAGACATGCAAGTTGTGTCCTTCGATCTCCATTCGGCACCCGAGCGAGCCAGTTCGGTCGCTGGCGGCAGGTGGCAGTGCTGTCCGGCAAGTTCTTGTTCTGCTCCGGGTCCGCTGTCGTTGCGCCCGGGACGCTCCAAGACCGGTCGGGCGGTTCTGTGTGAGCCCTAACTTCCTCCCCGAGCGGAGGACTTTTTCGCATTGCGCCGACCGCTGGGGACCATTGACCAGACCGCCGTGTCCAAACATCTCTTCTTCACCGGGGTCGAATTGACACATCTCGTCTGACGCCGATCCGTCCCTGCCAAGCTCAAAGGCTTTGGAGAAGCGAGCAAGCGGCACGCAACGGCTCAACCGTGTTGCCGGATGAAGGGCCAGCGAAGCCTTCTTTCTCGCAGACTTAGCCGCGCTGAGTATTCCTTTCACCCTATATGCGACTGGTAATCCGAGGAAGGTCGAGACTGCAGGCATCAATCACATTTAGCCAGGTGTCGTCCGACTAGCTCGGGGCCCTCCATGGCTCGGGCATGCGAGGCCATGCTCTCAGTGGCTCTCGCTCACTCCGATGTAACATCGTAGCCCTTTGAGTGAGTGGCAAGGAAGTGGCTGAGGTTTGATCCCTTCCTGCTAGCATCGCACCAGGCCAGCGCGACACGTCCGGCCCACCCGGAATTTCATCGGGTTCAATATTCTTCGGCGCGACGAAAAGGGTGGAACGTGGAGAGGTCAGCATGAGCAGCCCCGACCCGCTCGCCCGCTGGCAACCCTCCTGCTGTTGGTGCCCGGAATCAGGAGTTGCAGAGGATACATATCCCCAGCAACGGCCGAGAGGTTCCCGATCAGGCTTGTTTGTGGATCTTCAGAAGCCTCACTGGGAGATGGCGTCGTCGGTTGTATGTGAACCGTTGCTGTCTCCTCCAACCTTTATCCGTATACCACGCCATTATCGACCAAACTCGACGACCCGACTTTCTCCCTTGTGCACGCCTTGTCGCTGAGAAGAGCCTTCAGGCAGAGCGAGCCTTCGCTCCAAGTTGATGTAAATACTAACGACCCTTGGTTGTGCTAGGGTATCTCTCTAGTACAACCTACGTACGTGGAGCAAAAACAAGGTGTCATACTGGCAACTCGTGCAACAAGGGCCCTTTGTAGCAATTTCCTACGCTTGTCTCGTCATTCGTTGGCTCCATCCTTCAACTCAGCTTACATATTCGCGAATCGCACTTTCCTGTTGGCATTGTTCCTTCTTGTTCCACATCCAACATTCAGCGGTATCTTTGTATCAACGATAGATCAGCTGATAGATACACACATAGATATATTTCGAAGAGCTTTCATCACTTTCATTAGATAGATCTACACTCCTTCACTTCCTTTGACCACATATCATCAACTAACCACACGGTCCACTCCAGTAAAACCTTCGACACCGACAGTATTCTTCGGCAACAGCAACAAGAAGAAAAAAACCCCGTTTTCCTCGCCCATAATTAATCGTTGGAGCTAACCATACATCAAGGCCGTCGGTCAAACAAGTTGTGCTGGGGAGATCAAGCGTCGTCGACACCGCATCATCAATCGACTCTTGAAACACATCCCTTTGGAGGCACAAAGCTTCTGTCCAAAGGCTCGACGAAGCAAACATAAATCAGCTCGACCGACCACAAGGAGGAGCACTTGGAACTCTCTCTATACCTTAAGCCTAGTGCTCCTCTACTCGCCCATACAAAACTTACCCTCTTTTACATCACATTAGCCTTCATCAACTCCTCAGACCCGGAACCGCGCCTCCTGCGGACACTCCCCGGCGAGATCATAAGCTTGTACAGAAAGTATTATTCAGCTTACCAGATTTCTCTGCCTGGTCTACCTCGAGTAAATCAATGAACCAGCTGTATCGACTGGCGCAGAGAACCTCATAATAGACAGATACATTAAATTTGCTTGCGAATATCTATCAACCACCAGTTTCTGCCGACAAGAAAGAAACAAGCGATTGGCTGTAAATGTCCTCTCCGGATTCTGTCACTGAGAATGGACACCGAACAGTGAGCTCATTTGGCGTCTTCGCTGTCATACTGGGCATGATCATCGGCGGCTTCCTTCTTGCCTATATGATTTCCTGTCTGCAATCTTATCTCGACAAGCGTCCCCAACAGCCTGCTCAGCCGAAGCCTATCGATCCTAAACCACCGGAGGACAAATCGGGACCAGACGAGAGAGACCTGGAAGCGGGCCCCAACACCATCATATCCGAGAAACCGGCGCCGATCCAGCAAGATAAAAGGCCCTCGTTGGCTGCGCTCCGTCGTCCTGGCATCCTCCGTTGGTCGAAGATATCCGTTGAACGCCCCAAACCGGATCACCAAGATTTCAAAGACACAATCTCGCGTCCGACGAGGCTTCTGCCCAGCGACTCCACCTACGTCGTCGTCAGAAGCCCCTTCCAGCTGCCACCACTCGCGACCAACCGGTCCAGTCGTGCCCGCTCTCTCGAATCTCACCGGCTCACGCTTAACCTCTCTGGCCGTCGAGAGACTGATCTCTCGAGCGGAAAGACGGCGGCCGAGCCGTCCAGCCAGACGATCGTCGGTGTCAATGACTCGCCCTCCCCGAAGGGCCCGCCCAAGCGCACGATAGCATGGTTCGACCAGCTTTCAAGGTCAGTCTTGTCTGCCCTGTCCCACCATCATCGTTGTCCACAGCCCGAACTCACTCCTGTTTCTTCCCCTGTCGCTTGTCTTTGGGATCAAAGCCCCTTGAACTCGAGGAGCTCCCGCAGCAACAGTCTGCCCTCCAGCTGGGACGAGATCCTGCACAGTCCTGCCTCGGCTCACGAGGAAGAGCCCCGGCTCCGGCTCGGCTCAGTGTCCGAGCTATGGCTCGACTTCCAAAGCCAGCTCGCCGTCGGATGAAGTGTCAAAGCGCGCCCCACTTGCGTCCATGCTACAGCTTACCGATAGCATCCATGACGTCCATACTCTCCAGCGGAGTTTCGGACTCCCATTGGGCTACGCTAGGGCCACATCCTTGTCGATAGGGCTATCATTGCTCGCAACATCCACGGCTTCCCGTCTCGGCGTTGGACTCTCAGATCCGGGTGGGTCGAATGACCCGACGGCGTAACCGAGCCATGCAGACGGCATCGAGGCACTCTCGGCATCCTGTCAGCTCCCAGACAGATCAGAGGCCGCTTGTGGTCATCCTCATACCCGAATCGCCGTCAGTTCCGATAGTTTCTGTTGTCTGACTTGCTTACACATCTACTTGTGAGTTATCTCTACTCTTCTTCCCGGACGCATTCTCGACACTAACGTCTGCCCAATGCAACCCTTGTCAGATGTTTAGTACGATGACTTGAGTCTTGAAAGAACTCAATTTTACGATCCTCCTAGTCCCAGATGATGTCACTTTATGCCCACATCTTTCTTTAACAAGAAAACATTGACGAGATTCGATCCCCAACACCCACACAACGCATCCATTCCTTCACCTGATTCATCCACCCACCTATCTCTCTCTCTCTCTCTTTACCCCCTTTTTTGTTTTCCTTTTTCGTGATTAAATTTTAAAGTTTAACGGCCACGCATTTATCAATAGTAATATAATCATTAAAATATGAAACAACAAGACTTCCTCCTCCCTCTTTTTTCCAAGCAAAGGAAAACAAGAAGGAAGAAAGGAATGATCGAAAAAAAGATATCAAAGAATGGGCATTCAGATTAAATTAGAAACCAAGTTTGCACATTTTTTGACAAGCGTCCTAATTGGATAGTCATTCAAAGGACACAATCTACAAGTCTATGCTAACTATCACTTGGAACAACAAAGGCCGGGTGACGTGAATCCTTACAAGAGAAGTATGGGCACTCGAAAAACAAGAGAAAAGAGGGAAAAAAGAAGGCAGGGTTCTATACGCAACTTTTCACGGTATGGAGGAGAAGAATCAAGTATTAGGGTCGCCAACAAAATCAAGAGTGACGTCGCGCAAGACGCCGAACTTCGGAAGTGGGACGGGGAGATTAACTTTTTTAGTGAGAGTTTTAGGGGGAGAGAAGTGATCGGCGGGGCGTTTAGAAGCGGTTGACGAAGGGGGAGATTCTGGCGGATGGCTAGGGGCGAGAGCCGATGTAGTAGGAGGGGGGTGTGTGTCGATGGGGGCGGAGGACTTGAACGAGCCGAGCGACTTGTGGGCAGTCATGGCGTCGGGCTGCAGGTCATATATCCACCCCCGTTGGTCGATGAACGTGAAGAAGTCGTTCAGGACCTGCGAGTGTCTGAGCGTTTGCTTGGAGCCGAAGAGGACGAGTTTGCGCTTGGCACGGGTGAGACAGACGTTGATCCGGCGCCAATCCTTGAGCAACTCGCCGACCTCCTCCTCGGCATTGTTCCGCACCATGCTCATGATGATGCACGCTTTGTCCCGGCCTTGCGACTTGTCTGCCGTCAGGATCTCGAGCTCCGGGTGGGCTTGGGAGAGCGACGTCAGCAGCTTGATCTGTTGGCGGTAGGGCGCAATGATCCCGATCTCTGATGCTGGAACGCCTCGTTCGACAAACGCATTGACGAGCTGTGTGTCCATCATCAAAGCTCGGTCAGCCCCGCAAGCAGCAACAGAGAGGGGGGAAAGAAGTCAAGACTGGATGGTTTACCTGGAGGGCTAAATACGCCTCTGCTTCGTTTTGTAGCTGGTTTCCCGTCTTAGACTCTTTCTCATGCAACAGGTCTGTATTAGCAAACACGACCTTTCTCGCGGGTTGCATGATATCAGATAGCCAACAGCCATCATGGCATCCCACAGGATCGTCCGTATGGAATGAATCGGTGAGCAGTCCTAAGGGGATCTCGAGCCCCAAGTCGGACATGCTTGGGTCGGCAGAACACAGCCGACCTTCGTAGATAAGAGCGTTACTGAGACTCATAATGTCCTCGTTCATCCGATACTGCATCGTCAGCGAGGCCACCGCATCCGGATGCGCCTCCGTGAGAAGCTTGAACAGCGAGGTCTCCAGGCCGCCCGCCTTGGCCTTGTGGTTTTTGACCAATGGAGGCAGTTGGTAGTGGTCGCCGACCAAGACGAAGACGTTTGCGTAACGCAGCGGGCCGAGACACGTCGGCAGGGTGACCTGGGAGGCCTCGTCAACGATGCAGTAGTCAAAAGTGCGGCGGTTGAAGAGTGGATGGTTGATCGAGAGACTGGTGGTCGCCACTAGTGGAGGGGACATCAGCTTCATCTCGAAGGCCTCCATGGACTGAGCTGGGTCGGATTCATGCAGCGTGAACCGACGCAGTGCACTAGAAACTTTGTCGACGTTGCCGAGCCTGAGCATATCGATCTTCGAGTCAACGAGCTTCGAGAGGATATTGTCTACTGCTGAATGCGTGTAGGACGTCAACAAGACCGTCTTACCCCTTCCAATTAAGGTTTTAATCAGCTCAGCAATCGTCGTCGTCTTGCCAGTACCTGGCATACCTAAAACTAGTGCATAGTCTTGCGCAGTTAGGACTTTGTCGAGTACGCCAATCTGCTCTCGATTCAGATGAGCCGCACGATTATTCTCTGTCAGGCTTTCAAGACGCGAAGCCTCGAATCTCGGTTTTCTCAAATCCACTACCAATTCGCGCAGCCGACTGTGGCCGTTTTCCAAGAAAAGCTGGGCCAGATTGTCGCGAATTTTGCCCATGCCGGCCAGCAATTCATCTTTGTCGACCCGATACCGAACGAGGGATCTTGAGGAACGACGGGGTTGTGTGGCAGCATATTGAGTGAGGAAGGCGGTGAGATTGGTGCCAACGGGGAGCGGATCGATCTCTTCCAATCGATGATCCAAGCCAACCGTCATGCTTCTCGGAGTCAGGTCAAGGATGAAGCCCCGGGCGATGGCCAGCTTCTTGCCTTCGATCGAGACGACGATCGGGTCGTGTTTGCTCATGTGTCCGAACAAGAGGGAGGCCTTTTCATCATCCGGGGTCGAGTCGGGTGCAGTCTGGAAACGCTGGAGACGGTAGGTGTGTCGATGAATCTTGGTCATTGATGTGGGGTCATACGACCCATCGTTCATGTCAAACGAGTAATCGATCACCATGTTGGCTAAGGCATTTCCTGTCCGCTCTCTCTCGTCCGCAGTCATCGTCCAAATCTGTTTCTTCAACTTCCCAAGTTCTTTCTCCTCATGCGAAACCAACGCCTCCCATCGCCGAAAGAATTCCGTGTGGACAGGCGTCAGATGATACGTCTTGCGCTCGTAGAGCTCTCGGAGGCGATCGATACCTTTTTGAGGTGGGAGCAAATCGACTTGTTCAACCGCCTGAAAAAACGTACCATAAATAAGCAAGGCGTAAGGCACAGGGAAGAGGAAAAAAAGTGGGAATAAAGGGAGGGATCTGTACTTTACGATAAAGCATACAGCCCTCAACTTCAAAACATCTGCAGCATGCTCGGTCGTTGTCAATCGGTTCGGGGAGGATGTGGTCTCCGGGAGGCACCTCACGGACAGTCAAATCTCCGAGATCCTCGAGATCAGTGGGCTCAGGTAAGGCTGCTTCGGGCGAGTAGGAGGGCTCGGAATGCATGTAGCGAGCCAATCTATTCCTGGCCATCACCAGATGCCGCAGCTCGTCTTTGACCACTCGGACTCTTATTAAATCGTCGCACGAAGTGTAGAACAGCAGTCCAGCAGTGATGTCGACATCTGAAGGTGTCAACAATGATTCAGTGAGGAAATCTCGTGGGGCGTGTCACCAAAAAGAAAAACGCACTGTACCGGTCGCTTAGCAGCAAAGTGTAGAGCATAGTTTGTGCAATGTGCTCAATCCCACTCGGCTGCCGGCCAGTCTTGATTTCCAAGGGGAAGATCTGCAGGCTCGAAGCGGGATCGAAAAGCTGGTTCTTAATTGAATGTGATGGGTTTTCGAGGACGTGCGCTTGCACGGTGACGTCTATTTTGCCTTTGAGTCCGTACTTGGGCGACCATATCTCCTCCTCGGTGTCGAGCACGCCAGTGATCCCGATTCTTGGCTCGTCGCCTCCCGTCTTGGCATTGCTTCGCGGATCTATCAACACCGCGTCTTTCTTAGACACCAGAAAACAAAAAAGAGAAAGAAAAAAACCGAGTCAGGACGCAAAGTGCAGCTGATGTGAGTGGATAGGACTGACGTTCAAAATGATTTTACCGTTCTCCTTGCGATTGATCAAGTATTTGCTGGACCAGGAAGGTAATTGCTCGAGATAGCCGGATACCATCTTGACGCCTTCATCGGCAGTCTTGCCAATCATGAATAAGTCGCTGAGGTGTCTGATGCAGGCCTTGCGGGCTTCTTCGGATAAGCGGCTTATCTCCCAGGTGTCAGAGATACTGGGTGTGGGATCAAGTTTGAGGATCTTTTGGTCTTCTTCTTGTTGAGTTCGTAGCAACGAGTTCTGGATGACTTCATGGACGATGTTCCCTCTGACGATAGGCTCGCCGATCTCAGTCGAACTGATCTTCAGCCGGGTACTCAGCACACTTCTCCTGGAGCATAGGGGCGCATTCGAGACGACGGTTGCGCTGATAAGGAGAGAAGGAAATAGGATGAGTACATGTCCAGGCTCGGCCCTAGAGAACACCAAAGGATCGAGCTGCAAGTTGATAGGTGGCGAACCGGGGAAGGAAACAATATTGAGAGGGTTACCCTGGTCCAGTGGTAAGTCGGTCCATTCATCGCAGAGCAGCAAGGTCTTTGTTTCCGAGCGATCATCAGACTTGAGTGCCACTTCGACGCGTCTCTCCATGCGCCGTTTGAGTGGATTCCACTGGGCCTCGCCGGGAACCTTTTCGACGCGGCATTTCACGAAGTTGCGGCAGAGGGGGACTGGCTGTGGTCCGTCTGGGGATGCTTGTTCGGACTCTTCCTCGCCTAGTTCGAAGTCGCTCCAGTCTTCAATGCCCTCCAGCAGGTCTGCGCATTGCTCCATTGCGGGTGGGGCGTCGTTCGCAGGGGCCGGTGTGGCTGCACCTGCCATCGGTGCCGGAGAAATGCTGGGCCGGGATCGATTGCAGAGCGTTGGTGGGTGGAACTCGCCGCGATTGTAGATGGGCCCACCCGGGGACGAGCCCCCTGGCACCCACCAGCAAAGCCCTCTGCCCTCAGCTCAAGCCCCCTCCGAGGCTCATCTCAACACTCCTGGTACCAATGGAACTTGAATTATATCCAGATCAGTCATGTATTGACCAAAACAAAGAGGAAATCCAGTCTAATGTTGTTGAAAAAAATTGTTCTAATGCCGGAGAAGTTGAGAACCCTCTGTTTTTTACACTACCAATTGAGATGAAAGTGCTGACATCAACACCATTAACTTGTTGATATGACTCAATTTCAACCAATCCTAACACCAGCAAGACCATCAGAGCCCGGAACTACTGTGTTTTGCAGAATGGTTGGATTTTTCTCAAATTTTCTGGTTTTGCTATGCACTTAACTTTAAATTACACTTTACACCAAACCTTAGGCCAACCTTGCATTCAAGGTTTTTCAAGCACATGCAGACAAAAATCCACACCTATTGTGTTTTGAAGAAAGGTTGGATATTTTCCCAATTTTTCTGGTTTTGTTGACCAAGGTTTACTCCATAATTTTCATATCCCTTCCATGAGGTGCATCTTGACAGATGTCAGATGAGGCCCAAGGCCAAATCCACCCCCGAAGCCAATACCCTCCAGTAGGGGGTCTAGAAGTTGGGTTAGAGAAAATCCAAGCTCATATTTGGAATCAGAGCACATTCTTGACCCAATCATCCACTGCCCATGTCCATTGGCTGTTGCCCTCTGCTACCATGGGACGGGCAGGGAGGGGCCAATCAAGCGCTGAGTCGTTAAACAAAGATATCCCGGGCAGAACTCTATCTCAAGGTATGGTTTAAAGTTGGATGTGGTTTCTAGAGTTTGGTGTGAATTTTAAAATAGGGTCTTGGAAAAACAACTCCCAAATTTTGGGAAGACGACTCCCATACGTCGGTGCAACTATTTTTCAACCAGCGCTGTGTTTTTTTTTCATTCATAATGTGTCTCTCTAACTTGCGCCCACAAGTCAAACACATTGTATCTAGTCTATTTAAAAAAACTTTAGACTAGAAGAAAAGAAACCATCAGTCCTGACCATCTTGATCCCTTGTGCGCACTTGAGCCTGCACTCTGTCTTATCTGCAAAGGTACTTAAGCCCCTTCAAGTGAGGTATCTGGTCCTATTTTCAGACTTTGTCTGTTCTTGGCTAAGCCAAATTTTCCCCTTTCTGCTCCATCTTGCTTCGCCTCCGGTTGAAAATCCTTCAACAATATCTATCAGCCAACTGAAATTTCACACCAGCAGGTCTCAGATTCCCAGCCATACCTTCCTTGTAAGCCTGTTTCTCTAAAGTGACAAAACGACACAAAAAAAAATAAGGGCTCTGTTTGAATTTCTTGGGATAAAGAAATCACAAACAGAAGAAGGGAAAGAAAGAAAGAGAGAGAAAGAGATATGATCAGGCCTAGACTTTCAGTCTTTTATTTATGATCTGGGCTATTCTTAACCTGTAAAAGTTGGATTCCACCTGTGCAAGGCCAAGAGAATGCAACAGCCTCTACTCACACCAAATAAATGGTGGTGGGAATCAGAAATAGTGTAACTATTCTGCTCTGGTTTTTAGACTATGTCTAGGTTTGACAAGGCATAACCTGATGATCTTTGAGGGGTTGAAAAGAGGAGAGAAACAAGGAGAGAGAAGTCAAGAACAAAAGAGCTTAATTAGATATAGTCATTCTGGACACGGGTATTGCACTGATTTCCAGAAGATTTCAGGTACCTAGTACCGCACCTGGCACTGCCTGGAAGGTACCAGGGGTACCGCCTGTGCTATTTCTGGGTGCGGCAGCGTCCTCTTTGCTCAATCCAGATTTTTTTCCTTTGCAATGAGCTGGAAGGCAAGCAAGCCAGTGCTTGCAAAGGGGAAATCTTCCTCTTCAACCAGAGGAATCCCCTTGGTTGAGGACAAATACACAACTCTTACTGGAGCTTTGGTCAAGGAGGAGTACACACCTCTGACCAGAGGAATAAAAATTTCCGGTTGGAGGCATCTACACCTCTTTGACAGTAGGAATGATTCTGTTCAAAGAGGTGAGTCCACCCAGCGAGCTAGATTTGCGTCCAGCTTGCCGGGTGGACCTCCCTTGCCAAGCTGGATACATATGTATACAGCTTGCTGGGATGAAACATCCCTTGCCAAGATGGATATGTAATATCCAGCTTGCTGGGAGGATTCTTCTCAGCAATCTGGATATGTATATATCCAGCTTGACTAGGGAGGTCTCACAGCGAGCTGGGCACATCCAGCTCCCTTAGAGGATTCCTCTTGGCAAGCTGGATATGTATCCAGCTTGGCAAAGAGACTCCTCTTCAGCTCATTGGGAGGTCCCTTGGCAGCCGCAAGCTGAATACATATGCATCCAGCTCCCGGCAAGCTGGATACGCCAAGAGGAATCCTCACAGCAAGCTGAATTTGTCCACCTTGCTGGGAGGCCTTTGCCAATCTGGATCTACCGGGTCAAGGCCCTGGATCCCCCCGGGTGGTGGGATGTACTTCTAGGCGGTACCCAGGTACCACACCGCTTTCTGGCCAAAACCACATACCTAGTACCGCACATGGCACCGCTGCGCGGGTGGTGCAAGGGGTACCCACCAAGTGGTACTAGGTACCTGCCGCGGGTACCAAATGAATATCTCTAAAAGAGCTTGGTCTGACATGAACAAGGTCAGTGAAAGAGGGTACTTACTGTAAATATCCTGTGGTGATACTGGAAGTGAAGTGGGCTCTGTAAGGTGATCCTTGGGTGTCTCTGGTCTGCTGAAGTCTGTGGGTCCTCCAGCTGCATGAGGGATCCTGAATTTGAACATTTTCACAGTTTGCTTACATAATGGGGCAGGCTAAATGCACTACCAACTTTTACTACATGTACTCCAATTCACTCCAAAATTATTGGAGTAGACTAATGTTCACTCCATAAATGTGGTAAATTTTGGAGTGGACCACCTGTACACTCCAAAAATCTGGAGTGCACAATTTATGCACGCCAATTTTGATCCTGTGCACTCCAAAACATTTGGAGTGCACAATGTAAGGACTCCAGTTGGGAGTCCTTCACTGTCCGTCAAGTGGGGCACAGAGGGGGAACCTTGAGAGGAGATTCTAGTTCACGGGGCTATATATTTCAGATGAAGGGGACAATCTAGACAGGAGAGATGTGAAGGGCAAGATCTCTCAGTATGTACAACTAGGGTTTTTGTAAGAGAAGAAGGAAAAGGAAGGAGGAAAAGGGAGAGGCTTACCTAGCCGGGAGAGATGGAGGAAGGCGGATCTCTGCCGGCTAGGATGTGGAAGGAAGTGCAGACTACATATCTATCTGTGACATGTCTTTAGTGACAGGTTTTGTAAGGACCCTGAGAGGGGGCTTACACACAACTTTGCATCTCAAGAACTTGAAATTCATCAAATAAGATTCAGAAAACTTTGAAAATGATTTTTTTGACAAATCAAAAGAAATAAAACAAGAAAATAACCAAAAAAACAAAGTTATTCTGTATGGATAAGAAAACCAAACAGAAAAAATAGACAAGGGATCAAGAAACTTGGGACTCCAAATCCTTATATGTATAGACTCAAGTCAGGCCATTTTTGAACAAGTTCCAGCAACCCTGGAAGGTCTTGGACGCAGACCTTGTGTTTAGTATAGGAGTGCATTGTGTTGCACTCCATTTCTGAGAGCAAAAAATAGAAGAAAAAAAAGTTCAAAAAGGAGTGCACAATAGTGCACTATAAAATATTAGTAGTGCAAGGATTGCGCACTCCAAAAATTGAACATTTTTTGGATTAGCCGTATAGGGTATGTTGACTGGAGTGATTCATGGAGCGAGCCATTGTACACTCCAATATTTTTGGAGTACACAAGTGTGCACTCCATTTTTGGAGTACATGTAGTAAAGTTTGGTAGTGCATTTAGCCTGCCCCTACATAATTACATATTTACAAGTGGTTGGAGCGCCTGGTAGAGCTTCCACGTCACTGCTGCGCATGTATTTTACTTATATATCATTCATCTTTTATTTTTTTAACTTTAAGGTTTAACTTTGTTTTGAATTAAGACTAGAGGTCAAGGCGGCTTCGCCGCAGCACCTTTAGTGGTTCCAATTAATTTCCCTAGCAAGAATCACTATCAAAAAATCTCAAAAACAGCTTGGAAACCAACAAAAAGATTTGAAACCATTTTTGTGAAATTATAGCAAATTTTTTGGCTTACCACCCATTCCTATCTCCATCCTCTACGCTGGATGCTTGAACTTTGCCAGAAATTTGAATCATTTTTTAGCATAGCAGTTTTTTATAAAGAGTGCTAACTAATATCATTGTCCCTCTTATTTTCAGCCAGCTGCTAGACAAATAAAATAAAATAAAAACACATAAAAGTTTCAGTATAAAAGGAAAAGGAGCACAAGCATAAAAAGCAGTCTGAAAAGGAGCCAGAGCATACCCAGTAGTCTGAAAGGGAGCACAAGCATAACAAGTAGTCTGTTAAACCTGTTTACAAAAAGCCCAAGCATAAATTAGGGGGTTTCAAAGTAGACCCAGGCGTGCATGCAGGTCACTTTGCATAACCCAGTTTTGCGGGGGACTGCAATTCAACGCTCAACATTTGAGTTGAACGCCGGCTTGCCTTGCCTTGCAAGTGGCATGCGCGGGTCTACTTTGAATCCTGCTATTAAAAGACTAAAGTTTGAATATATAAAAGACCTTGCAACTGTCACTTGCAATACTTCAAAGAATCTTGGGACTGAGTTATGCTGACCTTGCCGCAGCTAGTTGCAATAAGTAGATGAATCTGGGACTACACACGTGCACAAAGTAGCGCTGACTTTGCCGCAGCCAGGGTCAGCATCTGTTATGTCAAGTCTGGCCAAAGGGTGGGTGGTGTGAGTGGCTTGAAGTTGGGGTTTGGCCACCAGCAGAGAGTCAAAGGGGGAGCAACTTGTGAGGTTAGGCGCAGTCAAGAGTGTTGATAAAGGCATACCCACACCCTTGAAAAAAGGGTGTGCGGCCAAACACTCCCTTAAAACAAGGTGTGCGGCCAAACACACCCACTTTTGGGCCTGTTTTGGCGTTTATGTACACACCATTATTTGGCAACCCTTGCCAAGCGGGTGTGCAAGGTTGCACACCCTTATTTGGGTGTGCAGCTTGGCTGAAAAGGGTGTGTGGGGCTGCACACCTTCTTTCCCCCTCTCACTGGTCAAAGAAGAGGGCCCTTGCTCCTCTTCAACAAGTGAGAGTAGATCCCTCCTCTCTGTCCGGCGAGATGAGAGAGGGAGTGAGGGCATTGCATCCTTCCCTTTTCAAGCGGGGAGGAGTGAAGATACAGCTACTGTGCGCCTCCATTGTTTCCTCTCAGCAAGCAGGATACAGGTGTTATCCTCTTTGCCAAGAGGAAACCTCTTGGCAAGAAGGATACATATGTATCCTCATCGCCAGTAGGTTTCCCTTGGAAAGCCTAGATGATGTGTCCTGACTCACCGGGAAAACCTCTTGGCGAGCCTGGATACAATCTAGGCTTGCCAGGAGCTTGTCTTTGACCGGCGAGATGGGAGAGGGAGTGCGGGCCTTCCCTCCTGCCCTTTTCAAGCCTGGAGCAGGGGTGATGTGGCTATAGCTTACGCCGGGAGGAATCTCCTTGTTTCCTCTCAGCGAGCAGGATACATATGTATCCCCGAAACCTCTTGTCGAGAAGGATACATATGTATCCTACCCTCCGGGATCCATTCCCCGGCTGGGCATTCACGGGTGATGTGAGGTGTAGGGAAAGGCGCCTAAGGCCTTTGGTTTGGGCCGTGCCTACTAGGCAGGTGCAGGGTTTGCTTGGGCAGACCCAGGAACTACACCGGTAGCACCTCAAGTCTGCCCGGTACGGGCTGAGGGGAGTCTGTCCTTTTCTCTCTCTCCTATACTTTCACCTCCCTGCCGGAACACCCGGTCAGGGAGAGTTCCCCTTTCTTTCCGGGGAAGTAGAGGAGGAGACCTTTGAGTAGAGAGCCTTTTGTTCTCTCTACTTTGGGGACATAACTCTTAGGTAGTTTGGTCTCTCTTGCCTTAGCACAGAGATCCCCAAAAGGCCGGAGCCCGCTCCCACAACTCAGGGGTAGCCTGAGCCTGGCTCCGTGCCCATACCCATCCCTCAGCGCTGCCACTGTCCGCGGTGTATGCTGCCGTGGTTTCTGCAATAATCATTGCATTTATCTATTTAATGTTCAACTTGTGTTATCAGTTCTTCAAGGTCTCGTGGGATTTCGATGATTATCTGATCTCTCCCTCTGTGACCGTCCCTGATTCCTCTGGATAGCGCGTCTGCGCGGTTTTCCGCCGAGACGACCCGTTTTGCTACGAGGTTGATTTGGTGTTCAATAAGCGTCTTCTGCATGATTTTCCACTCCGAGTTGACAAACCTGTCTCCGGATTTCCTTTTGAGGATGACGGATTCCGTTGTCGAATTGTCGGTCCATACAATAAACGTCTTGCTTCCTTTTGCTCCCAACTTTATCAGCATCATTAACCCCAGCCTGACGGCAATGGTTTCTAGTCGTGCGATTCGTTCTTTTTCAGAGTCCTTGCGTAACCCCTTTCCTAACCGTTCCGCTGACCGCAGGCGGAATTGGGCCCATTTGCGGCCGATTAGCACCCCAATTCCGAATTTTGTTGACGCTTCCCCTACCCAGCCGATTTCCGTTGGGTCTGGGTTCACGATGAGTCGTGTGGCGTCAAAGTTGAGAAGAGTCGACAGCCACTCGTGCAGGTCTTCGTTCACGTCGTCCGGGACGGGTCTCTGTGAGCTCCGGTCTATCCATTCCATTAGCCATTTGTACAGGCTGCATAGATAGCAGCGTAGCTGCGGTAGCATGTACGATACGTGATTAAGTCGGCCGACCAGTATCTCGAACTCCGCGTATCTGAACTTGGCCCCCAGCTCTGTGTATACTCTAATCTGCTCGATCCGTTTCTTCAGTTTCTCTGCCGGAAGTCGTACCGTTTTCATTTCTCCGTTCCAGATGAACCCAACGTATTTCTGCTCCGTCAAGAAGGGTGAGAACTTTTCTAGATTTGTTTTAACTCCGAGCTGGTCCGATCTCTTCACTATGTCGGCCATTTCCACGGTTGATTCGGCGCTTTTCACGAACATGTTATCGTCGACCCATCTGAAGACGGTGAGTACGTCGAACTCCCGCATCATCAATTTCTTCCAGGCGTCCGCTGGTCTACCAAACGTACCGCATCCGGCGACCCCGCCGAAAGTAATTCTGGTGTCTAACAGTAGCTCGTCTTCGAATGTCCGTACCATGAGGTACGGCCATTGGTCCGGTTTTGTTGGGATCTGGCGATAGGCCTTTTCCCAGTCGAATATGGCGAGTAGGACCGGTTCCTGTAACTCTCGAATAAATTTGGCTACGACGTTAAAGTCGTCCCAAGTGGTCGTAAAGTCGGATGATTCCACAAACGAATTCACCGAGGGTATACCTTGCCTACCGTGTGGGAAGGAGAGATCGTTGATAGGTCTGAGTGACCCGTGGATCCACAACTGGGCGGGTGGGAGGGGCGAAATTTTTCCTCGAGCGGTGTTGACTGCGGTGAAAATTCCGGCGATTGGACCTACGAAGTTCTGGCGTCGGATCTTAGGTATTCTAAGTTCGGCTTAGCCTGAGACTTTGTGCGGGGGTCGCCCCATTATGGGTCTGCCCCGCAGCCGCAGTGTTGTCGCGCTGTCCGGCTCCGCGCGACGTGGGTTCATTGGTCGCCGCTCCATGGACCAGCCCCACATCCGCTACGCTCCTGTAAGCAGACAGGAAACCTCTTAGCAAGCCTGGATTATGTATCCTACGCGCCGGGCGGAAACCTCTCGGCGAGCCTGAATACATGTTATGCAGGCTCGTCGAGAGGTTTCCTCCAGGCGAGTAGGATACATATATCCTGCTCGCGCCGAGAGGATTGAGGCTTGCACATTGTTTTATAGCAAGCCTTGCTATGTGCCGGTCGTCCAGAGGAGAATGAGTCCTCTCGATGACCGGCGGAGACCGGTCATCGAGGGAAGACCTGAGTCCTCTCGATGACCGGCACAGACCGGTCATCGAGGGGAGACCTTAGTCCTCTCGATGACCGGTCTCTGCCGGTCATCGAGAGGAGACCTGATTCCCCTCGATGACCGGCACAGACCGGCGGTCATCGAGGGGAGACCTGAGTCCTCTCGATGACCGGCGGAGACCGGTTATCGAGGGGAGACCTGATTCCCCTCGATGACCGGCAGAGACCGGTCATCGAGAGGAGACCTGATTCCCCTCGATGACCGGCAGAGACCGGTCATCGAGAGGAGACCTGATTCCCCTCGATGACCGGCACAGACCGGTCATCGAGAGGAGACCTGAGTCCTCTCGATGACCGGCAGAGACCGGTCATCGAGGGGAGACCTGAGTCCTCTCGATGACCGGCAGAGACCGGTCATGAGGAGGAGATCTGAGTCTCCTCGGTGACCGGTACAGACCGGTCATCGAGAGGTGTGAGTCCCCTCGATGACCGGCACATACCGGTCATGGGGAGGAGATATGAGTTCCGCCGATGGCCGGTCAGAGCGGTCATCGAGAGGGGTGACTCCCCTCCACAACCGGTACAGACCGGTTGTCGAGACATGTGTAGACCGCGAAGGAGGCTGAAGTCTGGGTGGACATACCTCGAAGCCAACTTCCTCGGATTCAGAACACTTCCGAATTCTGATTCGAAACACTTCTGAATGACCCTGAGCGGTCATCCTGAGGAATACACCTCTCAAGCTGACCTGTATACACTCGAATGAGTGTGTACATACAGGCCAGCATGTTGCCTGCCCAGGTGCAGGGCCCTGGCAACACAGTTGTGGTGTGCAAAGAATGTCAGGGCCCAGGGTGTCGTCAACTTCTGTCATGTGGGAGCTGGGACCAATACTTAAAGGGCTGGGGGGAAGTGGTTTTTCCCCCAGGGGATCTGGTTTCGTCCCACCCCCTCCCTGGAGCCCACTAATCACTTGATTAGGGCCTCCTTGATTACATTTTTGACCAACCTTTTTTTGCCTGTTGCTCCGGCACAGGCTGAAGGGTCAATCCGAGGTGCCCTCCAGGGTGTTTGGGGATTAATTTCAACTTTTATGGGATTTTTGCTAAAGAGTACAGGCAAAAACTTTGATCTTGCCTTCTGTGTTTCTGTGATTTTAATAAACTTGGATTATGTTTCCTTGTCTAATTTCAACCCTAGTGTCAACTGGTCAATTTCCAATAGCTCTATTCCTTCATAGAGTTGGTTTGTGATGTGCATGATGCGCAGCAGCGGGCGCCCCAAACCACATGTACTACATATGTGATTACATCAGAAAAAAATCAAAATTTGCCAAAGTCAGTATCCCCCATGCAGATGGAGGATACACAGACTTCAGACAACCAGAAACATACCCAGAGACAACCCAGGATCACCAAACAGAGGCCACTATACTCCCAGTATCACCACACAACATTGACAGTGAGCAATGGTGGATCGCTAAACTAAACTACGATGAATGGCCCCTGTGTGATAGCGTAGCGCCTTTTAGCTTTGCCAACTGTTTCCATTGCGTTAGTAGACTTTTAGCCGCGCTATGCTAACACTACGCTACGTTATGCCACTTTCAGCGGAAAAACCCACTAAAAAGCGGCATAAGACAGCGTAGCAGGCTTGGTTTTTTTTGCTGGCCTTAACTCCTTTAACAGCTAACAGGGAGCCCTGTTAGGTTTAGTGGAATTGATCTCCGCTACACTGCACTATCACTAATTATAGCATAGCTGACCCAGTGTTGTAGTAAGTACCCTCTTTCACTGGACTTGTTTATCTCAGAGTGAAATCTGTTTCTCTTGAATTCTCTCTCCTGGTTTCTCTCCCAACTTCAATCATCACAACCTCTTGTCAAGCCTAGAAATAGTCTTAAAATCAGAGCAGAATAGTTCTACTATTTCTGATTCCTCACACTGTTTTAGCACAGCTGGTAGCTTAATTTTCCAGGTTGTGCATTACCCAGGTCCATGAGCAGTATTCAAGTCTTTGACCTTTATCTCTTTCTCTTTAATTCTACTTTTATTTCTTTATCCCCAGAAATCTAGTAGATTCCCTCTTTTTTCTTGTTCCCTGGTGTCATTTTAGAGACACAGGCTCACAATGAGAGCGGACTAAGGTTCTGATCCGGCGCCCCGGAGCCAGATATCACCTATTCCGCACCCTGACCCTGGTCATATCCGGAATGCAGCCAGATTTTTCTGGATCTGAAACTGGTACAGAAGCAAGGGGTATTTGCAGAGAGAAGTGCCAATTTGATTGGGTATGGCGGGGATTCCCCAATTTATGCGGGTTTGACGGGTATTCTTTGAGAAAAGACCCAATTTTAGGGTGTTTTCTCAGGTTTGCCCGTATAGATCCCACTTTTGGAGCGCTTTTCACTATCCGACCAAATTCCAGATCTCTCAAGCTCAACCCCAAACCTGCATCCGGCCTGCAAGGTTTCCAGATTTCTCCAGATCTGCGGGATCCGGATCGGAACCCTAGAGCGGGCTAAGTATCCCTTGTGCTTATGTAAGACCACAACAGGTCTTTTGAAACCCCACAGAAGGCCGGGGCTTCACAGTTTCACTCATGTTTCACCCTTACTTGTACTGAACTCATTAGAAACATATGTACTTATGCTTATACATTATATCTTTTTCTGATATATCTTGTACTCCCGTTTGATCTCTTTTTTGTTGAGCTGGTCTTACCTTGAGTTTTATCTTCTCCATAATCTTCAGTAAATCCTTTGAAATCTACACTCTTTTGATAGAACTTCAGGCATTTGGCCAATCTCAAATTTTGCCTGGTGATTCCTGTATTTATTTAGTGGGGAAAACATTTTAAATTCTTGTACTTTGTTTCCTTGAATTTGTGGGGAAAACCTTTTTGTTTTTTTTGGTAAATTTTGTAACTTGTAGGGGGGACCCTTGATTTGTTTTCCACAAAAAATATAGTTTCAATAGACTTGGAATTATGTAATCCTAAAATATTTTTTGATTTTGGGGTTTCATCTTGAAACAGTACAAGTTGTATTTATAGATGAACTAGGCCAGAAAGTTAAAAAACCTACTTTTATGTTTCAGAAAACAGTTTGAGTTCAACTCTCATCAGCTTCATCTTCTGTGGCAAGTTTCATGGGGAAATGTATAAGAAATTCATTTACTACAGTATGCAGGGTCTCTTTGATTTAAGCAAAGGGCCTGCTGATAGTAACTTGCTTCAATTCATCAGTGAATTTAGATTGCTTACCAACAACCATCATTTCAACACATTGATTACATATCATCAATTCCCATTTACAATGATTGTTAAACCAAGGTACCTCCAACTTGTCCTCTTACTTGCAGTGTTCTGCTTGAAAGCCACTGAAGCAATTCCAGTGCATGGTTTGATGACAGAGAAAGGTTGGTGAACAAATCACAATCTTGTTGATGGGATTATGTTATACTCATATTTTCATTTCCCCAATAAATATAACTAACATTTATTATTAATTTTTACATACTGTAGAAGCAACCTTCAGTGATTACCAAAATGATATATTACGGGGCGGGTGAATTTCACAACCTATGCCTTTACACAGACAACCTCATGTAAAGGGTACAGTGTGTAAAACTACATCTAACTTTACTTGCATGCAATTTTACATTGACTTCGTCCACAATGACCTCATGTAAACACCCAACATGTAAATGGCAGAGTGCAAAAAAAAACCTGCACTCCCGCATTGGGTAATTTTACATCCTGTGCATGCACAACCTTGTTCCAAAGGCATGCAAATCCGCAGATTGACCCGTACAGAAACAGATTTGCAACCTTGTGAGAGAATGTGCACAGTTCATCCTCACCCATCCGGTCATTTCTCTCCAAATCCACCAACGCACCATCGCATTCACTGGCAATCTCTAGGTCCCCAACCGCGATCCCCACCCACCCTTTTGGATTGCACTTGTTGTATGGCGAGCTATAACTCAAAACAATCAAAGCATGCCGGTAAGTATTTCTCCCTCCTCTCTTATCCTCTGCAGACTGCTATTTCCCGTCCGTCACCATCTCAATCTACGAAACTCCTAGCCAACAATCTTTCTACCCGTTCAGCATACACAGTCTTTTCAATCAATACCTTTTTGCTGCAATACACGCTATACATCATCCCCATGGCCAAGAATCAAAAGAACAAGAACCCTATGCCGGAAACAACTCAGATCAATTTCAACTCCCCGCCTAATTTTGCTGAAACCATCAATCACCCAACGGCCCTTGTCAAAAAAACCAAGCGCCATAACTGGGAGATCCCCCACGGAATGGATTGGGACCACCAGACCTTTATCGACCACGACTGCATCCTTGACAAGCAGGGCTATCCTATATACCCCAACCGAGAAACAAAGTTTGTTCTCAAGCCTGGCAATCAGATCACCAACTTCGGTTCTGTCGGGTACTCTAAGAAGAACACCGTTGATAACCGTTCAGATGGCACATGGAAAGTGAGCCGCTTCCCGTGTCTAGGGGTTCTCCTGTGCAACAACGACAAATGTGATTACACCGGTCCTCCCCCCACTGGCTGTGGCAAAATCAAAGAGCTGCTTGATCAGTAAGTCCAGTTTACTATTTTCTCCGTTCATCACATCACATTTAGGGGTTTTTTCTTGCGCCTCAGGAAACCCCCGTGTGAAGGAAGCGCAGGACAGTGCCCCGGTACTGTATACTGGAAGAAGTGTGAGGGAACAATGGTGCGATTTGACATTCACAAGGAAACCGGTTGGGGTCTCATGCGGCATCACGGATACCACGACCACCCCTGGCCAACTGCAAAGAAGGCTGATCCCCTTGCACGAGCCGAGTTCTCCAACAAGGTTAAGAAGAACCCAAAAGCTAGTGCACTGGAATTGAAGGTAAGTTTCCCTCTGGTCCTCACCACAGCAAGTCAATTGACACCGTGGATTAACCTGTACAGGTCAGAGTTCCCAACCCCGATGATGTCAACCAACCATTTACCAGTGTGGTAGACATTCACGAATCATTTGGCAACTCAGATAGACTCCGCTACCTCCGCCGCGAAATCCTGCGCGAGTTAAACCTTGGCCCCGACAAGAACGGCGCAGGCATGGGGGACTTATTTATCCTGCAGATGTTTGAGTGGGACCGGTTGAGTACTTTTCTTGTCTTATCATTCTTAATTTCTTCCTCGATCTCCTGATTTCTAACTCACACTAATTATTCTCTCCTGCTACCCTAAAACTTGGCCTTCCAGCAAAGGATTGGAAATCATATCGGCATCATTCCGGGGTGGCAACGAGCACTTTACTTTCCAGACAAAGTGGATGTCCGAACGACTTCTAGCTCGATCAGAAGAAGGCAACCAACTTTACAGTGGTGGACTTCTTTCCGACGTCACATACAGGTTTTTTGAGAATGGATATCTCCTCACAACCTCGATGTATTGTAGTCGGATCAACCGATGGATACCCGTACAACTTAGCTGGATCCGAGGACTCACTGAGAGATACTATCAAACACACTTTTCCACCCTTTTCAGACAGTTTCTCATCCCCTCAATCCTGAAGGAGGAACGTGAGCAGCTCTTACAAAGTGTAGTTGATTTCTCTAGTGCTCAACGGAACGGGTTCATTGCCGCCTTTATGGAAGTATTCAACACCACCGACAAAGTTGCCATAGGTCACTTGAAGGGTTGCAGTCACCACTTCCAGGCCTCCGTTACTCGGATCAAGCGGAACCGATCGGTCATCATGGCTGACGAAGTTGTACGCACTTCTTTTCCTCCCCTGCATTTTCATTGCATCACTCATCAGGTGTTTTTACGTTTCACAGAAGCCATTTGAGAAAATGTGTCACAACCTTTTACTCACAAACTCCGCGGCAGGTCAGACACATGAAGAGAGGATTGACGAGATTCGACGCCGCTTCCCAAAGGTCAAGAAGTGGCTGGATTGGTGGACAATGGCAGACGTCGAAGCTACTTTGTTCCCCAGCCGACGTGTGATGCTCGAGGACTCCCCTGATGGCGAAGATGGTCTACCAAACACCACCAATGCTCAGGAGAGCATGCACCGAGTATACTATATGTTTAGGTAATTACTCCTTCCCATTGCCTTTTTATCCTTTAATGGAACTGATTTTTTTTGTTCATTTCACAGTGTTGGAAAGAAGCACCTGTTCCACAGGATGATTGAGCTGTATGGCTTTGTGATGGCGTTGGAGCGGGATTACCATGCTGTCATGCGAGGCATGCCTATTGAGTACGGAAACCGACCAAGGAAGCAGATTGATGTCAGTCAATCTATCGGCTGGACAAAACCCACAAAACGTCAGAGGGCTTTATTCAACGATGGAAGGGCCCCTGATACGACGGAAGAGCTTATTTCCGAACATCCTGAGAAACGCGCTAAAGGACGGCCTCCAAACACCCCTAACATCGACCGATCCCTCCATACCACCTTTGTATCCTACGCTGCGCCAAAGAAGGTTCACAAGCGATACGACTTCTTGAAGAACCGGTGTTGGTTAGTGGCAACACTCAAATCTCTCTTTGCAGTTTATAGCCCCCTTTGGCTCCAACAAACAGGTGGCAAGAAGAATGATCTGTTCTACAACCTCGTCTTGCATTTCTCATCTTGGTCAACCTTCGATCTAACTCCAAAGGGCTCCATCCGTTCCACACTCACCAACGGATCAAAATCATTATTTGATGTAGTCAACCAAATCAATCCGGCAAGCTTTGTACCGGGCCAGTTCTCCTCGGCAGACCGTTTCGTGGAAATGTGCATCGACCCCAGCAGCAATTCCTCAAGAGCTCTTCCATTGTTGTTCCAGGTCCACAAAGCTCGCGAATTCTCGTGTCCCACACATCCTGAAGCTGTTCAAAAACAGCATCACCGGGCGGAAAGAACACTGAACGGATTGAAGATCACTCCAGAGATGTTTCAACACAACCACCTTCAGCCATCAAATGTTACGGAGATTTTTACTCGGTGGACCACAACTGGCCTGTCAGGCATCACTGGGCTGCAGTGCCATGAGTGTAACCGCGACCTCAACAAAAGGAAAACAAAGAAGGCAGCTCCCACCGCCTCAAGTACCCCACGATACATGCACGAAAAATCAACATTATCTTGGGAGAACGGAAAGCCCCCGCTACACTTGTATGCTCACGTTGAACTTGCTACGATTCCCGACGACGATTCTCAGCTAGAATTCATGGCCAAGATTGATTGGCCATTTAATTTGACGTTGGCTGGCAAGGTCTATACTCTCATATCTCGCGGCTTTTGGGGCGGGTCACATTATTGGGGCAAGGTGTTGCGCCATGTCAACGGCATAACTGGCGTGTGGTTGCACAACGACCTGGAAAACGACGGACATGCAAGATTGATTAACCGTGTTCCTGGTAGTATCAGTGGGGCCCAACCAAATACCAGCTGGGTGATCTACTCCCGACGATGGACGCCCGAGGAGGATGTATTTGTTGATCAAAGCATTGCTAACATTGCTTGCGATAACCCCCGAGCAGGGCCAAACCTCCCATTTTCTCAAATGCGGGCGGTGTTATATTTGTCGTACTACACAGACCGACCAAGCGGGATCCATATCCAACCTCTGAAGGTGGTCTCCTCGGCGGTAGTTGATCCCAATCTTGCTACAGGAACACGTAAGTGGTGCTTTGCAGTTTGTATTTTTTTTTTAAAAAAAATTCTAATGATTCCTTCCCCTTCATTTGAGCGATGTAGAATCCTTCAAGAAACATTCCGAAGAAAGAGAAGCCCCACTGGAGGACGAGCAACCTGCCCAAGAGTCCGCGTCCCCCATAGAGGAACGACCCACCTTGAAGATAAGGATCAAGCGGGCGAAGAAAGTTCAGGTAGACGCTATACCCGTGGTGGCCCCTCCGGCTATCTTGCCGTTGCCATCACCGGCTACCAAAGTTGTGCGGAAAAAACGGGGTCGCGCAGGTGATCAAGACACTTTGGCTGGTGATCACGGCTCACCCAGTTTAGTTCCAGCTCTGTTGGCCGCTCCCTTGTCTTCCCTGCCAGCGACTGCACCGGCGCAACTAAACCCTGGTGCCAGTTCGAAACAAGTCCGTCCGACGAAGAAGATCAAGAGTGGCCCAGCTGGTTCAGCTACAATTCTCGCGGCCGCTCCCTTAGCTCCGCCGCCAGCGACTGCACCGTCGCGACTGAACCCTGGTGCCGGTGCAAAGCGTTTCCGTCCGACAAAGAAGGTTAAAAGGGGCGACTCAACTCCCGAAGTCCCTCCCGCGCCATCACCGGGTGGACCTAAGGTACTCAATGTGAAGAAGAAGGTGCCCTCGAAGGCGATTAAGAAACCATCAGCGTCTGGTTTCCAGCCTTGTCCTTTGGACGATGCGGACTGGGATCGAATTGAATCACACTATTGGAATTGGAAAGCGGTGGCCGAGGCCAAGGAGAAGGCAGGCAAGAAGGCGGTGGCCGAGGAGAAGGCAGGCGAGAAGGCGGTGGTCAAGGAGAGGTCGGGCAGGGAGGCCACTTCCGTAGCACCTACGCGGAAGTCTGCTAGGATAGTGCGGGGTGCTTTGGTCTAGCTCATTTCTTCGATTTTGTTTGCTGTTACATTTTTTTCTTGAATTGTTGGACGGTTTTTTTTTGGTTTTTTTTTCTGCTTTTTTTGCATCGCATGTAAATCTGCAGATTATGGATGTTAAGTTCCTTTTTTCCATGTTACAATTTTTACATGGTAGGAAGATACGATGTGAATTTCATTCTTTTTGGTAACTTCTTTAACTTTACACATGATCTCTTTTGCACGGGACATACCATGTCAGAGATGAATTGTGAAATTATGTTGTGACAAATATCAGTTGTACTTTTACATTGTGCCTTTTGCATGGGCTGGCTTTGCATGGGGTCTTATTTTGATGATCACGTGTAAAATTCAACCAATGCCCTCCATGATACAATTTTACATCGTATGGGATTTACGATGTGGATGCAGTGTAAAACATACATTGTAAAAATCAACATCCCCATATATTACATGTCCACCAGGCCTTAGATCCTGAATATTATAAAGAATCACCTGAAGAATATATTGAGAAAGTCCTGAACCCAATAAAGAGCACCCAATTCAAAAGAAAATGTAAGTTCTAATTAGATATGAAGCATTCAGTGAATTCCTGACCTACCAACTGAATGGAAACCCTCCTCTGAAACTTCAAATTAGTGCCAGAGCTTCCAGGATCTCAGGAAGAAAGAGAAAGTAAGAATCTCTGTTAGCATACAGTATCTACTCTTCAAAATCAACTAGAGCTGACTACTATAATGGGTCAGTTCTGATAAATCAGATTAAAAAGGATTTCAAGTCTCTTGGAGAAAATGTGGAGGCCAGTTTTCCCAAGATTGATAATTTAAGACCAGATGAGTTGGAAAACCAAAATAAATTCTTTGTTCCAGATTATCTTGAGTTGAAACACATCCATGGAAAAATAGCCATTCTGAAAGATAGTTGAGTGGCAAATTTGAAAGGAATATCCTCTACTCTTGTTATAAATCCAGAATATTACCCACCCATAATCATTCAAGTCATAACTGAGCCCAAAAGTGCTGAAAATGGGGATTTAAAACTACTTGTTGGCCAAATGGAAATGTGTGTAGAATCAACCTCACTTTTTTCAGGAGAATTATGCTTAATACTGGAACAAATTTCTGAAATTTGATGCTCTTTCTCAATCTCAATTTTTTTCTAGGGAGAATGTTGATCCTTTTTCTGTCACATCAACTACCAAAAATGAAGAAAATAGTTCAAAGACAGAAAGAAAAAGCAGTACTCCGGAAGAGAGTCTTAAAAAACCAGTGCCCTTAGCTGAAGATAACAAGCGGACTGTTATGGAAATGATTGGAAAGCAAGTAGCTGAAGAGACAATAGATATGATTAAGAAGAGCAGCCCAAAAGATTATCCTCCCAAGCAGGCAGAGGTCTCTATTCACAGGCTTGGATTCCAAGCACTTTATTTCATGTACAAGAATCATTTGATTACACAAAATGATTTTACCTCTCTATTTACAAAAGAGGCTTTAGATGAAGCTGTGGAAAACATGTTCCACAACTATATCTATGATCAACCAAATTTGTTTGGCACCAACTATTTAGAGTATTGCAATAATGTTTTCAAAAGCTGGTATGCATCACCAGAGAGAGAGATGTTTTCAGGTAGGCCAATTTTCACTTTCAACCCAGTATTGCTCTTTAAACTGAAATTTTCATTATTTCATTCCAATCACACTCAAAAATATCAAAGTTCTTCAAGCCACACAGCAAAGACTTTTCTCATTTTATTCATTAAAGCAGATATTCAGGAGGTACCATAAGCTATTTCCAAGCCAGAGGCATCCAGTTTGGGAAGCTGCAATGAAAGATATTGATAACAATTTATTTCAACAGGATCAACTTTTCAGAATTTTTGAAAAATTAAGATTGGTAAACAGAGCTGACCATGCATATGTATTTGAACAAATCAAGGCATTATTCCTGAAAATATATCATATGTTTGAACAGATTGAACAAATAGATACAAATGAAGAAGTTCAAAATGAGATATCGGTTCTCTTTCAATTGGTCAGATTTTTCAGGGAGAACTATCCAGAGTTGATGGATGTACATGTTGACCCAGAATTTGACCAGAAATACAATCTGATGGATGAAAGCAGTCAATTCCAGGGAAAATTAGATAACATTAAAATATATCTGGAGAGCAATTTTGGTCAAAACAATTTATCTCCCTTGGGTGTTGAATTCATTCCATCTAGCAGCAAAGTATCATTAATGCAACAACTGGGTGAATTGGATCTAATCTCAAAACATATCCAAACAGTTTTCTCAGAACATAACCTAGCCATTCACAAGATACTTGGAGGCGACCAACAGAATAGATACTGTAATCACCATAGAATCAAATCAAGGGTTGAATTAATTCAAACTAGGATAAAGGAATTGAAATATGAATTATCCAGAAAAGCAATTTTGAGATTGTTTAATTCATTGACAGCGTTGTCAAAACCTTCTCTATTTTTTTTTTCATAAGACTTGTGTTGGATTTTTGACTCCACTCTTCTTTCTTCATTGCCTTCTGCCTCACTCATCTCATCCAAGATTCATTCTGTTCAATCTGCTTGTGCCTGTCTCACCTTGGTGGTCTTTTAATACATGGTCATGCATCTTTTCTTACTGATCCTGTTGGCATCAATGCCTGCTTATAATAGACTGATTGCTGATGAGATGAATCATCCTGAGACTGAGACAGCAGAACACAAAGTGAGAGAGTTTGTGGAAGGATAAGGAAAGGACTTCCATGTCTCTGAAACTACAAGATGTCACAGACTGTGACATGGGAGAGAAAGGTTGGAAGCAGATAGGAAAGAATAACACAAGAAACACCACACCTCAACACCCCCGCTTGCTGACAACCCTAAAGAGAGAGAAAGAGAAAAAGAAGAAGAAAAGATGGGATGGAAGAAGCAAGATAGGGAAAGGGGAGACAGTGTTAGAAAATGTCAGATTTGGGCTTAACCCCGAATCAAAGGAAACGCAAGAAGTCTAAACCTAACCCTAAAAGGGGCCATGGTGAGTCAGCGCGACCTTCAGGCGCATGATGCATGCTGCTCCCAGGTGGTTGGAATGTGCGAAAGCTAATTCCTACGCTCCCCTCTCTACAGCCACGTCAACAATTGACAAAGAGCCCAAGCAACCCAAGCACGACAGGCAACCTACCAGGTAAGCATGCATGCTGGGATTGTCATAGCTAGGACGAGAGTCGGTGCTGATCGGGATGATTTTCTCATGATTCAGCTCACTCGCATCCGACGCCACATCAGACCTATTAGGTTCCAGCCTCCGCAATAGGATCACCAACCCCGTAATCGGCAGTAAGTCCATCGCGGCAGAGCCCTCATACAAGCAGCGCAGAACTGACAGTTGTACTGTACTGAATATTAGACAACTGCAGTTCCGGCGCTCTTGCAGCTCGTATATCAGGGACCACTGAGAATCAGGCCCAACAAGTCTAACATGAGATTCTTCTCACTCAGCTCACCGCTACGGGAGCCCAGTTACTGATGTTGACTACAGTCGCTTCAACTTTAGATCCTCAGGATTTCCAGCTGCTTTGCAGCCCAAGCTTTCTATAGAATCTTATCTATCTTTTAGTACCAGAGCGGATCTGCTCCTAGTTACATTTGTTATTTCTTAATTCTCTATCTCTGTGTCTGACAGATTGATCCATATCTAACACAAGTAATTTATCCTAGTCTTGTGAATTTTATCAGAAAACACCAAAGCGTGCGCGGTGATCCTCTAGAAGAACCTGGTTGAGCAGCTTGGTGAGCATGTTGGCAAGCATATCCTTGGTTGACACATGTAGGACTGAGATTTTTCTGCTGTTGAAGCACTTGCGGGCAAAGTGGTATTGTGAATTGATGTGCTTGGTGCGCGCATGATGTTCGGGTTCTTGGCTAAAGCTTCCGCACCGGCATTATCAACATGGAGTGGGATGGATGTAGAGGGGCGCAGCTTTAGTTTGGTGAGTACATACCGGAGCCACAGCCCCTCCTTGCACGCGTTGGACATCACTTTGTACTCCGCTTCCGTGCTTGAGAGGGAAATGTTGGCCTGTTTTTGGGACTTCCAGGAAAATGTGACATTGCCAAGACAGTACGTGTACAACAAAGTGGACCATCTGTTGTGACAATCCTCTTCCCAGTCCGAGTCTGAGAGTCCAGCGCAAGTCAGTGAACCACCCAGCCGTAACCGGAGATCCGTGGTGGAGATTAGATAGTGAAGCACTCACAGAGCTGCTTGCCAGTGCTCTTCTGGGGATCACACAGGAATTGGGAGAGGTGATGTACTGCAAAGGCAATGTCCGTGCGGGTGCACTGAGAGGCCCTGAGAAGAGCGTCTATGAGTTGAGGATACTAGGGCCCGGAGGCAGGCTGCTCAGCAGACTTTTGCGGGACTAGATCTTTGAATGCTGAGTCTGTTGGGGGTCAAACGGAGATAGCAGAATTTGACAGGAACCTGTTTTGAAGATTGGATATCTAATGTGGTTGGGAAATGGAGAGGATCTGGTGTTCTACGTCTCAATCAATCTTCATGGGGAGGAAATGGTGTAGCTCCTTGTCCGCCCCAATCTTGAACCACTTACCCAGGTTTTCTATGAGCTGGTCAACAAACAGAGGTTCACCAACAACTGCTAGATCGTTGACATGGACCGTCACGGCACCAGCCAGAGAGCCACTTTTGATGACGAAGTAAAGGGTTGGATGGTATCTGGACTGAGTGAGGCCTGCTTGCAGAAGTTTGATGTTCCATTTGCGCTACGCGCCGCAGAGCGCAGGAGGTGATCTAAGTATGTTAAATCCACAGTTTCATGGAAATTGGGTTCATGGGTTCACCCTCCCCCTTTCCCAAAAGGCCCCAAAAGGGGCCTGCCAGTGGCACAGTGGCCAACTTGGCAATATTTCCCACAGTTCCCTTCTTCCCAGGCAGAAGTATGTTTGACTTTGCTGCCGTGTGAATTAAATTTTAAGTCCCCAAACATTAATGCCTCGGACTGATCCCCCAATTCATGAACCATGAATGAAAAGGGACCGGATTCTCCCACCTCTGCCTGTTGCAAATGCAAGGGGAGAGAGGTGGGCAAATGGTTGGTTAAATAAATTGCCCAGCCTGAGCAAGTGCAACAGGGGAGTAAAATTTACCTCAACCTGTGCAAGTGCAACAGGGGAGGTTTTTTCCTTCTTTGTGTGATGAATGTTTTGACCCACCTTTGCAAGCGCAGCAGGGGGAAAAGATAAGACATAATCAGCCTGCGCAAGCGCAACAGGGGATTGAGATAAAAGATTAAAGCCCTCAAACCTTTGCAAATGCGAAGGCGGAGAGTGTTAACCGACGGATCGTGCTCAACCTCCACAACTGCGAGAGGGGAACTCGACCCGTGAAGGTCCAGCCCCCGTCGAGGCGCCTTTATTTATTGTCTACCTCCCCTCGCTCCTCTTTTTTTCTCTAGATCAACAGCGCACACATGTTTCAATAAGTCTAGGAGTCCTCCCCATTTTGGGGTACTCCAACACTGCAAATCTTTACAGTCGCGTGGCGCTGTCCGAGACAAGCGACTGGGACCCTTCAAACAAAACAAAACAAATCAGAACTTCGCCTTTAGATGACCTGCACACTTTTTTGTTGTTATGGATGTATATGTTCACACCCGGGCCAGAACCGCTTTTGGCCAAGGCGGGTCTTTTTTGACGGTTCTCCCTCTCGAAGATGCTGCGCCTTTGCTGTACCTTCCTAAACCACGAGAGGCTTTGACTGTCACGCAGCTTTGTACAGGGAAATACCGCTTCCCAGGTCATGAGGGTATTGTTGCTGGTAGTGATCCCTCAATCACGAAGGCCGAGCTGCTTCTTGTGCATCCCCAGGAGTCCTGCCGATCCCGCCCGCCCGCTACACAGGCCACCAAAACCTCCTCGGCCTGCTCATACTTGCCCAATGCTGTTTGCTTCGCCTCCGGCCACGGCTTTTCACAATGGAGTGAAGGCTCTAGAACCCAGCTGTTGAATACTACCTGACAAGGTAGAGGGCCCTGTGGCTGCAATCATGTATCTCACACACTTCGCCGAGGTCTAAAACCACTCGCCCACCATCATTGAGAATAGCCCCCCCCCCCCCCCCCTTCCTCCTTGAACTAAGCCTGACCCCCAGGAGGGGGAGGAGAAGTAGGCCGGTCATCGAGAGGAGCGATGACCAGAACCCGGTCATCGAGAGGAGAAACACACCTCTCGGTGACCGGGACCAGACCGTTCATACATTGAGGGGATCAAGTGCTCCTCTCGATGGGTCCGTTTTCCAGTCATCGAGAGGAGTCAAGACTCCCCTCAATGACCGGAGCGAACTGTTCATCACTCATCTCGTTGAATGGTTCGCTCCGGTCATTGGGGGAGTGTTTCTCCTCTCAATGACCGGGTCTGTTCCGGTCATCAAGGAGATTAAGTAATCCTCTTGATGACCGGATCTGCTTGGTCATCGAGTGGATTAAGTACTCCTCTTGATGACCGCAACGGACCCGGTCATCGAGCGGAGTACTTAATTGCCTCGATGACCGGTCTGCTCCCGGTCACCGAGAGGTGTGTTTCTCCTCTCGATGACCGGTTTTGTTCTGGTCATCGAGAGGTGTGCTTCTCCTCTCATTGACGGATTCCGTTCCAGTCATCAAGAGGTGCGTTGACCCCTCTCAATGACCGCAACGGACCCGGTCATCAAGAGGAGTGCTTAATCCCTTAGATGACCGGTGATTTGCACTCCACATGTGTGCTGGCCGGTCGTCGGGGGAGTGTGTATCCTCCGCACTGTGGGCCTGCGCCGGCCGTCGGCACGGCACAGCGGCTGACTTCTGCCCCTCGAACTATGTTTTTGAGGGGCTGTGTCCCCAGGTCATTTGTGGCAGGTTAGATATCCCCGGGGGAGAGTCACCGGGGGATCCAGCTCATTAATGGGTATTTATTTTTCACCCTTGTCTTGTGTGAAAGTGAGTGTCCCAAAATTTCCAAAAGAATTGTTGGAGGGGGCGGGGGGGGGAAATCTCTTCTGCCGCATGGCAGAAAAAAAATGAGAATTTTATGGTTTTTCATCTGCAGTGCACAATTAAGCGTTTTGAGCTTCCGCGCACTATGGCCGGGATGTTGAGTGGACGCCCCCTGCAGTGCGCAAAGAGTTTTTTGTGCACAAAGTACATCCATATTTCTTTTAGAGTGCGCGTCATTTGTCCTGTAGGAACACATGTAACTGAACTACTCTCTGAATCACATTCACAAAGGAATGAAGTTCAATGCCAGATTCCTCTGTTTTCTTCAGCCTCAGAACTGTCAGGGGCCTTGTCCGTGTTATTTAATTACTGGTTCATACAGCTGTAGTGAAACCTTCTCTTTCTCAGAAATTGTGTCCAGGAACAGTGCGGGTATGACTGAGGCTCATCAGGCTTTCTGTCCATTCCTAGCAATGGTGTCTGTAACATACCAGGATGGGGTTGGATATTTATTGTCTGTTGCATCTCTCAGCAAGGCATTCTTCTACACATCAATTCTCCATAATCTCTATACTGACATGGTTCCAAATTTCAACACATAACCACAGATTGATGGCATTTTTACAACTCTGTGTGGATTAATAGTTTTTTTATTTTTCCTTCCACAATAAAAACATGTAAATTTTCAACCCTGAAGCAAAGAAGGTGAGAGTCAGCCAGTGTATGCAAATTGTTGGCAGGTGATGTGAGGCAACCTCATAGTGTCTTGTATATTTCCCTACAGCATCATGACAATTCAATTGGATCAGGATATACCATTGGAAACCCAGGGATCCAAAGAGAAGTTCTTGTAGTACCAAGTGGGTTGCACACTCAGAATTCCAGGTGTGCTTCACTGCACATAGCAAAACCTTTCACCATTGTCATGACTACACCCCTCTTTGAAGAGACCCCAGACTTTTTTTACCATATGTTGTCATTATGGTCATTCTTGGTCTCAAGAGTGCAGTAATCCAGCTTGATGTTTCCACTGGCATATTACCTGATTAGGATAAGAGATTTTTTGTATGAGAAAATAACACTACTTGAAAATTGATTATGCTGTGAATATTTTTCAAAAACTTTTGGGGTGGTGGGATAATTTGGTTCTCCATTTGTTGGCTATCATCCATCATGTTTTTTGAAGTGAAATTTTGATCTTGCTGCTATTCAGATATGTACATGTTTTTGACAATAATTCCTCCTTCAGTATCCATTTCTTTACACAAAAGAGGTGGGGGGGGGGGGGGGTTGTGGTTTAGGGTATGTTACCCTCTTTCCCCAAAGGTGCAGCGGCGTAGCCGCTTTGAACTCTAGTATTTCATATGCAACAAGGGTTTCTGGTGGCTCTAGTGCGGGCCACAGATGGTATTGTTAGCTCTCAACGAGTAATAATGTCTCTATAATAATGACTCTATGAGGTTTTACAAGTTGTCACAATGGCTTGTGATACGTAGCCGGCTGCCATAATGAAAGCAGGCTTCTAGAATTCTCTCCAAGAATAAGGTCTTGTCTAGTCCCACCCATCCAGGATCTCTTGAGATCATTTTCCCAGCAAACGGTGCACCCAGTGAAGAGTCTACAGAGACGCATACATCAACCTCCTCCAAGTCCCATCCTCAGACTCTTTTCATTGAAAACAAAGTGATGTGCCGGTTGCAGATAGCTTAATGTCTTGTGGACTCTTGAACTTACCTAACATTCTGTAAAAAAAGCAAGCAAGCAATGTTCACTGCAAGAAAAACTCAACAAACTGCCAGCACTTGACATGCAGAAACTCAAAGGAAGCTTGGGGTGATCATACTCAAGCCTTTCTCAAAGGATATTTCAAGCAAGCTTCCATGCACAGTCACTGTCCACATTCATGAAAGGGTATGATGTAATCACGAGGAGTTCCAATGGCAGCTACACTGGAGTATGCCAGATGCCAACCGCTGGCAGTCTCTTGAGCTTGTTTTGTAGTGAGCTATAGTCTATTTCCTGGAAGGGAGAGGAGGAGGATGATGCGATAAATGGCGACAATGAAATCAACAAGCAAGAGTAGTGATGTATCCACAACGACGTCTATACGAGATATCTCTGGGTGCGCAATCCAGCTAGCATGCGATGAGAGGAGAGTGTGACGATGAGGATACAGTGCTATACAAAAAAGGGCCAACGCATCGTATTAAGAGCGGTATCCCCCGTCCAAAACAAGAGAGCATCCGTGTTCCCGGCGAAGAAGCAGAAAGCAGATGCATGTAGATAGGGGCAAGTGGCTTGAAGCGTTGTCGGCGCGATGGGTGAAGAATGTGGCCGGCATCGATCGCCGGATTCTATGGGTTTGCCCTGATTTCGTCGATCCATTCGACGATGTCGTCCAGGATTTTCTGACGGGGCTGGTCGTCCTCTTCATCTCTGCCGATCCTCATCATGATGTGTTCAACCTACACGTCCACAGAGAGATCGCGAGACAAAACCCGGGACACATCAAAGGCGCGCCTTTTAGACATACGAGACAAGGAGGGGGACGAACGAAAGGGTAGATCTTGATCGATTTCTTGGTCGACCGAGATTGTTCGAAGAGGGTTATGCTTCCGCTGGGGTTGGTCACTCGATCACTCCCTCCATGCATGATTTGGAACGAGACGACAAGGTCGGCGAGATGTTCGTTGGTGAAGTCAAGTGCCTAAACTCCGTTTTATTTCCCGCATCAGCTTTTTTTGGTCGGATGAAGTGAAGAAGAGGCCTTGAGCGGAAAGATGGATACCTTTAGGATCTTCAACCCGGTCGAGATTCTCAAGTTGCCGGTGTAGCTCTGTGGATCGCACCTGAACTGGTCCTCAAACCAGGAATCTGGCCTACCGTCCCGAAGGAATGTCAGTCATCCAAAGTAAAGTAAATAAATGTTTTGATGATCAAAGAATCAAGTCGATGAGATTGACGCACGTGTTTTTGCCCTTGTTGGCATTCGCAAGCGGCATTCTACCGGCAAACCGAGACACGGCTCTAGCGAAAAGCTCGACCACATATGCCGGTCTTGAGTCTGGTGCTATGGCCAGCATTGGACATAGTGGTATCAACTGGGTCGACAATGTACATGAAAACCCCAGCTAGTCAGAAAAAAATGATACTTTAGGGGAAGGATCCGGGTGGCCTGCGGCACCACTCACGCCAAGCAGTTTCGGTTGCGGGAGGCCTCGGATCACCGGGCGACTTTTGACCGCCGGCGAGTGGTACAAGCTTCGAAGAAGAGGAAGAGAAACGATCAGTTGGATGAGCCTTATGATCTACGCATCCAGAATTTCAGGGCCAGAGAGCCGCCGCCGATTGGACAACAGCCGGTGAACTTACAGGCCTAAGATGAGAAACGACGGGTCGCGGTGTGGTCAGCAAATGAGTGAGGCCACGTGGGACTGGTGGAGACGGGCGGAGAGACAACGGACCATACAGGACGGTCGTAAACCCGCCCATGCTCTGGCCAGCCACGATCACGGGCCGTTGGGCACGACCCGCAGCCGAGTCCCGCTTGATGATGTCCGCCAGGACAGCATGGACAGCATGCGCCAGACAGTCCAGGTTAGTCAAGTATGCATGGAAGCCAGTACTGCGGCCATGCTGAGATTTAACAGTTTTTTTTTTCGGCAGATGATAATTAGCTGATAAATAAGGGTTCTCATGGGGGGATTGCGTGTGCTTACTGATGGGAGATCTGGGACTGTTGTCCAGAGTTCGGTCAGCTGGGGGTTTCTCATCAAGGGTCTCTCCGACCATGCAAGAGCCACTCTGGGACGCACCAATCAATCTATACTGATACCCAGGATTTTCAAAGCCGAACAATCAAGAATCAAATGAGCAATGCGTATCAATGGATTATCCCAGGGGCAGAGTGTTACTGACACCTGCGTCCAAGAACTTGCGGGCGTTTCTGGAAAAAGTGCCTCCGTATTCACAGATGCCGTGGCCTAGATCAGACATAGGATACTACGTTTGAATGGAAAAGATTGCAGGTGGCTTCTTGTGTGCCATGAATGGTAGACTTGAATCTCGTGCCTACAATACAATAAGTCGAGTTCGACACCTTCACCATGCCAAAAAGAAGAGTATCATGACAATCAGATTGAGGTATCCTGAATGCACATTGAAAAAGTGGTGCAATATCTTGCGTACCTGTACGCTTTGACGCCTCCTCGTCCCACCACACCTATGAATGACATGTAAGAATGTGTCGGACAGAGCGATGGAAAACTTCAAGGGCGAAAGACTGGAGGATCTGACCTGGTACCAAACCCACTGGGAGGTCTTGTCTTCGACCGGCTCAGCCACGAGCCCGTCGCCTCGATCCTTCAGAAACACCCGTCCATCCCAGCAGGTGATTTTCTTGTCGTCCCGGATCAGCTTTTCACTCGGGGAAAAGGGCAGGGAATACCTGGCGAAAGGGCAGAGCGTTTGGATTCAGTGTCGATCGTTTGCGGATGGACGAAGCTTGAGAGAGCATATCTGGCGAAGCACCTTCCGTATGTGGGGTCGTCGTTTGTGCGAAGACCGACGCTTTCCAACAGGGCTGCACGGGCCAGATGTCTCAGCCGCGGAGGAGATCACGGGTTGATGAGAAAGCACACACGAACGATTAACGAAGACGAATTTCCAGATGGGCAGCAAGTCGACCGGCCGCGGGGTCTGTTTCCAGTACCATTCCTGGTCCTCGGGTATCGGCCAAGCCGACGCGGACGCCGATGTGCCGTACTTCTGCACGAACGCTTCCCGGGCCGCTTGTTGCTCGGCGCCGGATGGAATGAGCTTCGCCACTTCACTCGTCGTGATCATGTCTAGCCAACGATGTATGTATGAGAGTATTCTCGTCGGGTGGATACTCACGCTTTCCGAGGTATTGAGAAGGTTATGTATGTCTTCGTTTCCAATCTATCACCAAGCTCCAGAAAGAAACAGGCTTGGACTCACCGGTGGGACCACTTGGAGAAGCCAATGATGGGATAGGAGGAGAGCGACCTTCCGGGGGGTTTTCAGCCGTTCTTTGGCGGTTGGTGATCGGATCGGAAAGTTGCGTATGATCCAGCGGGACAGGGAGGAGATCGAATCTCCTGGATGGTCTGGGCCATCTCGGCCGGCGGAGTTCATGCCCGCGCCACCCACGGGGCCGCCCGGAGTCAACATGGCACTGCTCTTTCTCAGCCCTCCTCCGCCTAGACACCATGGCTGCACGAGGTGGACAACGATGCATGCTGGGTGGCTCCCTCCAAAGGCCGGCTCACCGCTCCCCAAGCTCCACTCAAGCCAGTCGTGTATGTACTTGACTTGAGCTCAGACTGTAGAATGGAACTGGCCCCGTCTCGAATTCTGTTGTTTCTCCAGCCAGATCCGCCCAGTTTCCCTGCCGCCCTTCGCTTCTCTCTGAAGCTAGTGCTGCCTGGATAACGCAATCCGCCACCAAGGCACAGATGCTGTAGCTGGGCCCTTGTTTCCGGTATCCAGCCCGTCTTTTGTGAAGGGCAGTTCGTTTTGATAGTGCACACTAAAACAAAGCTTTGTCCGTTGGGATGTTGGCCGTGTATATAAACCGTCTGGCTGCGTGCTATGTCGTGGAATCCACCCCCAGCAATCCTTTCACCCTGATCTGCACCCCCTTCGACCAGATATCCCAGAACCCCATCCTTTGTCGTTCGCAAACACAGCACACAACTCCCAGCCCCGCTCCACAAACCTGCTCATCCTCAACGCCTCTTTTTATCCGACAACATACAATGAATCCCCAATCATCGTCCAAGGCAAGCCAAGAGCCAGCCAGACCACGCGCCGACTTGACCACCCACTTCTACGATGGGGAAGACGAGCGACTCGTCCTCAGCTGGATCGAAGTGACCAAACTCTTCAAAAACAGACCCCGGCCAACCGACGAGGTGTTTTGGTCCACCCTGGCGGCCGTCTTCAACTCCCATTTCTTCGGCTTCAAGCGGTCTGAAAAGGTGCTACAAACAAGGTACCTATGCACCGCTTTTCCCAGCCACCACCAACAGTCCAGACTAATTTTTGCGTCTCTGTCTGTGATGGTGCCTAGATGGGAGCAGGTTCGAGAAGACACTCTCACCTTCTCCGCGTACTATCGGGAGGCCAAGGCCTCTGGCCAAAGCGACAGAACCGAGGCAGGGCTGATCGACAAAGCGATGGAGATGTTCCAGGCCCGGCATGGCCGCGCGTTCGGACTCAAGATCGAGTGGCATTACCATCTGCGCTACCTGCCTGGATGGAGGGAAGGCGAGGCCGAGGAAGCGGCAGCTGGAGGCGCCGGACCCGGGGGAGGAGCGTCCGCAGATGCGGCCCGCGCCCGGACTTCCTCGGACACCATCCGCGAACACCCTCCGCACACTGGCTCTCGGCCTCCAGCTGGACCGGCCGGGCTGGCCCAAAGACGCGGGCCGGATCTCGCCGACGAGGCCGCGCTCGACGCCCTCGAGGCCGCCAACGAGCGCGAGAGTCTGCGGATGGACGCGGCCCGGCTGCAGATCGAGCAAGACGCCGCGGACTGCCAGCTCATGCAGAAAGACCTCGCCCGGCTGCCCGACGACGAGGCCCGGCAGTTCTTCAGCCTCAAGAAACAGGCCATCCTTGCGAAGCTCCAGGCCGCCGCGCCCAGGCCCTCGGCCTCCTTGGCGCTGGTGCCCAGGCCGGCCATCTAGGTCGCTGCCCGGGACAGCGGACCAGCAGCCGGTCGCTTCTGCTCCGTTTCTTTGGCCGTTATCCATCTCAACTGGCCAGATGGAACAATCCTGCTTCTTATGGTCCAATCGAACGGCCGCCTCATCAGCTATTTTTCCCGATCCTCCTGTTCTCCTTTCCTTTCTTTCTCTTCGAGGTTCATCATTTCATATCTCCAGACGCGCCAACCGCAAGCCCATCTTTTTTTTCGAATTCCCGCGCGCCCCACGCATGAAGGAGGCACAAGAGTTACACACATGTCTGATTTTACGAGTTGTACTGTTTGCTCTCAATTTGATTTCTATTGCAGTGCTACTCACACAAGACTCAAATTCTGATTTATCGGGGTCAGATGAATCAAACTTGGTTGCCCTTTTTTGCCAAGTTGTCCACATGAATGTTTATGAAACTTGCGGCTATGAACAGCGCGTATGATCCCTGAAAGAAGGCGATGAACACCGCACTGGCTGCAATACTGACCAGCTCTCTGGCATCACCCACCCCCTCAAAACTCGCGATGACAAGGGTAGAGTACACCCTTTGTCTCAAGTGAGAGAAGATCCGATGCAGACCCTACAGACACTCGCCAGAGGCGAAAAGGCTGGGCGTGTCGGCGCTTCGCGGCTCTTACACAGTCTCTACCACGGTCAATCATGCTTCTCCATCTAGAGATTCATGATGCCTGCGAACAAAGCGAGAGTAGACTTGCAATTGCGGGAGAATGAAGGAATGGAAGCCCCGAAATGGGGCCACAAGAAGTATCGATCGGGTTTACGGCTGCAGAATACGTAATGGAATGTAAGGTTGGCCAACAAAGCATTCGTGTTGAGAGGGCGATTCGGTGGAGTTGAAAGTACGTGAAGGTCGGGCTTGTTTGTGAATCCGACCGGTGCTGATGAGGAGATGAAAATTTTGCCTTTTGGGCCTCATGGAACGAATAATCTAGGGGAGTGGAATAGTGAAGTTAACAGCTGTGGAAAACTGATTTGTGCAAGACATTGCAGAGTTGCTACTTACGCTTGGTCAAGTGGCCAGGCTGATGTAAATTTAATGAACCATGACTACTTCCCGTGCGCCCAGGGGAAGCAGCCACACCATTTCGGCTCGTCTGCAGACGGTTTCTCGGCGATTTTAGCGAGGTACTTGTTGTTCGGTTCCGTCGGTGAACTGTAAAGTTCTCTAGATGGAGGTTCTCTGATAGGAAGCGGCTCTAGTTCTACTATTTCCGACTGGCTATAATGTGTTGGCATTTCATCATGGGAGTCGCCTGTTGGCTCGGTAAGGACTGAGCTTTTCTCCTCTTCTTCTTCATCTGTTAGCGGTATTGAGTAAAGCTTGTCAAGTGGTGCGTTCTCTGGTCTTCCCTGCAGGGATTCAGATGGATAGTGTTCTTCGTCTTTCACTCTGTCCTCTTCTATTGTCGGTGGGCTGCTTGTTTGCGTTTCCCCGCGGGATTTTTCCGTTGGAAGCTCAGAAGGGACTGGGCTGCTAGACACCGGATTGACATGCAGTATAGCAAGCAAAAGAGCGAGCACGGAGGTAGTGTAGTAGACTAGTTTCATAACTGCGGACGGCGTCCTGAGAAGTGTCGGGAGGGAATCAAATGTCGTTTGATAAGCTGTGTGGGGTATCTACGGTCGCTGAAAGGCCTTATCCTGGTTGAATCGTTTATCTGGGTGAGGGTGGCGGCGCAGAGGCAGAGCGACACCAGGGGCCTCCCTTTATATCGGTTGCCCAGCAGACTTGTCCCTAAATTGCAAGACGCTTCCGTCCATGAGGTTTGGATAGTCATTGGGCCTCTCCTGCCGTGGTTTCGGATCAAGCTTCTTACGAGCGCTGTATTGACCATACGGGGTTTATCCGCACATGGGCATTCGGCCAACCAATGAAGATGTGACCGGAAAAGTCCGTGTGCGTTTGAAACGTGTATGGAGAATCTTTTTGAAGAGTTTCTCGGGAAACACCGCCTATAGCCGGTCTGGAAGGCGGCCGAGTCATCTTCTTGTCTGTGCACCATGACGCCTCCCTCTTGACTGGACATGCCCAGATGATCTCCTCTCAATAGGGAAAGAGATCTGTCTCCGACAGTCCGACGACAAAGGTCCACCTGTCCGGCTGCCATGGCTAATGAAGGGCAGCGCGTCGTCGGGGTCACGCGAGGGGCTGTCCGCTGTACCTCTTGAGGTCAAGAGGTACAGCGGCATGACTATGGTCAACCGACCACAGCTCTGCCGGTCTGTTGCCGGGCGGCCGCTCGGTGGCTGGAGCCAACCCCGGGCTGACTGTCAGTCGCCCGATCGCTGTCCACGCCCCCATCCGGCAAGCTGGCGCCAGGCCTTTGAAGGTCACAATCACACAGGCTGTTGGGAAGCTACCCAGCATTTGAGCAGACCGCACAATTACAACTGACCGACGGGGTTGCAATGCCGGCCAGCCTCCACAAAAAAACCAAGACTTGATTTGCCCCGAGGCTGCACGCACTGAGACCTACGGACACTTCCATTGCCACCAAAGCAGTCTGCAGCAGCCCACTTTTTTCTGAGTTTAATCGGGACTTGTGATTTCTGATCCCACCTTAAGCTTTTGAGGCATCTAGGGCCGAACATTGCTGCGTATTCAGACCTCTAGTTGATGAGACTTGGCAAGCCCTAGCTGTAGATGTAGTATTTCAGCTAATTCTGTTAACCATTGTGGAACTCCTACCATGCCAGGTGGAAGGCAGTTGGTGGAAGGGAAAGGTGCTGTTGAGGCTGCCTTAATTGGAGAATAGTGGATAAAAACAAATGGAGTCTTCAGACTCATTGTTGGTGTTTGGGGGTTTGGGGAAGAGGACTGGTGAAGTTGCAGAGCTCAGAACGGAGCAAGCAGATTGGAGGAATGGATCAATAATTGGAACAGAGAACAAGAATTGCAATTGACAGGAATTGAATAACAAGGATCAAAACAAGTGATGGTTGCTATATGGCTCAGAGAAAGTCCCATGCCACCTGTGACCCCATTGCTGGAGTCTGAGTTCAACTTCAACTCTGGCTTTGTTAAAAGAATTCAGACAACTTAAGGATCATATTTCTTAGTTATATACTTGTCTTTAATTTATAATTGCAGCATATGATAAAAGAAATCTTTAAACCTTAAGGCAGATAAAACTTACTTTGCTATTTCAGATAAAGATAAAGAAGTAAGCTAATTATAATATAGTTGACCTGTCAAGCCTTTGTGATTTGGATAACAAAAGACTCTGCATCACAGAAATAAAGTAATATAATTAGTTCTTCTATCTTTCAGTGAATGGAAATGAAACAATAAGTTGAATGAATTGAATAAATACATTACTTTGATAATAGTTTTGATGTTGAAACTCAAAATGACAGCTTCAGCTATTCTCTGTGTTGTTGAGTCATAGTAGCGGAAGTTACTTGTTAGTTACCCACACCTTATACTTATTTGATTTGTTCATTAACATGTATTACTCACTAAGCTCTTAATTCTCCAACCCACTTACAACTCACCAGGACAATGGTCAGCTCCACATAAATATAATCAAAATAGAGTCATTTACCTATCCAATGCAGCTCCTGGATGTACTCACCAGAGACAAAAAGGCTAGACATGTTGCTGGTACACTGCCAGCATATTTGGCTGGGTTGAATTCATCCCGGTTGAACTGGGAGAACCTCAGCCCAGCCAATTATTCTGGCAGTGACATAGCTCTTGCACTGTCTCCATCATGTACATTCTCTTTCTAATTCTGGAGGATCAAATGCCGCAGAAAGAAGGGGGCAGAAAATATTTTCCATTTTGGAAGAATCAAGGAGAATGGATCGTGTGTCTAGTAGGTTGACTATGTACTCTTTGGCAGAAACAAAGCAATTTCTTGTGAAGTACGGCTGGATACTTTGTGAATGAATTCAAGGTGGGCAGCTTGAATGAGTTGAGACTATGGACAGAGCTGATGAGTTGATCCTGTTGAGTTTTCACTTGAGGACAGAGAGATTGAGAGGCAAGGCGGAGGGGTTGACCAAGGAGCTTTGCTGAAGGTTGATGGCTCAGGTGGGGCTAGAGCAGTTTTGGGCCTTGGCTCAGACTCAAGGATTTTATTTCATACTCAAGGAGCAGACACGTATACACAACTAGAGAGCCCCCTGCACGAGATCCAGAGGGGGCCTAACAGCATGTAACACACAAGACAAAATGAACTAAAATCTGTAACAAGTCAGTGACAGGGAGGAACTGGGACTGGGGACAGGACAGGAACTGGGATAGGGGACAGGGACAGGAACTGGAACTTGGACAGAGGACAGGACAGGAACTGGGACTGGGACAGGAAAAGGGAACAGGAACAGGTACTGGAACTGGAACTGGGAACAAAGAAAGTGAGCGGACTAAAAGCTCAGATTCTGACAGATCCAAGTTTTCCTTTTGGTCCTGGTGGAAAGAATAATTTAGTGATGCAAAAACATGAATTGTAAGCAACTGTGGGGTGAACAACGGATTTTCAAAAGACATTTGAGATGTTCTACTTACGCTTGCATGGTCAAGTAGTCTGGCAGTGGATAATGGAGTTGATCATCACCGCTTCCACAAGCCGCAGAGGCACCCTGACTTTGGCACCTTGACCTCGTAGAGGTCCTCATCGGGAACATTTTCCCCGGTTGATGTCACTGAGAAAAGGTCTTTGCTTCGGGCGGGTGCGTTCCTCGAGGCTGACGCATTGTCAAGAGACGCGGTCGAGGCCAACAGTTGCAGATCATAAACGTCGTTCCCTGACGCCTTGCGGGCGGCTTTTCTTTCTTTTGCTTCTTGCTTTTCTTGTGCCTTCCTTTCCTTTTTTTGTTGTTTCGTCAGGTAGTTGTTTACTGACCTCTCGGAGTCGGACCTGAGCCTCTGAGGCTGATCCATTTCCAGACTGACATGCAAAACAAAGAATAGAATAACTAGCACGGAGGTGGTGTAGTGGACTAGCTTCATAGTTGCAAAAGGCGTGTGGTGTTTATAAGATGCGGCGAAGGAAGGTTTTTTACTTGTGTATGTATGAAAACGCCAATCCTGATTACGACTTACGAGGATTAAGGCAAGCTCCGCACGTGAAGTGCAGGAGAGGGACGCACTTGGTGATGATAAGAACAAATCCCAAGAGGGAGGAAGGGGGGAATGATGTCACTTGCGCCATGCATTGATGGGATGATGGATTGGAATTTGGATGGTGTGAAACAATGACCGCAAAGAGCTCATGGGGCTGTGATATCTCTTCGTGCTTATAGGCTGTCGGCCTCTATTTTTGAGTGATTTATTCCCTTCCTCTCTCATCCAATCTTTTCCTTGCTTGAATTATTTTCGCCATTGCCAAACCCCTTTGATACTTGACATTCTCTCTTTGATCTCTCTTGTCCTTCCGGTTGCTTAACTCGTGCTCTTGTCATCTCCGTCTCTTACACTCACCAGAGACAATATTTAGGCATGTTGGTGTCATCAATTGGAATGAAGGTACCCTTGACACTGTTTCAATTGTGGTCAATTATTTGTCTCATTGTGGAGGTTCCCCGTACCAGAGCAAAAAGGGGAAGGAAATACTTTCAATTCTGGGAGAATACAGGAATGAATGAGCGTGCACAACAAGCATGAATGACGTGTCTAATATGGAGGTTAACTGGGTGCGCTTTGAAATTTTCAGAAAGGAACAAAGGACGGCCTTGGCGGAGGGTGGATGTATAGTGTTTTGAATAAATCTTGGATGATTTCTCAAATTTTCTGGTTTCGTTGACCGAGGTCAACTCCATATTTTTTATATCCTTTCCACATGGTGCATCTTGACAGATGTCAGATGAGGCCCAAGGCTAAATCCACCCCCGGAGCCAATTTCCTCCAGTAGGGGGTGAAGGAGTTGGGTTAGAGAAATACCGAGTTCATTTTCAGAACCAGAGCAGCTTCTTTACCCCACCCACCACAGGCCATGACCATCGGCCGTTGCCCTCTGCCAGTATGGGCCGGGCAGGGAGAGGCCGACCGAGCGCTGGGTCGTGACACAAAGACATCCCGGGCGGAAGTCAATTTCAAGGTTTTGTTTAAAGTTGGGTCTGGCTTTTACAGTTTGGTGTGAAGTTTAAAATAAAGTTACTACATAACAAAACCAGAAAATTTGAGGAAAGATCCAAGCATTATTCAAAACACAATAGATTTTGTAAAGGAATGTACAGCCAATCCGAAAAAGCTTGGCTTCTTTGGGGGGAATTTCCACTGGAAATTCCTGTGGGATTTTCCAACCTTGTATGCAATAAAGTGACAAGGTTGGACATTTTGATATATGCAGGATGCCTATATCAAAATCAGGCAAGCTCAATCAGAGACTTCCGGTTGGTTTTCCCGGATTTTGATTCCAGAATCAGAATCCTTGACCAATTTTCATCCTCGACTCCCATTCCCATGAACGCACCTGGGTGTCATGGTGCCGGTCCCCCCAGTGGCCTGCATTTTTTTTTTTGCTACCAAACGGCGCTGCCGATAGCAACTGCGCTCGCGGGGATGGATATCCATCTGTCAAACCGTGTTGTTGGATACACACAGGTTGGCAAATCCAGAAGGAATTTCCGCTGGAAATTCCATCCAAAGAAGCCAAGCAGAGCCAAGCTTTTTCGGATTGGCTGTAAGGTGGGCCAACAAGAGGATTCAAGAGGAGATGGCGAATCGAATAAGATAAGAATAGGTACAGTTTGAGTTTGTTTGTGAATAGCGAGCACGACCGGATCTGATAGTTTAATGAAAGTATTCCTTTAGATTCCTTTTGCACCTCGTGGAGCGCGTGATCTAGTGGGGTAAACAAAAGTTAAGTATTTATATGTATATCAACAGCTGTCCGGAGGCAACTTTACTTTTGAAGAAAAAACGCAGATTTTCCACTTACGCTTTGGCAAGAGGCCTGGCTAATGAAGTAACGATAAAAACCACAAGCATCCTACTTCCTCATCGCACGATTGCCGAATGGCTCTGTCGCTAGCACTCGCAGTCCACTGGTCTTCGGTGATTTCGTCAAGGTCTTTGCCCAACTCTGGGTTTCTAAATGTGTTTTCTTGCGGGTGTGGTGGTGACATTTTGGCTTTGGAGCTGCCAGTTCCCTCTTCTGGAATTAACTCCAGGCATCCAATTCTAAGTTTTTTTCGCTCCTCGCGACGCTCTTCTCTTATCCTCCTAGCCCGCTTCGCCTGTTCCGATTCTATTGCCAAACCGGGGTTTGCTGGCGTTCCCCCCTGGGATAGGACTTTTGAAGACCCTTGGCGGACCAGGCTGTTACTGCTAGAGACCAGATTGACATGCAACATAGCAATCAAAAGAGCGAGGACGGTGGTGGTGTAGTAGACTAGTTTCATAGTTGCAAGAGGTGTGCTGGGGTTGTCGTGAGGGATTCCAATGTGGTATTTCTGGATGTGGTGTGTGAAGGTGCTTATCCTGGTCAAGGTATGAAATGTGTTTCTAAGGCAGGACTGATGGCTGATGACGCCCAACAGTTGCGGCCGGAGGGCTCTGTTTTATATCTTTTGAAAGGCCCATTTTACTGGCTTCCACAAGGATGCTTCAGTCCGAGTGGTTTGGATAGGCATTGGGGCCTCTGTTTACATGCCGTACTGGCTACGGATCAAGTTTGTTGCAAGCCCTACAATACCTGGAACCATATGTTGGTGTAGACTCTAGTATCTCGGACCTGACCCGCTGAAGCTACCGGCCCACCACGTTCAAAGCCCAAGAACAGCTCTTGGAACTTTACACAAAGCCCAAGAACAGATTTTGGAACTTTACATCCAGACCAGATCAAGATTTCTGAAAAACAATCATAAAACAGCATAAACCGTTTAGCACCACTGCAGGCAGTGGGATTGTAAATATTTGCCAACTCAATAAAGTCCCACCCTCACATACCTGTGGAGTGGTAAAACACCGGCCACCTCCTACCCGTGGAGTGGTAAAACACTGGCCACCCTCCTATGTAGTCTACCGGGGGATCATAACAGGTCGCATTGCGCTGACCGGACCCCAGCGGCACAGCCATCCACCTCAAAAAACAGAGGGACTTGGTTAAATTATTTACCAGGGACAAGGGACAAAAAAACTATGTATGCACGTCGGCGCTACCCATCGGAATAATCGTAGCGCTGGGTCTTACACAAGTCATTACCATTCTTACTCATCTGCCTCTTACGAGAGGTTCCCGATGCTGGAGAACAAAGGGAGAACAGAGTCTTTCAATTTTGAGAGATTGAAGGAATGCAAGACTATTTATAAAAAGGCTCGATGATGCGCCTGCACTTTCTCACTTTCAGAGAGAAACATAGGAAGGCTTTGGCGGTGTGTGGATGGAGACTTTGTAAAGGCATGCAATTTGGTCCAACAAGAGGGTTCATGTTAATATGGCAACTTGAATGAGTGGAAACTACACAGTTTGAGCTTGTTGGTGCACACGAGATGGGTTCATGAAAGGGTTTTTTTATACCTTTGGACCTCATGGAAGGTGTGAGTGATGTAGAAAGGGAAGCATCAATGACTGAGGTCGGGAGGACAACTGAATGGTGAAAAACATTGCAGATTTTCTGCTTACGCTTGGTCAAAGGACTTCGCTAAAACTTCCACCAGTGCCAGAAGCAGCCTCCTTGTTTTGGCTCAGCGGAAAGCTGCCCGTCCGTCGAGGCCCACGGCAATGGGCGAAGATCTTCCTTCCCCTTTTTCCTTTTTGGCCATCGTCGTATTCCCTTCGGTCGGCTGTTGACTGACTCTTCGGACTCGTAGCCCCCATCCGGTAACATATCACGGGCTGTACTAGACGCCGGACTGGCATGCAAGATAGCAATCAAAAGAACAAGCACAGAGGCGGTGTAGTAGACTAGCTTCATAGCTGCAAAAGGCGTTCTGAGAATTGTCGCGAGGAATTAAACTGCAAATATTTGGAAAATGTGGATTGCGTTCGACGTTTCTGTGTGCACAAAAGTGCTCTATAAATAGGTATCCTGGTTAAGACTCATTCGCAAATACGTCTCTATCCGAGTGGTATAGAGGCATCTGCATATGGTTTCGGACGAAGTTTGTTGTAGGTCTATCTTAAGGCGGACCCGGACAGACCTAGACCGACAAGTTGGAGCCATCATGCATCTAAGAGGTGAAACCCATCAGCAGGTTCGTAGTTACGAATTACGCGTTGCGTCCAATCTAGTGCCTTCTGACTCCTGAGCTGACCGGAGATACCGGCCGGAAACGTGGTTTCCGGTTAAGAAGCCGTCAAATCTGACGGCTCTTCCACCGGGGCTCTCATTTGCATTTACCTGCCTGCAGCGTTGGGAAGTAAATAGGGAATGTTGCCTAATGTTGCTCGTTCAAGGTTGCGATGATGCAATTGTCGTCCTAATCAGGTGACCCGCCGGGGGTGGTGTGTAGCCACGGTGACTCCGGTGACTCACCGCCAGAGGGGGCACAGCTTCCCCCCGGGGGAAAGGTTACATTTGAAGGGACCCAGGGACCATCTCGACCAGGAGCAAACAATTATCATTTTGCTGGAGTCCTATCAAAACAATAAACAAAACCGCAACCACAACCAGCATCGGACATGGCTCGCTCGACACCTTCATCCACGGTCAGTCCATGAACACCCACATTCGGCCCAGCTTTCATTGGTTTACTGAACAACTTACACGTCTGGGATGGCTCTGTACTTACTTTCTGATGTATGGATGTAGACCGACCTCTTGCTTTACTTTCTGGCGATCTTCGTGCCCCCAGCATCGGTGTTCATCAAACGTAAAGTCGACCTTCCTTCTTCTTCCTGCGCTTTCGTTTGCTGTACATTTGCCTCCAACCTGTATGTAGACAACAACAACTGACGTATTGAATTACGGTTGGTTGAGAGCACATAAACAGGCGCCTGTGCGGCCGATTTCTGGATCAACGTTGCCCTCTTCATCCGTCAGTCTTTAGAAAGCTAGCTTTTTTTTCGAGCACCCTTGATAGAGCTGAATGGTTCCGATTTCTTGGTTATCTTACGCAGTGGGTTGGATCCCCGGAGTCATTCATGCCTGGTGGATTATCTCCAAATACCCCGACCACACGCCCCCGCCTGCCGTCGGCCACCATGATCCACACCACACACAGCCAAACTCCCAGTACCAGCCCGTACCCAACTACGGCTCCGTCCCTCCATACAAATAAACTGTTCTACTCTTGTTCTGGACGCTTTTCTGACCTCTCGTCTCGATTTTCCATCTCGGACCCTGTTGTTTTCTCATTCAGCCGTCTCAATTACCCCCAACATATATCTACGGTACCTAGGTCCTCTCAAAATTTCTGCTTTTCAATGCGTGTCTACCCTGTGTATCTTTTTTTCCCTTTACCACAAATTTCATTTTGAATGTCTGTTTTAAAAGAAGGAGGTTATTTTTTTACAGTCCCATTGGAAACGGTTTACTCGTTTTGCGAACTGATTGAATGGCTGTGGAGCTTCGTGCATACAAACCTTGACCCAGGCAACTGCCCACCCACACATAAACCAAAAACTTTAATTTTTGGTTGAATTGACTCAACAAAAGTGGCATAGACACACGTGGACAAATTTTAACTTTTGTTTAATTCTGGTTCTTCAAAAAAAGAATAATGGTACAACAACATAACACAATGAAGAGATAAGCAACTAGTGCATGTGTATGGGCAGTTAACCAATGTGAGGATGAAAGCAGGCCGATGAAGATACAAGATGTGAAATGGACAAGACCGGGCTCTAGAGACCGGTGAGGATTCGACGAGGATGGAAGATAGTTGACAGGGAGACGAAAGGCGTCAAGACAGATTGAAGTGGATAGGGCGGGTTGAATGATGAAGTAATTTACTAGGGGCTGAGAGGGATTTGATTACACAGCTGAGCCGTAAGCCGGAGGTGCCGAAGCTTGATGCAAAATGGGAGGTTGTTGGTTCGGCGGAGACTGATAGCCAATAGGCTCCTGTATATACGAACCGAAATACACCCACAGGGGTGGTAGTGGTAAGCAGAGACAAATGGGACAACGGTCATTTGAGGAAAAGGCTGGTGGACTTGACTCACATAGGTCGCGTTTCCGACGTATTTGTAGCCTTCTTGTCCATATCGCTCTTCGGCTTGCATCCGTTTATAGATCACTGCTCAAGGCGGTACAAATACAGAACGCTACCAATATCAGCCTCACATCCATTCGGCGGTAAGCAAGTCGATGTGTAAAAAAAAGACTCGAAGATACGAACGGTAGAATGCATGCAGATGTCCTATGACGGTCGTTCGATGGGTTTTTCGGAAGAGGTGAACAAGAGAGAGAGAGAGGTTAGCGGAAGGTTTCTGCGCCCAACAAAGGCAATCTATATGCTTTCAAGATTCTCTAAGACAGACCAGGAAGGTATCCCAATCTGTGCAGTCCAAAAAAAGATTAACCCGTTAGCTGAGAATTCTTGGCCGGGTCCTGAGAGAGAGATAGGATGAGGACTTGCATCGTCAGGAGGATGTTGATCAGAAGGTCGCATCCACAGCCTGTCACGAACAGGGCCGCCGCAGGAGGGAAAATGACTGCCACGAGAATCAGGATACTGTCGAGCGGAGATTAGAATCGAAAGTCAGCGAAGTGCTTGTTTTTCCGCGGCGGTCATTTGCTTGTTTGGTCATTCTTGTGTGCTCGGAAGATAAACAGGCCTGTTGATCTGATGAGTCGGAAGAGAAGAAAGAGAGAGAGTCTGGGGACACGGCGGGGGTAGAAGCAAGCAGTTCGAGACTGACATGTCGCTTCCTTTGACCATCGTCGGTTGCTTGAATGTTTCTTGTTCGGAAGGGATATCGAGTTGATCTTGGGATGGTTGTTTTTTGTGTTTGACTGTGCAACCGAGGTGGACAGCCGGTCGGTTGACTGCAAAAGGGCCGGGACATCGCCGCGACAGCCGAGTGACATGTCCATTTCAGTCCAACTCGACTCTACTCGACTCCACTGTGTAACTCATTTCTAAAAGTCCCTCTATTACTGGAGGGGGGACGCCGTCCCGTATGTACCCTCAACCAGACGAGGGACATATCTTTTCAAGCCCGTGGACTGAAAGAATTGGGGTTTTTCAATCCTTTTGAATGATCCCATTTCTCATTGGGAGGCTAAGGTTTGGGAGAAAAAATTGTGCCCAAGATGTTTGGTAACCTTTCAATATTTTTCTTAATTTTTTTGGGCCTTTAGTGGCACTCAATATCCTTTTTTGTGTCTCCCAGTGGGTCTGCTTCCTTCATAACTTGCACTGTACAGAATCCAAAACTCACGATGTCACAACAATGATTGTAGATCAAGGAAATGGGCAGAAGAGGTGGCACTGGGAGAATAGTACAGAGATGGGGATAGTTTGAGATGCAATGGAAATGAGAATTAGAGCATTCACATTTGTCAGCTTAAGAGCATCTCCAGCAGTCCGGGGGTGGATAGTGCTGACTTAAACAGGCTGTGGCTTGGGTTGCACCCATTTTTGCTTACTCAAGCTGGTCCATGTGCTTTTGAAGGTCCAGCCAACCTCATCTTTCACAATACAATCAGCATTCCCTGTTGGGTGGCCTTTGTGCCAGAAGGTACTTTTTGATGGAAGCATCAAAAATGTATCATTTTTGCCTCCAGCCTGCTACATTCCCATGTCTATAGCAGCCTGTGGAAGCCAGCGGCAGGTGAGAGACTTGGAAATCTCTGAGAGATTGGAAAAAAGTGAATCTCTGCCTGCCAAAAGCAGCGCAATCCACCCCCGGACTGCTGGAGATGCTCTAAATTGCTGGTTTTTGGCAACTTAGAACAACAATTGCCCGGGTCAACAAGCCCAGGCTTGATTTCAGGTTTGGGCTTGCTATATTTAGCAAACCTAAACCTGAAATTTAACCTCAGGTTTATATGGTGTTTCTCACATCAGCTAGCCTTCAGCTGACCCAAAAAAAGCGTCTGCCCGCTCAAAATAGCCTTGGTCAGCTACCCTGCCCACAAACCCGGGCTTACTTGGCCCGCAAATTTAGCAAACAAATGTGAATGCTCTTAGAGGGGGAAAAAAATAAAGCACCAGCACATGAGAGGGAATGTGATAAAGTGCCACCAAAACCCTTAACTCTCTCAGGCCACAGGGTCCACCTAGCCTGCAAATCCCTCCCTCTAAAGTGTTTTACCACTATAAAGATAGAGGGTTGGAAAACAACTCCCATTTCCAGATTTACATTGCCGGGACAAGTTTTGGGAGTCCTTCTCCCTTTTTCATTTGGGAGTTGTTTTTATAATTTTTTTAATAATTTTTTGACAGGATAAAAGGGAGTTGTCTGCCCAAAAGGCCCTTTGCAGAGGGCCTCTTTGGGAGTTGTACGCGGGCACCACAACCAACTCCCATATGAAATTGTTATGTGACATGTAACCCCTGGGGCCTGTACAATATATTTGCGCAGATAAACACCATGTAAATATTTCAGCAACAAGTAAACCCATGTAAAATGTAGTACAACTGTATAAAATTTTTATGCAACATGTAACCCCTGTAAAAGATATTTCCACAGATAAACACCATGTAAATATTTTGGCAAAAAGTAACCCCATTTAAAATTTACAACTGTATTAAATTGTTATGCAACATGTAACCCATGTACAACACATTTCCATAGATAAACACCATCTAAATATTTCAGCAACAAGTAACTCAGGTTAAATTTTACAAACTCCGCATTGGAAACAGAGGCCTTCCTGCATCATCCGGGTCTTCTCAAAGTTGGAGAGTCGGCCGTTTGATGCCAATAGGTCCATGGCGTCGGGGTCAATCTTCTGTTTGGTCAGCGCTATTCCGTTCTCCGCTACGCTCATTGCCGTGTCAAGCTCTAGTACCAAGCTAGCAACCTTGTTAATAGTTGCAAATGGGGTGCGGCAAAAAATTAGAGCCATCTGGATGTCCCGCTTCAGGCCCTGGCGGAACTGGCTGATCAGGGTGGGGATTTCCCCTCCTGCGGCGGAAGAATGCTGGACAAAGGAGTGGGTGTAGTCCGCCACTGAACCGGTCTGCTTCAGCGCTCAAAGGGCTTGTTCTGCCTTTGCCTTCTTTTCCGGGTCAACCCCGGAAGGCCGCTGTGAATTCTACATACATCAGGGTGGGCGGGTCTGCTGCTGCCTGTTCAAGGAATGGGGCATCTCATACGCCCGCCGGTCTGGTCATGTAGGAGGACACAAAAAGTATTTGTGTTGTGTTGGTGGGGAAAAAAGCCTTGTTCAAGGTCATATAGATGCCGACCTGGCGGACAAACGTCTTCGCCACTGCTCCGTGTTTGCCATTGAACTTGTCTGGTTGGGCAACTTTGGGGGCCTTGGTCGCGGCTACCCCTGCTCCAGTGGTCAGTACTTGCGTTGGGGGGAGGGGTGGGTTCTGAGTTTGAAGTGTGTCTGCTAAGCTGGCCTTGGCCTGGCGGTGTTTTTTCTCCTCTTCATTGGGCTTCTTAGTGATGTGGGCCAGTTGTTGTCAGAGTTTGGTGGCTTTGGAGGTGCCAGCCTTAGAGATACATCAAGTATCCAAAAGACTGCAATAACTTAGTAAATAATAATAATTATCAAATTATTACGGACCTACTTCGCGCAGCAGCGGAAAACTCTTTGCGCACAGAATCGACCGTCCCCCGACGTTGACCCCGCTGTGCGCGCAAGCCAAAAATTACTTCGCGCACAGTGACTTCCCTCAAAAGAAGGAGGTGATTTTTCCAGATTTTTTTTCGATGGATCCAAAGAGGGGGTCTTACTTGCCCCCTGCAAAAAATATTGGATTTTTTGAAGGTGTCCTTGTGATGCAAAAAAAAAATCATAATATTAATCCAAAAAAAAGGCACCCGCTACCCCGGTAGCCCACCCCGGGGCCTTTGTACCTGCTCAAACTTAAGTGGTCGGGTACCCAGCCCCTCGAAAAGAAAGTTCGAGGGGCGGCAGCTCCGGGCCGGGCTATCCCCCAGCCGCCGTGCCGATGGCCGGCACAGGCCATCGAGCGGAGTTGCACACTCCCCCGATGACCGGCCAGCACATGCGTGCATGTGGCACAAATTACCGGTCATCGAGGGGATTATGTACTCCTCTCGATGGCCAATCTATCCCGGTCATCGAGGGGAGTGTTCACTCCTCTCGATGACACTCCCCTCGATGACCGGGCGGGTCCATGCCGGTCATCGAGAGGAATACATCCTTCCCTCGATGACCGGGTCCGTTCCGGTCATCGAGAGGAATGTTCACTCCTCTCGACGACCGGAGCTTGGTGACCTGGTTGCTCCGGTTGGCGAGAGGAGTGAACACTCCCCTCGATGACCGGAACGGACTCGGTCATCGAGGGAAGGATGTACTCCTCTCGATGGACGCCCTGTTCCGACCATCGAGAGGAGTACACTCCCCTCGGCGACCCGATTACTCCGGTCGTCGAGAGGAGTGAACATTCCTCTCGATGACCGGAACGGACCCGGTCATCGAGGGAAGGATGTACTCCTCTCGATGATCGGCATGGACCCGGTCATCGAGAGGAGTGAACACTCCCCTCGATGACCGGGACGGACCCGGTTATCGAGGGAAGCATGTACTCCCCTCGATGACCGGAACGGACCGGGTCATCGAGGGAAGTATGTACTCCACTCGATGACCGGGACAGAGTGGCCATCGAGAGGAGTACACAATCCCCTCGATGACCGGTAAATAGTGCTAGATGCACACATGTGTGCTGGCCGGCCGGTCATCGGGGGAGTGTGCAACTCCGCTCGATGGCCTGTGCCGGCCATCGGCACGCGGCTGGGGTATAGCCGGGCCCGGAGCTGCTTGAAGAGCTGGGATATCAGGAAATGGCGAGAATGAGATGAAAACTCCCCCAAGGGGAAATGTATTTGATAGGCATCACTATTTATGGGCCAAAAATATGTACATGATTGGGTTGGTGAGAAACCAAACCCCATAAAAGTGCGTGAAATAAATGACACATGAAATCATGTGTCATAACACTCCCCCCCTCACCAACCCAAGAAAAGATGAGAAGGAAAGTGAAGGAATGTGAATGAAAGGAAAAGAAAAGAGTGTAGGGGATTTGATTGAAGACCACCAAAGACAGGAGTGGACTGTTTTGATCAAGTGTAGCCGGCCGCCACCAATGTTGTCTTGATGACGAGAGCTGTACAATGAGCCAATGTTGCAAGGGCCAGCGCAAACAGGTTGAGTCATCCAGCAGCAAACCAACAACAAAGAGCCGGAGGGGAAGGCTGTTGGTCTTGATATCTCCCTAATTTGCTGGCCTCGCCGGAGGTTCCGACGCAAGTGGGGGCTGGAGAGTGATGTCAGGGTGGGCGGGGGACATGAGTGTGGCCTGAGCTAATCGAGCGACCGGATGTCCTTGGTGAGCTGGCCGAGTGCGGGCAGAAGCTCGAAGACGTCCGAGTTGAAAAGTTTGAAAACGATCAACATTGAAAGGCCGTGAGCGCCGGAGTTGATGCAGGTCGAGAATCAATGGGATATCCGTATCGACAAGGCAGCTTGATGAAGAACCGAGGTTTTGTAAATACTGAGGGGCCGAGAATGGTGTGTTGATGCCAGATGATGAAGCGTTCAAAAACACAGGTTGGGGATGAACCGAGCGTACTGGTGCCAAGGTAGATAGCATCAAAAAACGCAAACAATAGATTGAGCCGCCGGATAGTGGCGATAAATCGTGCAAATTGATGCGGGTAAGATAGCATCAAAACGCATAAAAAAAACGAGGTGCCTGATGATGGCAAACGTAGCAAAGCAGGGATTGATGTCGAGGAAAGCAATGATAATCCAAGAAGTCGTGTGAGGACCATGAATCCGTGCGGCTTGGCGATAAAACAAACCGTAAGATTGACACCGTAGGATTGAAAGCGAATTAAAGATAGCTTGATCAATCAACAGTTACCACGAGATAGCGGCGAGTCATGTAAAGAAAGAAAAAAAGATAATCCGCTGGGGGCTTGCAGATGGGGAGAGTAACTAGCGAGATAGCACTACCGCTGGTGACAGCGCGGGCTCATAACCTGAAGAGCTGGGATATCAGGAAATGGCGAGAATGAGATGAAAACTCCCCCAAGGGGAAATGTATTTGATAGGCATCACTATTTATGGGCCAAAAATATGTACATGATTGGGTTGGTGAGAAACCAAACCCCATAAAAGTGTGTGAAATAAATGACACATGAAATCATGTGTCATAACACTGCTGCCCCTCAAAAAGAACCTCAAACTTTCTTTTCGAGGGGCTGGGTACCCGACCGCTTAAGTCTTAGCAGGTGAAAAGTCCCCGGGGTGGGCTATCGGGGTAGCGGGTGCCTTTTTTTTGGATATTAATTATGTTTTTTTTTTTTTACATGACAAGGACACCTCCGAAAAATCCAATATTTTTTGGAGAGGGCAGTTAAGACCCCCTCTTTTGATTAATCAATTTTTTTTTTGAGAAAAATCCCCTCCTTCTTTTGGGGGAAGTCGCTGTGCGCGAAGTAATTTTTGGCTTGCGCGCACAGCGGGCTTGACGTCAGGGGACGGTCGATTCTGTGCGCGAAGAGTTTTTCCCTGCTGCGCGAAGTAGGTCCGTAATACTATTCCAAAAAAATCATGAATAATTAGAATCAATAGACTGACATGTGACATGAATGATAATAAATGAAAAAAATGAATCCCAAAATCCATCCTAAATTTTAGTTGGCAGTGAAAACACCTCAGACACTGTTTTTTTGTTACCTGCAGTGCAAATTTGCAATTTTTGATGTACTTTCCCTGCCCACAAAAATTTAGGATGGATTTTGGGATTCATTTTTTTCATTTATTATCATTCACATCACATGTCAGTCTATTGATTCTGATTATTCATGATTTTTTGGAATAGTATTAAAGATTTTCCCAAATTATCATTTAATGAAAAAATATTTTCAGCTAGTATGCACTTATTTTTTCCAAAAACATTACTTATATTCATTCTTTTGGAACCTTTCTGTCCATCCTCCCAATGAATCAGAAATTAACAGGCATGGTTTGTATGTGTTCTAGTCAAGAGAAATTTCATGAAAACTTTCTTCTGGGCACTGTACATATAGTCTATGTACATGGAAGTCTGCACTGCGGAGCCCATGCTACGACCCATAATACCCATGTATCAAGCTTGTGCAACATGCAACACAGTGTAACCTGTGTAGAACATGTAGCATGTATGCACCACCTGTGACATACACCATGTAACCTGTAAGCAACATGTACACACACCACATAACACATGTACACATGCGCTACTCAACATGTAACCCAACATGTAACATGTTCACACCATGTAACATTGCACCCCAGAAGTAACACGCCCCAATAATTGAAAATGATTTCAAAATTTTTAATTTTTTATCATTCTTGTTGCATGCCATACTTTGTTCTCCAATTTTCCCTCCTTCATTTGAACAGTAATGAAAATTCTGAGAAATTTGCAAGAAGTTAGAAAATTTCAGCATGTTTGTTATTTTACTTTTACTTTTTTTTATTTCATAATCATTCTTGGGAACTTATTTTCCACTCCTGTAGCCAATGTCATGATTTAAAGGCTGAGGCCTGAGCTTCTGCATTCAAAAATGTGGAGCAAAAAACATTAGATTAAGATAACCCACTGTACAGCTGCAAAAATTTGGGGACTTCCTGTGAAAGTGGAAGCAAACTTACAATGTTGTGGTGAATTGTACCCTTCACCTTGATCAGCAAATTCCCCTGAGAGGGAAAAATCCTCACAAAGCTACATCAGGCGGCTGAAGAATTTTGAAGTAGTTGAAGGGAACAGACGGCCATATCTGGAGCCACAGAGAACAAGACCTACCCGGTGTTCCTAAATAAGTCCTTGATATTGCCGCAAGGACCAGGTAGGTGGCATGGTTCACCTGTACAATCATCAGGAGCCCACATGTCATTGCCTTATGTTTACACCTGGTTAAGTGCGTTATCGCGGTAACCAGGGGCAAAAAAAGTTGGTATACCTGTATTTTTTGTTTCAGAGAAAACCCACAGAATACTATATGGGCCAATACTAGTACAGGTTTTAGTATAGGGTGATACAACCAGACCTGTACAATAACAGAAAAGCCCAGTTTAGAGTATAGTATATGCCCATTGTTGTGAGCAGGAGCCCAGCAACGAGCAATGAATCTAAAAACAATTTAACACAGGCTAAGAGAAAACTAATCAACAAATATGTTTGGTGAAGTAGTGCGCTGCTGGGCGGTTAAAGTGATTGACAATTCTGGGGATTGCTAGTCCCTCAGAGGCCTGCCATTTAAGCCTTTCGGAGACTGAAGCTTTGGCTCTCTAGTCTCCGGACTGGCCTTCCAATACTTCTCATTGGAGGGCATAGCCCTGTTACAGAGAAAGAAGCTCTTCTGACCCGTAGCTATTGGCTACGGGTCGCGTGGACACTATACACTTGTAGGAGGCGGTCTAGCCTTCCTACAGGAAACAGTACTTCTGCGATCATCTGCTCTCGAGTGGAGGGTTGCTAGGTACCAGTCTTGTAGGAAGGTTCTAGTTCTTAGAAGCTCGGAGCTCTTGGCTCTTGGATGACTTCCTGTAGGCGGTAATACCAATTTGCTCATGCTTTTCCCTCGCGACCCTATACTTTTTGATAAAAGTCGCAAGGTATTCTATTTTCAAACTAATATTTTAGAGGGAACTTTGGGAGTCTAGCCTCTCAGCGGTCTAGTCTCCTTGCTGTTATAGTTGCAGAGACAGCACCGCTATTTTTCGGTGGCTGTTGCTGTTGCAACAGGTTGCGGGTCACAAGAAGAGGGTTCTTTTCATATAATTTCAGTTGATGCGCTTTCTTCAGCAGAAAGCATACTCTTTATTTTTCAGTGTTAGAGCCTCTGTTTTCAAGGAGTGCTCTCTAACAAACTTTTATGGTGTTTTTATATTTTCTATCTATTTTTGTATATACTTTTTTACATGTATATTATCTACTTATCCGCGCGCGCATTGTGGGTGTCTTTGTTGTTCAACATTTTTATCTCTTAGCTGCGCTTCCTCAGCTAAGTTTGTTTTACATATTACGTCTGCTGGCTTCTGGAATGATAGCCCGGCTGACATCTTTGGACCCAATTGATGGGTCTTCTGTGGTTTATCAAGATATTATTTGATTGCATGCTCTTAAACACCAGTAGTAGTAAAAAAACTGGACACAAAAACAAGTTAATAAAATGTATGAATTAATAGAAATAACAATGTGTATTTTAGGAGTTTTTACCTATGCAAGTGCAAGTTTAATGTGACAACAGACTGTTTGAGATGGCAAGACTTTGAGGTTAGGAAACTAGAGAACAACAAAAGAAAACTGAGTCAACAATAATTATCAATAACATAAACAATGAATCCCAGCTACCTATCCTCCTCCCCCTGAATGTTTATCCCTGGATGAGTTGATGTTCATGGATGCTATTGATTGACACTGAGTGAGTTGAAGCGTCCAGGATGAGTATAGGCCTTGGATTTGTTGATATCAACAACTTTACCTTGTGTTGATACCAGGTTTGAGTTATGATGATGATCTTGCAGTACTTTGACTTTTTGGCTCTTGTTGGTTTGGTTCTGAACTTCTACTCTAGTTTTTGCTGCCGCTTAGAATGTGATCAAAATCAGATTTCATTTCTTCATGTGACATGTGACAGACATTTGATCCAACATCTTCAGACCCAATTCATGGGTCTTCGGACCCAATCAATGGGTCATCATACACAATCAGGTCTTGGGACCCAATCGTACCTGCGGGCCGCGGGTACCTGCCTCTTGCACCCGGGTACCCACCATTTGTACCCAGGTACCCACTCCGCGGGTGCGGGTGTCTGATTTTAGTGAAATTCTGTCTGGGTACCCGCACCCGTGTGGGTACCCGGGTACAAAGTGCCATCCCTACTTCACACAACATCTCACTGCTCTCAAAGTGTATGGCCTGAATGTAGGAGGCTCAGTCCAACACCATCTGTAGTAAACAATGGGAAGTTACGTTATCCAGTTTGCCTAGGTGTGATTTAGTTATCCAGTCCTCTGGGGTGTGAAATCCAACATAAATTGAATCTGTGGTAGTCAAAAGAAAGGCTGAATGTTAATTAACAGCATGGTACCACTTTTTTTCAAATATACTCCTATTTTTGATGTTGAAATATCACTTTTGTGACCAAAAATCAGTTATCCAGGTAACTGAGACCAGATAATTGATATTTGGTCACGAAAGCATTATTTTAACATCAAAAAGAGGATTTCCTTGGAATAAATTGGTGTCCATATTGTGAAACAACATTATACCTTTCTCTTGACACCCACAGATTCAATTTATGTTGGATTTTACACCACATACAACCGGATAACTGAATGACATCTTGGCAAACTGGATAACATAACTTGCCATCGTAAATTAAAAATTAATAAGACTGTACAAAGTGGCCAAAAGGTTTTAAAAAATTCAAATACATATTTATCATGATTCATTAAATTATTTGGATGTTTTTGCCTGCGGGAATATGGATTCCAGGTCCCCAAATGACTGTACTTGTTTGATTTCTTAATGGTATTTTTAAGCATACAAGGAAGCTTCAAAAAACTCCAAATAAACTCACAGAGGACAATAATAAGCTTGTATATCAATTGGTCAATTCATTTTTTGAAAAATTTGCTTCCTTCACACACAGTGCGCAAAGTGTTTGCAAACTCTGCGCACTGCACAGTGCGCAAAGAACTTTTTGCAGTGCACAAAGTAAGTCCGTGGAAATGATTTGTTACATTAATTATTATTAAGGTTTTAATATTTAAGGCAGTCTTTTGTACATGTAATCATGTCTCTAAGGCTGACAATAAGCGTGCACAGCAAGTATGAATGGTGTGTGCAACCTATAGGTTAAATGGACACCCTTTGATATTTTCAGAAAGGAACAAAGGACGGCCTTGGCGGAGGGTCGATGTAGATTTTGTAAAGGAATGTAAGGTGGGCCAACAAGAGAATTCAAGAGGAGATGGCGAATCAAATAAGATGAGAATAGGTACAGTTTGAGCTTGTTTGTGAATGGCGAAAACGACCGGATCTGATAGGTTAATGAAAATATTCCTTTTGCACCTCGTGGAGCGTGTGATCTAGTGAGGTAAAAACAAGTATAAATCAACAACTGTCCGGAGGCAACTTTCCTTTTGAAGAAACACTACAGATTTTCCACTTACGTTTTTGCCAGAGGGCTGGCTAATGAAGCCGACCCTTACGGCTTTAAACACGAAAAACAGCCCGATTTTTTACCGATGAGTCGCGGAATACGGGCGTTGTCGCTGGCAGGCGGGTGTGGTGATGAATTCTCGGTTTCGGAAATGCCAGGTCCCTCCTCTTGAATTGTTCTTAGGCCTCCATATGAACAGGTCTTTGGCATCCCGCGCAAGTCTGCTCTTGTCACCCCAGTCCGTCTTGACTCTTCCAATTCTCTTTCCAATCCAGTGTTTTCAGGCGCTCTGCTCTGGGATCCGAGTGTTGAAACCTCATGGGTGACCGGGCGGCTAGAAATCAAATTGACATGCAACATAGCAATCAAAAGAACGAGGACGGAGGTGGTGTAGTAGCCTAGTTTCATAGTTGCAAGAGGTGTGCTGGGGTTGTCGTGAGGGATTCCAATGTAAATTTATGGATGCGGTGTGTGTGAAGGCGCAAGTCGTGAAATGTGTTCCCAAGGCAGGACTGATGGCTGATGATGATACAAACAGTTGTGGCCAGAGGCCTCTGTTTTATATCTTTCGTCAAGACCCATTCTACTGGATTCCAAGGATGCTTTCGTCCCACTGGTTTGGATAGGCAGTGGGGCCTCTGTTTATACGTCGTACTGGTTATGGATCAAGTTTGTTGCGAGCCTTACCTGGGACATGTTCAGGTCTATCTCGGACCTGACCCGCTCGTGACCTACCGAGCACCGGCCCACCATGCACCCAAGAACAGGTTTTGAAACTTGACATCCATGCCAAATCCAGACATAAAACATCGTAAAGCACATTGCACTAAGGGAATGGATGTACCTATCAGCTTTTTCCCGAAGCTAGCTTCCATACTACACCAGCAACCTGAGACATGAGCAGCAGATGGATATATTTTGGTCTCGTTTTCCCCTTCACATTATCGGGCCAGATTAACACCTAGTCAGTCAAACAAAGGATAAATTTGTGCTTGTGGCAGATTTGAACATACAAGGCGCGCAAAATCAACAAAAAAGAAAGAAGAGAAAACAGGAGGCTGTCTCGCAGCAAAATACTGATAAGACGAGCGAGTGAGAATTGGACTTGGGCATACAAAAAATGGTGCATCAATTTATCAGAGCATAGGGAAGGCGGCGCTAAGAATCCGGCCTGACTTTGCAAATTCGAGATGATGGCTGACATTTCCTCAAGAGAGCGGGGCTGGTTTGGTGCCCAAAGCCGAGGAAGAACTAGGCTTGCTGCGTTTAGCCTGAAGAGAATAAGCTTGATGGTTCTGGCCGGAAGATCAGGAAGACGGACGGCGGGGGATCGCCGTGGCTGATTTGGGGGCTAAAATCGTGCGAGAACGAGGCTGGTTGATTTTGGCCTGCAGACTAGAAAGGATACTCTGTTTCTTGAGCCGGAAGAATTCTCTCGCCTGGTCGTCGGGAAGAAGCGAGATATCTTTCTCCATAACCTCGCTCTCGATCCTGTCTCGTTCGAGTTGCAATCGAGCATCATCCAACTTCAGTCTCTTCCGTTCGTTTTCGGCGTCATGCATGTCGTCCGCATAGCCATCGCCGTCTTCCGAATCGGAATGATATTGCTCTCGACCCCGAACTTTACTCGAGCGAGTTGTATTTCGACCTCCTTGATCGAGAGCTTCTTCCTCCGTACTATCCGAAGACAAGTCACTGTCCTCAGCCTCTTCGTCATAAGCTTCTTCCTCCGTAGTATCCGAAGACAAGTCGCTGTCCTCAGCCTCTTCGTCATCAATCTGGCCAAAATTGGGCTCTGTTATCATCCATTGAGCTTCGTGACGAAGTGTACGTTGCCATAGGCATACGAATCCGAACTTTCGTCCATGACGTGACTTGAACCTGTCCTTGGCCTCGGTGATCAGTTCGTGCTCCGATCTCCCAGTTGGCGGGGACGCTTTGAGCGCTTGATAGTAAGCAGAGAAATTGAGAGTATCTTTGTGAATTTTTTCCCATCTGAAACGAAAAAAGGAGGATCGTGAGGAAAATAAGCCCCCTACTTTCTTTGCACATGACTTCCATCAGTAAAGAGCTTGTAAACGTACCTTTGTTGGAGGCTAATCGCGTCTCTTGCAAGGTCGCTGCCTGCATTGTAGACTACCGTGAGGGTAGGCCAGAAAGTATCTTTGTCGGCCCTAGATTGGAAAAGTTTGGTCACCTTGATCCAACACGTGGCGAGTCGGTCGTCATCCTGAGAGATGAAGGGAGGGTTCGAGGTGGAGCGTGAATTGGTTTTGGGCATCGCGCAAAGTGATATTGGTGGCTTCCCTTGGGGCTGGTAACCAATAAGTATGAATCCTGGGGATTCGTTCAAATACGAATATCGAAGACACACAGCTAGGTTGTTTGAGCTTGCGGTTGGCTGGGGAAGCAGAGGTGGGCTACGTCAAGAGGCCTGTGGAAGGAACCAAAGGATGTAAATCTCAAAGAGATGCTCGAAGGGCGGACGAAGGGAATCAAGATTTCTGAAGAACTGCTGAATACGAAAGCGTTCAAGGGGGGTTATATACACATATCCGATACAACAGGGAAGTAACCGCAACAGGTAAGAAAGAAATCCACAGCTTCAAGAAAAAAGTCCAAGTCAAAAGAGGGCTGTGCGTCGAGGGAACCAGGCTGGATGCAACAGCAGAAGGGTGCAGTCGTATCCATCATCAGCTAAGCAACTGGCCTGCTGCTTGTCAGGGCCAACCACTGATGGCGCAAGTTTAAACAAGTATTGGGCTGGTTAAGTTTGAAATCAAAAAAGATCTGGTTAATGGTGCTGATAGTAGTGATACACATCGCCTGTTCCAGACCCAGCGCTGCAATAGGCCGACGGACAGCGCCGGCGTGGATACATAGTCTTTTTCTCTCTGGGAGATACATCCAAGTCCCTCTGTTTTTTGCGCAGGAGCGCTGTCCCGCAGGGGTCCTGCCAGCGCAATGCGACCAGTTTACTGATCCCCCGGTAGACTACTAGAAAGATGCCGGCCTACCGAGTACTGGCCCACCACACCCCAAGAACAGGTTTTGGAACTTGACATCCATGCCAAATCAAGACATGAAACAGCATAAAGCACATTGTACTGCAGGCAGTGGAATGGGTGTATCTGCTAACCCAACCAAGTCCCACCAGGTCCCACCGGCCTCATACATACCTGTGGAGTGGTGAAACACCGGCCACCCTCCTACCCGTGGTGTGGTAAAACCCTTCCCGAGCGGGTCAGGTCCGTACGGTGGACCTGGCCCGACATTGGTTGTGCCACCCAAAACAAAAACAAAAAACAAAATATGACACCCGTGTCAGATACATATGCCGAGTACAGGCCGCGGTACATAGATACTGCGCTCTGCACTACGTCCACAAACTGCTCGGGTTGGAAGGGCATGCCCCCCGATCCATCCGCCCAGAACAAGCCCATGGACTCCGGGCCAGGCCCGCTGATCAGGACCGCGTACGCTCCGAACTGAGTCGGACCAGACCTCGGATCGGCCGCCGATCCCAACTCTCCTCGGAAAACCATGTCCGACAAGAGGAGAGGTCGAGCCACCATGCCTGAGATGACCAACTGGGGAAGGGTTTCAAGGCTTGTCTGAAGACAGTGAGCGTGAAGAGAACAACGGTCCCCGGCGGGCTTCCTACCGTCACCCAACAAACCCCGCCGCCGCTTCGGTAACCTCTTCTGTCGAATGAGGGAGAGAAACCCCGCTTCTGCCCCACAAACTCTACCTTCCTACGACACTCCACAGCACATCATCATCAAATTGCTCATTCGTAGTCAAAAGCGACTGAAGACGTTATCGAGCCGAAGCAGGCGACGGGATGAAATCAAGCCACGCAAACAACCACCACCGGCAACTGTTCATGTCGGATTTGGAAAGATTGTTGACTCAAAAATTGAAAGGGTTAAGGCAAGACCTTGGAGAGCTGCATAGCTTGAAGGTGGATTGGGATTCGCTGAAACGGGATGCCATCCTGGACGAGATCAACGTCCGGATGGACAACATCCTGAATTGCTGGCTTGGCGGATCAGGCAAAGAGAAGGTCGGCAGGTCCATGCTCTCCGACCAGAAAGCTGATCTCATGGTCGCCGCGATCGATCGATGGGGCTCCCAAACTGAGGAGAAACTAATTAAGGACTTTTGGGTGCACCCAGGGAGGATGTTGCTGCCGCTTGTTTTTTGCTTGGCGTATATATTTCGGCGAGGATCCTTGAGACTTCCTCGCAGTTCCAGGAAGAATGTATCCGGTGGACATCTTATATGCTCCCAACCCAGAGGCAAACTATCTCCATGCACCGGTCACAATGATCTTCCAGATCCATTCCACCCAACCAACAGGTGATATCCTTGTGTTCTTTACCGGTCAAGATGAGATCAAAGCAGCACAAGAACCCCTGGAGGAAACAGCAAGGTCCTTAGGGAATAAAATTGGGGAATTGAAGATCTGTCCAATTTACACCAATCTGCCCACTGAGATGCAGGCCAAGATCTTTGAGCCACCACCAAACAGAGCTCGCCAAGTCATTCTGGCAACAAACATTGCCCGAAAATCTGATATAAATATTGATGGTGTTGTTCATGTCATTGATCCCTGTTTTTGAAATCTGTGCGCCTCTAGGGCTTTGATAAGGACCTTCCTTAAGTGCCATGATGAAGATGGAAAGCCACTAGTTATTGTTTTAAAGGTTAAATCTAAAAAACTGATGTGAACAAAGCAAAAAAGGATTGTGATAGCCAAAATTACATGAGAAGAAATAGAGTTAAAATCTATATACAAGAATAAGAAACCAGGGTGTAAACTAGATTTGTGGGTTGGAGTGATTTTCAGAAGATGAGTTGGTATTGTAAACAACAGGAGAAATACAGTTAAAATCTATATACAACAATAAGAAACCAGGGTGTAAAATAAATTTTTGGGTTGGAGTGATGTTCAGAAGATGAGTTGGTATTGTAATCTAGGGGTAAATTTGCTTGAATATATGGGAGCATTTGATCAAATATGTGCCAGACACCTCCTGGTGGAATTTCATCAACATTGAACTCAAGCTCTTGCATTACCAGAGTGGCTAATTCATGAAACCAGTCAGGTGTGTGAGTGAACATTGGATGAATGTCAGGGTAATCATTTTCCAGGATAAAACTGACTGTTTCCTTGAGTACATGGATGATTTGATTAGATGCACCAAAGTGTTCAGGGGTGGTGTATGAGAGGTTTGGGAAGCAGGATGCTGGCAGCTCAGTAAAATTTTCCTTCCTTTTCCTTGAATCATTGTATATTTTCACCCAGTGGTCAACACTTTTTTGAAAAACTGGCATCCAAAGGAACAGGAACAGGAGTCTAATGTGGCATAAGTTGGATTAAACCAAGCAATAATGGGTATTGAATGAAGAATTTACCTTTGGATTTCATCTCCCTGGTCATATCTACCAGCCTCCATTTGTGTCAAAATGTTATCAATTAGTGTTTGGTTGTGTTCCTTCATCATCCTTGACCATAGGGACTCGATTTTTTGATTGTGGGTGGATTTGGTATAGTGCATATGTGTCTGGGCTTCTTCAAAGGTGATTCCAGCATATCTTTGGGTGAGTTGTATCATGTGGGTGGCCATATCTGGTGTTTCTGTTCCACTGTCTGTTGTTAATTTGAGAGGAACTCCACCAGCATTTGCTACAAGTTGTAGGAAGTATATGTCAATATGCTTTGGATCATTGTTGGTAACATGAGCATACATTCCTAGTATCTTCCTGGACCAAGCATCAATGAAGCCATAAATGGTGATTCCATATGGCTTCCACTTGTCATGTCCATTGGCTGACCAAATGTGGTTTGGACCATGTGTTTGGAAAATTCGACGTTTGCAAGCATGGCGGAGCCGGTCAGCCATTCCTTGTGGATCAAGTTCAGACAAAATTGATATACAACAAGTCTATATTGTGAGAGAAGATGTATTGTTAATATTTCTAATTCAGGGAGGTTGTAACTTGTAGGAAGAGAGAGAATTGAGAACCAACCTGGGTGGAGATAATAAGAAATGTCAAGGATCTAAGAAGTGAAGACTGAGAAATATTCAGAAGGGGAGATGGTTAGTTTGATGAGTAAGTTAAAGGTTTTTGGGGAAGAGGAAACCAGAAAAGAAATGCATTGATGATCATTTCTCACCAAGTTGGAAGCTAAATAAGGTGGTCCAATGTTGGCAGATTGAGCAAAACTTGTTGACTGAGGAAGTTAGATTCCAGTTGGTAGAGGTTTAGATCAGAAAGATGAACAGTTGAGTGAAATGAAGATGAGTTGATTGAGAAAGGAAAATAAGGGGAGGAATTGTTGTTTGAGGGTTCTTTGAGTGGTGATTGTATTGGCTAGAGTAGCAAGAGTATTGGTTTGGCTAGCAGGATGAAAGGAACATGTGAGGCCAGATAAAGTGAGAGGATGAAGGAATAATATTTCCAACTGCAGCTTCCTTTTATAAGAGATATGAGATTGTCTATATTAGCAAGTGGTCTGTTTCATTTGAACATGCCCATCCCAAATTTTGATAGGGAGTTGAAAAATCGACTCCCATGAATTAATTAATCGACTCCCAAAAGTCGTTTACGTCGCGCGGACCGCCTCTGGACGTCCTTCCCCGGTCCGCGGGACCAAAGTTCGACCCGCGCGCATTTTGGGAGTCGGAAAATTAATTCTACTCTCCAGAATGGGAGTCGGAATTTTAATTTCACAAAAAATGACAGAAAATAAAGAAATATTTATACCTCCGCACTGGGGGACCTAAAGCCCCCCAAAATTTTACAGCGCCATCAAGCACTCTGAATAACACCTGATGAGCTTCACGGCATTGGCACACCCCAGGAAAGGGGTGTGCTACTGTGGGTCTAATTTGGCGGATTTCCTTAGTAGGAAATCCGCCAAAGCCTTAGCTAAAGTGCCCCAAAGCCCCCCAAAATTTTACAGTGGGCATAATAGCCTCTGAATGGCACATGGTGAAATTCTTGGCATTATTAAAACCCAGGAAAGGAGTGTGTTACTGTGGGTCTAATTTGGCGGATTTCCTTAGTAGGAAATCCACCAAAGCCTTTGCCACAGTGCCCCAAAGTGCACCATACTTTTGGATCATGAAATAAAATACTCTGTGACCAAATGGTTAGCTGCAAGGCAGTAACACACCAGCATAAAATAATTTTGAGGCAGCAGGGGCTTTTGGTTATATCTGCTACTAATTGCCTCCGCAACAGATAATAGTGCCTCCACAACAGTTGATAGCGCCTCTGAAAGAGTTAATAGTGCCCTGCCACAGCTAATAGTGCCTCCGCCACAGTTAATAGTGCCTCTGCCACTGTTAATAGTGCCTCCGCCAAAGTTAATAGTGCCTCCGCCACAGTTATGTTGCGGAAGCATTACACTGCCAGCATATTTGGCTGGGATGAATTCATCCCAGTTTAACTGGGATTCACTCAACCAATTTCAAATGGGTTGATCTCATTCAATGAAATATAAAACCAAGGGGGGTACCTTGGATTTATATTTCATCAGTTGAGATGAACCAAGTTTAAATTGGTTGAGTTCATCCCAGTTTAACTGGGATAAACTCAACCCAGCCAATTATTCTGGCAGTGTTATTAACTGGGCGGACGCACTATTGATTGTGCCGGGCACACTATTAACTTTGAAAGAGGCACTATTAACTGTGGCAGATGCACTATTAACTATGGAGGAGGCACTATTAACTGTGGCGGAGCCACTATTAACTGTGGCAGAGCCACTATTAACTGTGGCGGAGCCACTAATAACTGTGGCGGAGCCACTAATAACTGTGGCGGAGCCACTATTAACTGTGGCGGAGCCACTAATAACTGTGGCGGAGCCACTATTAACTGTGGCGGAGCCACTATTAACTGTGGCAGAGCCACTATTAACTGTGGCGGAGCCACTATTAACTGTGGCGGAGCCACTATTAACTGTGGCGGAGCCACTATTAACTGTGGCGGAGCCACTATTAACTGTGGCGGAGCCACTATTAACTGTGGCGGAGCCACTATTAACTGTGGCGGAGACACTATTAACTGTGGCTGAGCCACTATTAACTGTGGCTGAGCCACTATTAACTGTGGCGGAGGCACTATTAACTGTGCTGTTGCGGAGGCACTATTATCTGTTGCAAAGGCAATTAGTAGCAGATATAACCAAAGGCCCCTGCTGCCTCAAAATTATTTTATGCTGGTGTGTTACTGCCTTGCAGCTAACCATTTGGTTACAGAGTATTTTATTTCATGATCCAAAAGTTTGGTGCACTTTGGGGCACTGTGGCAAAGGCTTTGACGGATTTCCTACTAAGGAAATCCGCCAAATTAAACCCACAGTAACACACCCCTTTCCTGGGGTTTCCTACTTCCAAGAATCTCACCATGTGCCATTCAGAGGCTTTTATGACCACGGTAAAATTTTGGGGGGCTTTGGTGCACTTTAGCTAAGGCTTTGGCGGATTTCCTACCAAGGAAATCCGCCAAATTAGACCCACAGTAGCACACCCCTTCCCTGGGGTGTGCAAATGCCGTGAAGCTCATCAGGTGTAATTCAGAGTGCTTTATGGCCGCTGTAAAATTTTGGGGGGCTTTAGGTGCCCCAGTGCGGAGGTATAAATTTTTCTTTATTTTCTGTCATTTTTTGTGAAATTTGTTGAAATTCTCACCAAAGAGGGTAAGAGAAAAGGGAGAGATGGTGTTTTTGGTGAACAGTCTCGAGATCCTTGGAGGGGGCACAAGGTGGTCAACTCAGGAAAAGAGGAGAACTGATGATGTTATTACTTGTAAAAATAAAGTAATATATACATGATTTTTGATAATGAATAAAGAATGTATGTATAATGAATAAAATAATAAGGAGACATGTTTTGAATAAGAAATAGTACTAGAGGCTATTCCTCAGGGTTCTAGACTACAAGAGGCTGCCATAAAGGCTGAGATCAGATCAAATAACAGGCTACAATATTAAGTAAACATTAACATAAAGTAAAGTAATTTTGGGGTAAGTAAAGAGAAGAAGCTGAAATTCCAACAAAATTAAAATTCCGACTCCCATTCTGGAGAGTAGAATTAATTTTCCGACTCCCAAAATGCGCGCGGGTTGAACTTTGGTCCCGCGGACCGGGGGCGGACGTCCAGAGGCGGTCCGCGCGACGTAAACGACTTTTGGGAGTTGATTAATTAATTCATGGGAGTCAATTTTTCAACTCCCTTTTGATATTGGAAACAATATTTATCAATACAAGGTTGGTTTTGCTCAGGCAACCATCTGGTCTGGTTGGTGTCCCACCAAGGGCTGTGAGTTGTGGGGTTACTCCTGGTTGAGCTTGTTGACCAGTCCAATTCATTTATTGACTAGAATAGTCCAAGTCCTGGTCAATAGAATGTGCTGGTTTATGCTGGGGCTTCTCATGGACACCTTGGCCACCAAGTTGTCTGGTGGCCATGCTGATGATAGCTACATACATCAGTTCAAGGGTCTGCATTGAATGGGCTGGGGCAGCTCTATGATCAGTCATTGCCCAGGGAAGATTTGGGCTGGACTGGGCAGAGAAGACAAAGAACTACCACTCGGGGAATCGGAATGCTCTGGCGAGGCAGTCAGTCCATGAACCAATGTTGATTGGGGAATGGGTTGGTTCGCTGACTGTCTTCTCAGGCGCTGCATTCCAAGGTAAGGTCTTGTCTAACGGGCCTGTCTACATGTGTACTAGTTCATCATCTCAGGCATGGTTGTTCGACCTCTTGTCGGACATGGTTGCCCAAGGAGGAAGATCAAGAACTATTCAGCAAATCTGAATGCTCAGGCGGCGCAGTCAGTCGCTGAAGTGGGTTCAATTGGGGGACAGATTGGTACGCACACATTGCATCATCTTGGGGTCTTTGGAGAGCATCCGCGAGCTGCATGGAATCGGCGCCCCATTGGTTCTCCTCTTCGTCATCATTGCGGCCGTCCATGTAACTTTGGGGGCATCCATTGTCCCTCGCGATGAGTCGGGAACACAGGAGAGGGGAAGATTCTGCTTCTCCTCATCCTGTCATCATCACTGAGCTTCAGGACGAGGTTGGACAGCGAACAGTTATTCTCATGGGCGTCAATTTTCGAACGGCGGACGGGTCCAATGACGAAGGTCGCAAATATTTTTTTCGGCAGCACCCCTGCATACTTCCTCAACCCCACTGCCGTGAACGTTTTCCTCGATATATTCTTGTCTCACATATTACAAGGTCAACCTACTGCGCCACTCCATTAAACGTTCGCGCTTGAAAAAAACAATCAAGGCGAGCGCCCCAAAGATATGCCGGCAAAGTCATGCAAGCAGGCCTGGCCGTCCCTCCTCCCAAGAGAGTGGCAGGATGGGGGACGGACGAAAAGACATAAATAGGCCGATTGGTCGTTTGCGTTTCTCGACGGTGTTGTCGTGAGTGAATGACTCGGGGAAGCGCAACTTCGCTGCAGTGCCACGGTAGCGCGGCCATAGAGGGAATGCTGTCGTAGTCCGCACGGTCTGTGTACATATTTATTTTTATGGGACCGGCGGCCGATCCGAGGTCTTGTCCGACTCAGTTCGGAGTGTGCGCGGTCCTGATCAGCGGGCCTGGCCCGGAGTTCATGGGCTTGTTCTGGGCGGAAGGGTCGGGGGGGCATGCCCCTCGAACCCGAGAAGGTTGTGGACTTGGTTCAGACTGCAGTATCTATTTACGGCAGCCTGTACTCCGCATATGCATCTGACACGAGTGTCAGAATTCATTTTTTGTTTTCGTTTTGGGTGGCACAACCAATGTCGGGCCAGGTCCACCGTAGGTCCGAGATAGACCTGAACATATCCCAGGTAGGGCTCGCAACAAACTTGATCCATAACCAGTACGACGTGTAAACAGAGACCCCAATGCCTATCCAAACCAGTGGGACGAAAGCGTCCTTGGAATCCAGTAGGATGGGTCTTTACGAAAGATATGAAAAAGAGGCCTCTGGCCACAACTGCTTCATCATCACCCATCAGTCCTGCCGGAACACAGTTCACAACTTGGCCACCTTCACACACACACACTGCATCCATAAATATTACAATTGAATCCCTCACGACAACCCCAGCACACCTCTTGCAACTATGAAACTAGTCTACTACACCACCTCCGTCCTCGTTCTTTTGATTGCTATGTTGCATGTCAATTTGGTTTCTAGCAGCCCGGTCACCGATGAGGTTTCAACAATCGGATCCCAGGGCGAAACGCAAGGAAACACCAGATTGAACCCAGAAGCGAGGCCGACTGAGAAACCACGTCGCCGGGCCGTAAAAACTCATACTTATGGAGGCATAAAAGTATTTCAAAATAAGGGATCTGGCAGCTCCACAACCCAAAATTCACCACATAAAGTCCCCCAAGATCCGAGGATCAAGATTGACCAAAATAATGCCCGTGCTCGTCGACTGGCCCCCAACAAATCGACCTGCCTCGGGTTTATCAAGTGGTAATGGTCTGCTTCATTAGCCAGCCCTCTGACCAAAGCGTAAGTGAAAAATCTGTAGTGTTTGTTCAAAAGTAAAGTTGCCTCCGGACAGTTGTTGATATCCACTTGACTTTTGTTTGCCTCACTAGATCACACACTCCACGAGGTGCAAAAGGAATACTTTCATTAACCTATCAGATCCGTGTTCGCTATTCACAAACAAACTCAATCTGCACCTATTCTCATCTTATTTGATTCGCCATCTCCTCTTGAATCCTCTTGTAGGCCCACCTTACATTCCTTTACAAACTCTACATCCACCCTCCGTCAAGGCCTTCCTTTGTTCCTTTCTGAAAAAATCAAAGCGCACCCATTTAACCTATAGGTTGGAAACACCATTCATACTTGTCATGCACGCTTGTTCATTCCTGCATTCTCCCAGCCTTGAAAGTCTTTCCTTCCCCTTTTTTACCCGTTACAGAAAACCTCCAAACTAAGAAACATCATTGACCACAATGGAAACAGTGTCAAAGCTACCTTCATTCCATTTGGTGAAACCAACATGCCTGCATGTTTTTTTTGTCTCTGGTGAGTGTGAGGGCCTGAGATGACAAGAGAATGAGTTAAGCAACCGGAAGGACGAGAGACATCAACGAGATTGTATTTGATGGTACGAATTACAAGTATAAAAATTAGTAAAAGGGGTTTGGCGATGGCAAAAAGAATGTAAGCTAGGAAAAGATTGGGTAAGAGAGGAAAGAAAAAAATCACTCAAGAACAGAGGGCTACACCTATAAGCGCGAAGAGATATGTATCACAGTCCAAGGAAAAGTCAAACATTCTCAATTGGATTAAGGTCTGGAGATTGAGCTGGCCAGTCAATCTTGCTGATGGAGTAGTTGTCACAAAATTCTTGACTGGCTAGGACCTTATGAACCAGAGTGTTGTCTTCCATTAGAGCTGGTCAAAACAAACCCGTTGCGGATACCTGCTATCAGCTGGCGGGTACCCGCCGCGCGCAACAGGTCCCCGCCAGTGTGTGCAGGTTTGGATGCGGATGTCTGGGATTCTGCAAAAAACCATGCGGGTACCCGGGTATTGGTCATCACCTGCTCTGGAGTACAGCTGAGCTGTGCAGGCTGCGGATCACCCATCCTCCGACGCAGCTGGGGCTCATATCTGATGGGATCCAAGGCCTCAGCTGTGCGCTCTTCCACTCCAGCCAACAACCAGAAGATGCCTTGATCACGTGAGTGACTCCGACAGCAGTCGGCACTAGAGTGGCAGGTACCTGCAAATACCCGCGACTCTGCGGGTGCGGGTGTCTCATTTTAGGCAAAAAGGCTCCAGGTACCCGGGTTCAAATTGTTTTTCTTTTGTAATGTTGTCACTTTAGAGACACAGGCTCACACCATGTTAAACCGGGGTTTGCTCATTATTACCCTGTGCCAAAACGTTCAGCGCACCCACTGCACACACTCCCATTGATGTCCAACACAACCAATCATCAAGAGGAGGACATGCCCCCCTCAATTCAGGCACTACCACCTAAATTTCTGGTAAGTATTCCAGCCATTAAGAACAGTGCTCTCAATGACTGATTGTGTTGACCATCAACGGGTGTGAACAATTCAATGACCAATCCATGGTGACCAATGCACCAATTGGAAGATAGGAAGAAAGCTTCTCTCTCATACTAATGTTTACTAGTCTTCTTTTCCCATGTTTTTGTTTTTCCCATATTTTATATATCTTTCTGTTGGGGGCTTTAAGATTGATTTTTTTTCTCTCTTGATCTGGAACGAGCAACTGAACTTTGATCTAAAAAAAAATATTTTGAGAGCTTACCTGGAGGCTGGGATGAAACCAGGCTATTGCTGGGCTCCTATCCATTTTTAATCCAGGGGTGAAGCTCAACCTATTCCGAGTTGGGCATGCTGCTGGGGATATCAGGTTACTGGATATGCTGGGGGAAACCAGTGAGATTGAGCAACTGGATAAAAAGATTGAGTGTTGGTCATTCGATAAAAAGATGGAGTGTTTTGATTCTGCTGATGGAGGGTTACCAATCAATGTGCTTGATACAAAGTGAACAAACTGAATCTGAGAGGGCAGGGATACTTGATGAGGTTGTCAAAAAAAATTGTCCCAGTGCTGTATGTCAGTTTGTGAGCGCTCATGGGCCAGTTGTGCAATCTGCCCGTTTGACCAGATCACTGTTTTTGACAAACGGAATCAGGCCCTCAGGGCTCCACAGGGTATTCCCCCGGTTGCAAGCCGTTTGACCAGATCGCGGTTTTTGACGAACGTAATCAGGCGCTTGGGGCTCCACAGGGTATTCCCCGGGTTGCAAGTCATTCGACCAGATCGCGGTTTTTGACAAACGTAATCAGGCGCTTGGGGCTTGACAGGGTATATAAACCCCTACCCCCGGTCACCAGCCGTTCGACCAGCGTCCAGATCACCATTTTTAACGAACGGAATCAGGCACTCAGGGCTCCACAGGGTATATAAACCCCTCCCCCCCGGTCACAAGCCGTTCGACCAGATCACGGTTTTTGACGAACGCTCCTCCCAGTTGCATCTCACAACCCCTTTGACCAGATCACCGTTTTTGACGAGCAGAATTAGCGACTAGGGGTTCCACAGGGTATATAAACCCCTCTTCCCAGTCACATCCCATAACCCCTTCGACCAGATCAAAGTTTTCGCCGAACATATACACAGAGGTATAAGGTTTTTCTTAGGCTATTTATAACGCTCTAGGGTTCTGGTTCCAGCGACACCAGAGTCACAAATCAAACATCTCATTCCACCGGTATGTTTCCTTGCTTATATACTCATGAATTTAGATATTGACCTCCCTCACAGCTTGGATCAGGTAGTGAAACCCAAGAAGAAGGTAACCTTGTGACCACTGATGATTGGACAACAATTTCTGCAAACAATCCCTGGCGGGTGACCCGGAAGACAAGTGCTGCTATGGCCTCTGCTCCTGTATGTACCCTCATCTGCTCCTCCTGTGTTTTTTTGTGGACTATATAAGCAGCTCTGGTTATGTGTAGGTTGTCAATATGTGTTGTCAATACCTACACATAACCAGAGCTGCTTAGTCCACAACAAAACACAGGAGGAGCAGATGAGGGTACATACAGGAGCAGAGGCCATAGCAGCACTTGTCTTCTGGGTCACCCGCCAGGGATTGTTCACAGAAATTGTTGTCCAACCATCAGTGGTCACAAGGTTACCTTCTTCTTGGGTTTCACTACCTGATCCAAGCTGTGAGGGAGGTCAATATCTAAATTCATGAGTATATAAGCAAGGAAACATACCGGTGGAATGAGATGTTTGATTTGTGACTCTGGTGTCGCTGGAACCAGAACCCTAGAGCGCCCCACCCCCGGTGTCTCATTGCCAGGAGGAGGTGCTTCAGTCTGATCAGTGACCGGCCCTGAGTCTGCAGCTGGGTTTCTGCAAAGTAACCTGTCAGTGATCCATGAGAATCTTGATCTGCCTCAAGACTTACACCATAATTTGTTGTGGATGATTGGGAAATCTGTGTGTTTGAGATGTTAGTGCAAACCCATGACCAGGGGAGGGGGGTTTTAAATAGCCTAAGAAAACCCAATGGTGGGTCTGGGCATGGAAAAAATCTTCAAGTGGACATGTGCCATCTTTTGTTGGAAATCCACAAGTTCTCCTTCCCCTCTGAAAAACAAACCAAATTGATATCAGAATCACACAGGAGTGGATCCAATATGGTGTCATCTCATGCACTCAAGATGATTCTTTCTTTGAATTTGGATTGCATGAAACAATCCTACAGTACTGGCCTTTGTAATTTTTCCAGCTGGCTTTTGGTTGTTTTCACTGTCCATTACTATGTGATAGTAAATATGCATAATCTACATATTAAATATTAAAGATGGACATTGGGACCCGGGTACCTGCGGCGGGTATGGGTACCGGGTCCTTTTCTTGCCCAAGCCAGACACCCGTACCCATACCCATACCCGTTAGGCGGGTACCAGCGGTGCTTGGGCGGTGTACCCGCGGGTACCCCCTCCTTCAGGCAGTACTGGCCATTGAGAGAGTTCTGACTCCCTCGCTGGCCGGCACCAGCCCTTGGGATATTCCATTGACTCTCTCAATCGCCAGTAACGGCCATCAAGGGAGTTCCGACTCTCCTGTTGGCCAGTTCGGACCCTTAGGAGAGTGTAAGAGCTCTCTCAATGGCCAGTACCGGCAATTGAGAGTGCTCATACACTCTCCCAAGAGCCCAAACTGGCTGACCAGGGGCTGAGGCCCCCAAGGGACATTGACTTTACACCCACCCAAGCCCCCATCCACGAGCATATTGGGGCTTGAGGCGGGTACCCGGGTATAACTCCGACCTCCCGCATTGGGAGGGACTTTGTTAAGTTAGGTACCTGCCAGCTGCAAAAATTCAGGGACCCGCACCCGTACTTGACACCGCCTGGCGGGTGTGTGGCGGGTGTTGCAGGTACCCGCCAAACGGGTGCCAGGTACCCGCGGCGGGTACCCGATTGCTATCTTTAGTAAATATGCATACTATTCACATTATATACAACATGCAGGGTTTCTTGCCAAGGGCATGAGAGCCAAGCACTTCCAAAAAAGGCACGTGTGCCCTGCACACCTTCTTTTTCAAAGGGTATGGGCGTGGGCTTGGGTGTGGGTGTGGGTTTGGGTGTGGGTGTGGGTGTGGGTGTGGGTGTGGAGGGCTTTTTTGCACATGTATATATCAACATGTTGGAATGATCATATCATTAGATCAATTGTGTCAAAAATCAAAAGGAAATCAAGTTGTGATCTCACCAAAGAACATGATCTGGAAGGTTGCAAGACCAATCTCATACAGTTGTACATATCCCCTTGATGACCAGTCTGTACCAGTCATCAAGAGGGTTGTATGTTCTTGAATGGCTGGTCTGGTTTGGGGCAGGAATTTAAATTGCTCTTTTTAGTAGTGAGTACTCCATCAATTTTTTGATGCACAGGTGGAAGAGATTGGTCTGTAGAATTCTGCACCCCAAGATATATTGTGGTGTAGGAAGTTTGGTAGTGCAAATGGTAATTTTTGGTAGTGCCTAAACCAGCATTGTGGGTAGTTAAGTTACTTGACTTTCTCCACGTAATTTTGGTAACATAAATATCCTTTTTGCGCATTCATTGAATTCCTGTTATTAGTAAAAGATGATTTTTTAGTCTTGCACCTAACAAAACAGGCCTGATTCTGACATATGTTTAACATTATGGCTGCAGAAGAATTCACTTAGCCCTCTGCACTAACACAAGGGCTAAGTTGAGCTCATTTTTGCCTAGCATCTCACTGGTGATGAAAGGGAGATGGGGAGCCAGTTAATGTTAGCCCTGATGGGTCTGTGTGAGCTGGAGGTGTTTTGGTGGTGGAGGGGGAAATAAATGAGCTTTATTTTGGTACCAGTGGGGAATTTTGGGTGCCAGTGGGCTGGCTGAGCTGGATTTTAGTGTGCTGAGTTGAGCTGGGACAGAAAGAATTTTCAATGATGGGGAAGCTGGGTGAACTGGAATTGTTGGTGCAGGGGGAGCTGCATGGGCTGATTCGTTTGGTGCAGAAAGAGATGAATGAGCTGGATTTTGGGTGAGCTGGATTTTTAGGTGCAGACAGGAGCTTGATGAGCTGGAATTTTAGGTGAGGAGGGGGCTGAAGGAGCTGAATTTTGGGTGCGAGGTGAGCTGCAGGAGCTGGATTTTAGGTGCCATTGGAGCTGGGTGAGCTGGGTTTTTGGGTGTGGGAAGGACTTTTGGGTTCAGAGGGAGCTGAATGAGTTGGATTTCGGGTGCTTGTGAGCTGGATTTCGGCTGCCGGGGGAGCTGGGTGAGCTGGTATTTTGTGTGCTGGACCAAGGTGCGTAAGCTGGATTTTAGGTGCTATGAGGAGGTGGGAGAGCTGGAATTTTGTGTGCAAGTGGAGCTGGGTAAGGTGGTTTTTTGGGTACAGAGGGAGCTGCATGAGCTGGATTTTTGAGTGCTGTGGAGAGCTTCATGAGCTGGATTTTGGTACTCAGAGAGCTACATGCTGATTTTTGGGTGGTGAGGAGAGATTTGTGAGCTTGATTTTTGGATGCAGATGGCAGCTGTATGAGCTGGATTTTTGGGTGCAGAGGGAGCTGCATGAGCTGGAATTTGGGTGCGGAGGGGCATGAGCTGGACTTTGGGTGCGGAGGGGCGCTGTTTGAGATGGATTGTTAGGTGCAGAGTGGGCTGCATGAGCTGGATTTTGGGTGCAGAGGGAGCTGAATGAGCTAAATTAGGATGCTGAGGGGAACTGGGTGAGCTGAATTTTGGCTTCTGAGAGGAGCTGGGTGAGCTGGATTTTGGGTGCAGAGGGAGCTGGGTGAGATGGATTTCTGGGTGCAGAGGGAGCTGGGTGAGCTGGATTTTTGGGTGCGGAGGGAGCTGGGTGAGCTGGATTTCTGGGTGCAGAGGGAGCTGGGTGAGCTGGATTTTTGGGCACAGAGGGAGCTGGGTGAGCTGGATTTCTGGGTACAAAGGGAGCTGGGTGAGCTGGATTTCTGGGTGGAGAGGGAGCTGAATGAGCTGTATTTTTGGGTTTAGAGGGAGCTGCATGAGCTGGATTTTTGGGTGCAGAGGGAGCTGGGTGAGCTGGATTTCTGGGTGGAGAGGGAGCTGCGTGAGCTGGATTTTTGCCTGCAGTGAGCTGGGTGAGCTTGATTGTGGATGTGGAGGGGAGCTGAATGGATCTTTTACACAGGGCAGAGCTGGGTGAGCTGGAATATTAAATGAACGTGCTTGAGCTGACCGCAGGCAGCTCCAGTGATCCTTCCATTCCAAATGGAGGATGAGATCCTGTTTTCCACTATTTAGAATGGAATGGAATGGAAGTATTTCTTAGCCACAGGTGTGTCAATGAGACCAAGAAAAATAAGTGAGCAGTGTAGGAATACAGGACCAGACCACCCCCAGCAACCGCAAAGGAAGCTGGTGCGGTTAAGCCCAGATCACCCGCAGCAACCGCAAAGGAAGCTCGCGCGGTTAGCCAGAAACATAGACCCAGCTGCGCAAAGAGGTAAGACCCCTCGAGCAGTCCAGACCCAAAACCTAACCCAATCTCAAGCTGACAAGCCCCGCTTGATCACTTGCAGATACGGAAACCGCAACGGCAACCGCACTGGGGAAAGGAAGATTAGACTCAGCCTCCGGGTACGTGCTCGTGGAGAGACAAAGTTATGGCTCAGATAAGCTGACCAACTTTGTTCTCGTAGATCCCTCGCAGACTGTCTTGGCAATCAGAAATCAGCCCTTCTACTCGATAGGATCACGGCCAGCACCGCAACCGGTGAGTAGTCCAATGCCTGAGACCCAGGAAAGGATAAAACATAGACAGCTGACTTGATTCAAACCCTGTTCGACAAGCAGACCAAAAAGCCGCGCACCCGTACCAAAAGGATAAGACCAAGTTATTTGAATAACTGGCTCCTGCGTCGGTAAGCTCAGAAACCAAACCCAGACCAGAGTTATAGAGTGAGAGGAGAAGCTAACAAAGGCGCACTACATAGGCCCGCCTTCTCACCTTGCATCTCACCATAAACTCACCAGCTCAGACCAAGCAACTCAGTAGAAATAACCCTAAAAGCAATAGCACCCACTCGTGCTGCTTTCAGGTAAATAGAACAAACTCTTTTTCTTTATTCATCTTAATAAACTATATGTAAATACAGATGATTAAAATAAAGAAAAACACTTTCAGTTGCTCCTAAATTTTCAAGCAGGACATGATACAGTTCTGTCTTGCTGTTTCTTGCTAAATTTTTGCCCAAAACAGGAAACAGCTTGTTGCTAAGGACTACCGGGAAACTCCTGGAGATGGAATGGAGGTAGATGCTGGCTTGTCCCAGGGGGAAGATGAAGAGTTGACCATTGATGATTTTGGTGAAGGGGTCAGTTTTGTTTCTTTCAAAGAAATTCTTTTCTCTTTCTGGACTAACCAATCCCCTCACAGCCTATCAAAAAGCCCAGCACCAAAAATAAAGCCTCAAAGAGAAAGCCAAAATCTCCTCCAAAGAATAAATCAAAGCATCAAGTTGTGGTGGCTGTGGAAAATGTGGTGCCTTTCAGCGAGTAGTCTGACACTGGCAAGAATCTGATGAAAAGATTTACTAGGGCTGATGGAGTGATGGATGGAGCAGCAGCCAAGAAGGCACTTGCTGCTGGGACTCTGAATCAGCAGTTGGTGAGTCTGCCTAACTCTCTTTCCATTACCAACCACACAGCTGACTTGACTCCACCCAATCAGGCAGCTCCCTCACACAATCCGGATGCAGAGGCTGGGGATTCTGATGTGAGAATCAATTTTTCTCTGTCTTGCACACAGTCTGATGATCTTTGTCTGGGGTATTTGTAGAGTGACAGTCTTTTTGGCCAGGGTTGTGAAGAAGCACAGGTAGTTTTGCCTGATTTTTCTTGCCCTGCTGGCTGTACTTCACACTGATCATTTGATTGAACAAACAGGGTGGGCCCCAATTGTGTCGCGTTGAAGTATTGCTGGCTGGTATCAAAACCCGACCAGTTTACAAGAAGGCCAAGGTCATCAATGCTCCAGAGGGGAAGGCAGATTGGCACTGTGAGTACCCTACAGTTGCTGCCAAGAATCTTGAGGCAAAGCTTGGCCGAGCACCTTGGGACCACATGAAACTGTCAGAATGGGTTGTGCTTCCTTCTGGTCCGTTTGGATCGCCATCCTCTCCGCCTCTAGCAAAGCAACCTAGTCGGCCTGACCCCACCCAGCTAACCACTACCACTCCACGAATACAAACCTTTCAAAGGCCTCCAGTTAGCATCCTCATGCCCCGCCACATCAGCAGTGTCCTCAACGATTGTGTGCCCTTTTTAAGATCTACTTCCTTTTGTTCCTTTCACCAGTGTTCCCCCGTAGCCTACCAGCCAACCACTTAACACAATAACTTGTGTGTGTCTCCTTCATATTTGCTTTTTGAATAATCCTCAGGATCCCTCCTTACAGTGTTTACCACCCCAAACGGAAGCCCACAATGTCATCCATCAAGATCCCCACAACCAAATTGAGCTCCGACTCGAACTGTTATTTGGACAATATAGAACACTGCAAAAAAAACTTGGTCAACTGCTTGCAGTTGACATGCAGGATACTCAAGTCAAGCTACCATTGTAACTCCACCTGAATGCACAAGTGCCTTTGTTGGTACAGTCACTGTGCAAGGTGCACAGTGACTGTGCATTGAAGCTCAGGTTGAGTCAAACCTTGGGTAAGGCTGGTGTAACACCACAAGCTTCCTCAGAGTTACCGCATGTCAACTGCTCACAGTTGACACAGTTTTTTTTTGCAGTGGAAACCGTTCGACTCACCGGGTGTTGGATCCAGGTGTCGGAAATCTTCAAATCTAGAACCAACAAAGAGAATTTTTGGCCGACTCTCACTATAGTCTACAGTTCAGCCCCCGGATGTAGTCCTGTAAAGGAAGCAATTGTCAAAAAAAGGTACGTTTTCAAGTCCTTTGCTCGTGAAACACATGTGCAAAAAACTCGGGGCTTATTTTCATCACGTTTTTCAGATGGGAACAAATCAAGGAAGACACTCTCAAAGAAACGAGGCCAAATGAGAAACCACGTCGCCAGGCCCCAAAAACTCATACTTATGGAGGCATAAAAGTATTTGAAAAGAAGGGATCTGGCAGCTCCACAACCCAAAATTCACCACATAAAGTCCCCCAATATCCAAGGATTGAGAATGGCGAAGATAAAGCCCGTGCTCGTTGACTGGCCGGTAAAAAAGCAAGGTGCCAGTGCTTTGGGTTTTTCAAGCCGTAATGGTCTGCTTCATTAGCCAGCCCTCTGGCCAAAACGTAAGTGGAAAACCTGTAGCGTTTTTTCAAAAGTAAAGTTGCCTCCAGACAGTTGTTGATATCCACTTGACTTTTTTTTGCCTCACTAGATCACACACTCCACGACGTGCAAAAGGAATACTTTCATTAACCTATCAGATCCGTGTTCACTATTCACAAACAAACTCAAACTGTACCTATTCTCATCTTATTTGAATCACCATCTCCTCTTGAATCCTCTTGTAGGCCTACCTTACATTCCTTTACAAATCCTACATCCACCCTCCACCAAGGCCACACTTTGTTCCTTTCTGAAAATATCAAAGCCCATCCCTTTAACCTATAGGTTGGAAACACCATTCATACTTGTTGTGCACGCTCATTCATTCCTGCATTCTCCCAGCCTTGAGAGTCTTTCATTCCCCTTTTTGGTCCGGTAAAGAATGCCAGCCTGTATGTAACTAACCGGTCTGAGAGGGTTGTTACTATCAAGATGATGGTGTAAGATGCCAAGGATGGGCCAATGGGTTCGTGGTAAGACCTGTAAAAGGTTTCACTCTATCAGCAATCTTGACTGAGAGGCTTGCTCAATTAAGGCGCATCCAGATCAACACAGGGTGTTAATAGGCATCCAAGGAATAACTCAACTTGGGTTTGTGGTTTTACCTACAGAAAGGTAAGGGTAATCAAGAGTTGAAGGTATTCCTGAATTGAATGATGGGTGAGAATGAAAGCACTGTTTAACTATAGTATGGGTTAAAATTTGCTGTAATAATATTCTGAGGGATAAACAGTCCTGGAGGGCGTGTTTATATAGAGGGGGAAAGAGCAGGAGGGAACATGAGGCGCTTGGAGGCGCTTCAGAACCAGGGGGGAACTGGAAGCGCTCAAGGGAAGCAGATCCTCATGAGGATCAACATTGGAAATGATCAGGGCAGTTTAATGATCAGTACTGATCCTAGATCAGTAGCTGTGCACACTAGCTGATCATAACCAATCAGTGATTCCAGTCAGTTCTCTTTGAATTGGATTACATCATGTATTGTTTATGTATTTATATCATAACCAATATGTTATGTAAATGGGAGGAGAGGGTGCAGATATAGATATAAGATATAAAGAATAATGATAATGATAATGATATAATAAATGATAATGGTAATGATAGTGATAATGATAGTGATGATGATAATGATTTCTGATTTCTTCTTCGAAGAAATAGGTAATGATAAGTAAAAGTTTTTGTAAGATACAGATAAATAAAAGGATAAAAATGTAGATGTAGGAGGGTGTGAGATATAAAGATAAGGCCTAATCCTCCGAACCTAAACCTTAAATGCTGAAAATAAAACTTCTAAACCTCCTTCCTTGGCTTTCAGTAGGGGGAAGTGCAAGTATAAGTAAAGGTCAAGGGGGGATGCCGAGATAGATATGTTCATGAAGTTGTAGCTCAGTGGTAGAGCAAGTAGCTGTTAACTACTCAGTCAAGAGTTTGACTCTCTTCAATTTCTTCCCTCATTTCACACACGATATATATGTGGAAGGAGGTATACATAGATCTTTAAGTTCACTAAATAGCCCTCCTTCTTAGAAGAATACCTAAGCCCTATCTTTTACCTAACGTCTTCTCTATGTTTTATCCATTCGATAAAACTTATTCTTTACTATTGCTAAGTAGTAAAGGAGATAAGTAGAGGGAAGGTAACGGAGATACTAATGAAGGTCTAGGTATGAGGTAATATAGCGTAACAGGGGATAAATGAGTGATACCTGTCTTGGGGTATTTCACGTGTGCAGTAATATTACAATGTATTGTAATCTTACTGTTTGCACGTAAATTAACTCTCATAACAACATTACATTATGGTAACTGTATTTAACTATGGTTATATATAATGCAATGTATATCCAAGTTTATTAAATCCACACAAATGTGGAAACTTAGATCTAAGTTTTGGCGTGTTTTATTGCAAAACACCACAAAAATATCACACACACAATAGACAAGTTGAAAGAATCCCCAAACACCTTAAATAGGCACCTTGGATTGACCCTCCAGCCGTGCCAAAGCAACAAGCAAAAAAGGGCCGGTTGTGAAGGACTCTGTGAGGAGCCGTCAAGGAGGGGCCTAATCAAGCAATTAGGGCGCCTCCAGGGAGGGGGTGGGACAAAACCAGAACCCCTGGGGGACAGCGGACACAAACCTCACCCCCTTTAAATATCCGATCATCTGGCATCACGTGCACCCTTGCCTCGGTCCAGTGCCACGCCAACCGCATCCTTGCCAGCGCCATGCCCACTGAATCAGTGCCAACGCCCACCGAATCCGTGCCAACGCCCACCGTAGCCTCTCCAACTGAGGGTCCAAGGCCTCACCTCGAGCCCAAATGCCAGAATCTGCCTTGTGCAGGTCTTCCTCCTCACGCTCCCAAGACGGTCCTCGCATCCAAACGGATCACCCAACCAACTGTTTCTATGGGACATTGTTGCCCCCTTCAACTCGGCCCCGCACGGATGTCTTCTTCTACCAGGCAGATGACGACCATCACATCCCACGGGCTATCATGATTGAGCTCGAACCACGGGTGATCAATACCATCTTGACCAGCGAATACAGCAAGCTGTACAACCCAGAGAACGTCTATCTTTCAAAGGACGGCAGCGGGGCGGGCAAGGACGGCGGCGGGGCGCGCAAGGACGGCGGCGGGGCGCGCAAGGACGGCGGCGGGGCGCGCAAGGACGGCGGCGGGGCGCGCAAGGACGGCGGCGGGGCGCGCAAGGACGGCGGCGGGGCGCGCAAGGACGGCGGCGGGGCGCGCAAGGACGGCGGCGGGGCGCGCAAGGACGGCGGCGGGGCGCGCAAGGACGGCGGCGGGGCGGGCAATAGCTGTGCGGCTGGCTACGAGACCGGAGAGAAGATCTACAAGGAGGTCATGGACATGCTTGATCGCGAGGCCAAAGGATCAGATCCACTCGAGGGATTCATGCTCTTACATTCAATCGCCGGCGGAACCGGATCTGGACTGACTCTGCCTCTGCTATTGGTTCGGACGCCATAGTTGGCAGCTCAATTGCTCCTTCATCCCCTGTCCTCAGTACGTGCAGTGAGAGTAAGGCTGTTACCCGGGGTTCGGGACGGGGTCTGAGTGTCATCCCAAACCCCAAACCCCGTGAAACCCCGTGAAACCCCAAAGCCCCGGGGGTTACCTTTTTTTTCAACTCACCGCAGTGGGCAATGGTCTGGTAGCCGGATTTTGCCCTAGTTAGGGCTAATGTGAGCATAACTGTGGGTTTCAGAGGTGTCTAACAGATAGCGGAGAGGTTAAAGATAAGCTTTTTGACATCCTCAGAACGTTCCACACAGTCGCCGAAGCGTTTGAAGAAAGTCTGAAATCTTGCGCAAAGGATGCGAACAAGAGGCAGCCCCCTAGTTCCTCCAAGAAGCCCAAGACAAGTTTTTTTTTTCTGCGGCATTGTATCAACCAAGCGTGCCCGTTGAGGGCGTCAAAGCTGAAATCGCGCGATACTTGAAGGAGGACACCGAAGCGGAAGGAATCAAACCCCTAGCATACTGGGTCAATCGCCGCAGCACCTATCCTGTCCTCTCGACGATGGCTCGCAAGTACCTCTCGATTCCCGCAACAAGTGCCGCTTCCGAACGAGTTTTTTCGGGAGGCCGACGAGTTGTATCATGGCAGCGATCTTCCCTCAGCGCTAGCAGTATCGAACAACTTTTGTGCCTCAAGGGGTGGTACAAGATGTTTGGTGGACAATTCTAGGTTTCTTATTCTTTTTTCTACTGATTCATTCCAACTCAGGACCTTGTACATACATAGTTAAATGGGCAATAGAATGCAAAAAAAGACTCAAAAAAAAGACTCTGACATCGACCCCTCTCCCCCTCTCCAAAGTCCTTCCATGCCCCGGGGCTTCGGGGTTTTCCAGAGGGTTGACCTGAACCCCGTTCCCCGGGGTCAGACCACGGGGTTAGACCCCGGGGCGCCAGTTCGGGTCACAGCCTTAAGTGAGAGTATTTATTCCGCGGCATCCCCGAAGCAAAGTCATGTTGGTGTTGCTTCTCACTTCCATGTATTGTTTGATTTATTTATATATGTCATGCGCCAAGACTAACCGCTGACAACCCTTGAATTTCATTCTCATGATCATGACACATAAGACTATCGAGAATAATGGAATGCCCAGCAGCCTGGCTCATGTCAATTCGGCTCGGAGTAGCCAAAAGATTGCATCATTTGATAGACCCCAAGTCCAGGCTGAAGCTGCTTATCTGGAAACAACGGTTGGAAAGCTCCGGACAGAATTGGCGCGCGTCCGAGACAGCACTTCAATCACGGACCTTTCCAACTCCCGTCTTACATAGTCTGTCTTCAATTGAAAGAGATCTCTCCACAAAATTTGAATTACCCAATACAAAGTACCGGCATGTTTCGCGGCACTTCACCCAGCTTCAAGGGGTCTACGGCAAGGCGTTCTCGGACATCTCCAAGGCTGCTTCTGTAGAGGCTGGTCCACGTTCAGATCTGAATTCTGTCCAATTGACCCTGGAAAGCTCGATTGATCCGATCGCCGAAGAATACGAAAGTTTTATCCTTTCCCTTGAGGCTCAGCTGGATACTATCGGAGCGACGCCAACAAAGCGGACTGCGAAAACAGAAGCCGTACCGACGGGCAAGAATGTGATCAGCCTCGCTGGGAGCCAGCTCTATCCATCCGCAAACCGGAAGGAACTATCTGATCGAAAGGCGGAGCGCATCTCACAAACCGCCAGCTCAGAGGCTGCTATAAAAGACGTGCGCATGTCCAACGGTTTTCGCCTTCATGACGGGGAATCACAAGCCCCGGGAGGAAAAGGAGAGAAAGAAAGGCCCCGAGATCTTGCAAGTTAAGCGCACCCCTGTCTCTGAATATTGTTGTTTTTCTTTCATGATTTACTTACTTTGAGTGAACCAATGTCCGCTGTTGATTTTCTCCTCCAAAAATAGAAGTTTCGGAACAATCTGAGCCGGGGAGAGGCAAGACGCTAGCAGATGCAAACGAAACACAGTTGAAATCATTGAGCGAAAATCAAGGAGACGGCAGGTTGCTCACCAGTTTCCAGGAGCTTCAGGAGCAGCAATTTGATTTGAAGAAGCTCGGAAATCCCGACGAGCCTCTCCATCGCGATCCCTCGCCGACGCCACTGTTTTCCAACACCTCATCTAGGTCTACCCGCTCCTCTACTTGACCTGCAAGTTGGATGATGCTGAACGACGGGAAATATGCTCCTCCTGCCAAAGCGCAAATACAATCTCGCTCCAAAAGTAACCAACACAGTACAGAGACATTTTACAACGGCTCTCGGATCCCGAACCAATTTGAGAGTAGTGACGAAGATAGTCCTCTGCAATGCTCGGCTGCAGGTTGGAATCGTTTATCAGCTATGCCACAGTCGCAGCAATCGACAAAGCTGATGGGTGTTTTGGCCGGGTATCAATTACAACCCACTCCTGCCCCCGTTGCAGCCGCCCAGGTCGCTCCGGGCCGGTTGCAGCCTCCTATCTCGATCCTCGCTCAGTCGGATCCTCGGCCAGCTATACCGCCCAGCTCATCCCGCCCGGCTGTTCCACCCCTCAACCCATCCCGCTTGGCTGGTCCGCCTGCCAGCCCGTCCCGCTCGGCTGGTCCGCCTGCCAGCCTGTCCCGCTCGGCTGGTCCGCCTGCCAGCCCGTCCTGCTTGGCTGGCCCACTTACCAGCCCCTCCCGCTCGGCTGTTTCACCCACCAGCCCTCAGTCTACTTATTATCCCCTCGCTGCTTTCTTGGGTCACGCTAAATCTCAAGTTCCTGTAGTCTTGAATAACCCTTCTGTTCCTCCTGCAGCTCAGAATGCATCAAAGCCCCTGCCCTCTAGCAGTCTTTTGTCTGCCTTCTTCGGCAGCCAATCAATTGCAGAAGAAAAATCGCAGCTGTCCGATGAGCAACCCGCAGCGCCTCCCATCACTCGGCCATCCCCAAAGCCTTCCACATTGTGGCATTGAAATCTTCAATTTTCTCATGAGTCATTCAATAAACAACATTTGCAAGGTTTTCACAGAGTCAAATGAATGGTTGCAAAAGGCTGGAGAGAACAAATTCCATGAAGACTTATATCTTTTCAAAATCAAAATCAAACCTGTTCTGCAAAATACCACAAGCAAAGAGGTAAATTAATTCAGTGCTGATTAATTTTTATAGGCATATGTTTGGTCCCATCAGTGGTCTGATATGCTGCACTAAGCTACAGGGTGCTGGATACAACCCTGCAGCGGCGGAGCCGCCTTGGCCTCTAGTCAAGAGTACATTCTTAAGCTTGTATCTAATGATATACATATGTAATACAAGGTGTAAAGGGAATGTACTATATGTAATGTGAACAATTGCAGGTACTTGGTACATGTAAGGTACTGTGACATGTACTCTGTGGCTGACAAAGAAAACCTCCAAAATAAGAAACATCATTGACCACAATGGAAACAGTGTCAAAGCTACCTTCATTCCATTTGGTGAAACCAACATGCCTGCATGGTTTTTTTGTCTCTGGTGAGTGTGAGGGCCTGAGATGACAAGAGAATGAGTTAAGCAACCAGAAGGACAAGAGACATCAACGAGATTGTATTTGATGGTATGAATTACAAGTATAAAAATTAGTAAAAGGGGTTTGGCAATGGCAAAAAGAATGTAAGCTAGGAAAAGATTGGATAAGAGAGTAAAGAAAAGAATCACTCAAGAACAGAGGGCTACAGCTATAAGCACAAATAGATATGCATCACGCTCCAGGGAAAATTCTTCCCAGGCCTGTTTGAGTGCCTCATGCATCTCTGGTGGTAGAGGTCCTGGACATTCTGCTTTAGGACGAGCCAAACATTCTCAATTGGATTAAGGTCTGGAGATTGAGCTGGCCAGTCAATCTTGCTGATGGAGTAGTTGTCACAAAATTCTTGACTGGCAAGGACCTTATGAACCAGAGTGTTGTCTTCCATTAGAGCTGGTCAAAACAAACCCGTTGCGGATACCTGCTATCAGCTGGCGGGTACCCGCCGCGCGCAACAGGTCCCCGCCAGCGTGTGCAGGTTTGGATGCGGATGTCTGGGATTCTGCAAAAAACCATGCGGGTACCCGGGTATTGGTCATCACCTGCTCTGGAGTACAGCTGAGCTGTGCAGGCTGCGGATCACCCATCCTCTGACGCAGCTGGGGCTCATATCTGATGGGATCCAAGGCCTCAGCTGTGCGCTCTTCCACTCCAGCCAACAACCAGAAGATGCCTTGATCACGTGAGTGACTCCGACAGCAGTCGGCACTAGAGTGGCAGGTACCTGCAAATACCCGCGACTCTGCGGGTGCGGGTGTCTCATTTTAGGCAAAAAGGCTCCAGGTACCCGGGTTCAAATTGTTTTTCTTTTGTACTGTTGTCACTTTAGAGACACAGGCTCACACCATGTTAAACTGGGGTTTGCTCATTAATACCCTGTGCCAAAACGTTCAGCGCACCCACTGCACACACTCCCATTGATGTCCAACACAACCAATCATCAAGAGGAGGACATGCCCCCCTCAATTCAGGCACTACCACCTAAATTTATGGTAAGTATTCCAGCCATTAAGAACAGTGCTCTCAATGACTGATTGTGTTGGCCATCAATGGGTGTGAACAATTCAATGACCAATCCATGGTGACCAATGCTCCAATTGGAAGATAGGAAGAAAGCTTCTCTCTCATACTAATGTTTACTAGTCTTCTTTTCCCATGTTTTTTTTTTCCCATATTTTATATATCTTTCTGTTGGGGGCTTTAAGATTGATTTTTTTTCTCTCTTTAACCATCATCATATTTTTGCACTCCAAAACAGAGGGAGAAATATTATAAATATTTTTTCAAAATTATGCAGAAAACTCCTAATTGACATTGGACAACTCCCAAACAAACTAGGTAAAAATAAAATAGATAAAAAACATAAACAATTGGGTGGAAAACTCCAAAATGTCTGCCAAATTTGGTGGAGGACTCCAAAAAAGCTGTAGCCTTAAAAAGGGGCCCGCTAGATGTTGGGGATCTGGTTGAGAAACAATCCATTATCCCAGCAACATAAACAAACTTTGGGATTTGTTTTCCCCAAAAACAGCAGTTATTTTTTGAAGTCTCTAAAAGAAACAGGATCTAAGTCTTGCTAAAATTGTGGACCACCTTTTTGATTTCTCACTGAATGTATACGATCCAGGTTTCATTTCTTAGTTTCTCATCAGTTTCTTCTCTTTTCCACATGAGCTGTGTCTTTTGGAATGGGTCAATTTGGTTGATCTTTTTTTTCTTCCTCCAGCATCATCACCGAAGAGACAGAAACCAACAAAGGGGCCTCACACCTTTTTTTTTTACATTTGCAGTCTTTTATCCTCAAAAATCCACTCATTAGACTCAATATGAACTTATTCTGTCTGTGGGCCCATCATGATTTTGAAATCTCCTAAGTCTTGTGCTCCTTGCGGTTGCTAGTTGGGTAAAAACGGCTGCCAATTTCTCATTGAGATGTGGCGCAGAAACTTGAGACCCGGTACACTTTATGAGCAGTAGTTGGATACTATCCTTTTCCCCTTCATATTCTGGAGGCCCAGATTAGCAAATAGGGAAACAAAGGATGGATTTGCGCTGGCCGCGTCTGAACATACAAATTGAAAAATCAGAGGAAATGAAAGAAGAGAAAACAGGGGCTCTCTTGCAGAAAAATGATGAGACAACGGAGTGAGATTTGACTCTGGGTATGCAAAATTACTCCATCGGAGCAGCGCCCAGAATCCGGCCCAACATGTGCAAGCGAGTAAGCTACTGTTGCTCGCACGAGGAGCTCGGCGTAGCTGATTTGGGGCGCAAATCCGAGGAGGAGCCACGCGTGACGTTTTGAGCATTGAGATCCGAAGCCATCGCTGACGTTTGCTCGAGAGAGAGGGAGTATGGCGAAGCTGAATTGGAGCCCAGAGCCGAGGAAAAACTAGCCTGGCTGAGTTCGATTTGGTCCTGAAGATCAGAAACGGCAGCTGAGATTTCTTCGAGGGAGAGGGGGCCCGAGAAAGCTGACTTGGGCCCGGAAAGCGCGGGAGAAGCGAGCGTGCTGGCGGTAGCCTGGATGCTGGGAAGGCTGGCTGATGCTGACTGGGCCGCGGGAGCCCTAGTGGCCCTAGCTGATTCGCGGTCCGAAGGCGGGGCAAGAAGGGGATGGGCGGCCAGGGCCTGGAGCTCAGCCAGGGTGTCTCTAAGGGGCTGGGGAGAGGCGGCCTCTGCCGTCGCGGATTTGGGGCCCGAACCCGGGGGAGGATTGGGCTTGCAGGCGAGGGCCTGACGCTCAGCGAAGGCAGCCCAAAGTGACTGGCCGGCGGAGGGCCTCGGCGGCGCGGATGTGCGGTCCAAGCCCGCGGCAGAACCGGGCGCGCCGGGCCCCGCCTGCATTCCTGAAAGGCTGGCTGGAAGTGACTGGGGGGCGGCGGCCCTCGCCGCCGCTGCTTGGGGGCCCAAAGCCGAGGCCGAAAGAGGCGCGGCGGTCGAGGCCTGCATCGCCGCAAGGCTGGCTGCGAGGGACTGGCAAGCGTTGGCCCACGCCGTATACCCTGGTTTGTCCATCCCCGCGAGAGCATTGGGCTCGGCGCCCGCGGCGTTAATCGGGGCCCGGCTAGCTACACGGGACCGGCGATCGGCGGCCCTCGCCGCGGGTGGCTTCGGCTCCAAACCCGAGGGAAAACCAGCCTGGGGGGCCCCGGCCTGAAGACGGGAAAGGATGCTCTGTTTTTTGAGCCGGAAGAATTGCCGGGCCTGGACGTCGGGAAGGAGCGAGAGGTCTTTCTCCATCAGCTCGTTGTCGGCCTTGTCCTGTTCAAGTTGCAATCGGACAGCGTCCAACATGAGTCTCTTCCGCTCGTTTTCGGCGTAGCACATGTCGTTCTCGTAGTCCTGTTCGTCTTGAAGGTCGTAGTAGCTTTGACCTGGCCCACCAGCCTGGCTATTCTGAGCCCCTTGATGAGCAACTTCTTCCTCCGGCGGAGTCTCCAACGACGAGTCGCCGCTCGCAGCCTCTACTGCACCGGGGCCGTCGACTCGATTGGCCTTGGCGGCAAGATCGCGCTCTGTCGTTCCGGCTTCGATCCATCGCGCTTCGCGGCGAAGTATAGTTCGCCATTCGTATTCGAACGCGAACTCTCGCCCATGGCGTGATTCGAAGCTGTCCTGTGCTGCGGCGATGAGCTCCTGATCTGATCTCCCGTTGTTCTCAGATGCCTTGAGCGCTTGATAGGTAGCGGAGAAATTGAGAGTGTCTTCCTCAATTTGTTCCCATCTGAAACACGCGAGGAAAATAAGCCCCGAGTGTTTTGCACATGTCTTTCATGAGCAAAGAGCTTGAAAACGTGCCTTTTTTTGAGAATCGCTTCCTTTACAGGAATACATCCGGGGGCTGAACTGTAGACTATAGTGAGAGTCGGCCAAAAATTCTCTTTGTCGGTTCTAGATTTGAAGAGTTCTGACACCTGGATCCAACACCCGGTGAGTCGAACGGTTTCTATATTGTCCAAGTAACAGTTCGAGTCGAAGCTTAATTTGGTTGCGGGGATTTCGATGGATGACATTGCGGGCTTCCCTTTGGGGTGGTAAACGCTATAAGGAGGGATCCTGAGGATTATTCAAAAAGCGAATATCGAGGAGACACACACAAGTTATCGTGTTAAGTGGTTGGCTGGTAGGCTACGGGGGAACACTGGTGAAAGGAACAAAAGGAAGTAGATCTTGAAAAGGGCAGACAAAGGCTAAGATTTCTGGAGAACTGCTGGATATGCAAGTATTCAAGGGGGTCTATATATGTAAATATCCGATTCTAATGCAACGGGCAAGCTGATTGCAACGAGCCAGACCGCGTTTTTAGTGCACAGTTTCGGTTTAAACTGCCAGTCAAGGAAAAGGGCCAGATCAGTGCCCAGAGAGTAAAGGTTCCAGTAGTGAATACAGCCAGTGCTGAGTCTTCTGAGTTGCAGCCTCCTGAGGCATGGACGGGCTTTGTTGCGCTCGGTTCAGTGTCCATCCTGAGCTGTGCGACCGGCTTGGGCCCTGACGAGAAGCACCGCCACAGTCGAGAGCATTGCGGCAGTCGCTTTTGCGAAAGGATCCATTCGAGGTCGCGGGAGCGTGAGGATGGGTGCAACGCGTTATCGGCAGCTCCACCAACAGTTCAAGAGGAGAATGAAGGATCCCCTACTGGGTATCCAAATGAGCCTCGCCCCTGATCTTGCCGATGTTTCCCTGCCGCATCCACACACAACCAGGTGTGTTCTTCTGCAACTGCCGAAATCGTCCCGCGGCTAGGGATCCTTCATCATGAGAAACCCAGCACTTGATTTACGGATGCAGCAAATGCAAATGGGCAGGACACGAGGTGTGGCGGCCCACATAACGGCGTATTTCGTTCGAAAAAGTTTTAGTTTTTTGGGTCAAGCAGGAATATATGGTACTCGGAAGAGGAAGGCTATGTAAGCAAGGAAGGCGTTTGAGAGAGGAATACTGTTTATGCTTCTATATACATACATATAAGGAAGAAATACGTAGATATATCAACATTTTTGGTTGTTTTGATTGAAGATTACGAGGATTCGGAGGTTGAAGATGCAGTAGTAGTGGTGGTAGTGGTGTTGGTGGTAGTGGTAGCAGTGGAGTTTGAGTTTGAAATGGAGGGGGTAGGGGGGGCAGCGGGGATGTCCTGGGTGAGGCTGGGGTCGGTGAACGGGTGCAGATGATGGGGATGATGGAGGGGGAGGAGTTGGTGGTGATTAGGGACGGGGATGGGGTCGGGGGGGAGGTCGGGGTCGTCGAGCTGGTCGATGAGGTCGTCGGGGCTGTGTTGTTCGGAGAGGAGATTGAAGGAGGCGGCGCGGGGCCGCTTGGCCCTGTAGCGGTCGCGGATGTGTTCCATCTTGAGTCTGTAGACCTCCCTGCGGAGGGGGTCGAGGATGGAAGCGGGGTCGATGGCGAGCAGCTGGACCTCGAGGGCCTCCTGGTGGACGTCGGCCTTGCGCTTGATGGCCATGGCCAGCAGCCGGTCCCCCTCGTCATGATGTCCGCGAGGCTGCTCCTGCTGGCCCTGGTGTGGCTCCGACTTCCGTCGCCCGGTGGATGCCGTCCGGTGGCGCAGACGGTGCAGGAGCGGGTCCGGCGAGCCCGGCATCGAGCCCGGCGACCCCGCCGTCCCCCCCTCGCCCACACTCGTCCGGCGCACGTTCCCCGGCTGGCTCCCGCCGCCCGCGCCAAACGTCCACTTCTGCCAGCGACTCGAGCGCCGGAGCAGTTGCCATGAGCTGTAGAACGTGAACTTGTGCTGCTCCTCCCGCTCGTACAGCCGCATCGCTTCCGAGACCATCTCTTCGTCCGATTGCGCGCTTCCTATCAGCCCTTGGATCCGCTCGTAACACGACGTGAATTTGATCACCTTGGCTTGGAGGAGCTGCCATCTGGACAAAAAAAAACAAAGGGCATTGGCAGGCTTTTTTTTTGAGGATGGAGCGGCAGACATCGTGCGTACCGATTCCTGACATGGTCCTTGTTGCGCTCGATCAGTCCGGGTCCCTGGGCGGCGAAGTCGTCGGCGACCCTGTTCCAGAACTGGGATCCTTTCTGGATCGTATTGGTCACGGGATCGACGGCGTTTTCGAGCCAGGAGCGGCAGAGCTGCTCGTCCTCGGCGGTCGTCCAGTTGGGTCTGCGGACATGGTGGGTGGGCCGGCCGGCGGCAGGCTGGGCCGCGACTGGGGGCGAGGCTACCCGCGCCGGTTTCTGGGCCTCGGCGGCCAGCAGTGCTGGGTTGTGGTGCTCGTTGGTCGGCATGGTGTGTCTGGGTGGCTGGCGATCCGGGCTGGGCTCGCAGGGCTTGCCGTTGGTCCGGGTTTAGTCTGCGGTTTAGTCTGGTTTTGTCTGGTTTAATCTCTGGTTTAATCTCTGGTTTAGTCTGGTTTAGTCTGGTTTAGTCCCTGGTTTTGTCCCTGGTTTAGTCCAGTTCTGTCCCTTTTGGGCCTGCCCCCTTCCCTTCCCACCCCTTCCCACCTCCAACCACTTCCCAGACGACGATGGACCAGCCAGGAACAGCCCAGCCGATACTCTCGACCCCACTCTCAGCAGTCCTGCGCGCCGGAGGCCTCTCGCCCGGCACGAGGTACTCGCCCAGCCCGACGGTCAAGAGTCTCAGGCGGATCCTCGAGCAGCAGGACCAGAAGACCAGACTGCCCCCGCTCGAGCGCATCAGGCTGATCAACTCCCAGTACTCGCTCCTCTTCAACACCGCCCAGCACACCGTCCATTCGCGCGACTCTTCTGCCGAGTCCTCCGTCATCCCCCTCGCCGAGCCAGTCCCAGAACAGCCGGACACCCCCACGACTGCGGCCAGTAGGATTAGACGATGGTTCAGGCTCACCAGGACCCAGGATGATAACAGCATCCAGCCCGGGCCGCGCTCTGCAACTGCAGAGCTGCAGTCGATCATCAGCTATTCCAACACAGACCCCGCTCCATTCACCAAACCCAAGTTCCCGCTCGTCCTCTGCCACGGGCTACTCGGCTTCGACGTCCTAGGCCCCGCCGCCCTCGGCCTCTCATACTTCCGCGGCGTACGCGAAGCTCTCGAAGAAGTAATTCAGCCTCCCCCCCCTCTGCTCACTTATCGTCGGACCCTAATCTTCTTTCCCGTTGTCCAATAGAGAGGCGTCGAAGTCCATGTGGCCAAAGTCCCAGCCTGTGCAAGCATCGAGGTACGCGCTCTCCCCTTCATCCTGAACGACAAATCTTGGGTGTTTGAAAGGCTCATTCTTCGGTGGAGGAGTTTTCTTGTTCTTTTTTTGGTTTCGTGGACGACCAATTAGGAAAGAGCAAAGACGCTGGCCCAGTTCATCGAGAGTAGATTAGCCGGACGGACGGTCAACCTGATCGGCCACTCGATGTGTGTCCCCCTTCTCCTTCCTAGAAAAGAATACGGATGTCTGATCAAAATCGGGGGTGCATTTTGATCAGGGGCGGCCTGGACTCGCGGTTCCTGATCACCCATCTCCAGCCAACCTCGTTCAAGGTCGCGTCCCTAACAGTTAAGTCACAGCAAGTCATCACCCAAGCGTCCAGATGTTCACGCCATTCATTGATGCAGACCATCGGGACGCCGCACCGGGGGAGTGCGTTTGCGGACTACCTGTTACTCGACGTCTTAGGCCGTGAGTGGTGCTCGCGAAGTGTTCCCTAAACAGCCAGAGACAGCCGGCATACTGATGGCAGAGAATAGGCCAGCACCTCCCCACCTTCCTCCAGATCTCCAAGACCTTGGGGCTTCCAGGCGGCGGCCAGGCCTTCGTGGAGCTGACGAGCGAGCAGATGGCCGCGTTCAACAAGACGACGCCGGACGTCGAGGGCACGGCCTATTTCTCGTACGGCGCGACGTGCGAGCCGTCGTTTGCGAGCCCGTTCCGGCCGCCCTGGGGCGTCGTCTTCGAGCGCGAAGGTCCGTCCCTCTCCATCTTTTTTACTTTTTACTGCGATGATTGATTCTCTCGGGCTCGGCTCGTCTGCGCGCAGGCCCCAATGACGGCCTCGTGTCCGTCGCGTCCGCCCAATGGGGCACCTATCTCGGCACGCTCAGGAACGTCAACCATGCCGAACTGGTCGGATGGGTCGAGCCGTGGCGGACGTCGAAGAAGCAGCTCGCCACCCTCGTCCCGCTCCACTCAGGTACATCCCTCCCTCCCGTCCACCAAACAACCGTCTTCAATGTTGTTGATGACGGTGATTTTTTTTTTCGGGGATTGGAATCGGGAAGACGATGTGCATCATCAGGACCAACAGTGCCACCAACACCACCAGACCGACCAGTTCCAGGTCGTCCCTTTCTACCTCCAAGTAGTCGACTCTCTGGCCAAGAAAGGCTTCTAATAAAATCGAAACACTAATCCATCCCTCCCACGGAGAAACCTTGCTTATACTGTTCGACTCTGCGATGTGTATACCATTGATTTGATCTGCCCCCGCATTTAATCATCTCCACAGGTCCCTTTCACTCCATCTTTCACTCATCCATGTCTCTCTGTACTTTCCTTGTAACATGTGATCTGCCTAACCTGTTGTATGGGATCAGTGTCTCCAGGCTTGTATGTATTACCCTTTATCTTTCGTGGAATTTTTTATTGTAGATGTGTATGTGCTGGGAAAAGAATTACTAAATAACCATGTTTAGGTGTCTCTTGTTTAGTCCATGAAGTTCTTTTAGTCCAAGCTCCCCCGCGATTATTGCACATTTGTATGTGTCAAACTGCACTTGGTAGCATTTTCTCCAAGGGAGCCTCCTGTCTTCTCCTTCCTTTCTTCTATGCCTTGCATGCATATTAGGGGGATTCAAAGTTGGCCATGCATGACTTGCATGTACTGTTGCAAGTTGGTTTTCAAGGATTTTCCTCAGCACCAACATTCAAAAAAACCTTCAAGCAGGTTTGGGAGGTGTAGTACAATGTGACTTGCATGCACTTTTGCAACTCAGTGTTCAAGAATGAACTTGAACACTGACTTGCAAAAGTGCATGCAAATTGGATCTGGCCAACTTTGAAACCCCCTATTCAATCCTTTGCCGACTGCAAATCTGGGGTGCAGTAACATGGATGCTTGTAAAGATAGGGTCTGTCTCTCAGATAGCTTGGGGGCAAAATGGCAATGTGTTACTTTGGCGGCTGTTTCTTTCTGGGCAAGAGCCGCAAGAGCCCAGGACTTTACGCCATCTTGGATTCCAAATGGCCAGCCCCACTGAAAAGACTGAGTTGAAGAGACAAACACTGGGAGTGACAGAAAGCAGAATGAGTAGCCACCTGCATTTCTTATGGTGATTGCCCCAATTCCATCATTCAGAGAGAGAAAATTCACGTGGAAAAGAAAGCAAAAGTGGTCTGAAACTGTACTGAAATGAGCCATGTATCTGATCAAGAACAACACAAAAAAGGCTATCCAGAATGGTGCCAAGGTTTGAATGCATCAGCAAACTTTGATGAACATGTGAATGGAGTTCAGTGTGAATGTGGACCATCAAAATCTTTTTCTGTTGGGATCAAGTTTCCGAAAGCCTGGAGTAATTTGTGTTGCTCAGTGGTCAATGGTTTGGAAAGCAAGCTTTGAGGGATGTACTTGAATCCTCCAGTCTTGAAGAACATCAGATCACGGAACTGTAGCGCCTCCAGAAACGCGGCTCTTGCGTCTGATGAAGTAGGCAGAATTGCCAGTATTTCATGCACCATGTGGGCCAGTTTAGCTTGAGTTTCGGCATCCATCTTGGCACTTTGAGCAGTCATCTGCAAGAAGCCAAAAAACAGCCCTCTTTTGCTCATTTCAGCTAAGGCTGGTCCAATTGATTTGGCAAACTTCACCGGATAATTTTTGTCCTCATTCTCCTTCTGGTTCTCCACAATGACTTCATCAATTTGCCCACGTTCAGAGCCTTCAGGGTCAATTGGATATTCCTGGAAAAGCCCAACAGTTTTCTGGAGCATGTCTTTTTGCAGGTTAGTTAAGCTTTTCTCAACCGCTTTACATTTTTGGTTGTATAACTCTTCTTCAAATTTGAGAATATCCTTGGGATCTGACAGTTCTGGGATTATTTTTTCCGACAGAATTTCCTCAAGTGGCTCATTGATTTTTCTCAATCCTGCAATCAAACCTTGCAGTTTTTCCCAGTAGGGTTTTTCATTATCAATATCCTCAAGGTTTGCTTCTTCAATTGCCAGCAAAAGCTTTTGCATATTTGTTTCATGCAAATCTCCTACCTCCAAGGCTTTAAATTTTTCATCAAGAAAATTTTCTAACAGTTGTGGTAAGTTTAGAACAGTTTAATACATGTTGTAACTTTTCTTCTATGCTCAGAGGAAAAATTATAAAAGGTCTGACTCGCCAGCTTCTGTTTCATGGATACCCACAGGTTCCTCATTTTTGAATTCCAAGTGGGAGATATTCTTCTCTGCTTCTTCAACATGTTTATCCACTAAAGATGAGACTCATGCAAGTTCAGTGTTAAACAATGTAAAACAAAGCCAAAATTTGAGATGAAAACACATGGGAATTTAACATACAGCTTAATCTTTCAAATTCGCCAGCAGCTGCAACCCAATAATCATCAAATATCAGCATTCAGGGTAGAAATTGTTTGAAAGCTAAATCAAACTAGATGGAATGATTTACATACAGTTTAAACTCTCTGCTTCTCCCCTTTCATGGACATGAGGGATGTGGGTAGCTTCTAATGTAGAGCTTTCTGCTCTCTTGGCCAGAGAATGTGTAAGTGAAAGTGGGTGTGCTGCAACCCTATAGTAATACAAGAGCTGTAAGGAAACTAGTATCTTGGTTAAAAGCATTCCTATGAATGGCCTGGATGGTTTCTGTGTGGTAAGGAGAAAACCCCAGCAGATGAGGAAGATGATGAATGAGGTAATTGAAGTGGTGGGAAGAATCAAATTGCCAAATTGTATGGCTAATGATAATATAAAATTTCTCCCTCCCAGATACAATAATTTCCCCATTCCCAATATCTCAATACAGAGGGGATGTAGAGTGTGTATGTACAGTGTGGGAGTGCAACATGTTTTAAAATCTAACAAACAATAACATACTTGTCTCAACAGTGGATTAGAAAATACTTCACTATCATGAGCACTGAAACTTATTAAATGTGAGATACCAAAATTGGCTTATATTATGACAGAAAGTATTGGAATATGTATTGGCAAGCCAAAACAATTTATCTTAAATTTCTGTACAGGGCAAAAAAAAACATGCCTAAACCTTTTGTGATTTTTTTGTATTGAGGGGGGGGGGGGGGGGGGGGCTGATGCAGCACAGAAATCTATGAAACATCTCCACTAATGGAGGACTTCCCTTCAATCTGGAAACCTAGATTTTGCAGGGAAATCTAGGCAGATCTAGGATTTGGGACAATCAAGCCCAGATTTCCCTGTGAAATCTGGAAAAATCTGGGTTCCCAGATTGACAGGAAGTCCTCCAATCGAGCCAAGTTAAGATTTTGCAAACAATAGGCAGAAAATATCAGCCATCATAGCATAGCCACCGGCTCACCATTGGAAAGGAAACGGAATGAAACCTGCCCAACTTCTCCAAAGGACCTTTATCATTGCCTGAAAAGGTAATGGTATATACAGCTGCATTACCACATCTTCCTCATGCAGCCTCCGGTCTATTTGGATGCAAGCGGACAAGAAAAAGGCAAAGAAAAAGGCATGCCCTTTTCTGTTTGGAAAAAAGTGGACAAGTAAAAGGTTCAAGTGTGAAAAGCACTTCTATACGGTGATCTTGACCAATATGGTGCACAATTTTTTTCACTGATTTTGGGCTTTTTTTTGTGTTTCTTGTATGCCTTTTTGAAAGATAAAATGGCCAATGTCCCGGTCTGCACATACATACAGGTGTGATACCATCCTAAATATGAACCAACATACAGTCCACGCATCTACAGTGGATTTATAAGAAAGGGCAAACTGTTCATCCAAACAATGAGCTCATGGTGAACTTGTTTACCAGGTACCTCAACAACGGAGCTGTGTGCTCTTATGGATCCTCTTGTGGCTGTGCGGTTCTCAGAATTTTGGATGTTTGTGTTGAAATTGAATGCCCTCATTCTCATGTGGACTGTTTCTCAACTGCTCATGTGCAGCAAAAGGATTCTTTAAAAAAAATTGTGGGGATGAAATTTTTTACATCGGACACCACAAGTTACAACAAGGAACAACCCATATATTTACAAAATTTACAAGTCAGGTATCAAACCGCAATAAAAGAAGTGACGAGTTCAGTCGTCATTGTGGACCTTTGGTGGAGGAGGAGGGCTAAGTTTTCCAGTATCACCGTCAGGTTTCTGGGAGGTTGTGCCTTTCCCCTTGTCATTTGCTCCAGTGACAACCCCGTCGCCACCGCTGACCACGTTCTTGAGGAAGGACCTTAAGCCTCCCTTCTTTGGCACTTCCTTTGTTTCTTGTCCCTCGGTAAGCTTCGTCGAAGTGGCTTCGTTCTCCTTCCGCTTCGTCAGCTTAGGCCTCGGTGTCATCGGCCTGGTTTTTTTGGGTTTCGCCTCGTTTTCTGTTTCACTTGAAGATTCTAATCGTCTGCGCAGCGGCACCTCGGGCACAAGAGCTGGTCTGGCGACTGCGGGCGCTTCTGGCGAGTTAGCTGAGGATATTGATCGTTTGCCCATCGCTGACTTCTTTGCCCCGTGTTTCCTTCCAGTTTCTTGGGTACCGCTAACAACTTCCTTGATTTTCGGCGGGGTAACACTTGTTGATTGCTGATCCCTTCGTGATAATGAAGTTCTGGAACTTCTCTTATTCGAAGCTAATGACCTGGTTTTCTTCTGCTTGGCGCCGTTAATGTTCTTGCCTTTTGACCCGTTGGAAGAACCAGGAGATCCTCTGCCGATGAAAGTTGAAAAGAAGGGGAACAGCAACACAGTCAGACACAAAACTTGCTTGTCAATTGGGTTGCACTACCGCAATTGTCGCGTTGAGCTCGCCAAAAATTCAAGGCACTCACTCGACTCGCAGAGCTTTGGATTCTCCAGTAATCAAATTTTCTGACAAACCAACGGGCTTGCCGGAAGAAGGATCCAAAGCAACTGTTGACGTACTGGCAAGCATCAAGGAACAAAGGGACAAATAAAGAGTCAGAGTGACAAACTACTGTGATTCTGGGACGGAATCGCTCGAAATTCAAGGCACTTACTCGGAGGTTTTGGGAATTTCGATGGTTCTAGTTGTGAGGGTGCCAGCTTGGATGTTCATGCAGGTGGATGCAAATACGGTGATCGAGATAAGTTGGGCGAGTTTGACAGAAACCATGGTGGTGACTTGAATTTGTTGGAGCAAAGTACTGGGTGTTTTGGTTGAATTGACTCAACTGATCGGAGAAGGAAGTGGTGTTTGGATAGATATTTAAAGCCCGGCTTTATAAACAGAATTGATTTTAAATATACCAAGCAATGATTTGAACAATTGAAATACTCGGATTTGTTACTGGTATATGGCGATAGTGGATGAGGGAGATATATACTGGAATGTGGTGAGGGGGATGTTGATTAGTCGGTAGACAGCGTCTTAAATAGAATAAGTTATAACCGGAGTTGTCCCACTCCTCCACTGGAGCTTACAGAACCCTTCCATTGCTTCAACTCGAACCTGACGGGAGCTGACGGGGCAAACATGGGTCTTGGCCTAGGAACTGGTCATGTTGCGAGTACCAAGGAAGCGATCTCAGGCGCAACTTGAACTGGGCATTGATTGCTCCCTGCCATCAGTTGCTTGGGACTAGCTCGTCATTGCGTCACTCTCAGCCTGTTGAGCTTTGCTGAAGTCACCACCTGGATTCATCGACCTTAGCCAGAATCATTTGCACATGGCCTGGGACACCGCTCGCCTCGCGGGAGTCATCCCGAACGGAACACGAGTTCCTAGACGCTTCAGATGCTGGTTGCGAACCAACTGAGGACACAACGGCTCAGGATGAATCCAAGGGCCCGCCCTTTTCGCCGCGCGCGAGCTCGACATACAGGTATGAGGTACATATAGATTCACTGAAGTTGTCAGCCATCGTGGCAACATAAATTCAAAGAGAATTAATGTAAAGGAAACCATGAAAACATGCATCATTGGTTTATTGATGGTTTTAATTATTTTGCATAAGAACATTTTTTTTCTAAAATGATGATGACGAGAAATAACAACACATGCAGACACTCAATAACATACACGAAGCAACTATTAATTTTTGTAAGGGGCGGAAGAGAATATTATGAGACAAACGGTCCGATTTGCAGAGGGAAAGGATAGATAAAAAAAAGGACGAGGTTTGTTGTATGAA